>NC_142440.1:140785000-141410000 GCF_059453495.1 Arachis ipaensis | reverse complement strand
AACTAAGAAATTTCTATCGAACAAATTCGAAATGAAAGATCTTGGTGATGCCTCTTTTGTATTAGGAATCGAGATACTAAGAGATCACTCTCAAGGTATTCTTGGATTATCACAAAAGAACTATATCGAAAAGATTTTAAGTAGATATGGCATGAAAAGTTATAGACCAATGGACACACCCGTAGCTAAAAGAGACAAGTTCAATATCAAGCAATACCCTAAAAATGATCTTGAGAGGACAACAATGCATGATAAACTTTATGCATCAGCACTAGGGAGCTTAATGTATGCTCAAGTTTGCACACGTCCCAATATATCATTCATAGTGAGAGTGTTGGGTAAATACTTGAGCAATTCGGGCATGGATCATTGGATAGATGTTAAAATGCGTAATGCGTTATCTGAAGAGAACAAATGATTACATGCTTATTTATCGGAGATCAGAAAATTTGGAGATCATTGAGTACTCTGATTCTGATTTCATGGCATATGGTTGCGAAACTTTGTCACTGAGTTTCATATAGTAGATGACATTGAAAGGCCATTAAAGATATTTTGTGATAATAAGTCAACAGTACTATACTCCAACAACAATAAGAGCTTGACAAAATTGAAGCATATAGACATCAAGTTCTTAGTTGTCAAGGAGAAAGTTTAAGAAAAATAGATTTCCATGGGACATATAGGAACAGATTATATGATAGCAGACCCATTAACCAAGGGATTGATCCCTAAAGTCTTTCATGAGTACATTGCTAGGATGGGTGTCAATATTTGTGGTGCCTTGGATTAGTGGGAGTTTATTTTATACTATATATCCTATGACAGATATTGAATTATTTTTCTGTAGAATTAAGTTGATGGTTTATTTCATGTTATGTGAAATGTTCATTTTGCAATATTTGTTTTGTGTTTGATCTCAATAAAGTTTTAAAGTTGGACCAGCTGGAAATAGACATGCATGAGATCACTTTGCATGTAATTTTCATATTACTCATCTAAATTTGATCTATGTCGTTAAGTATATTAGGATGGTGATTGTCGTGGTTCAGTCACGACATTAATGTGATAAAAGTTGCAGTAATTCCATATCTAATGTATGAGACGGACCAAATTGTTAAAGTAATAAAGAAAATAGCATTTAGATGCACGCATAAAATTTATAAGATGTGATTATGTCAAGAAAGAATATATGTATAGCACAAGTGGGAGATTGTTAAGAAATTATTTTAATTTTCTAATTTGTTTGTGGGCAATACATATATTAATTATAATCACAAATTGTGCTATTTCAAGTTAAATGACTTATATAATGGTGATCTCATTTATTGTTATAAATGCTAAATTGAATAAGTCATAATTACTTTTGATTTGGAATTAAATGAGAATAAAAGCAGATATTATCTTTTGTTCTTTAGATAATTATCTTTTGGATTTTAGATATATTATCTTTTGGACTTTAGATACGATTTTATTTTGGACTTTAGGATTTAATGGGTGTCATGTTCAAATATAAATAGTGCCTTCAGGGTTTCGGTCCCCAATATACCAAAGTCGCCTTTGTCGCTATTTTTCCATCAGAAGAGTCACCATTCAGTCCTATTAGCGATACAGAAGGCTTTGGTTAAGGAAGATCGAAAGAACCACAAGACTGAAACAATCTTTTTGTCTAATTTCTAATTTCTATGAGTAAAGGTACGCTTTCACATTATGATATATTTTTTGGTAATTCAATGTGGATAATCTGGGTTATTGAAATAATTTATTCCAACACAAAAATGTTCTTAAATTTTATTATCGACAAAAATTTTCTCAAATAATTTAAAAACGTGACAAAGTGTACGCCCATGAATTAAGACATTCTATGTTAACAAAAAAGAATAATGTGGCAATGGAGCTCCTTATATGGCAAGTGAGTCACACCATATTTTTCGTTAACAGAGCAGGTCTTTAATTACGACATGATATTTTTTGTATATTTTAAAATTATTTGAGCACATTTTTGTCGATAACAAAATTCAAAAATATTTTTATCAGTGTCAAGATAATTCATGTGCATTTTTAGGTGGTTTCTCTTTAATTATTTACCATATTGTTAGGTGTAATTTTCATTACATTAAATTTTCTTTGCATTTTTTTTATTTCACTTAAAGATCGTATATAAAAGATTATATTTTAAAAAAAAATATTGAAAAAATATTCTCCTATTTGTTAGTATTAAAAGTATAACCATTTATATTACCTTCTCTTATCAACTTAAATTTTTAGAAGTAGTTTTATGATAATTAGTACAATAAGGCTCAGTTTAGGTAAACAACTTAATTAAGTTTCTTTTGAAAAAATAGTTTAAATAATAAATGATTATATTAAAAGTAGCTTATAAATAAGTTATTTTGTATTTAGATTTTTAGTTTTAAAAATGCTTATTTTATAAAAATATGATAAAAAGTAGTAGTATTAGGAGAGAAGTCATTTTTTTTAATTTCTCTATAAGCTCCTAAATAGCTTCTTAGAAAGCCACAATTTAGTTTTGAAAATTGCACCAGACATTAATACTACTACTTTTTATAAGTCAAAAACTAAAAAAGTTACTTTTAAAGTTTTCCAAACACGCTTGCGTCCGTTTGGAAAACACTAAAAAGCTACTTTTTTCAACTTTTGACTTATAGAAAGTTATATTAATGTGTTTGGTACAATTTTTTAGATAAACTTTTAACTTTTCAAAAAGTTATTTAAGAGCTTTTGAAGAAGTTAAAAAATGTGACTTCTCCTATTTTCAAAAGCTATTTTATCACTCTTATTTAATGCACAACTTTAAAACAAAGACTTCTATAATAACTATCCAAACTCAAAATAACTTATTTAAAAGTTATAATTAATAAAAGTCCTTATATTTTAAGCTCATTTTTCAAAAGAACTTATTTAAGAAGTTTAGCCAAACTGGCCAATGTGTTTAAATTGACTACTCAATCCCTTCTTTAAGAAAAAAAAAATTGAGTAAACTAATAAAAATGCATTATTGAGAATTCAAATTATTTTAAATTAAAAAATTTAAATATTTAATTTATTGAGAATATAAATTAAAAGGTAAAAAATAGTTTATTGAGAATCATGGTTCTGAAAACCAAATCGAATCGGCTGGTTCAACCGGGTTAATCAAAAACCGATCAGCTAGTTGGTCCGGATAAGTTTAGAAATCGTCTGACAAAAAACTGGTAAAAAAATTGATCAAATCGATGGTTAACCAGTAAACCAATAGAACCGTCCGATTTTTTAGAGGGTTTCCGGTTCGGAAATATACCCTCTAAAACGTCGCCGTTTTGTGTAAAAAAAGAAGAAGAAGAAGAAGAAAGGCACGTGCTGGACCTTAAATCGCCAATTGAAGCCACTCATCTCTCCTCTCTTCTCTGAGAAGTGAGAACCCTTGCAACCACCACCACCACCAATCGAGCGTCCCGCAGCCTCCACGTCCGGCAGCCTCCGCGTCCCGCAACCACAGCAGCAACGGGTTTGACTGCCGCAGCCTCCACCGCCACCGCAGCACCCAATCGCGCAGCCACCACAGCCACCGCAGCGACGGGTTTGACAACCGCTGCCCCCACCGCGTCGTTGTCATCGCCGAGCTCGCCTTCTCTCTGTTCACCGGTGTCGCGTCCTCTGTCGTCGCCGTTAGTCGCCTTCCACCTCGCCGCCGGTAAGTAATACTTTGTTAGCAGTTTCGCACTTTACAGCCATCTCCTCGGCGTCTGCTTGCTGGTTTAAGGTTTAGCAATTGATTTCTGATAATACTTGTTATTTGTTTCAAATTGATTTGCTGATTAGCTGGATTTTTTGAGGTTATTGTTTGCTGGTTTAGTTATTTTTGCTGAGATTATAGATTTATTTGTTATTTCTGATTTTCTGTTCATGATGTTTTTTGCTGAGGTTATTGTTTGCCGCTGCCCACCTCTGTTCCACTGCTCACCGCGAACGTCTCTCCATCGTCACCTCTATTCCACTGCTCAAGGGCATTTTCTACACCAGCCCTTTTAGTTCTTCCTCCAAAAGTGTGGGTTAGTCGGATAATCGTTCTTACTTCAAAGGAGGAGTTCTTTTAACTTTTACAACAGCGTATTCTTGCACAAAAGAGCGTAGGGACCTTGCTTTCACCTCTGTGGAACGCTCGAGCAGTCGCGCTTCTTCCCTTTGTTCTCCAGGTTCTCTCTTTCTCTGCTAAGTTTCTTGATGAGGCTGTGGGCATTTTCAAGGCTAAAAATTATGGAATTAGCCCTCTCTAGTTGCTTGTCTCGGACTTGATTTAGTGATTTTGTTCAGGTTCACTGTTCCTTTCATTTTGAATTAATTCTCTTAAAATAATTTTTGTGGTACTCATTAATTTTGTTGATTGTTAATTGTTGCTTTAATTGTCTAATTGTATGGATTCTGACTTCTGAATTTATTTTCTGAATTGATAATTTTCTGTTTTGAACTTTTGGTGCTGCATGTACTGTTTGCTTTTTGATGTGAATAGAAATTCTGTAAATCTGTTCAACAATCAATATTTAGTCATTGGCTGTAACTGTATTTAATTTGTGTAAATTTGTGTTTGTAAATTGTAGTTATTACTAATTAAAAATTTTTATTTTTGAAGATAGAACAACTAGACAGTGATCAAGCATTATATATATCAATTTTTAATAATTTTATTTAATATTTATTTAAACCGATTGAACCCCGTTGAATCTCGGTCGAACCATTGAACCAATAAATCAATTGCCTTACCGGTTCATTGACCAGTCCAATTCTCACAACTTTGTTGAGAATATAAATTATTTTAAAAATTTTTTAATGATACCAATTTTTAAATAATGATTGAATATAGACATGATAGGACGCTATTAAATACATGTATATTACTAAAAAGTGTATTATTTGTAAAGTTTGACCAATTTAAAGGTAAAAATAAAAAGTTATTTGGTCAAGGATTTTAATTTAAAAGTCGTCACCTTACAACTCATAAATAAGTTGATAATATCATAAATTGTCATATTTGTAATGTAATTTTACTACCTAATTAATATAAATAGGTGATTTGGTTAGTTTAGACTTATATGATAGGAGTTAAATAATACAGTGACTGTTTAAAGAAGAATAATCCTGTATATTGGTATTTTCTATTTGTATTTATTTGAGTATTTACACATTTTAGTTTAGTACTGATAGGTATTATTAGTGTAATTAGGACTTGATTTTGGATAGAATATCACAAATTACTACTTTGTATTTTTGTATCAAGTATTTCGTTTAGATAAAGTAATTACCCGTTTAAGAGCTCTTTGGAAGAGATTTGGATAAGGTAAAGTAGTGTCACCAATTACCACTTCTTATTTCATTATTATAGATTTTGTTAGAGTAGAATGTTTATCCAAGTTTGGAACTTTGTTATATTATATTTTTTTTAGTAAAATATTTGATGATCGTTTGTGTCAATTTTTTTGTGCCTCCACTCACACGCTTAGTTTTTTAACAACAAGCAACCAAATATAAAAAGAAATTCCGTGAAAAATATAATCTTTATCCTTAAATTGTGTGAAGTTTCAGTTTAATTAGGTATCTTTTAAAATATATTTTTAGTCAATCTTTTACACGAATTTGGAGAGGATGCCATAAGGTATATCTAGTGCTTATATTGACATTTAAAGTTTGGATTGTTTTAAATTCGTAGAGTCTACATTTTCAAAAAAATTAAATCTTTAAATTGAATTTTTTTAACTGAATGATGTTCAGATTTCTCTCAAGAGTGGAAAAAATTCGGAGTTGAGGGTGAAAGAGCAAGGTATTCAAGAGGAGCTAAATTCTATTTTTCTTCAGGAAGAACTTTGTGGTACCAAAAATCTAGAGAGCAGTGAGTTTGATGTGGTGACAGGAATACTAAGTTTTTTCACCTGCAGACGGTTATTAGGCGAAAGAGAAATAAGATCCATGAGTTGTTGTTAGATGATGGAACCTGGGCCACTGAGACACAGGTGCTTGAGCAGGAAACAACTTATTTCTTTCAAAAATTATTTTCTACAAGGGAGAATATTAACCTCAATGCTATAGAAGATTTCTCCTATCCCTCTCTTAGCAATGAGGCCTGTCAAAGATTTGTTAAACCAGTGGCATTAGAAGAGGTGAAAAGAGTTGTAATGACCATGAATTCTTTCAAAGCTCTTGGGCCGAATGGTTTTCAAGCTCTATTTTATAAAATATTTTGGGACTCAGTTATGATGTGTGGGGATTAGTCAAGAGAGCTTTTGAGAGAAAGATTATAAATTCCACTATTTTTGAGACCTTCATTGTTCTGATTCCTAAAGTGAAAGCTCCTTCTTCGTTAAGATATTTTCGTCCCATTAGTTTATGTAATGTTCTTTACAAAATTATTTCAAAAGTGCTGGTGAACAAGGTCTGACCATTTTTTTTGGAAATTATCGGCCCACTCCAGGGTGATTTTATTCTGGAAAGAGGAACTACAGAGAATATCATTGTTGCACAGGAAATTATGCATTTCATGAGGAATATTAAGTCTAAAAAGGGGACTATGACTTCCAAGATTGATTTAGAAAAAGCTTATGACATGGTGGATTGGAGATTCCTTGAAGCTTCGTTGGTCAAATTTGGTTTCTTGAGAGCTACTATTAATCTTATTATGGCCTATGTGATGTCATCTTTCTTGGCTATCTTGTGAAATAGTGAGAGATTTCAGAATTTCAACCCAAAGAGGGGTTTGAGGCGAGGGGATCCCATGTCCCCATATCTTTTTGTGCTTTTTATGGAGGCTCTTGATTGTTTTACTACTCATCAGATTTTTCAAGGGTTGTGGATACCTGTGTTGGTCTCCAAATATGGCTCTAAAATCTCTCATTTGATGTTTGCTGACGATCTCCTGCTTTTTTGTAAAGCTACAAAAGTTCAGGTAGGGGAGGTTATGCAGACTATGGAGTTATTTTCCAAAGCATCAAGATTGAAGGTGAACCTTAGTATGCTCAAAGAATATCTCTGAGAGAAGAAAAGAAGTGCTCTCGGGAGTTTCTACTATCCGCTTTTGTCAGGACTTAGGAAGATATCTAGGGATGAATATTGGGCATGAAAGGTCTTCTAGGAGGATGGCTTAGGATATTATTGAAAAGATTCAGAAGAAGCTTGCTAGTTGGAAGGGGGGTTTGCTGAATAAGGCAGGAAGACTTCATTTGGTTAAATCGGTAATGGCTTCTATTCCGGATTACAACATGCAAATTGCTCTTCTTTCGAAGTATGCTTGTGAAAAGATAGATTCTTTGATGAGACAATTTTTATGGAGCGGCCAAACTAATGGGAGAGGGTTGTCGTTGCTTAAGTGGGATGTTGCTATAACTCCTAAAAGGACGGGTGGTTTGAGTGTTAGGGATACCTACTCAACTAACATGGCGCTTCTCGACAAATTGGTTTGTGATTGCTTCAATAATAGAGACAAGTTGTGGTTTTAGGTTATGATGCATAAATATTTCCGGAATTCAACTTTTCTTAGCAACAACAATAGTCAGAACGCTTTAGCCATTTGGAAGAACATTCTCAAAACATTTGATACTCTCAAGAATGGTTTCAAATGGAATGTTGGGGATGTGCAGCAATATGTGTGGTATGATGAGTGGACTCTTTTTGGAAGGCTTTGTGATATTGTTCCTTATGTTCACATATCTGAGTCCAATTTTGTAGTGGTAGATTTGTGGCATGATGGATCTTAGGAGGTGGAGAGACTTGCATTAACAATTCCTCTTGAGGTCAAGCATTTTATTCACTACCTGTACTATCTGACATTGGCTAACATGGAACCAAGGTGGAGTTGGTGGCCTGCAGGGACAAAAGGGTATAGTGCAAAAGAGGGTTATCGTTGGTTGTTAAAGAATAAATTAAATTGGAATGAAAATAGCAACTGAAACTAGCTTTGGCACTTGAATCTTCTGGAAAAGATCAAATTGACTGTTTGGTTTAGGGTTCATAACACTTTTTCGACGAAAGTTTTCTGCTTCAGGCGGCATCTAGCTAGTTCGGTTATGTGCCAGAGATGCAATGTGGCTTTGGAGACAATAGAACATTGCCTTAGAAATTGTGTATATTCCAGAGTTATTTGGCAGATGCTAAATCCTCGAGTTATTGATTTGGTTGAAGGCTTCTTTATGGAAGCTTGGTTTCGAAAGGTCATATCTGGTAAGGAGGCTCTTTTAGGCGTCGGAGTGTGGTGGTTGTAGAGGCATAGGTACAATGACATTTTCTATGCTAAAAATTATTGGACAGATCACAAGGTGGTTGCTCTCATCAGTAGTACGGTCATGGATCTAAGGTTATATATGAACAGGTATACTTCTTTTAGTACCTTCAGGAACCATTTGTCCTGAAAATCTCATGTAGGTAATAGCTTTAAAGTTAATTGTGATGCTAGTTTGTTTACTGATTTGAGCTTGGCTGAATTTGATTATCTTGTTAGAAATTCTAATGGGGTTGGATTGCAGGTTGTTCTGGTAGCTCTCCTCTCTGGTCTATAATCCAATATTAGACTTTTGCAGTTTGGAGGGACCTTGTTTTAGCTTGGGATTGCGGATTAAGAGACATAGTGTGTGAAATGTATTGTCTGGACATTCTTCATCTTTTGTATGACTCTCCTAGTGGGTGTAAATCTGAAGTTGTTGATTTAGTTAACAATATTCATGAGCTGTTATCAAGATCCTGGTACATGCAATTTGATTGGATATGTAGGAAAGCAAATAAAGTTGCAGATGAAATGGCTAGATGTGGAGCTAGAAATAATTTCAATAATGTTATTTGGTCTGGGCCTTTGAGAAGCTCTCTAGCAAATCATTATGTCTAATTTAGGATAGGTGTTTTGCTTTGTATTTTTCTTTGTTGTTTAGACACCAAAAAAAAAGGTGAAAAATTATGTTAGGTGTATCAAAGGCTGCGTTTGTTCTTGTAGATATGACACACAGAGATGGACAGTAAATATCTAAAAAGTGTTTGGATAAAGAGACATGGATACTGGACACAGTGTCTCCAGGATTGTTTTCTTTATTTTGTGTGCAGTTTTAAAAGAATGATAATGATGGACACGAAATTTGAGAGGGTGGACATGGATCTTTAATGAAAATTTTTTTTCTTTTTACCCATAGATAATTACCCCCCTTTTTTCAAAAACCCTAATTTAAGCTTCTTCTCTGTATCGTCATTCTTAAAGAGGTTCTCAGAGAATACAGAGAGGTACTCAGAGAATACAGAGAGGCACTCTCATTTTCTTGCTCTTTCTCTATCTCTGTGTTCATCTTCTTTCATTATGTTCTTCTTCTTCTTTTAATTGGGGTAAAAAGATCAAATCCAACACTTATTGAATCTTCCAATTTACACAATAAAAATTTTAGATGGAAAAAAATAAAAAATTCAAAAAATTACGTAAGTAAATTGCACCCAAAAAATTTTGAATTGGCAAAAGCAGAGTTTAGCAAGTATAGCAGGTATCATTCCTCCACCGTCTTTTAGCAAAGGGAAGGGTTAGGCGTCAAGAAAGGAGTAAGAGACAGAGAGAAGGAAAGGAGGGTATGAAAGAAATGTTTATTTTAGTGATTTTGCATAATGTTTTAGTCTTGTCCATGTGTATCCAAACATAAGATTGGACATTATATTAGTGTATTATACATTATATCCGAATACAATACATAGAAAATAATTTTTAGTATCTCTATTCTATTGTTTCTGTCTCAATATCATGTTTTATCCTATCCACAAAACAAACGCAGCCAAAATAATCTAAATTGTAGTGATTTTCTAAGCACGCATTTCAAATTTGAAATTATGGCGGATAAATCTCCATCATGACTATGAGAAGAATTAGACGTAACATATACAAATGGAGTAGTCCAACTAGAATAAAATCCATCATTTACAAACTCTATCCTTATCTTTTATTTAACTGTATTATATTTGATTTGCTCTATTTGTCTTTCTTTCAAGGTGTTTGGAAATCTCTTGGTAGAAATTGAATTCAATTCCAGTATTTGAAACAAAAATAATTAAATTAATTTAGATAGAATTTAATTCAATTCCGTTATTTTCTCTCAAAATCAATTCTGACCCAAATAGGTCTGATTTGGAATTCCATTCCATTGGGATTTTACTTAAAATTTAAAATGTCTAAAATATCTTTATAATTTAATTACTTCTTCTTAACTTTCGTCACTCACATTCTTTCAATGCCTCCCACCTTCCAACACACTCTCTCTTCTCTTACCACCTTCATTCTCTTTCCTTCCCTTCCCTTTCCTTCAAGTCACTTAATATAATATATACCTATTTTGAAAGGTCTAGTATGTAGATCTAAAAAAATTATCCACACACATAGATTTTATGTGTTTAACTTAGATTAATGACACCAAGTATTTGTCAATACGTCTGAAAATTTCAAGTGAAGTTGTGTTAATTATGACACCAGCAAAAAGTGGCATAATTTTATTCCATTTTAATAACATAGATTAGTTGCTATAATCTGCCGTTAATAACTAGTTTTGTTTTACTTGTTATGTCCTTAGACCACTCAACAAGTTATGTTTTGGTAGTTCATGTTTATTTTCTGTTGTTGGTTTATCGTGGGAATCAAACATGAAGAATGATGTGGAATTTAAAGTCCACAAACTAATCGGCAAGTACACTGGGTCATACCAAGTAATACCTTAGGTGAGTGAGGGTTGATCCCACGAGAATTGATGGACCAAGCAACAATGATTGAGTGATTCACTTAGTCAGACAAGCAGAAAATGATGTTTTGGAGTTCAAAAGTATCAAACAGTGATTTAGAAAGCAAATAGTAAAATTGGTGTGAAAAGATATGTGAGAAAACAGTTAAGGCTTTAGCGTTGTTTATTTTATGGATTTCTATTTCTTACCAACTATTTTAATCATGCAAGATTCAATTTATGGCAAACTGTGATTGACTAAACCTAATTTCTCAATGATTTAGTCTCCTCTAACCTAGTCAGCCGTCAATCCCTTGGTCACTTAATTTCGATTAAAGGTTTAAGTCCGATTCTAGTCTATTAGCCACAAAAACCTAATTACCCAAATATGAGAGGATTATATGTCACGTATCTCGTTAAGTCCAAGCAATTAGTGTTTAGGAGGAATTACTTTCAAGCTTTTGTCCAAGTAAATTACTTTTCCAAGATTTAACAAGAACTCAATTAGAAAAAGGGTTATCTTCCAATATACCCTAATTCCTAGGATGAAGAACGAAAGCAAATCCTTGAAATTGAAATCAATGCATTAATTAAAACAGAGAGGCAATAGTATTAATCCATATAATAAACAAAGCTCCTAACCTTAACCAAGGAGGTTTAGTTACTCATGACTCAAAGAGAAAACTAGGGTTCTAAAAAGTGTAAACTATGGAATGAAGTGCGTAAGAGAAAAGATCCCCGAAGGGCTAAATATTTTTCCTTTTATATCTGACCTAATTTGATTTGAAACTAAAATAAAATAATAAATTCTAAACCTAAAAGATTTTATTTGTAAATAAAAATAATTAAAACAAAATAAAATACAATAATTAAAAGTCAAATCCAACTAAAGATACTCATTTGGTGAAGATTGATCCGCATCATTGGCGCTAAATGCCAGATTCGGTGTTTAGTGCCCCAGGTGGTAGAAACTCCCATTTCGATTTTGACTCCTTGGTGCTAAGTTGCGTTTAGCACCGCTAGTGGTAGAGAGCTTTCAATCGTTTCTGGCTTGCTGGCACTAAACGCCAGGCTTAGCGTTTAGCACCCCTGGTGGCTGAGGCTTGGCACGTATTACAAGGCTTCTGGCGCTAAACGCCCAGGTCCGCGTTTAGTGTCAGCTTGGTTGATTCCAAACTCTTCTCTTTTTTTGTACACGCACTCTACCAAACCGATCCAAACTTCATCTGAAATAATTAAAACACCAAAGCAATTCAAAGTAGCATCTAAAGAGGCTTCAAACACTAAAATCTAATTAAAACTCAATAATTTCACCTCTAAAATAAATAAAAAATAAAAAAAGATGTTCATGCATTAAAGAACTATTTAATTTTTTAATTAATAATAATGTTTTTTAAATTTAATATTTTTAGATTAATCTAATTTTTATTTTTTTAAAAGAGGTGAACAAATTTTAGTTGAAAAAAATAGTTAAAAAATATAATTTTTTAATTATTTCATATAATTTAATATATAAATATATTTATTATTTAAATATGATGTTATATTAATAAAGGATAAAGTTATCTAATATCTATTATAAAATTTTAATTCATTTGATAAACTGTTAGTTGATATAGATCATTATAATATCATATGCTAATTATAGTGAAGCTGGGTTAGTTAGAGATTACTAACTGTTAACTTACCTTAGTTAGTTAGTTGGCTTTAGCTTAACTAGAGTTGGTTAGTCCACATGTTGTTGTATATATAGTGCAGCTATACCGAACTTTACCTTTGTGATTTTCCATTCTCTTTCAACAAGAAATCTGAATTATTTAACCAATTTCTCTGCTTCTCTTCTTTCTCTCTTTCTGTCTCTAAACCTTCCACAATTCTAATTTTCACATGGTGCGGTGAGCATGGAAGGTTCACATCAGTGAGAGGAATCGATTGAAGCTCAAGAGGAAGAATAGGTTGTTGTTGAAAGCTCCCGATTCGGCCCATCCATGGCGAATGAGGAGTGAATAGAAGATCCATTCGAAGCGGCGGAGGACGAGTATTTTCCAAGCGACATTCAATATCTCACGAAACTTCTGAACCAACTTTCAAGATTTGAAAACCTACACCTGCAAAACAAGATGAACTAGAATCCACCATTCGTCACTGTAAGTTCGAATTGAAGGTGAATATCATGGTGCCTAAAATGTAGTGCCTATTTACTTAAAAGAGTTAAAAATCAATATTTAATTTAAAGAAAAAACAACCATTTGTACCCATGAATTTTACGAATGCTGACAAAAGTACCCATTAAAGAAGGAAACTAACGTTGTATCCATCAAAGATGGATTCCGTACGACAAAAGTACCCAAATCCTAAATTTATGTTGACTTTTTAATAAAATTCCAGAATTACCCCCACCATTATCTTCAACCCTTCCTCTCTTCTTTCCCAAATCTCAAACACCTCCATTACCTAAAAATCCTAATCTCAATACCTAAAAACCCCGAATTATCATTTTCCTAACCTTAATCTCAATACCCCTCTCAACAAATTTCAACCCTCTCTTTATTCAGCAATTTAACCTTTTTTCTTCTTCTTCTTCTATGGATTCAATGAACTTGCTGGGTTTCTCTCTCTCTCCTCAAGAACAACACACTACTACTACTACTCATCATCATCAAACTCGTTTTGGGCTATTCAATCCCACTGCACAAGATGATGTAACTGCTGCTGATGATGGAAACTGCTTTGATCTCACTCCTTCCACTCATGCCGCTACTACTCTCAACCTCCCTCCTTTTTCCATCTATCAAGAACCCTTCAACAATCATCATCACCTTTCTACTCATCAAGGTTTAATAATTTCTTTTCTCTTTTAATTTTTCTATTATTATTACAAATTACTCTTTTTTTTTAATTTTTCTTTATCATCATAGATTGGAAGGAGAATAACTACATCAACCAAAACCTGCTATTGGAAACTTCATGCAACAACAATAACAATGTCGACAACAACCACCACCACTATCACCAACAACCCAAGCTGGAGAACTTACTCGGTGGACACTCCTTCGCCGATCATCATCATGAATACGGTGCCAACTCATCGGGAGACTACCTCTTCCAAAACTGCTCTCAGCCGGAAGTTACAGCAGGAGGAGGAGAAGGCTCCGCCGGCGACAGTGGTGGAAGCACAAACTCAATACACCATCAACACGTGTTGGTGAAGGAGGTGGTAAAATTGATGAAAAGAATAAAGAGAGGGTTGAAATTTGTTGAAAGGGGTATTGAGATTAGGGTTAGGAAAATGATAATTTGGGGTTTTTAGGTATTGAGATTAGGGTTTTTAGGCAATGAAGGTATTTGAGATTTAGGAAAGAAGAGAGGAGGGGTTGAAGATAATGATGGGGGTAATTCTGGAATTTTATTAAAAAGTCAACATAAATTTAGGATTTGGCTACTTTTGTTGTACGGAATCCATCTTTGATGGATACAACATTAGTTTTCTTCTGTAATGGCTACTTTTGTCAGCGTTCGTAAAGTTCATGGGTACAAATGGTTGTTTTTTCTAATTTAAAAGATATAAAAATAATTTTTAAAAATTTAAAGCTTACTACAAAAAGAAAGTTAGGCAAAATTTAGGCACCAAGTCATAGGCACCATAGAATTGGCCCGAATTGAAACTATGACACACACAATTCCTATTACATGCATCCAGAAGAGAACCCTGGAATCTCCATTGTGAATGTGACACTAAATGCATCTAACTACCATTCTTGGGCTCGTGCAATGTGATTAGCCCTTAAATAAAAGAATAAGTTGCAACTTATTGATGGCTCATTACCTAAACCTGATGAGAATGACAAGAATTTTTTGGGGTGGGAGAAGTGTAACACATACATCGTTGCTTGGATAAATTTCTCACTCACTAGTGAAATTTTCCAAAGTGTAATCTGGAATGAGAATGCTTGTGACATGTGGAATGACCTTAAACACACATACCACCATGGAGATGTCTTTAGGGTAGCTGAATTGGAAGAAAAATATATAGTGAGAATTAGGGTGACCTAAGCCTAACTGCGTATTGCACAAAATTGAGAGCCCTATGGTAGGAACTGGACTATCTGGAATCGATCCCTCAATGCTATTGTGGAGCTGAGTGTATGTGTGGATTAGGCGTGGTTAGAAAATATAGAAGAAACAAGCAAGAGAGACAATTGCACTCCCCTGATGTGAGTGAATCTCGAATTCTCATGAGCTCAGCTGATTCGATTTGAAAGTGCAAGACACCAACACCCTCCTCCAAACGGTAATTTTCGAGAAAGAGAAAGGTCAAACAGAGGTTGAAAAGGTAGAGGACCACCTAAAATATGCTCTTACTAAAATAAGATAGGGCATTTGGTAGATACCTGTTACAAGAAGCATGGGTTACCCCCTCACACGAGACAGCAACCATACAGAACCATGAATTGCACAATCACAGCACTTGGCAATGAAATTGGAAAAGTCAGTGGCAGTCAATTGGATTTGACTCAAAAGGAAGACGATGAGAATTCTCATCTCATGATATCTCAAGAACAAAGAGAAACATTAATTGCATTACTTCAACAAGGGAATAACCAAAATAACATTGCTCAGCAAAACCAGCCTATACAGAACCACACAGGTATACCAATTTATATTCTGCACATGAGTTCATATATTTCACACATCTTATTCATAAAATATTTTTTTTTTCAAATTCATGGATAATAGATAGTGGTGTAACTGACCATGTGTCCTTTTTCCTCAAATTTTTTTAGCTATCACTACATTGATCCCATTCTTGTGAAATTGCTTGATGGAAGCCAAACCTTGACAAAAATAGTTGGAATAGTGGTTTGTTCAAATAACCCGTATCTCACTGAAGTGTTGTATATACCGTCTTTTACCTTTAATCTACTGTCAGTATCTAAGGCTACAAAACAATTAAATTACCACTTTTTTATGACTGACATGTGCTGTGAGATACAGGACAGGAATACTTCGAAGATGATTGAGTGTGCTAAGGAATCAAATGGACTTTACACATTGAGAGTCAGCCCATTATGCTCACAAACTACCACCATATCTGCATCAATACCCTACACATCAGAGATTTCTAAAACTGCACCACAAATCTCTCTTCAATCACCACGCACAACAAAAGCTGCACAACATTCTACACACCACACTCACATGTTTTGAAAATATAGCATAGAAAATAATGCCAAATTATGGCATTTAAGATTGGGGCATGTCCTTGAAAGTAGATCTATTGTAATAAAGATTGATTTTTCCTTCATAGAATGCACAGGTTATGTTGAACCTTGTGATCCTTGCCATTTTGGCAAACAAAAGAAATTATCTTTTACAAGAAACATTACACAATCTTCTAAAGCTTTTGATTTGGTACATCTAGACATATGGGGGCCCTTAGCCATCCCTTCAATTAATGGACATCGATATTTTTTAACAATCGTTGATGACAAAACCAGGTTCACCTGGGTTCATTTTTTCAAATTAAGTCTGAAGTACCAATCCTAGTAAAGAATTTTGTAACACACATTGAGAAACAGTTTGGAAAAATTGTCAAGTGTTTCAGGTCCAATAATGGACCCAATTTAATTTGATTTCATTTTTTAAAGAAAAATGCATCATTCATCAAACATCCTGTGTCAAAACACCACAACAAATGGTGTGGTAGAGAGAAAGCACCAACACCTATTGGGCATGGCTAGAGCACTTTTATTTCACTCTTCAATTCCGAAATCCTTTTGGACTTATGCTGTTAGCCATGCCGCCTTTCTCGTAAATAGGTTACCAAGCATCGCTTTAAAGGACATAGCACCTTATGAACTATTTTTTTTGAAAAACCAGATTTACCGAGTTTGAAAGTTTTTTGTTGCTTGGCTTATGCTACCACCCTCACCGCACATAGAAAGAAGTTAGACAAACGGGCAAGGAAGTGTGTGTTCTTAGGCTATAAGTTACACACTAAAGGTTTTATCTTGTATGACATTAATTCAAGAGAACTGTTTCTATCTAGAAATGTTCAATTCTACGAGAAAGTGTTTTCTTTTGAAAAGAATTCAGATTCTACACCTCAAGGTCATGTGCATGCACATAGTCAGCATATAGATAACACAAACTTGTTTTCTCCCATATATGACGAGCATAAAAACCATTCGAATTAAATTTTTTAGCACACACAATTTCGCACTAGCCCAGGACAACAATCACAATCTGTCGAGTCAAAAAATCATATATTGACACCCCTTCATCCACCAATTGAAAACCAGGAATCGCATTCATCCCAGCATACACCATTACCACCACTACATTCACATCACTCATCACCTCCACAAATTATTCACCCCACTGCTGTCCAAAGACCGAACAGAATTAGAAAACCACCAGTCTATTTGGATGACTATCAATGTGCATTGTTACCATCATCAGGACACATTCAATCACCAGGTACCCTCTTTCCAAATATATCACTTACCAGTAACTTTCACCGAATTACAGAGCTTTTTCTTTAGCTGTGTCCACCATTTCAGAACCAAAATCATAGAATGAAGCAATTCAACATCTTTGTTGGAAGAATGCAATAAATGCTGAACTTCTTGCTCTTGAAAATAACAAGACATGGGTGCTTACCAAACTGCCTCCTGGGAAGAATGCAATTGGATCTAAATGGGTTTTTAAGGTGAAATTCAACGCTGATGGGACTGTTGAAAGGCATAAGGCCAGGCTGGTGGCTAAAGGTTTTAATAAAAAAGAGGGATTCGATTATTTTGACACCTTCAGTCCGGTGGTTTGCATGGCAACACTATGTGTTTTACTTTCTATCGCAGTCCCCAAGCTGTGGTATCTACACCAATTAGATGTCAATACGGCGTTTCTTCATGGGGATTTGCCGGAAGAGGTATACATGAAGGTCCTTGATGGTCTTGAAGCCCCTGCTGGATCAGTTTGCAAGCTTAACAAGTCACTTTATGGACTAAAACAAGCTAGTCGCCAGTGGAATACTAAGCTTGTCTCAGTCTTATCTGAAGCTAGATACGTACAATCCAAGTCAGACTATTCACTCTTCACTCGGCAAACTCCATCTAATTTCATAGCCATTATAGCCTATGTTGATGACTTGGTTTTGGCAGGCGACGACATTCAAGAAATTACCCGGATCAAACAGCTACTGGATACCCACTTCAGCATCAAGGACCTGGGAAAACTCAAATATTTTCTTGGCATGGAAGTTGCATACAACACTAAGGGGCTTGCTTTGTTGTAAAAGAAATACACTACAGATTTGATAGAGGAATTTGGGTTGATTGAAGCCAAACCCGTATACACACCGATAAATTATTCCACTCATCTATCAAAGGCCTCTGGAGACCCTATAAATGATTCAAAGCTCTATCATCGCCTCATTGATAAACTACAGTATTTGACTAACAACAAGGCCAGATATTGCATTTGCCGTGGGTAAACTCAACTAGTACCTAGAGTCCCCAATGACTAAATACTATAAAGCTGCTCTGCGGATACTTCGCTACCTCAAGAAGCCCCCTATTGCAAGTCTCTTCTTCCCTCTCAGCACTGATTTCAGCCTCACTGGGTTTGCGAGCGCTGACTGGGCAACTTGTCTAGACACAAGGAGATCTGTTTCTGGCTACTGTTTCTTCCTAGGGACCACCTTAATCTCTTGGAAGAGCAGCAAGCAGCAAACTGTGTCTCGATCATCTTCAGAGGCGGAATACCGAGCATTGGCAAATGCGACGTGTGAAGGTCTGTGGCTTCTTCAGTTATTAAGAACTCTTGGCATTGATCATGCGCAGCCATTCACCCTCTATAGCAATAGCCAATCCGCATTTCACATGGCTGCTAATCCAGTTCTGCATGAGAGGACGAAGCACATAGAGGCTGACTGCCACATTGTGCGAGACATGGCCAATGAGGGGATCTTGAAGCTTCCCTGTCACATCTGCTAACCAAACAACAGATTTGCTCAACAAAACACTTGCTCCAGGACCTTTCTATTCATGTTATCGCAAACTAGGATTGTTAGATGTTTACCCTCCTAGTTTGAGGGGGATGTTAGTTGATATAGATCGTTACTATACCATATGCTAATTATAGTAAAGCTAGTTAATTAGAGATTACTAACTGTTAACTTACCTTAGTTAGTTAGTTGGTTTTAACTTAACTACAGTTGGTTAGTCCACATGCTGTTGTATATATAGTGCAGCTATACCGAATTTTACCTTTGTAATTTTTTATTCTCTTTCAACAAGAAATCTGAATCATTTTACCACTTTTTTTGCTTCTCTTTCTTCTCGCTTTCTGTCTCTCAACCTTTCACAGTTCCAATTTTCACATAAATATTCTAAATATTGGAATTCAATTCAATTTTATAATTTTGTTAATTTATTATAAATATTAAAATTCAATTTAATTTTAGCTGAAATTCAATTATTGATAGAATTCAATTTAATTCTATATTATTAAAAGTTTTTAAAGTATTGCAAAATAAAAAAAATTGTTGAAATGGTTAATACTCAATTCTTCTTCTCTTGAGTATTCTATGTATGTCGACTAACAATTCGTTACCAAGCACTCCTAACACCATATAGAATATGGCTGTTATTAATTAATTAAGCATTTAAATTATTTTATAATTAACAAAACAAAACAAAAAAATACACGTTGATTATTAAGAATTGTTCCATTATCATGAAATATAAAAGAAAATTGTGAACCCCTAACAAGTTTCTTCTTTCTTTCTTTTTTTTAACTCTTTTCTGAAATTGCCAATAGAAAATGGTAAGAAAATAAATAATTGACAATTAATAATTCATCATTCGACAAGAATACAAGAATTAGACAAGAGTTTATATCATATATCTCTTATTTATTTATTTCAACAATTTCTTCCTTGCACAATTATTCGACCTTTGTATTTATTTATTTTAATTACTTTAATTAACATAACAAATAGTAATATTTTTTAAGAAATAAGAGACGTTAAAAAAAATCTATCAAATTTTGTTTTCTTATTCTAAATTCAATAGTAATGCTCAAAATGATATTGAATAATTTTAACTGAGTTATACATTGGAGTCAAAAGATAATTTGCATCCTCAACAAGATATATATATATATATATATATAAAGAAAAAAAAACTCAAGATAACACGATGTTATCAAGTGTAAAAACGAAAAAATTTAGAAAATCCGTTCTCCTTCTTTTTGGAGATTTAATAATAACAATTATATATTCTTCTTAGGCATTCTATTCATTTTCGTCACCAAAATTGCTAAAGCCTCCTTAGACAATGAAATAGCAGAGCATGAAAAGAAGAAAGTGCCATATTCCATGAGCCCAAACTATGTGATTGAATAAATCCTCCTCCATCTGTTGCGGGTCGAAGACTTCTTCCCCTTTTGCAAACTCTGATTCATATTTTTCATAGAGAAATCTTTTATCAACATAAAACAAGATCTTTTTTAAATCATATTAAGGAATTCCTTAGTTCAGACCGAAAAAACAATGTTACTCGATCATTATCAAACTAACTGCAACCTTTTTTTTGTCTGTGAGGATCCCACTAGAGCGCCTTCTACTTCTAATAGGCTATGAACTAGATCAGAATCATTTTCAACAAGTTCATAAGAAGTGATCCCATTTTTTTCATCAAGTCCGGATAGAGACCAAAGGTCTTGAGCAATCGATCCGGCAAAACAACTCAAAAGATAAAGAAGTATGTTAATTCCTTCGTGCTCGTTCTAAGTTTGACGTGCCATTTGTACAAATAAGAATCCCCCTCGACAACTTGGATTTGGCCCTGAAATGCTACCTCTTGTAGCATTCAGTTGCAAAGAGCTGTTCCTCCCAAAACATGTCAATGATAGTACTTAGTAGAATAGTTCAATTGAGAGGTTCTTGAAAGAACAATGATAGTCTGTGTGTGCAATTTTGATGCATTCTGGTTAAAGCTTGAGTCCAAAAACAATGTCTAAAGTGAAAAGCTATTTGAATCAGCCCTTATATATATCTTGTAATGTAACCTTCCATAGAATTATAGAAATGACATTGTTTTCAGCAATTTTTCTTAACAGAGTTTTGTTTAAGAGTAAAAGTAAGAAAAAAATAATAATCAAACATTAAATTTCTTATGCAATTATGCATTTATCAGATTAAATTGACTACATTTTATCCTTTTGATATGGTTTCCCATACATTGCTGTTCATAACTTTTCAACATCAACAATGTATTGGTCTTACCTTAGTTATTGATACATATTCCATGATTGAGCCTTCTCATGCTTACATTGTCTCTGGTTTGTGGCACTTGAGAACCGCTGATTTGCTTCTGCAATGGTTTCGACACCAGCATTAAAATAAACCATGATTATACCCTTCACAAGATCAAATGAATATTTCCTGTACTTATTTGTGAAAAAGGAAATTTTAATCAAAGCAAGTCTAAAAATTGATTTATGCACCACAAAATAATAGTATATGAACAACCTAATTTAATAATGCTAAGATTAATTCCTCAATGTGTATAGCAACATCAAACATATTCTATCTTGTTTGAGATTGAATTAATTTATGTTTATTAATGCTGTCTGAAGAGTGATTTTTTGTGAAAGCAACTATTAGTCACTTCCATCTAAAACTGATTTTGAAGCTTAAAATCCAATGAGTATGGGTTCAACTAGAAACCAAATAAGCTAAGAAAATATTAATTTGAGTGTCTCAATTTATTAAGAAGGAGATAAATTGAAATTCAAGTATAAAGAAAATTCATACTGGAGAAGTTCAATTTTTGTCTGCCCCAAGCTGCAACTTAACATGCTTCAGTGTACCTAGGAATCAATAAGGTAGATCGGTATTACTCGTGGAACAAAGATGAAAACCATGTCAAGAATCCAAAATACTCAACCACCAATACAGGTTCAAAATCAGTTTGATAAAATAAGTTAATCAGCAACGAGGCTATATCACAGTTCAACTTTTGATCCCAAAAGAAATTGTACTAACATTCAAAGATATTCTAAAAAAATGCAACCTCAAATTGTACAACATTGTTTCACTTTTAATTCTTTATTCTAACCTCAGCCATCACAATGCAAAGAAGATTTAGAAAAACCAAAGGAATAGGTGTAAAAACAATTGTACTTGGAGTTAGAATCACCAGATCTTTAACAAACAACAAAACTCCAAACCATGTTTTAATAATAAAAGCTTTTTCAACATGTTTAAACAATGTCAATACAATAATCCCTATATAGGATTTCAACAAGTAATGAAACAGTTCAACTACGCATTAACAGAAAATCTCTGTGAAGAGCTATTTCATATGTACGTATTTTCGGTTGGTTAAGTTTCTAAGAATCACAACTGAGTAACACTAACTATGAAAATGACCAAAGGTTTTAAGATACTTCATATTTAAACCATATTACCCAAATTCACATTGTGTGATAACATACTTTAATATACAGATTTCTTCAGCTCAGATTGTAAAAAAGATCAAAACGTCAAAAACGGTTAACAAAAAAGTGGGGTCATGCATTTAGCAGATGAATTTGTTTTGAAGATAGCAGCGAAAATCATATACCTATGCCATTAATCTTAGGCTCTTGGCACTACATATCTTTTCCTAGGAAATTCAGTCAAATAAAGCACAGTTGCTCAGAACACCAATCATGAGCTCTAGGTTACTATCAAGAAATGTTAAGCACTAACAAATCAGTTACAACAAAGAATATCTACCAAAACAGGATGCATTATAGCCATGGCAACAAACAGAGACTCAAAAGTCATCCAATAACAAAAGTTCAAAATTCATTCATAATAATGAGATAACCAAAACCGCTGCTATTGAGTTCATGATAATTCCCAAATCCTCCAATCCAATTGCCACAAAATTTAAAGCTTTGTAATAATTTCAACAATAATAGAAAAATTATTAATTTGAGTTGATGTATCTTACCTTCTATAAACCATTCAATAAGCCTCTAGCAATCATTTCCCAAAAGAGAATAAATATGGGGGAGTTTACTTTAAATATGGGGGAAATGAAAAGATCGAAAGACAATAAGAGTGCAGGGAAGCTTCACAACTAACAAGGATTCCCTTTGAATGATGAAAATCACAACTGTTTCAGCTTAGGAATAAATTAACACCAATGCACATATATAATTACAAAAACAAAAAAGGAAATAATGATAGATCCTTCAAGCCACATATAACAGCCATCTAGTCACCGAAAATGCCATAAAATAAGCTACGGCAAAGAAAACACTTAGGTGTGGGTAAAGCAGAATAAAGAATCACAATCATGTGAAGATCTAAAAGCATTAGTATCGAATGGAAAGTTGATCGAGAAGATGGTAACAAAACACAAGTTAAAAAGAAAGAGATACAAGCAACATTTTGTGATGTCTAACAAGAAGAATCTCATCTACTTTTATCCTTGCAATAGGCCTCTAGATATCATCTCACGAAGAAGTTTCTCCGCTTTATCATTTTCACCATTTTCAAATAGAGCACGAATGATTGTTTCATAAGTCACAGCATTGGGTAAGCAACCATTGTCTTCCATTTTTGCCATGAGTGCCAATGCTTCGAGAAGCAGACCCTCTTTGCAAAGCCCATTGATCACAATGGTGTATGTCCGCACATTTGGACGATAGCCTTTAATGGAAAGATCTTGAAAAATCTCTTTTGCATTTTTAAGTCTTCCACTTTTGCACAGGCCATCTATAAGTATGTTGTATGTATACATATCTGGTTCAATGCCACACTCTTTCATTTGATTGAATAACATAAGTGCCTTGTCATGTTGTTTGATATTGAACAAAGCATCCAGCAAAGAACTGTAAGTGACTATATCAGCAGGTTGACCTCGATCATGCATCTTTTCAAGAAGCTCCAAAGCACAAAGGATTCTCCTTGATTTTCCTAAGCCATCAACTAGAGTATTGTAAGTTACCGTGTTAGGAACCAAGTTCTTGCGACCCATCTCTTCGAAGAGATTCAAGGCATCATCGATCATTTTACTTTTGCAAAAGCCATTAATCATGATATTGTAACTCCGAACATTAGGAAACACTTTATTCTCGGCCATTGTGTTGAATAAATATTTTGCCTTATTTACCTGATTAACCAAACAATATCAATCCATTAAGCTGGTATAAGTAACCACATCTGGTTTCACACCATGTTTTGACATTACAGCCAATACACTCTTAGCATCTTTGATCTTTCCTTCCTTGCATAGCCCATCAATCAAAGTATTATAGGTATAAACATTAGGAGTAATGTTTCTAAGCACCATATCACTTAACAAATCAACGGCTTCCTTATATTGACCCTCAAGACACAATCCAAAAATGAGACAACTGTATGTGATAACATCTGGAGAAATTCCCTTAGCAAGCATTTCAGAGAATAAATGAAAAGCCTGACTTACAAGTGTATCCTTGCAGAGGCTATCAATAATTGCGCTGTACATGAAGACATTAGGAGCAATGCCATACCGTGGGATCTTTCTCAACATTTGAATAGCAGCTGATGTGTGGCCGGTCTTACAGAGGCCATTGATCAAAGTCCCATAAGTGACTTGATTAAAGTGAAATCCATGAGCCAGCACTCTGTCATGAAAGCGCACTGCTTTTTCAACACTACCACAGAGACAGAGACCTTTCATGAGTGTATTCAATGTTACCGTATTAGGTTGATAATCCATTCTGAAAATCTTAGCCAATACAGAGAAAGCAAGCGTCATACGACCCATGCCGCAACAACAATTAATCACGATGCTCAAAGTAAATAAGTCGGGAGCGATTCCCCTGGCTTGCAATTGCTGAAAAAGGGAAATGGCTGTGGAGAAATGGTTGGTCTTGGCAAGAGATCCCAAAATCTTGGTGAATTGGATGATGGATGGAGGGCGACGCATAGAGAGCATGCGAGTGAAGGAATCAACAGCTTCATCAAGTGATTGGGGCTGAGAGTGAGAGTGTAGGGATGAAGTTGAAGGGAAGCAAAGACGGAGAGCGGAATAGGGAACACAATAAGGAGAGGGATTTGGGATTTGAAGAGCATACCTTAACATGATTCGTGAGAATGAGAGGAATGACAACATTCTGGCAACCACCAACAGAGTGAGGGTACAATCAAGCTTGTTCGAGGTTATTTGTTTAATTGTTTCTGCTTTTACTATCTTATTTAGGCCACGGATTTTAGTAATTTCAAATTGAACCCTCTGTTTTCTTTTTTTGTAATTCTACATTTACCCCTACGATTTTTACTTTCCAAATTTTCCCTCTCCACCGTTAAACATAATTTGTGGTGGTCAGTATTTTTTCCAGAGTCAAGAAGGAAAGTAAATTTTTTTTGTTTTGAAATTAATTTTTTTAATAAAGTGGTAGAATGACTTATCGAGAAGTAGATAAGTTATATATTTCTACTTCTTCAAAAAGCTGTAAATTAACTTTTCGAGAAGTTAAAATTTTTTTCTAAAATGCTGCCAAATACGCAGATTTTAACTTTTCATAATCAAAAAAAAAAAAAAAAAAAGTAGCTTTTGCTACTTCCCAAACGGGCTCTAAATTTGGTACATATTTGCATGTATGTAAGTGTAGTAGGCAGATACTGAATTTGATATTGTTCATGTTGGATTGGAATTTATATTCTTCTGCAAATAATCATCAATTCTATTCCATAGGAAACCGTTTTATAATTTTCATTCCCCATTTACTTCTATTTTTTGTAATTTAAATTTCGAGTGACAAATGGCATAACATTTGTTTTAGAAACAAAGTTAAAAGTATACTCCTTTCTTTAAATTATACTATTTAAAAATATAACATAATTTCTTGGGTGATAATTTTATCTGCAAAATATATTAGAACTTTAAGCTAAAATAATTCTGTTGTTTTCACCATTTTCCCCTGACAATAAAACATACCATTTTAAGACAGAAGTTTATACTTACGTCCAGCTCCTCACTTTTATTTGCTAGTAACTCTAGTTTAGTGTTGCCCACAACAGAATCCTATTTAATTACTGTGGTGCTTGCTCAATTGCTAGTTTTGTTATTTTTCTATTACGTATAATTGCAACATAGGCTTCATCTAGCTAACCTTGCATTTCTTCTAGTGTTTTATAATTTTGCAATCTCTTGTCATTTAACTTCTTCAAGGTCAACTAGTATATTGAGAATGACATAATCTCAATCATGGTTATTAATGAATTGTTATTATGTAAATTTCTTAGCTAGACTAATTGTTATGTAAGTTCTTCGGTGTATTATGATGTGAAAGGAAAAGATAGAGCATTTTTCGAATTATCAAAGTAGGAATTCACTACTTTTATTTACAAAATTCAATTCTTGTTTTATGATTTGTTTGTAACTTCCTATTTTCACTAGCATTAGTATAATTAGCCATCCATTTAGCCACGGCATTCTCTTTACTCAAAATTGAGTTGTCATTATTTTAGCTTCTTTGCCCTGTTATCATTTTCAATTCTTTCATTATCACAACCTTGTGGTTGAATAGGATATTTTTTCTCATAAAGAACTAGAGATGACAGCCTGGATTGAGAATGGTCTTATAATGCCAGCTCATTACAAGAAATATAGACATACATATATATTCCTACTCTTTTTTGGTTTTATGTTTTGGGGGTGTTTTGGGGGGGGGGGTTATCAAATCAAGGAAAAGATTTATCATCCTTTACTGAAATTCACTCAAGAGTGTTGCATATTAAGGTGATTGCTATGGTATTTAAAAGGTGGAGCTTAAATTGTTAAAAAAAATAAAAAATTAATATTTAATTTAAAAAATATAAAAATAAATAATTTTTTAAAATTTAAAATTTGATATAAAAGGTAAGATGGGCAAAAATTAAGTACCAATTTATAGGTACCAAGAATTCATCTTAAGATAAACTCAGAATTAAGAATTTGATGTTTGAAAAGGTGAATGTACAATAAAGAATTTCCTCTCTAGCATTGAATCGATTTTGATTGTTCATGCTTTTATTAACTGGTAAGTCTAGGCTAAAGTTTTAGTTCTTTAAAATTGCAGGAGGTGCAGTTTCATCGAGAGAGCATTGTATAACAACTGAAGAAATGGAATTGAGAAAAATAAAGCTGGTGGTTCACGAAAATGTTTAATTAGTACCGAATGTTTAGCCATTGTAACACTTGTATTTTGCGGGCCAACATACATGAAAGAAAAATATTTTTAGCAGAACCATTAAAGAACAGTTTATTCTATTTAGACCATAGCTTAAGATTTTATTAATTAAATAGCAGAAAACTCAGGATGATGTGAAATTGATCCTAGTGAATACCCCCAAATAATTTAGAATTAAAAGCCTATATTAATATTGAACAATCATGAGCAAAAATTTCAGTAGAATTTCGTGTTACATATTTATAAAAGCAAACAAACGCGTAGAGGCAACAAAACACGAGCTAAACAATGTTCTAACTTTTAACTGAGTGGGTGCCAGATATGGGAGAAGTCTCGCTTATTATAAGTGATATAAATGTGATATGAATTATTCGGACATTACATTCCTATGTGTGATTATATTATTGGTGATATAACTACTTGAGTATAGTTTGGTATTTTATCATTCGGTCCCTTGATTAAGAAGTTAGAAGTTTGAATCCTACCTTAGTCATGAAAAGCGTCTTGTAACTAGTCATTTGTTCTTAATAGGATGATTTGTAGCAAAAAGATTAGTCATTGTGTTTCACGCTTAGGAAACCAAAAAGGAAATATTCTTAGGTGGAAACTCAGATACAGTCGACTTCACGTGAAGTTGATAACTCAGAGCTGTTAGATGATTTGATTGATTTGACAAAATTTTCATCTAACGGCTCTCAGCTATCAGTTTCACATGAAATCGACTGCACATGAGTTTTCACCATATTCTTAATGTTCTTACTAGGTCCATGATTCTATTAGAATGAGATTTGTGTGTACTTTATTCTAAACATAAGAACAGGAAGTAGAACACAAATATTGTTAGGCTGACGAGCAATTCTTTAGACATTTTAATTATTTTTTTGAAAATAAAATTATTTAATTATGTCTAATTTATATGATAATTTAATTCGGCCTCTGTTTACATCCCAAACCCGAAAATATCCCAAACCCGAAAATATGAGGAGGATTGTTTAGTATACAACAACCAATGTAAAACAATGTCACATCTCAATGCATGGCTACACAACGAAATGACGTCTTTGATCTATATAACTGACCCCATTTAGTAAAAACAGACTTTTACTAAAGAAGAATTTATATAATAATTTATTTTTAAATCAATTCACTTTTTTTTCCTTTTCTCCCTTTTATGTAGAATTGTAGATTAGTTCGGACCATGATTTTTTTTATTTTATTTCATATAATTGATAATTGACAATATCAAATGTAATTTTTATATATAATTTTTAAGCGTCACCAAGATATATAATTCTTTAACTATAAGTCTATAATTGCATTCTCGATGCAATAAGTTGGGATTAATTTTTTTTTTTTCACAAAGGAGCAGATCACCAATAAGGCCGTCGAGATATATAATTGAAAAAATATTACAAGGGTTTCAAATCATGGCTTAAATCTACAAAACGAAAGTAAAGTAAAGGGTTTTAAATTGTGGTCTGCAACTGCAATTGCAGGCATATTATCAGAAGCACAATAATAATTGGTTTAGCAGTAGCAGCATTGAAAAGCTTCCAAGTTGGAAGCAAAACGGAATAAGGAAGATACCCAGGTGCAGTTGCAAGATTAAAGCAACTAGAGCTATGAACACCTACTGCCGCTTTAGAGAATCCATTGGTATCACATATGCATGTCCATAATGATTCTCTATCTTCACTATCTGCATAGTAGAGCTAAAGCAAATACGATAAAGGTTGAACACATAAAAAAGCATTGCATGCTTACTAGTTACTACAAACTCTTGAAAGAACATCTACATTTTCACTTGTTTAGGTAAGTCTCAGAAGGTTAATCTACTAACAACAAGAAGAAGCAAAAACTAAGTAGAAAACCTCTGTAAACTAACAAGTATATTGCTGCATGGGAAAATGAAAAGAATGGAAGACAATAACAAGAGTGTAGAGAAACTTAACAAGTGATTCCCTTTGAAATAATGAAATCAAAACAAACTTAGTTAGGAATAACTTAACATCAAAGCACAAATATAATAAAAGAAGGAAATAACAAGATACCCCCCACAAGACACATGTGACAACCACCTTGACACAAAAAGACATCAAATAAGCAATGACAGAAAATATCTAAGTGTGGCTAAACAGAACAAAGAATCACCATCTTGTAGAGAAAGAATCAGAAGCATCAATAATATGGAACAGATAGATGATTAGGAAGAAGGTAACAAAAGACAAGTTAAAAAGAAAGAGAATCTCACCTACTTTTCTCCTTGCAATAGGCCTCTAGATATCATTTCACGAAGAAGTTTCTCCGCGTTATCATTTTCACCTTTTTTAAACAAAGCACAAATGATTATTTCATAAGTCACAGCATTTGGTAAGCGACCATTATCTTCCATTTTTGACAAGCAAGCCAATGCTTCATGAAGCAGGCCCTCTTTGCAAAGCCCATTGATCATAATAGTGTATGTCCACACATTTGGACAATAGCCTTTAACAGAAAGATCTTGAAAAATCTTTTACATTTTTAAATCTTCCACTTTTGCACAAGCCATCTATAAGTATGTTGTATATACATATATTTGGGCGAATGCCCTGATCTTTAATTGTGTTGAATAAAACAAGTGCTTTGTCAACATGATGGTTTTTGCATAAAGCATCAAGAAAGGAATTGTATGTGATTATATCAGCAGGTTGACCTTTATCATGCATTTCAACAAGAAGCTTTGAAGCACAAGATATTCTCCCTAATTTGCACAAGCCATCAATAAGAATACTAATAGTTATCGTGTCTGGAACCAAGTCCTTGCGACGCATTTTTTCAAAGAGATTCAAGGTGTCATCTACCATTTTACTTTTGCACAAGCCATTAATCATGATATTGTAACTTTGAACATCAAGTGACACTCTACTTTGGGTCATTGTGTTGAATATATATTTTGACACTCTACTTTTGGGATTGAGATACCCGCTCAACGGAAACATGTGAAATTCCGATGAAGAGGAATTTACTTAAATGCCCTTATATACGTAACAAATACGATAAAAATAATAACATAGAATTTGTACTATAATGACAAAAAAATTACATAACATGTATATTATACGTATAGGTTATGATGGCTGAAGAAGTCACATTGACAAAAAATAATGTAATTGACTTCTGAAATAAAACTTTACCAAACAAAAAATTTTAAAGTAAAGCATGAGTGTTAAATTTGATAAGAACAAAACAAGTACAACGATGCTGGAGCTATCGTACTATTATTGGAGTCCTGAAAGTGTTCGCTATTGTTGAATGATGGTAATAAAAAAATTCATTTGGAGAGAAAAATTATGATTGAATGATGATGATCGAAAATTAGGAATTGGAAGGATATGTGCAGGGAAAATTATTATTTGGAGGCAAAATTAGCAAAAACTCAAAGAATTCTGTATTGTTTCACTTTTAACACCCCCATCACAAACACCACATAACAAAACTCCAAGCCAGTAACTTTTTTTAAAATGCTAATAAAAAGAGACTCAGAGACAATGCAATAATGTCTACACAAGAAATAATGAAGTAATTTATCTAAGAATTAACAGAAAAAACATTCTCTGAAAAAGTATTTCATAATGTAATATTTTCAGCAGAAGCAATTTCCAAGCAATACAACTGAGTAGCATTAATTAAGAAAATGACCAAAAATCTTGAAATAACTGAACCATATTAACCTTGACTCGATGTTGCTTAGGTTGATGAAAAGAGGAGACATGCATTTTAGAAGGTGGGTTTATTTTTAAGATGGAAGTGAAAACTATATAGCCTAAGAATAAATCCTTAGTACCTATTTAAATTTCCTTTTACAACAATACCCAGAGGATTCAATCAAATAAACAATAAATGCTCATGGTTGATATATATATATATATATCGTACCTACAAAGATACGGAAAAATAGGTTGCACAACAGAATAGCAGAGAACAAACAACAAACAACAAAACAAAATTTTCAATCTTTTTATTTTTGCTTAGTTTGTAGCATGATAAATACATGATCTCATAGAAGAACAGTAAAGAACACTATCGCTATAAAGAGATCTTAAACACTAAATCTGTAAGCTATAACTAGGAATATCAACTAAAGAATCAATATAGTGGAATTCAAAAGGATGATAGCAATTGCAAAAATCGAAAGTGCAAAATTAATTAATGTTATGGCATTGCCAAAGTCCTCTAACCCAATAGACACAGAATTTACAAAACTATGATACATATTCAGCAACAATGAGATGTAATTTCAATTCGAGTTGATGTATCTTACCTTCTTTTATCAATTCAATAAGCCTCTAGCAACCATTTCCCGAAGAAGTTTCTCCGCCATGTCATTCTCATCTTTTTCAAACAAAGCACGAATAAGGGTTTCAAAAGTCACAGCATCTGGTAAGCAACCATTGTCTTCCATTTCGGACAGCAGGGCCAATGCTTCTTCTAACAATCCCTCTTTGCAGAGCCCATGGATCATAATATTGTAAGTCCTCACATTTGGAGAACAGCCTTTAATGGAAAGATTTTGAAATATCTCTTTTGCATTTTTAAGTCTTCCACTTTTGCACAGGCCATCTATAAGTATGCTATATGTATATATATCTGGATCAATGCCACTCTCTTTCATTTCCTTGAATAACATAAGTGCCTTGTCATGCTGTTTGATATTGAACATCCCATCCAACAAGGAATTGTAAGTGACTATATTAGCGGGTTGACCTCGATCATGCATCTTTTCAAGAAGCTCCAAGGCACAAAGGATTCTCCTTGATTTTCCCAAGCCATCAACTAGAGTACTGTAAGTTATAGTGTCAGGAACCAAGTTCTTGCGATGCATCTCTTCGAAGAGATTCAAGGCGTCATCGATCATTTTACTCTTACAAAAGCCATTAATCATGATATTATAACTCCGAACATTAGGAAACGCTCTACTCTCGGCCATTGTGTTGAATACATATTTTGCCTTATTTACCTGATTAACCAAACAATATCCGTCCATTAAGCTGTTATAAGTAACCACATTTGGTTTCACACCATGTTTTGTCATCACAGCCAACACATTCTTAGCATCTTTGATCTTTCCTTCCTTGCATAGCCCATCGATCAAAATGCTATAGGTATGAACATTTGGAGTAATGTTTATGAGAATCATATCATTTAGCAAAAGAACGGCTTCCTTATATTGACCCACAAGACACAATCCAAAAATGAGAGAACTGTATGTGATAACATTGGGAGAAATTCCCTTAGCAAGCATTTCAGAGAATAAATGAAAAGCCTGACTTACAAGTGTATCCTTGCAGAGGCTATCAATAATTGCGCTGTACATGAAGACATCAGGAGCAATGCCATACCGTGGGATCTTTCTCAATATTTGAATAGCAGCTGATGTGTGTCCGGTCTTACAAAGCCCATTGATCAAGGTCCCATAAGTGACTTGATTAAAGTGAAATCCATGAGCCAGCATTGTGGCATGAAAGTGCAGTGCTTTTTCAACATTACCACAGAGACAGAGGCCTTTCAGGATTGTTGTCAACGTTACGGCATCAGGCTGAAAACCCATCCTGAAAATCTTGGCCAATATAGAGAAAGCAAGCGCCATACGACCCATGCCGCAACAACAATTAATTAGGATGCTCAAAGTAAATAAGTTGGGAGCGATTCCCCTGGCTTGCAATTGCTGAAAAAGGGAAATGGCTGTGGGGAAATGGTTGGTCTTGGCAAGAGACCCCAAAATCTTGGTGAATTGGATGATGGACGGAGGGCGACGCATAGAGAGCATGCGAGTGAAGGAATCAACAGCTTCATCAAGTGATTGGGACTGAGAGGGAGAGTGTAGGGATGAAGTTGAATGGAAGAAAAGACGGAGAGCAGAGTGGGGAACAGAATTTGGGAATTGAAAAGCAAACCTTAATTTGATTGGTGAGGATGAGAACAATGACAACATTCTTTTCTTGCAATCAAAATTCAAGAGGACTAGAGGAGTATGGTAAAATGGAATGCGTCGAGTCGAAGAGTGCTTTCCATCTTACTATGTTGATTTGAGGAGGAAAATAGAAGCAAAGAAAAAGAGAGGAAAAGTAATTAAAGAAAAATAATTATTTTTTATTGTTTGGTCAGAAAAAAAATTAGGAATAAAAAGTTGAATAATGTTAAAAAGTTGATGGGATTTAATAAATTTTTTTAATATTAAAAGAAAATGGTGTAAAAATTTTGTTATGTTTTTATTTTTAATATTATTTTTTAATATATTTTATAATATAAAAATAAAATTATTTTTTTATAATATTTTTTATTTAAATATATTTAAGAAAAATAAAAATATATTCAATTTTTTATTGGTATTTTCTATTTGTATTTGTTTGAGTATTTACACAATTTAATTTAGTACTGATAGGTATTGTTAGTGTAATTAGGACTTGATTTTGGATAAAACTGTGTATGTCCCGTGTCCTTAATACATAAAATTATATAATTTTTTTTAAATTTAAATAAAAAATATATATAATAATAATTATTATAAATATTTTATAATTTAAAAATATTAAAAATAATTAATCTTTATTTTAATCAATTTAAATTAATTGAATGGTTATTTTAATTGTCTATTTAAGTAAGTATTTGGAGTTTGAATACCGTCTTATGTGTATAACAATCCATTAGTTAGCGACAGACTCTTAATAAATAGAGCATCAATATGTGGTGGATTAGTTCCCGACTTGCCGAGTTAAGAAATTCGTAGAAAAAAAATTACATTTGTCTTTAAAATAGATTAATTTTTCATTAATAGCAATACTTATGGACTTTTGTCTTCATTTAAATTTACCTGGGACAATTTTATTTGTTATTATCGTATTCATTCTTTAAGTCAAAACAATATGATCAATATTGTCACTTGTTAAAGCTTCACATTTTATGAAATGATTTTTAAATTTTTTAATTTATAAACTTATGTTATTACAAAAGTTATTAGATCGATTAATATTTCTTTGTAACATGGTGTACTGAAATACCATCATTGAGTATTAGTTAGTGTGAAGAAAAATCAATAACAACTTTTGTTATTTAATATATAATTTATTCTATTAAAAAATAAATTAATATTTCCTAAACTTGTAAATACATTTTCTTCTAATTTCTTACACCAATTTATTTGACAATATTTACTATTAAAAAAATAGCAAATGAGTGAATGACCATACTATCCTACAATATATATGATGTACAAAGTAATTTCTTATCTTAAAATTAATTCTGGTTAGTGAGATAAAATTTAAAATATTTTTTCTTACTCAAATTTAAATTTAAATTTAAAATTGATTAACAACTCATCCTTTTTTAATTTCAATAAAAAAATAAATTGGTTAAATACAAAATATTAAGCATTTAATAATTTTAATTATTTAAATTTTAATCACCAAAAATTAGATTAAAAATTAATTATAAACTTAATAATCGATAATATATATATATATATATATATATATATATATATTAATACATAAATAATGATATCCAATATATTGATTATTTATTTTTTTTGACAGATTAATGTATAATCTATTGAGGATTGATTTATTATCCAAAAATTTTTCATAAACTTTGTAATATGTGAAAATAGTGATCTTATTTTTTTATTATTATTTAAAAAATTTTTCATAATTTTTTAATTATGTAATTAACTTAATTAAGAACTTTTATTATTACTTTTATACTAAAAAAATATCAATTTATACTATTTATATATTTTTTTACTATTAATAAATAAATAAGTATTTGCACTATTATATTTATTGTCCTAGATGATTACTTAAGTTACTTATTTTGTATGTTAAATTTATTAAATATTAAGATGAAAAAATTGTTCAGTAAATTATATAAATAGTCATTACAGAAAAGAAAAAAAATTATATATCATATATAATAATCCTTGATATATATAGTGTCATGTATATATTAAGATTATCTATTTTAATTATGTGAGTGATTATTGTTATTTTTACTTTTTGTTACATTAAAAAATAATATTTAAAACTAAAAAAGAGATAATTAATTTTTTAATTTGAATTAAAAAATGTCTTGTAAATATATCAAACTTTTACATATACTAAGTGTTATAATATTAAATAGTAAAGTATTTGTTATAATAATGACTCAAAATATTAATGCAAGATATATTTGGACCTAGTAAAACTTCAACGCAAGTAAGATCAACTAAAATCTATTGTTAGGGTCCTAAATCCGATTTAGGTTCATTACCTTAAAGGCTCAATATAGATGAAGTCCACGCGTCCCCTCTTAAATCGGCTTAGATTGGATCTCCCTTGCTAGTTAGATATGGTAATGAGTACTCAGGGAACGTGAGAAGCTCCCTTCCCATCCTTCACTCCTATTTTAAAAAAAAAAATTCTCCCAATCCTTCTCCGTCATTGCAAGTTCCTATTTAATTACCTCTTAGGGAACGCAGATCTCCTCGGATATCTACAAATATTCTTTGAAAATTTTTGAAAAAAATTAACACAAAAAGACATAATATAACAATAATCATAAAATAATCGAATCAATATAATTCAACACAATTTATAACATATTTGTTATAAAAAATAACATTTCAAAAAAAGAGAAAATATAAAATATATTCCAACATAATAACATAACATAACATTTTTGGGATGATACTGAGCGACGTAGTGACGGACTTGGGAGGTAGAGAAAGTGAGTTAGAGAGAGATGATCGAGGCTGAGAATGAGTCTAGAAGAAAAAGAAAGAATTCGAATTGGAGGCAGAAATTAGAGTTAATAAATTCAAGAAATGGATTTATGTATATATAAATTAGGATAAATTAATAATTTTATATTTGCGTATATTTAATAGGTTCCATGGGGCGGGTACTTATGTCCGTGTCCCATTAGGGGAGGCAAACAAAAAAGCCCGCTTTTTCTCGTCAAAAGCCCCCCATCTGGTGAGTTGGCCCACCCCACCCCGCCTAGTAAGGCAATCCTAAATTTTTCCCCCGCCCCGCCTAATAAAAGGCTGGCAGGTTAGCGGACTCTCCTTTTTTTTATAAACCATTAAATATTAAATAATATATAATTTCATAACCTTTTCAATAAATTTATAATTTCTAAAAACATAAAAAAATTATAATTTTTAAATTCACACACATTAAAGTCTTTATAATTATAAATATGTAATAAACATAATTATAAACTAAATTTTTTGAAACAAAATAATAAAATCAACATTGTCCAAAATAAAATAAATATTATCCAAAATATATAATTAAACATCTTCAAATTTATAATCAATCAAACATAAAAACATAATCCAAAATATAGCTTAGAACATCTTCAATTATCATCTTCATCCTCTTATAGATCAATAACATCATAGAAATTTGTAAAAAAATGGCTCTGACAAAATAAAAGCTTGGCCCAGCGGGAAAGCCTGCCCAACCCTGCCCCCGTCCCGCCAAAGCTCATGAATTAAGCGGTGTGGGGTAGACGGGCTTTTTAAGTTTAACGGTCTCAAATTTCCAACCCAACCTGTCTTTTTTGGCAGGTTATATGAGCCAGCCCGACGGGTTTCGCCCGTTTGCCACCCCTAGTCCCCATCCATTTTCGCGTGGCAGGTTGTGAGGATTTCACGAGTTCCCATCTATCCCCAAATTAAAACGCGAATAATCTTTGCAAATACCCGTTTTGGCTATTTTTGTGATCATCCCTATTGCTAGATTCATTGGTTCGTGACGTGGAGCTATTCTAGCTACTCAATAAATTCTCAGATAATCAAAGTTTAGGTTATATCGTTTTTATAAAGTCACATGTATCCTTGTTATAACAATATTAATAGAAGATAAATAGATAAACATTAAGCTATTATTTGGATATAAGATGGAAAATAAGAGAAAAGAAAATAGAAAGAAAGAAAATGAGAGGAAAGAAAATGGAAAGAATCAGTTCTATTTTTTGTGTTGTTTAGATGAAGAAAAAATGAATGAAAAGAATTTTCTTTTACTTGGATGGAAAGAAAATTGAGAAGAGAAAAAATTATAATAGAGTAAAAATATATTAATGTTTTTATATATTATATATAAATTATAATTCAAATACTAACTCTGTATTTTTATCCATATTTGTACTTCTGCATCAGTTTTCTTTACAATTTTGAAGAGAAAAAATTTACATGAACTCCAAATATACTTTTATGTTTTTCATTCAATTTCTTTGTTAATTCAAACAATGAAAAATTGATTTTTCCATCAATTTTCTTTTCCAGCATTTTATTTTCTTACAAATTCTTCTAATCTAAACAATGCATAAATAAGTCATATTTTTTATATATATAACAATAACTAATATCACATATTAGGTTAATTTACGTTTGTAAGACCCCAGATTTTGAAAAATTAATAATAAATTATTTATAATTTATTTTGTTTATTTGAGAGCATATTTTTAGAAATTTTTGTATTAATTGAGCTTTCTTATTATAGATTTAAAGCTTTAATGATTTAAAAACAATGAGAATTTTATATGCGTTAATTTGAATAATTAGATTTTGAACATTATTTTATAATTTTAAAGAAAATTAATTGATTATCTCTAATTAATAAATTAGAATCTTTATTTAAAAAATAAATTGTAAGTGATAATTAAATAGTATTTTTATAAATATTATTATTTGATTAAATTTGATTTCAAATTATTACTCTATTACCTTTAATTTTATTAAAATTACTAAAGTATCTAAAATTCTCAATTTTAAACACAAAACCCTAAATTCCCAATTCTAAACCCTAATCTGACTGAACCCCCCCCCCCAACACGTAACTCTCCTCCTCTCCACCTATGCATCCCTCCATGTTACACATTCACTCCCTCACCACCTGTCATTCTCCACTCACTAACCCACCCAACCCTCACCCAAAGCACTCACACTCAATAACAATGACACACACAGCAAAGAAGGATAGAGCTGAGAAACGAGAGATTCAGAGAGTGAGAAGAGAGCACGAGAAGAGATCCAAGAGAGGGAGTGTGCCGCGCCGTCACCAATCACCGTCGCGCACCACCACCGCCGTCAAGACGCCGAGCCACCACACAAGAAGAGGGAGACATCGTCACTGCTGCCACCGTCGAGAGAGAGAGAGAGCACGTCGCGAGCCAGAGACGCCGCCAGGGAGAAGAGGAGCCGTTGCGCTCCACCGATGACCAGCCGCCGTCGAGCTTCAAAGAGAGAGAGAAAGAGATAGAACACATGCAGGGAGAGAAGGCATCGCGGGGTGGTTTCCGTCGCCGTTCTGCCGCCGCTGCTCTCGCCGCCATCGCCCTCGGTTGAGCTCGCCGCCGCTGGCGGTGTCCGGCGTTGTACCCTTGCTGCCGAGTGTTACTGCTACTGTCACTTGAGCACATGGCTACTGCTGTTGGGTTCACTGCAGAAAGGAGTCCGAGCAAGGAGAGGAAGAAGGTGGCCATGGAGTCCTCCGCTGCTGCTGCTGCTATCAACGTTACTGGAGTTTACAATTGCTGCCGTCATTGGTGATGAACCGGATTGTGTCCTCCCTGTTGGATGACTGAATTGGAGACGTTGCTATTACCTTTCGTTTTGAGTCATTATTGTCATTGTTCGGCGTTGCTGTCCCTGTCTAGAGCTATTGAATGTTTCTGCTACAAGAATATTACTAAAATAGCTGCTGCTGCCACGAATTGGGGATAAAGGGAATTCCTGCGTTAAATCCTACTATTGCAACATCGAGGTAGGGGATTTGTTTTAAAAATAAATGTTTTTAAGTTATGAATGCCAGTAAAATTAAATGAGTAACTGCAAATGGTTTATGGTTGCTTTGTGTGAATAATTGTTGGAATTGAGTTGAATCATGGTTATAGTTGGTGATTGGTTTAATGATTTAATGTAGTAATTATTGACGATGTTGTGTATTTTGAAGTTATACTTGTTGCTAGTACTTGTTGATGATGATTTTGTGTATGGAATGTTGCTATGGTTGCTGGAAATTCATTTGATGAATCAGAATTTGAGATATGTTGTTATAGATGAGATGCTGAAGAATGGATGCTGTGATAATATGGTTACATTGCACCTATGATATGAAATTGTGATATATTGAATTAAGAGTTCTTGGGCAACTTTGGTTAGTCAAAAGAAAGTAATGGATTAGAATTGAATTTATTATAGATTTATCAAAAACAGGGCTGCTTGCTGTATTTTTTTCTGAATTCTCTTTAGTGCAGCAACAAATTTTATTAAGTTGGCTATCTTATTCAATTCTAATCTAAACGTGGTAAAACTTGGCTTAGAACCAAAGGATATGTACAAATTTAGTAAAATGTATGAATTTAGTTAATCAAAGGTGTGTAAGTTATCCCTAGTAAACGTTTAAAGTTAAATGGTGATGCGGAGGTACGCCTAGTTTCATGGTGATGTGGAGGTACTTTTAGCTACTTGGTGATGCGGAGGTGTGTTTAGTTGTAAGGCGATGTGGAGGCATAAAGGAAAGGATACTCAGAGGAAAAGAAAAGGGGAGGAAAAGAAAAGGGAAGTAATGAATGAAATAAATAAATGAGAATTGTATGTTAAACGGGCCTTGTGCCAAACTGCTAATGCGAAATTGCCCGCCTAATTGATAGCCTGAGATTGCTAATGCGGGAATGTTCGCCTAACTGATAGACATTAAAATGTTATTATGATGAGGCCTAATTGACACGGGTAACCGTGATGCTAAGGTGTCTAACTGACACAGTAAAGAAACCATATTCGGGGTTCACTCCGAGTAACGTCGGGTTGGGGTAGACAACCGACGCATGAGCTCATAGCCTGCGCTAGGAACATGCATGCATCATTTTGTTTGCGCATTTACATTTGATTGTGTTTGCTTTATTTTTAATTATTTGTGACTGTGCTGTTGTTTTGGAGATTTGCTTGTGTGTGCTTGATGGATATTTTATTTGAGTTGTGGTCTTAATAATGTATTTAGGAAAGTTGTTTATGGATAAGGAATTGTTAATGTGACTGGGATTTTACTTAAGTAACGAGATTTAAAGAAAGGAATTTAAAATTGTTTTAAGTGAAATTGTTTTTATCATATGAATTAGCTATTTGTATTTACTCTATATATTGCGACGTTCACGTTCCCTACTGAGAACGTGTGGCTTTGTTCTCACCCCAAAGTTTTTTAAAAAATCTTTTTAGAGGTACAGACAGGATGGCTAGTTCAAGAGCTACAGACATAGAAGGCTTGTTTGGCTAGTTGCTTTTGGGTTTATTTCCCTCGCCCTTGATGTTGTAGAGTGTTGTATTTTTAGAGAGGGGTAGGTTTGTATTTAAGTCTTGTATGAATAATTATTATGTATTAATCTTAATTATGTGAGTATATGTTTATCTGACATAGTTGAGTTTGAAGTATATACCAAACTAAAAGCAATTTCGTTTTTCTTAAAAACTATCGATCAGTTAATGTGTAGAGACTCAATATTAAATAGCTAATAAAAGGAAAATAGAGTCGTAACGCCTTATTCTTAGTACGATCATGACGTGCTAGAAGTTAAGGTGTTACAACGTTGATAAACCAAAGTTGCCCCAAAATTACCTGAATTCCCCAAACCCAAAAATATTACCTAATTGTCTCCATTTACATTTCTATATAAATTGAATTTAATGAATTCGAATTAAGGTAATAAGTAGTAAATCGAATCTATAGGATTCGAATTACTTGACATTGTAATTTGAAAGTAAATTGAATTCAAAGAATTCGAATTATGTCATCCCCTACTAAATCAAATCTATAAATTTCGATTTATATGGTCCATGCTAAATCGAATTATGTCATTGCTAATTTTTACATAATCTATTCTATTATTTCTGCCTATAAAAATATCAATTACTTAATATTATGATTTAATTAATAAGAATGATGACATTAATATTTTTTCATAAGTCTTGTTATTATTTATAATTAGAAAATAGATATAAATAAATTTATTTTCTTAATGAATGTTAATTTTGTTGTTAAATTTTATATTACCTTTAAAATTTTAGCGTAATTGAGTCTAATTTTTACATTTTGAAATGAATTTATTCGAAAAAATTAATATGTAAATTATATTATTATTACAAAATTATTTTTTAATATAATTAATAGTGCTTATTTAAGAGATAATACTCAATTTGGTCCCTGAACTTACACGCGAGTCTCAATTTAGTCCCTGAGATTTCAATTGCCTCTATTTAGTTCCCAAAATTTATAAACGTGCCTCATATTAGTACCTGAGACCATTTTTAGTATAAAAATGTTAATAGAGCGCTGTTGTAGACTATCACATGTCACGTTAAAACTTGTAAAATGATGCAGTTTTGCTTTTGACATTTAAATAGCTCAAAAACGGTATCGTATTACTTATTTTGTTAGGTAAAATTTTAATAAACACCATTTAGGATGTTGTTTTTAGGTTATTTGAGTGCCAAAACTAAAACGACATCATTTTACAAAGTTTAGTGTGGCATCCGACTGTCACGACAGTGTTCCGTTAACGTTTGTATGTTGAAAATTGTTTCAAGGACTAACATGAGTTATGTTCACAAAGTTTGGGGACTAAATAGAGACAATTAAAATTTTAGGGACTAAATTGAGAGTCGAGTGTAAGTTCAGGGACCTAATTGAGTATTATCTCGCTTATTTAAACTATTAAATTTAACTTCTAATGATATTAAAGTCAATCTATTTTATTATCTTGTACTTTTAAAAAATTAACACACTGATGCCGCTAAGATGCTTCTATGCTTTTTCATGGATGATGCATTTTTTGGAACAGCTTTTCATTTATCTTAAAATGCCTCTATGAATGATATTTTCATATAAACTAAATGGATTCATGCAAATTTTTAACAAAGGATAACAGATTCCATGGACAGCTCATATTTTCCAAATATAAGAACTTGATTTTACCTGCTCCCTTTACATATTAGTCCAAGTCCAATAGGATGTTCCCTTATATATTTTTTTTTGTGACAATGAAAATTTAATGATTTCCAAAAAACAAATGGTGGAGAATTTCACCAATCTTTAACCACTAATACATGTTTACTTTTATTCTTGCAAATGCATACATTTAAGAATTTGACCAGTATCATCCATCTCATTAAGAAGGTTCTGCAAAACCTATTATTTGCACATTGGAAAGCTTTTGTAGCGTTTTTTATCAGAAAAAAAGTTTGGTATTCATATAAATTAAATCATATGAAATTTGTTTGTTTTATTGAACAATAAATTTTTAAAAAATGTACGCATATATGACCTTTTCCAATATTTTTACGAACAATATTCATACAATTGTTGACTCGCACTATCATTCTTTTTTAAGCGATAACATTAGAAAAAAATATAATTTATTATCACTTTAAAAAATAAATTCATTATAATGAGTATATTCATTTTAACAAATATTCTTCTGTCTAATATTATAAAAAAAATACATTGGCCACTTTGAATTATTACCGGTCAACTTCTATCTACAGTAGTAGAATGCCTAAATTGAGATATATTCATCAAGCAAACAATCAACAAAACCCTCACCTGTACTTTCTCATTTTGGGTACATTTATACATAAAAGAAATTATACATAAAGAAAAAAAAGAAGAAGAAAGGAAGAGTTGAAATAGTAAGAGCGATATCACGATTCTTATAATTTTGTGTGGCCATCTATATATAGTAGACCAGACAACTATGATTATCTAACAAAATTAATTTGTATTTATTGCACTCAACTTGAATAAGTAAGAAATTATCTAACTTTAATTTAGTCCTTAATTCACATGATTTGAATTTAGTTCAATATATATGATTTGATTTGATTATTAGTTGAAAATATCTCCGTTGCCTATTTTATTCATAGATTTATTATTTTAATGACTAATAAATTAATCAAATTAATTAATTAGTTCACATAATAAATTTGGTTTAATAAATAAAAAATAAATAAAAAAATACTAACAGAATATTAAAATAAATAAATTAAAAAATACTACCAAATCAAATTGATATAAATTATAATAAATTATATGATATTTAAATATCTAATCAAATCAATTAGTTGATATAGTTAGTTTATTGTAATAACTTGTATTTAATAAGTTAAAAGAAATAAATCAAGAAACACTTTTAGAGACATGCTATGTCAACTTCATCATTAAGTGGCAGAAATCTGATTTTTATATAATAGAATAGATATCACAAATTACTATTTTATATTCCTGTATCAAGTATTTCGTTTAGGTAAAGTAATTACCCCTTTAAGAGCTCTTTGGATGAGATTTGGATAAGGTGGAGTAGTGTCACCAATTATCACTTCTTATTTCATTATTAGAGATTTTATTAGAGTAGAATATTTATCTAAGTTTGAAACTTTGTTATATTATATTTCTTTTTAGTAAAATATTTGATGAACTTTTGTGTCAATTTTTTTGTGCCTCCAGTCACACGCTTAGTTTTTTAACAACAAGCAACCAAATATAAAAAGAAATTCCGTAAAGAATATAATCTCTGTCCTTAAACTGTGTGAAATTTTAGTTCAACTAGGTACTTTTTTAAATAATTTTTTAGTCAATTTTTTACACAAATTTGGAGAGGATATCATGAGGTATATCAAGTGCTTATATTGACAGTTAAAGTTTGGATTGTTTTAAACTCGTAGAGTCTACATTTTCATAAAAAATATAAATCTTTAAATTGAATTTTTTTTAACTGAATGATGTTCAGATTTCTCTCTAGAGTGAAAAAGATCCAGAGTTGAGGGTGAAAGAACAAGGTATTCAAGAGGAGCTAAATTCTATCTTTCTTCAGGAAGAGTTTCTGTGGTACCAAAAATCTAGAGAGCAGTGAGTTCGATGTGGTGACAAGAATACTAAATTTTTTCACTTGCAGACGGTTATTGGGCAAAAGAGAAATAAGATCCATGAGTTGTTATTAGATGATGAAACCTCGGCCACTAAGACGTAGGTGCTTGAGCAGGAAACAAATTGTCTCTTTCAAAAACTATTTTCTACAAGGGAGAATATTGACCTGAATGCTATGAGAGATTTCTCACGTCTCTCTCTTAGCAATGAGGCCTGTCGAAGATTTGTTGAACTAGTGGCATTAGAAGAGGTTAAAAGAGCTGTAATGATCATGAATTCTTTCAAAGCTCTTGGGCTGAATGGTTTTCAAGCTCTGTTTTATAAAAAATTTTGGGACTCTCTTAGTTATGATGTGTGGGGATTAGTCAAGAGAGCATTTGAGAGCGAGATTATAAATTCCACTATTTTTGAGACCTTTATTGTTTTGATTTCTAAAGTAGAAGCTCCTTCTTCATTAAGAGATTTTCGTCCTATTAGTTTATGTAATGTTCTTTACAAAATCATTTCGAAAGTGCTGGTAATTAATCAAGGCCAGACCATTTCTTTTGGAGATCATCGGCCCACTCTAGGGTGGTTTTATTCTGGAAAGAGAAATTACGGAGAACATCATTGTTGCACAGAAAATTATGCATTTCATGAGGAACACTAAGTCTAGAAAGGGGACTATGACGTTCAAGATTGATTTAGAAAAAGCTTATGACAGGGTGGACTGGAGATTCCTTGAAGCTTCGTTGGTCAGATTTGGCTTCTCAAGAGCTACTATTAATCTTATTATGGCGTGTATGACGTCATATTTCTTGGCTATCATGTGGAATAGTGAGAGACTTCAGAATTTCAACCCGAAGAGGGATTTGAGGCAAGGGGATCCTATGTCCCCATATTTTTTTATGCTCTATATGGAGGCTCTTGCTTGTTTTATTACTCATTGGATTTTTCAAGGGTTGTAGATACCTGTGTTGGTCTCCAGATATGGCTCTAAATCTCCCATTTGATGTTTGCCGACGATCTCCTGCTTTTTTGTAAAGCTACGAAAGCTCAGGTAGGAGAGGTTATGCGGACTATGGAGTTATTTTTCAAAGCATCAGGATTGAAGGTGAACCTTAGTAAATATAAGGCTCAATGCTCAAAGAATATCTCTGAGAGAAGAAAAGAGGTGCCCTCGAGAGTTTCTACTATCCGCTTTTGTCAGGACTTGGGAAGATATCTAGGGATGAATATTGGGCATGAAAGGTCTTCCAGGAGGATGGCTTAGGTTATTATTGAAAATATTCAGAAAAAGCTTGCTAGTTGGAAGGGATGTTTGTTGAATAAGGTAGGAAGACTTTATTTGGTTAAATCGGTAATGGCTTCTATTCCAATTTACAACATGCAGATTGCTCTTCTTTCGAAGTATGCTTGTGAAAAGATAGATTCTTTGACGAGACAATTTTTATGGAGCGGCCAAACTAATGGGAGAGGGTTGTCATTGCTTAAGTGGGATGCTGCTATAACTCCTAAAGGACGGGTGGTTTGGGTGTTAGGGACACCTACTCAGCTAACATGGCGCTTCTTGGCAAATTGGTTTGGGATTGCTTCAATAATAGAGACAAGTTGTGGGTTTAGGTTATGATGCATAAATATTTCTGAAATTCAACTTTTCTTAGCAACAACAATAGTCAGAATGCTTCAACCATTTGGAAGAACATTCTCAAAATATTTGATACTCTTAAGAATGGTTTCAGATGGAATGTTGGAGATGTGCAGCAACCTGTGTGGTATAATGAGTGAACTCTTTTTGGAAGGCTTTGTGATATTGTTTCCTATGTTCACATATCTGAGTCCGATTTTGTAGTAGCGAATTTGTGGCATGATGGATCTTGGGAGGTAGAGAAACTTGCATCAACAATTTCTCTTGAGGTCAAGCATTTCATTCACTACCTGTACTGTCCCACTTTGGCTGACATGGAACTAGGGTGGAGTTGGTGGCCTACAGAGACAAAAGGGTATAGTGCAAGAGAGGCTTATCATTGGTTGTTAAAGAATAAATTGAATTGGAATGAAAATAGCAACTGGAACTAGCTTTGGCACTTGAATATTCCGGAAAAGATCAAATTGACTGTATGGTTTAGGGTTCATAACGCTTTTCTAATGAAAGTTTTTTGCTTCACACGGCATCTAGCTAGTTCGGTTATGTGCCAGAGATGCAATGTGACTTCGGAGACAGTAGAACATTACCTTAGAGATTGTGTATATTCCAGAGTTATTTGGCAGATACTAGATCCTCGAGTTATTAATTTGGTTGAAGGCTTCTTTATGGAAGCTTGGTTTCGAAAGGTCATATCTGGTAAGGAGGCTCTTTTAGGGGCCAGAGTGTGATGGTTGTAGAGGCATAGGTATAATAATATTTTTAATGCTGAAAATCATTGAACAAATCATAAGGTGGTTGCTCTCATCAGTAGCACAGTCATGGATCTAAGGTTATATATGAACAAGTATACTTCTTTTAGTACCTTCAGGAACCATTTGTCCCGGGAACCTTCTATAGATAATAGTTTTAAAGTTAATTGTGATGCTAGTTTGTTTACTAATTTGAGCTTGGCTGAATTTGATTATCTTATTAGAAATTCTAATGGAGGTTGGAATGCAAGTTGTTTTAGTCGCTCTCTTCATTGGTTCATAATTCAATGTGAGCTTTTTGCAGTTTGGAGGGGACTTCTTTTAGCTTGAGATTGTGGATTGAGAGACATAGTATGTGAAACGGATTGTCTCACATTTTTCATTTTTTGTATGACTTTCCTGGTGAGTGTAAATCTGAAGTTGTTGATTTAGTTAACAAGATTCAGGAGCTGTTATTAAGATCTTGGTACATGCAATTTGATTGGAGATATAGGGAAGCAAATAAAATTGTGAATTAAATGGCTAGATATGGAGCTAGAAGTAATTTCAATAATGTTATTTGGTATGAGCCTTTGTGAAGCTCTCTAGCAAATCATTATGTCTGATTTAGGATAGGTATTTTTCTTTGTTGTTTAGATACAAAAAAAAGGTGAAAATTTATGTTAGGTGTATCAAAGACTGCGTTTGTTCTTGTGGATAGGACACAGAGACATGGACAGTAAACATCTAAAAAGTGTTTGGATAAAGAGACGTGGATCCTGGGCACAGTGTCTCTAGGATAGTTTTCTTTATTTTTTTTTGTGCCGTTTTAAACGAAGAATAATGATAGACACGGAATTTGGAAGGATGGACACGGATCTTTAATGAAAATTTTTTCCTTTTTGCCCATAGATAATTACCTCTTTTTAAAAAAAAAAATCCTAATTTGAGCTTCTTCTCTGTATTGTTGTTCTCACAGAGGTACTCAAAAAATACAGAGAGGTACTCTCTTCTCCCTACTCTTTCTTTATCTCTGTGTTCATCTTCTTTCATTGTGTTCTTCTTCTTCTTCTTTTAGTTGGGGTAAAAAGATCAAAACCAACACTTATTGAATCTTCCAATTTACACAATAAAAATTTTAGATGTAGAAAAATAGAAAATTAAAAAAATACGTAAATAAATTGTATCCAAAAAATTTTGAATTGGTAGAAGCGGAGTTTAGCAAGTATAGCAGGTATCATTCCTCCACCATCTTTTAGCAACGGGAAGGGTTAGACGTCAAGAAAGGAGTGAGAGACTGAGAGAAGAAAAGGAGGATATGAAAGATATGTCTATTTTAGTCATTTTGCATAATATTTTAGTCTTGTTTATGTGTATCCAAACATAAGATTGGACATTATATTAGTGTATTGTATATTATATCCAAACACTATATAAAAGATAATTTTTAGTATCTCTCTGTTCTATTTTTTCTGTCTCAATATCATGTTCTATCCTATCCACAAAACAAACGCAGCCAAAATTATCTAAATTATAGTAATTTTCTAAGCACGCATTTCAAATTTGAAATTATAACGGATAAATCTCCATCATGACTATGAGAAGAATTAGACGTAACATACAAGTGGAGTAGTCCAATTAGAATAAAATCCATCATTTACAAACTCTATCCTTATCTTTCATTTAACTGTATTATATTTGATTTGCTTTTTTATTTGTCTTCCTTTGAGAGTGTTTGGAAATCTCTTGGTAGAAATTGAATTCAATTATAATATTTGAAACAAAAATAATTAAATTAATTTAGATAAAATTTAATTTAATTCCGTTATTTTCTCTCAAAATCAATTTCAATCCAAATAGGTCCAATTTAGAATTCCATTCTATTGGGATTTCACTTAAAATATCCTTATAATTTAATTACTTCTTCTTAACTTTTGTCACTCACATTCTTTCAATGCCTCCCACCTTTCAACATACTCTCTCTCTTCTCTTACCACCTTCATTCTCTTTCCTTCCCTTCCCTTCCCTTTCTTTTAAGTCACTTAATATAATATAAACCTATTTTTTTTAAAGGTCTAGTATGTAGATCTAAAAAAATTATCCACACGTATAGATTTTATGTGTTTAACTTAGAATAATGATACCAAGCATTTGTCAATACGTTTGAAAATTTCAAGTGAAATTGTGTTAATCATGACACCAGCAAAAAATGACATAATTTTGTTCTATTTTAATAACATAAATTAGTTACTATAATTTGCCGTTAATAACTAGTTTTGTTTTACTTGTTATGTCCTTATACCACCCAACAAGTTAGTTCTTGATAGTTCATGTTTATTTTCTGTTGTTGGTTTATCGTGGAAATCAAACATGAAGAATGGTGTGGAATTCAAAGTCCACAAACTAATCGGCAAGTGCACCGGGTCGTACCAAATAATACCTCAAGTGAGTGAGGATCGATTCCATGAGGATTGATAGACCAAGAAACAATGGTTGAGTGATTCACTTAATCAGATAAGCAGAAAATAATGTTTTGGAGTTCAAAAGCATTAAACAGTGATTTAGAAAGCAAATAGTAAAATTGGCGTGAAAAGATATGTGAGAAAACCGTTAAGACTTCAGAGTTGTTCATTTTCCAGATTTCTATTTCTATTTCTTACCAACTATTTTAACCATGCAAGTTCAATTCATGGCAAATTGTGATTGACTAAGCCCTAATTCTTCAGTGATTTAGTCTCCTCTAACCTAGTCAACTGCCAATCACTTGGTCACTTAATTTCGATTAGAGGTTTAAGTACGATTCTAGTCTATTAGCCACAAAAACCCTAATTACCTAAATATAAGAAGATTATATGTCACGTATCCCATTAAGTCCAAGCAATTAGTATTTAAGAGGAATTACTTTCAAGCTTTTGTCCAAGTAAATTACTTTTCCAAGATTTAATAAGAATTCAATTAGAAAAAGGGTTATCTTCCAATATACCCTAATTCCTAGGATGAAGAACAAAAACAAATCCTTGAAATTGAAATCAATGCATTAATTAAAATAGAGAGGCAATAGTATTAATTCATAGAATAAACAGAGCTCCTAACATTAACCAAGGAGGTTTAGTTGCTCATGACTCAAAAAGAAACTAGGGTTTTAAAAAGTGTAAACTATGGAATGAAGTGCATAAGAGAGAAGATTTTCGAAGGGTTGAATCTTTTTCCTTTTATATCTGACCTAATTTGATTTGAAACTAAAATAAAATAATAAATTCTAAACCTAAAAGATTTTGTTTGTAAATAAAAATAACTAAAACAAAATAAAATACAATAATTAAAAGTCAAATCCAACTAAAGATGCTCCTTTGGTGAAGATTGATCTGCATTTCATTGGCACTAAACGCTAGATTCGGCGTTTAGCACCCAGGTGGCAAAAACTCCCATTTCGATTCTAACTTCCTGGCGCTAAACGCCAGACTAGTGGCAAAGAACTTCCAATCATTTCTGGCTTGCTGGCGCTAAACGCCAGTCTTGGCGTTTAGCGCCCCTGCTGGCATAAGCTTAGCACGTATTACAAGCTTCTGGCACTAAACGCCCAGGTTCTATCAAACCGATCCAAACTTCACCTGAAATAATTAAAACACCAAAGCAACTCAAAGTAGCATCCAAAGAGGTTTCAAACACTAAAATCTAATTAAAACTCAATAATTTCACCTCTAAAATGAATAGAAAACAAAGAAAAGATGCTCATGTATCAAAGAGCTATTTAATTTTTTAATCGATAATAATTTTTTAAAATTTAATATTTTTAGATTAATCTAATTTTTGTTTTTTTAAAAGAGATGAACAAATTTTAGTTGAAGAAAATTAGTTAAAAAATATAATTTTTTAATTATTTCATATCATTTAATATATAAATATGTTTATTATTTAAATATGATGTTATATTAATAAAGGATAAAGTTGTCTAATATCTATTATGAAATTTTAATTCATTTGATAAACTGTTAGTGATATAAGTCGTTATTATACCATATGCTAATTACAGTGAAGCTGGTTAGTTAGAGATTACTAAATGTTAACTCAGCTTAGTTAGTTAGTTGGCTTTTACTTAACTAGAGTTGGTTAGTCCACATGCTGTTGTATATATAGTGCAGTTGTATCGAACTTTACCCTTGTGATTTTCCATTCTCTTTTGACAAGAAATTTGAATTATTTCACCACTTTCTCTGCTTCTCTTCCTTCTCGTTTTCTATCTTTGAACCTTCCACAATTCCAGTTTTCACATGGTACAGTGAGCGTGGAAGATTTGCATCAGTGAGAGGAATCGATCGAAGCTCAAGAGAAAGAACAGGTTGTTGTTGAAAGCTCCCGATTCGGCCCATCCATGGCGAATGAGGAGCGAATGAAAGATCCATTCGAAGCAGCAGAGGACGAGTATTCTCCAAGCGACATTCAATGTCTCACAAAAGTTCTGAACTAACTTTAAAGATTTGGAAACCTACACTTGCAAAACAAGATAAACCAAAATCCACCAGCTGTCACTGTAAGTTCGAATTCGAACTATGACATACACAATCCCTATTACATGCATCCAGGAGAAAACCCTGGGATCTCCATTGTGAAGGTGACCTTAAATGCATCTAACTACCATTCTTGGGCTCGTGCAATGCAATTAGCCCTCAAATCAAAGAATATGCTACAATTTATTGATCGCTCATTACCTAAACTTGATATGAATGACAAAAATTTTTTGGCGTGGAAAAGTGTGATACATATGTCGTTGCTTGGATAAATCTCTCACTCATTAGTGAAATTTTCCAAAGTATAATCTGGAATGAGAATGCTTGTGACATGTGGAATGACCTTAAACATAGATACCACCATGGAGATGTCTTTAGGGTAGCTGAATTGGAAGAAGAAATATATAGTGTGAAGCAGGATGACCTAAGCATAACTGCGTATTGAACAAAATTGAGAGCCCTATAAGAGGAACTGGACTATCTGGAACCGATCCCTCAATACTATTGTGGAGCTTAGTGTATTTGTGGAGTAGGCGTGGTTATAGAAAAATAAGCAAGAGAGACAATTGCACTCCCCTGATGTGAGTGAATCTCGAATTCTCATGAGCTCAGCCGATTTGGTTTGAAAGTGCAAGATACCAACACCCTCCTCCAAATGGTAATTTTTGAGAAAGAGGAAGGTCAAACAGAGATAGAAGAGGTAGAGGAAGTAGAAGACCTCCTAAAATATGTTTTTATTGTAATAAGATAGGACATTTGGTGGATACCTATTATAAGAAGCATGGGTTACCCCTCACATGAGACAGCAACCATACCGAACCATGAATTGCACAATCACAGCACCTGGCAATGAAATTGGAGAAGCCAGTGACAGTCAATTAGATTTGACTCAAAATGAAGACGGTGAAAATTCCCATCTCATGATATCTCAAGAACAAAGAGAAACATTAATTGCATTGCTTCAATAAGGGAATAACCAAAATAACACTGCTAAGCAAAACCAGCCTGTACAGAACCACACAGGTATACCAATTTATATTATCCACATGAGTTCATATATTTCACACATCTTATTCACAAAATTCTTTTTTTTCAAATTTATGGATAATAGATAGTGGTGCAACTGACCATGTGTCCTTTTTCCTTAAAAATTTTTTTAGCTATCGCTACTTTGATTCCGTTCTTGTGAAATTGCTTGATAGAAGCCAAACCTTGACAAAAATAGTTGAAACAGTGATTTTTTCAAATAACCTAGATCTCACTGAAGTGTTGTATATACCGTCTTTTACCTTTAATCTATTGTCAGTATCTAAGGCTACAAAATAATTAAATTGCCACTTTTTTATGACTGACATGTGCTGTGAGATACAGGACAAGAGTACCTCGAAGATGATTGGGTGTGCTAAAGAATCAAATGAACTTTACACATTGAGAGTCAGCTCACTATGCTCACAAACTACCACCATATCTGCATCAACACCCTACACATTAGAAATTTCTAAAACTGCACCACAAATCTCTCTTTAATCACCACACAACAAAAGCTGCACAACATTCTACATTCCACACTCACATGTTTTGAAAATATAGCATAGAAAATAATGCCAAATTATGGCATCTAAGATTGGGGCATGTCCTTGAAAGTAGATCTATTGTAATAAAGAAAGATTTTTCCTTCATAGAATGCACAGGTTATGTTGAACCTTGTGATCCTTGCTATTTTGGCAAACAAAAGAAATTATCTTTTACAAGAAACATTACACAATCTTCTAAAGCTTTTGATTTGGTACATCTAGACATATGGGGCCCTCTACCATTCCTTCGATTAATGGATATCGATATTTTTTAACAATCGTTGATGACAAAACCAGGTTCACCTGGGTTCATTTTTTCAAATTAAAGTCTGAAGTACCAATCCTAGTAAACAATTTTGTGACACACATTGAGACACAGTTTAGAAAAATTGTCAAGTGTTTCAGGTCCAATAATGGACCCAATTTAATTTTATTTTTTTTTTTAAAGAAAAAGGCATCATTCATCAAACATCCTGTGTCAAAATACCACAACAAATGGTGTGGTAGAGAGAAAGCACTAACACCTATTAGGCATGGCTAGAGCACTTTTATTTCACTTTTCAATTCCGAAATCCTTTTGGACTTATACTATTAGCCATGCCGCCTTTCTCATATATAGGTTACCAAGCATCGCTTTAAAAGACAGAGCACCTTATGAACTATTATGTTCTGAAAAACCAGATTTACCGAGTTTGAAAGTTTTTGGTTGCTTGGCTTATGCTACTCCCCTCAAGGCACAAAGAAAGAAGTTAGCCAAACGGGCAAGGAAGTGTGTGTTCTTAGGCTATAAGTCACACACTAAAAGTTTTATCATGTATGACATTACTTCAAGAGAACTGTTTCTATCTAGAAATGTTCAATTCTATGAGGAAGTGTTTCCTTTTGAAAAGAATTCAGATTCTACACCTCAGGGTCATGTGTATGCACATAGTCAGCATATAGATAACACAAACTTGTTTTCTCCCATATATGATGAGCATCAAAACCATTCGAATCAATTTTTTTAGCACACACAATTTCGCACTAGCCCAGGACAACAATCACAATCTATCGAGTCAGAAAATCTTACATTGACACCCCTTCATCCACCAATTGAAAACCAGGAATCGCATTCATCCTAGCATTCACCATTACCACCGCTGCATTCACATCACTCATCACCTCCATAAATTATTCATCCTACTACTGTCCAAAGACCAAACAGAATTAGAAAACCACCAGCCTATTTGGATGACTATCAATGTGCAATGTTACCATCATCAGGACACATTCAATCACCAGGTACCCTCTTTCCAAATATATCACTTACCAGCATCTCTCACCGAACTACAGAACTTTTTCTTTAGCCGTGTCCACCATTTTAGAACCAAAATCATACAATGAAGCAATTCAATATCCTTGTTGGAAGAATGTAATAAATGCTAAACTTCTTGCTCTTGAAAATAACAAGACATGGGTGCTTACCAAACTGCCTCTTGGAAAGAATGCAATTGGATCTAAATGGGTCTTTAAGGTGAAATTGAACGTTGATGGGACTGTTGAAAGGCACAAGGCCAGGCTGGTGGCTAAAGGTTTTAATCAAAAAGAGGGATTAGATTATTTTGACACCTTCAGTCCGGTCTTTGCATGACAACACTACGCGTGTTACTTTCTATCGTAGTCCCCAAGCTGTGGTATCTACACCAGTTAGATGTCAATACGGTATTTCTTCATGGGGATCTGCCGAAAGAGGTATACATGAAGGTCCCTGATGGTCCTGAAGCCCCTGCTGGATCAGTTTGTAAGCTTAACAAGTCCCTTTATGGACTAAAACAAGCTAGTCGCCAGTGGAATACCAAGCTTGTCTCAGTCTTATCTGAAGCTAGATATGTACAATCCAAGTCAGACTATTCACTCTTCACTCGGCGAACTCCATCTAATTTCACAGCCATTATAACATATGTTGATGACTTGGTTTTGGCAGGCAACGACATTCAAGAAATTACCTAGATTAAACGGCTATTGGATTCCCGCTTTAGCATCAAGGACCTGGGAAAACTCAAATATTTTCTTGGCATGGAAGTTGCATACAACACTAAGGGGCTTGCTTTGTTCCAAAAGAAATACACCACAGATTTGATAGAAGAATTTGGGTTGATTGAAGCCAAACCCATATACACACTGATGGATTATTCCACTCATCTATCAAAGACCTTTGGAGACCCTATGGATGATTCAAAGCTCTATCGTTGCCTCATTGATAAACTACAGTATTTGACTAACAACAAGGCCAGATATTGCATTTGTCGTGGGTAAACTCAGCCAATACCTAGAGTCCCCAATGATTGAACACTACGAAGCTGCTCTGCAAATACTTCGCTACCTCAAGAAGGCCACTGTTGCGGGTCTCTTCTTCCCTGTCAACACTGATTTCAGCCTCATTGGGTTTGCGAACGCTGACTGGGCAACTTGTCCATACACAAGGAGATCTATTTCTGGCTACTGTTTCTTCCTAGGGATCACCTTAATCTCTTGGAATGAAGAGCAGTAAGTAGCAAACTGTGTCTTGATCATCTTCGAAGGCGGAATACCAGACATTGGCAAATGCGACGTGTGAGGGTCTGTGGCTTCTTCCATTATTAAGAACTCTTGGCGTTGATCATGCGCAGCCATTCACCCTCTATAGCGATAGTCAATCCGCACTCCACATGGCCGCTAATCCATTTCTGCACGAGAGGATGAAGCACATAGAGGCTGACTGCACATTGTGCGAGACAAGGCCAATGAGTAGATCTTGAAGCTGCTCCCTGTCACACCTGCTCCAGGACCCTTCTATTCATGTTATCGCAAACTAGGATTGTTAGATCTTTACACTCCTAGTTTGAGGGGAAATGTTAGTTGATATAAATCGTGATTATATCATATGCTAATCATAGTGAAGCTGGTTAGTTAGAGATTACTAACTGTTAACTTGCCTTAGTTAGTTAGTTGATTTTAGCTTAACTAGAGTTGGTTGGTCCACATGCTGTTGTATATATAGTGCAGCTATACCAAACTTTACCTTTGTGATTTTCCATTCTCGTTCAACAAAAAATCTGAATCATTTCACCTCTTTCTCTGCTTCTCTTCTTTCTCGCTTTTTGTCTCTGAACCTTTCAGAGTTTGAATTTTCACATAAACATTCTAATCATTGGAATTCAATTTAATTCTGACTGAAATTCAATTATTGATAGACTTCAATTTAATTCTATACTATTAAAAGCTTTTAAAGTATTGCGAAAAAAATTGTTGAAATGGTTAATACTCAATTCTTCTTCTCTTGAGTATTTTATGTATGTCGACTAACAATTTGTTACCAAGCACTCCTAACACCATATAGAATATGGTTGTTATTAATTAATTAAGCATTTAAATTATTTTATAATTAACAAAACAAAAAAATACACGTTGATTATTAAGAACTGTTTCCGTTATCATGAAATGAAAAGAAAATTCTGAATCCCTAACAAGTTTCTTCTTTCTTTCTTTTTTTTTTTTACTCTTTTCTGAAATTGCAAATAGAAAATGGTAAGAAAATAAATAATCTATTCTATATATTCTATTATATAAAAATTGGATTTCTATCCGTTAATGATGGAGCTGACATGACATGCTTCTGACAGTGTTTCCCAATTTATTTCTTTTAACTCATTAAATATAAGTTATTACGATAAACTAACTATATCAACTAATTGATTTGATTAGATATTTAAATATCATATAATTTATTATAATTTATATCAATTTGATTTGGTAGTATTTTCTAATTTAATTATTTTAATATTTTGTTAATATTTTTTAATTTATTTCTTTTAATTTATTAAATCAAATTTATTGTGTGTACTAATTAATTAATTTGATTAATTTATTAGTCATTAAAATAATAAATCTATGAATAAAATAGACAACAAAGATATTTTTAACTAATAATCAAATAAAATCATACATATTGAACTAAATTCAAATCATGTGAATTAAGGACTAAATTAAAATAAGATAATTTCTTAATTATTCAAGTTGAGTGCAATAAATACAAATTAATTTTGTTAGATAATTATAGTTGGCTGGTGTACTATATATAAACGCCACACAAAATTATAAGAAAATTGTGATTTTTATCGCTTTTACTATTTCAACTCTTCTTTTCTTCTTCTTTTTTATGTGTAATTTTTTTTATGTATAAATATACCCAAAATGAGAAAGTATAAATGAGAGTTTTATTAATTGTTTGCTTGATGAATATATCTCAATTTAGACATTCTACTATTATAGATGGAAATTAACCTGTAGCAATTTAAAGTGACCAATGTATTTTTTTATAGTATTAGATAGAATATTTGTTAAAATAAATATATCCATTGTAATGAATTTTTTTTCAAATGTTATATTTTTATGTCACTTGACCTATTATGAATTTATTTTTTAAAATGATAACAAATTATATTTTTTTCTAATGTTATTGCTTAAAAAAGAGTGATAATGCGAGTCAACAATTGTATGAATATTGTTCGTAAGAATGTTGAGAGAGATCATAAGCCTACATTTTCTAAAGATTTATTGTTCAATAAAACAAACAAATTTCATATGATTTAATTTATATGAATACCAAACTTAGCTTTCTTTTTTGGTAAAAAACGCTACAAAAGCTTTTCAATGTACAAATAATAAGTTTTGCAGAACCTTTTTGATGAGATGCATGATAATGGTCAAATTCTTGAATTTATGCATTTGCAAGAATAAAACTAAAAATGTATTAGTGGTTAAAGATCGGAGGAATCCTCCGCCATTTATTTTTTCGAAATCATTAAATTTCTATTGTCACAAAAAAAATATATAAGGGAACATCCTATTGGACTCGGACTAATATATAAAGGGAGCAGATAAAATCAAGTTCTTATATTTGGAAAATATGAGCAGTACATAGAATCTGTTATCCTTTGTTAAAAATTTGCATGAATCCGTTTAGTTTATATGAAAATATCATTCATAGCATTTTAAGATAAATGAAAAGTTGTTCCAAAAAATGCATCATTCATGAAAGAGCAAAGAAGCATCTTAGCCATATCAGTCGTGTAAATTTTTTGAAAGCACAAAATAATAAAATAAATTAATTTTAATATTATTAGAAGTTAAATTTAATAGTTTAAATAAGTACTATTAATTATGTTAAAATTTATTTTCTTAATAGAAATTAGGTTTTTAATTTGTACTTAATGATGGAGTTGACGTAACATGCTTATGAGAGTATTTAGCAATTTGTTTCTTTTAACTCATTAAATACAATTTATTATGATAAATTAACTATATCAACTAATGGATTTGATTAGATATTTAAATATTAAATAATTTATTATAATTTATATCAATTTGATTTGGTAGTATTTTTTAATTTATTTTTTTAATATTTCATTAGTATTTTTTAATTTATTTTTTATTTATTAAATCAAATTAATTATACTAATTATCTGTATTAATTAATTAATTAGATTAATTAATTAATCATTAAAATAATAAATCTATGAATAAAATAGGTTTTCGAGATATTTTTCACTAATAATTAAATCAAATCAAATCATATATATTGAACAAAATTTAAATCATGTGAATTAAGGACTAAACTAAAATAAGATAATTTTTTACTTATTCAAATTGAATGCAATAAATAAAATTAATTTTCTTAGATAATCATGGTCCTCTACACTTCTATATATAGATAGTCATACAAAATTATAAAAAGCATCATTTTTTATCACTTTTGCTATTTCAACTCTTTTTTTTATGTATAAATGTACTCAAAATGAGAAGGTATGAATGAGTGTTTCATTAATTGTTTGTTTGACAAATATTACAGTTTGAAAATGTCTCAATTTAGACATTCTACCATTGTCGATGGAAGATGAACCTGTAGTAATTCAGGGTGACCATGATATTTTTATAGTATTACATAGAAAAATATTTTTCAAAATGAATATACCCGTTGTAATTAATTTTCTTTGTCAATTTGTTATCTTTTACCTAACAAACAATATCTATATATGTTGAATATATTATTTTCATCATAAGGCATACATAACTGATTTAATTCTATATTTAAAAATACTCATGTGGTAACTAAATACCATATTGTTATCTCGCTAAAGTTAATTCTCCTATGATTATGCGAATGTATAGCACTATCAGATGAAAATTGATTGAATTACATTTATTTCTAACGAGGTAGGTGACCTTTTAGGCCTAATCATGGTCAGAGTTGAGGAAAGTTTGAAAAATGTTAACAATACAAATACTTTTTATTTTTAATACCCAATAATAAATATATAAATTAAAACTAATATTGTTTCGTACAAAGTCATAAAATGTATAGCATATTCAAAATATATCCAATCCATATTAACTGTCATTGTTTATCAGGTACGTTATGACAAATCTGGTTATTGAAAAAGATTAAAATTAACTTAAATATACACAATATTATTTCATACTTTACATTTTTATTTTATTATCATAAAAAGTCATACATATTATAAGAGAACTTCATTTTTTTACCAATGGTTCTTCCATTCAATGGTTTCTATAAAGAAAAAAGGCATAATAATATTGTGCTCAACAAGAATATATGGGATTTTGAAAGGTTGAAGTATAGGTTTAGTCCTTAATATATTTGTAGATGAAGTGCAGAGTAGATAAAAAAATAGCTAATAAATGATTAAAGCTTTCTCAATGCTAACAGTCGTAGTGTATGATAGGTGTTTTATAATTTTTTTTTTGGATTTGATTGTTTTTTTATTATTATATGTTGTTCTGTTTAATTTATGCTAAAAAGACTTATGATAATCATCTTATTGTAGTAGTGTAAAAGTTGTAGGTATTATATTTACTTTGTATACTTTTAAATCTCATATTCTTGATGGATATTTGTGACTGAGTAATTATTAAAAGAAATTGGTTTAATATCTATTTTATATTCTATTTAAATTACGAGTAAATATTTTTTTTAAAATAAATAATACGATTTTTTCATAAAAACAATGTTTAAATAATTGTGAAATTAGATTATACCACAGATGATGATAAATATCTTGACATTAGATCTGCTATAAAACAAGTTTTTAGGAATAATATGTTGTATTATATAATTTAGTTATATTTTTCTTATCTTCGATTTATATTATTTAGATTAGCATTTTTCTAAAAAGGGTTATTTAATTTTTGTTTTAAAATTATTAAATCAAATCAGTTACAAACTAATTAATTAGGTTGATTAAATACCTAAATATCTTATATTTTAATATAATTTAATTTATATAAATATATGACTTTTACAGGTATTTGCAAGGGATTATTCGCGTTTTAATTTGGAGATAAATGGGAACTCGTGAAATCCTCACGACCTGCCACGCAAAAATGGATGGGGACTAGAGGTGACAAACGGGTCAAAACCCGTCGGGCTGGCCCACATAACCTGCCAAAAAAGACGGATTGGGTTGGAAATTTGAAACCGCCAAACTTAAAAAGCCCGCCTACCCCGCACCGCCTGATTCATGGACTTTGGTGGGACGGGGCTGGGGCCAGACAGGCTTCCCTGCTGGGCCAAGCTTTTATTTTGTCAGGACTATTTATTTATAAATTTCTATGATGTTATTGATCTACAGGAGGATGAAGATGATAATTGAAGATGTTCTAAATTTTATTTTGGATTATGTTTTATGTTTGATTGATTATAAATTTGAAGATGTTTAATTATATAGTTTGGACAATATTTATTTTCTTTTGGACAATATTAGTTTTATTATTTTGTTTCAAAAAATTTGTTTTATAATTATGTTTATTACATATTTATAATTATAAAGACTTTAATGTGTGTGAATTTAAAAATTATAATTTTTTTATGTTTTTAGAAATTATAAATTTATTGAAATTATTGTGAAATTATATATTATTTAATATTTAATGATTTATAAAAAAAAAAAAAGAGCCTGCCAACCCGCTAGCCTACTATTAGGCAGGGCAAGAGAGAAATTCAGGATCGCCTTACTAGACGGGGTGGGGCGGCCAGCCCACTAGATGGGGTTTTTGGTGGGACAAGGCGGGCTTTCCGGTTTGCCTCCCCTGATGGGACACGGACATAAGTACCCGCCCATGGAACCTATTAAATATACGCAAATATAAAATTATTAATTTATCCTAATTTATATATACATAAATCCATTTCTTAAATTTAGTAACCCTAATTTCTGCCTCCAATTCGAATTCTTCCTTTTTCTTCTAGACTCATTCTCAGTCTCGATTCTCTCTCTCTCTAACTCACTTTCTCTACCTCTCAAGTCCATCACTATGTCGCTCAGTATCATCCCAAAAATGTTATGTTATGTTATTATGTTGAAATATATTTTTATATTATCTCCTTTTGAAATGTTATTTCTCATAACGAATATTTATAAATTGTGTTGAATTATATTGAATTTATTATTTTATGATTATTATATTATGTATTTTTGTGTTAATTTTTTCAAAAGTTTTCAAAGAATATTCGTAGATATCTGAGGAGATCTGCGTTCCCTAAGGGATAATTAAACAGGAACTTGCAATAATGGAGAAGGATCGGGAGCATTTTTTTTTAAATAGGAGTGAAGGATGGGAAGGGGGCTTCTCACGCTCCCTTGAATACTCATTACCATATCTAACTAGCAACGGAGATCCAAACTGAGCCGATCTAAGAGGGGACGCATGGACTTCATCTGCATTGGGCCTTTAAGGTAATGAACCTAAATTAAATTTGGGACCCTAACAATAGATTTTAGTTGATCTTACTTGAGTTGAGGTTTTATTAGGTCCAAATATATCTTGAATTAATATTTTGAGTCATTGTTATAACAAATACTATACTATTTAATATTATAACACTTAGTATATGTAAAAGTTGGATATATTTACAAGACATTTTTTAATTCAAATTAAAAAAAATTAATTATCTTTTTTTTAGTTTTAAATATTATTTTTTAATGTAACAAAAAAGTGAAAATAACAATAATCACTCACATAATTAAAATAGATAATCTTAATATATACATGACATTATATATATCAAGGATTATTATATATGATATATAATTTATTGAACAATTTTTTCATCTTAATATTTAATAAATTTAACATACAAAATATTATTTAACATACAAAAGAAGTAACTTAAGTCATCATCTAGGACAATAAATATAATAGTGCAAATACTTATTTATTTATTAATAATGAAAAAATATGTAAATAGTATAAATTGATATTTTTTAGTATAAAAGTAATAATAAAGGTTATTAATTAAGTTAATTACATAATTAAAAAATTATGAAGAATTTTTTAAATAATAATAAAAAATAAGATCATTATTTTCACATATTACAAAGTTTATGAAAAAATTTTTAGATAATAAATCAATCCTCAATAGATTATACATTAATTCTATCAAAAAAATAAATAATCAATACATTAGATATCATTATTTATATACTAATATAATATATATTATCGATTATTAAGTTTAACATTAATTTTTAATCCAATTTTTGGTAATTAAAATTTAAATGATTGAAATTATTAAATGTTGAATATTTTGTATCTAACCAATTTATTTTTTTATTGAAATTAAAAAAAGATGAGTTGTTAACCAATTTTAAATTTAAATTTTATCTCACTAACCAAAATTAATTTTAAAATAAGAAATTACTTTATACATCGTATATATTGTAGGATAGTATGGTCATTTGCTATTTTTTAATGGTAAATATTGCCAAATAAAATGGTGTAAGAAATTAGAAGAAAATGTATTTACAAGTTTAGGAAATATTAATTTATCTTCAATGGAATAAATTATATATTGAATAACAAAGGTTGTTATTGGTTTCTCTTCACATTAACTAATACTCAATGATGGTGTTTTGGTACACCATATTACAAAGAAATATTAATCGATCTAATAACTTTTGTAATGACATAAGTTTATAAATTTGAAAATTTAAAAATCATTTTATAAAATGTGAAGCTTTAACAAGTAACAATGTTGATCATATTATTTTGACTTCAAGAATGAATATGATAATAACAAATAAAATTGTCCCAGGTAAATTTTAACAAAGACAAAAATTCATAAGTATTGCTATTAATGAAAAATTAATCTATTTTAAAGACAAATATAATTTTTTTCTACGGATTTCTTAACTCGACAAGTTGAGGACTAATCCACCACATATTGATACTCTATTTATCGCTAACTAATGGATTGTTATATATCCAAGACGAGATTTGAACTCCAAATACTTGCTTAAATAGACAAATAAAATGATCATTCAACTAATTCAAATTGATTAAAACAAATATTAATTATTTTTAATATTTTTAAGTTATAAAATATTTATAATAATATTTATTACATATATTTTTCATTTAAATTTTAATAAAAATTTTTTATATAATTTTATATATTATCCCATGCAGGACACGGGAACCTACACTAATTGACAATTAATAATTCATCATTCCATAAGAATACAAGAATTAGACAAGAGTTTATATCATATATCTCTTATTTATTTATTTCAACAATTTCTTCCTTGCACAATTGTTCGACCTTTGTATTTATTTATTTTAATTACTTTAATTAACATAACAAATAGTAATATTTTTTAAGAAATAAGAGACGTTAAAATTTTTTTTTATCAAATTTTGTTTTCTTATTCTAAATTCAATAGTAATGCTCAAAATGATATTGAATAATTTTATACAACCTACTTAACAACATTTTATAAAAAATGAGATTATTTTAAAAATTTTTTCAAATTTAATTATAAATATAACGACTTAGTTTCATAAATTATTATTGACTACAACTTAAAAATATCAAGATCTTAAGATATATTATTTAATTTCTTTTTTCTTCATGGTATCCCCTAACTCGATAGGTTAAGAACTAATTCATCGCGAGTCAAAACTCCATTTAAGAGCTCGTCATTGGCCAATGGATTGCTACATGCACCAAGCGTACTTCAAATCCTGACACTTGCTTAAGCGGATTAGTGAGCTAACTATTAGACTAACCTAAGTTGGTTTATATTTTTTAATCTTTTGTATACGATATAATATAATTATTGACTTGAAATACATTTTATAGATTATATTTTATTAATTTTTTGCCGTATGACATTTTTATTATATTTTGTATTTGTTTGCCCCTCTCCTATAAAATTCCTTGTTCCAAAATGTGTATATTGCCTTCCATACTCAATATATAAGAGCTCAGGTTCTGGATCAAGTCTTCATTCTCTAAAAGCTTAAAGCATTACCTTCTCAAAGCTTTATCCTTTACAAGTTTTATGATTAAGTTTCATTATCTACAAGTTTTGCAGGCTATATAGCTTCCATATTTTGCATTCCATATACAGGATATTTATACTCGCTAATATACATGTAATATTTACTTTTTTGCAGCTATACTCACTTATTTTCTTATTCTCAATTAAGCTTTGACCACCACCATGAAAGAGTTGTTGAAAAAAAAAAAAACTCTCAAGATAACACGATCTTATCAAGTGTAAAAACGACAAAATTTAGAAAATCCGTTCTCCTTCTTTTAGCTTTGATTTCATCCAAATTTTCTTTTGGAGATCTAATAATAACAATTATTCTTCTTAGGCATTCTATTCATTTTCGTCACCAAAATTGCTAAAGCCTCCTTAAACAATGAAGCCTCCTTAGACAATGAAGTAGCAGAGCATGAAAAGAAGAAAGCGTCATATTCTAGGAGCCCAAACTATGTGATTGAATAAATCCTCCTCCATCCGTTGCGGGTCGAAAACTCCTTCCCCTTCTTCAAACTCTGATCCATATTTTTCGTAGAGAAATCTCTGATCAACGATAAAACAAGATCTATTTTAAATCATATTTAAGGAATTTCTTTGTTCGGACCGAAGAAACAATGTTACTCGATCATTATCAAACTGACTGCAACCTTTTTTTGTCTATGAGGATCCCACCAGAGCGCCTTCTACTTCTAATAGGCCATGAACTAGATCAGAATCATTCTCAACGAGTTCATAAGAAGTGATCCCATTTTTTTCATCAAGTCCGGGCAGAGACCAAAGGTCTTGAGCGACCGATCTAGTAGAACAACTCAAAAGATGAAGTATCGTTAATTCCTTCGTGCTCGTTCCAATTCAAAGTATCATTTGTACAAATAAGAATCCCCCTCAACAATTTGGATTTGGCCCCTGAAATGCTACCTCTTGTAGCATTCAGTTGCAAAGAACTGTGCCTACCAAAACATGTCAATGATAGTACTTAGTAGAATAGTTCCACTGAGAGGTTCTTGAAAGAAAAATGATAGTCCGTGTGTGCAATTTTGATGCAGTCTGGTTAAAGCTTGAATCCAAAAACAATGTCTAAAGTGAAAAGATATTTGAATCAGCCCTTATATATATATATCTTGTAATGTAACCTTCCAAAGAATTATAGAAATGACATTGTTTTCAGCAATTTTTCTTAACAGAGTTTTGAGTAAAAGTAAGAAGAAAATAATAATCAAAGATTAAATTTCTTATGCAATTATGCATTTATCAGATTAAATTGACTACATTTTACCCATTTGATATGGTTCATTCCCACACATTGCAGTTCATAACTTTTCAACATCAACAATGTATTGGTCTTATCTTAGTTATTGATACATATTCCATGATTGAGCCTTCTCATGCTTACATTGTCTCTGGTTTGTGGCACTTGAGAACCACCGATTTGCTTCTGCAATGGTTTCAACACCAGCATTAAAATAAACCATGATTATACCCTTCACAAGATCAAATGAATATTTCCTGTACTTATTTGTGAAAAAGGAAATTTTAATCAAAGTCAGTCTAAAAATTGATTTATGCAGTATGCACCACAAAATAATAGTATATGAACAACCTAATTTAATAATGCTAAGATTAATTCTTCAATGTATATCGCAACATCAAACATATTCTATCTTGTTTGAGATGAATTAATTTATGTTTACTAATGCAGTCTGAAGAGCGATTTTTTGTGAAAGCAACTATTAGTCACTTCCATCTAAAACTGATTTTGAAGCTTAAAATCCAATGAGTATGGGTTCAACTAGAAACCAAATAAGCTTAGAAAATATTAATTCGAGTGTCTCAATTTATTAAGAAGGAGACGAATTGAAATCCAAGTAGAAAGAAAATTCATACGGGAGAAGTTCAATTTTTGTCTGCCCCATGCTGCAACTTAACATGCTTCAGTGCACCTAGAAATCAGTAAGGTAGATCGGTATTACTCGTGGAACAAAGATGAAATCCATGTCAAGAATCCAAAATACTCAACCACCAATACAGGGTCAAAATCAGTTAGATAAAATAAGTTAATCAGCAACGAGGCTATATCATAGTTCAACTTTTGATCCCAAAAGAAATTGTACTAACATTCAAAGATATTCTAAAAAAATGCAACCTCAAATTGTACAATATTGTTTCACTATTAGTTCTTTATTCTAACCTCAGCCATCACAATGCAAAGTAGATTTAGAAAAACCAAAGAAATAGGTGTAAAAACAATTGTACTTGGAGTTAGAATCACCAGATCTTTTAAGACAGGTGTAGCTGATAACAAACAACAAAACTCCAAACCATGTTTTAATAATAAAAGCTTTTCCAACATGTTTAAACAATGTCAATGCAATAATCCCTATATAGGATTTCAACAAGTAATGAAACAGTTCAACTACGCATTAACAGAAAATCTCTGTGATGAGCTATTTCATATGTACATATTTTCCGTTGATTAAGTTTCTAAGAATTACAGCCGAGTAACACTAACTATGAAAATGACCAAAGGTTTAAGATACTTCATATTTAAACCATAACCCAAATTCACATTGTGTGATAACATACTTTAATATACAGATTTCTTCAGCTGTCATCAGATTGTAAAAAATATCAAAACGTCAAAAACGGTTAACAAAAAAGTGGGGTCATGCATTTAGCAGATGAATTTGTTTTGAAGATAGCAGTGAAAATCATATACCTATGCCATTAATCTTAGGCTCTTGGCACTACATATCTTTTCATAGGAAATTCAGTCAAATAAAGCACAGTTGCTCATCACACCAATCATGAGTTCTAGGTTACTATCAAGAAATCTTAAGCACTAACAAATCAGTTACAACAAAAAATATCTACCAAAACAGGATGCATTATAGCCATGGCAACAAACAGAGACTCAAAAGTCATCCAATAACAAAAGTTCAAAATCCATTCATAATAATGAGATAACCAAAACCGCTGCTATTGAGTTCATGATAATTCCCAAATCCTCCAATCCAATTGCCACAAAATTTACTAAGTTTTGTAATAATTTCAACAATAATAGAAAAATTATTAATTTGAGTTGATGTATCTTACCTTCTATAAACCATTCAATAAGCCTCTAGCAATCATTTCCCAAAAGAAAATAAATATGGGGGAGTTTACTTTAAATATGGGGGAAATAAAAAGATCGAAAGACAATAAGAGTGCAGGGAAGCTTCACAACTAACAAGGATTCTCTTTGAATGATGAAAATCACAACCGTTTCAGCTTAGGAATAAATTAACATCAATGCACATATATAATTACAAAAACGAAAAAGGAAATAATGATAGATCCTTCAAGCCACATATAACAGCCATCTAGTCACCGAAAATGCCATAAAATAAGCTACGGCAAAGAAAACACTTAGGTGTGGGTAAAGCAGAATAAAGAATCACAATCATGTGAAGATCTAAAAGCATTAGTATCGAATGGAAAATTGATCGAGAAGATGGTAACAAAACACAAGTTAAAAAGAAAGAGATACAAACAACATTTTGTGATGTCTAACAAGAAGAATCTCATCTACTTTTATCCTTGCAATAGGCCTCTAGATATCATCTCACGAAGAAGTTTCTCCGCTTTATCATTTTCACCATTTTCAAATAGAGCACGAATGATTGTTTCATAAGTCACAGCATTGGGTAAGCAACCATTGTCTTCCATTTTTGCCATGAGTGCCAATGCTTCGAGAAGCAGACCCTCTTTGCAAAGCCCATTGATCACAATGGTGTATGTCCGCACATTTGGACGATAGCCTTTAATGGAAAGATCTTGAAATATCTCTTTTGCCTTTTTAATTCTTCCATTTTTGTACAGGCCATCTATAAGTATGTTATATGTATATATATCTGGATCAATGCCACTCTCTTTCATTTGATTGAATAACATAAGTGCCTTGTCAGGTTGTTTCATATTGAACAAAGCATCCAGCAAAGAACTGTAAGTAACTATATTAGCGGGTTGACCTCGATCATGCATCTTTTCAAGAACCTCCAAGGCACAAAGGATTCTCCTTGATTTTCCCAAGCCATCAATAAGAGTACTGTAAGTTATCGTGTTAGGAACCAAGTTCTTGGAACGCATCTGTTCAAAGAGTTTCAAGGCGTCATCAACCATTTTACTTTTGCACAAGCCATTAATCATGATATTGTAACTGCAAACATTAGGAGACCCACTACTTTGGGCCATTGTGTTGAATACATATTTTGCCTTATTTACCTCATTAACCAAACAATATCCATCCATTAAGCTGTTATAAGTAACCACATCTAGTTTCACACCATCTTTTGTCATTACAGCCAACACACTCTTAGCATCTTTGATCTTTCCTTCCTTGCATAGTCCATCAATCAAAGTATTATAGGTATAAACATTAGGAGTAATGTTTCTAAGCACCATATCACTTAACAAATCAATGGCTTCCTTGTATTGACCCTCAAGACACAATCCAAAAATGAGAGAACTGTATGTGATAACATCGGGAGAAATTCCCTTAGCAAGCATTTCAGAGAATAAATGAAAAGCCTGACTTACAAGTGTAACCTTGCAGAGGCTATCAATAATTGAGTTGTACATGAAGACATTAGAAGCAATGCCATACCGTGGGATCTTTCTCAACACTTGAATAGCAGCTGATGTGTGTCCGGTCTTACAGAGCCCATTAATCAAGGTCCCATAAGTGACTTCATTAAAGCGAAATCCATGAGCCAGCACTCTGTCATGAAAGCGCACTGCTTTTTCAACACTACCACAGAGACAGAGACCTTTCAGGATTGTTGTCAATGTTACCGTATTAGGTTGATAATCCATTCTGAAAATCTTGGCCAATACAGAAAAAGCAAGCGTCATACGACCCATGCCGCAACAACAATTAATTACGATGCTCAAAGTAACTATGCTGGGCGCGATTCCCCTGACTTGCAATTGCTGAAAAAGGGAAACGGCGGCGTGGAAATGCTTCGTCTTGGAAAGGGATCCCAAAATCTTGTTAAATTGGATGATGGGAGGAGTACGACGCATAGAGAGCATGCGAGTGAAGGAATCAACAGCATCGTCAACTTCACGAAGGGATGGAGGCTCAGAATGAAAGTGAAGGCTTGTCCATGAACAGGAACAGGAAGGAGGAAGAGCAGAGAGTGGAAGAAAATTAGGGATTTGACGAACAGAAACCCTAAACCTTGTTGCATACAACATTGTTGATTCCTTCCGAATTCTGAATAACAGCCACCTCCCAACTAAGAGAAATTTGCTACTGCGTTTACATGTCTAGATTTTTATTAATTTATGAAAAATGCTAGTTGTGCTCTAATTTTTAGTCTTAATTAACTTTTTAATTTAAATAATATTATTTAATTAAATTTTAATTAAAATATATTTTTAGTTTGTACATAAATATATTATTAACTAAAATTAATTTAAATTTTTTTCTATTCATTCCATAAAATAATTACTTTATTATTTTTTTCATTTTTTTTATAGTTTCTTTCTCTTTCTCTCTCGTTTTTTTATGTTCTTCACAAAAAAATTTATAAAAAAATGTTACTATTTTGCAGATAAATTTATTACTTCATATTTAATATTTTATTATTATTATTATACTTCTTTTCAAATTTATAAATTCTACTCTAAATCTAAAAAGATTTTGTAATATCTATTTAATATTATTTAATTGATTGATTATTAAATATTTGTTAGTTATATTTTTCACATTTTTTATATTTTTACGTTTTAAAGTACGAAAATAAAAGTATATGCGAGTTACTTAATCACTTAATCTTCTAAATATTTAGTTTACGATTTTAAAATAGAAAATTCACAATAAAAATAATTAATGATTATGTAAAAGGAAAAAAATTATTGCGGAAATAAAAATTCACTTTTGTTCCCATACTTGCCTCCAAGTGTTAGAGATTTTTATGTTGATAGTTTAAGATTAAAACCACCAAGTCTATAATTTTCAACAATTTTTTTTATTATTAATTGAATTTTTTCATTACTTATTTGAACATTAACGCTTTTAAAATTATTAAAATGTATGTTTGTAAAAATTAATTTTTTTAACTGTAACACATCTAAAATTGTTAAGTTATACAGAAAATATTTTTAAAACACATCCAAAATTATAAATCTAAAATTTAAATTTAAACATTAAGCATAAAATTAATTTTTTTATATTTTATTCGATAAAATCTTATCTCATATTTCTTTTTTTTTAGTAGTTAAATTTTTTCGTTACTTATTTGAATATGAACGCTTTTAAAATTATTAAAATATATATTCGTAAAAGTTGGTTTTTGTTTTCAATTATAACACATCTAAAATTATTAAGTGATACACAAAATATTTTGAAATGCATCTAAAATCATAAATTAAAAATATTAATTTAAACGTTAAATATAAAATTAATTTTTATATCTTATTCGATAAAAACTCATCTAATATTTCTTATTTTTTTATTATTAGTTGGATTTTATTGTTACTTATTTGAACATTAACACTTTTAAAATTATTAAAATGTATGTTTGTAAAAATTTGGTTATTTTTTCAATTATTACACATCTACAATTATTGACTTATATACAAAATATGTTTAAAATACATCCAAAATCATAAATCTAAAATATAATGATAAACGTTAAAAATTCAATTTTACTGAATTTAATTTTTGGATGTGTATTTAAATGATAATCTGTTAATAATTAAAAATATTAAAACTGAAACAGAAATGTTAAATTTTAAATTTCAGTTTTATTTAGTTTGTGTTTTGGATGTGTACTTAATTTTAAAAAGATACTAAATCTACTTAGATGTGTTTGTTTTAATTTTTTTAAATTATTACAATAAAAGACTGAATAAAGGATTACTTTTAATTTTTAAATGATACTTAGTCATTATGTTTCTTTATTTTGAGGGTATTACTTTTTATAAACTCAATTCCGCTAAGAAACCAAGAGATTTAGCCAACAACAAACCAACAAACATTTTTGAACTGTATTCTATACTAATTAATTGTTATTAATTAATGATTATTTAAATTTTATTTTTTAAAAAATATAAAATTAATGATTATTAATTACCTCTTCTTACTCTAATCCACCTTTTACCATTTATTACACAAATCCTAATTTCTCTTTTCAAAAAAACTTTGAAACTCAAAAAAAAATAAATACATAAGATAAAAAATCATCTAAATCCTAAGAAAAAGAAAAACGTTTGTTGGCTTGTTATTAGCTAGACCCATGTTGGTTCTCTAGAGGAATTGAGCACAATAATTATGTGCTTATTCGATGCGCCACATTTATATAGACTATTAGATTTTATTAGATAAAAATAAAAGACTAATATAAAAAAAGAGCATTGGTGAATTTTAATAAATACAGAATATCCTAGTACATAAATAAATGTTTTAAATGATAATACTTTAATACACAATACTTTAAATGACAACAGAATCTTTTATTCTTAAATAATTAAATATAAAATATATAAATACAAAAAATATGAGTATTTTTTATTTACTAAGATTAATTATTATGCAAGAAATTTTTATAATATTCAAAAATTATATTAAAATAATATTTTAAATTATAATATAAAATAATTAAAATTTTATTTTATATTACTTGACAAATAATTATATTATTATAATATAAATTTATTAACTAACTCTTTTTGTTAAAAATATTATTATATAATATAATTTTTCATCAAAATATTTTTAAAATATAATTTATTTAAAATATTATATATAATACATAAAAATATTAACTTTTTTATTTTTTAATTTTTTTTAGAAAAACAGAATAAATAATATAATTCTAAATACATACCTATCACATTATATATTTACTTATATAGTAAGACCTGAACTAATCAAATTTACACAATTAAAAATATTAACATTGTATACAAAATCAGGCTATTGCAAAAATATAATCACATAAGTACATTGTTTTCTTTTATACCTTTTCCAAAATAATATATATACTATATGCTATCTGAATTAAAATGCAAATCAGTTATTATATATAATTATGCCTATATGGATTTGTCTAAAAAAATAAAAAAATAAATTATAATATTTATTTTGTTTTTCTAAAAAAAATTTGAAAAAATAAAAAAACTAATATTTTCATGTATTATATATAATTTTTTAAATAAATTTTATTTTTATAGATATTTTGATAAAAAAAAATATTATATAATAATATATTTATCAAAAGAATTAGTTAATAAATTTTAAATATAATAATCTAAATATTTCTCAAGTAATATAAAATAAAATTTAATTATTTTATATTTTTATGTTGTTATTTAAAATATTATTTTAATATAATTTTTTAATATTATAAAAAAATTTTGTATCATAATTAATTCTAATAAATAAAAAATACCTATATTTTTTATATTTATCTATTTTATATTTTTTAGAATAAAAAATTTCCACCTATATATAATGAAATATGTAATAATCTTCTTATTATATATATATACTATCTATTAATTTTTTTATATATTAAATAATTATAATAATATAATAATATATTAAATTTGTTACATTAAAATTAAAATATTATATATTTTACTCTTGGATTTAACAAAGTATATTTTTAATTAATTATATATGATGAAAATATTTTGAAACAGATATTTGTACATCAATTTCTCACATATATATATATATATATATATATATATATATATATATCACAAAAAAGATATATATAAAAAATTAAAAAAAAATTTAACTAGAAAAATTAAAAACATTTGGAAATAATAAAAATAAAAAGATCTTATTATAAATATATAATTATAAATATTATATATATAAAACTATAAATGTTAAATTTAAAGAATAATTTTAAATTATTATCTACTTAATATTATCACAAAATAAATATGAATAAGAAAAATTAGAGAAGAGAATCATGAGGTAGTATATATATTAGAGAGTCTAAAGAATAAAAGAATATATACCAATCATATATCAGTCACTATTATATACACACATATGATACATATACGTAGTTGATATATATTATTTAGGGGTAAGTACGATTTTGGTCCCTAACGTTTAGGGCCAGAATCGAAATCGTCCCTCTTCTAATTTTGGATATAAAATCGTCCTTAATGTTTTTTTTTCGTATTAAAATCATCGTTTTTATATTTTTTGGACAAAAATACCCTCACCACTACCAACATAATTACTTCCTCCACCACCACCACCACCAACACCAACACCACCGCCACAACCTCCACCAACACCACCGCTAACACCACCAGCACCGCCAGCACCACCAGCACCACCACCAACGCCGCCGCCGTCCCCCTCCCCCTCCCCCCCACCCCGCGTCACCCCCCTCCCCGTCTTCCCTTCCCATCACCCCCACCCCGCGTCACCTCCTCCTCTCCGTCTCCCCCTTCCCCAAATCAACAAATCAGAAACAGAAAACAACAATAATATTCCACAAATCAACGAAGCAGAAAGAAATCGAAGCAAGAAGCAGAGGCGGCGACTGAAGCACGAACGGCGGCGACAGGGTCTGACGGCAGCAACGCGAACAACAGCGAGCTGCTCCCTCCCCGGCGCCATCCCCCTCCCCTCCCCTCCCTGGCGCCATCTCCCTCCCCCCCTCCCCATGCACCTTCGTAACCCCCCCCCCACCCACGCGTTTTCTTCCCCCCTCTCCAAACACGCGTTTTTTTTTAATTTTATAACTTTTATTATTAAAATAGGAATAGTGGTAGTTTAGGAATTAAATTTAAAATTTAAATAAAAAGAACGATTTTAATACGAAAAAAAACATTTAGGACGATTTTATATCCAAAATCGTACTTACCCCTATTATTTATTCAGTTGTTCTAAAATAAATTGAAAAAAATAAAATTTTTCATGTATTATATATAATATTTTAAATAAATTATATTTTGACAAATATTTGATAAAAAATTATATTATATAATAATATTTTTTTAAAAAATAGTTAGTTAATAAGTATTGAATATAATAATCTAATTATTTATCAAGTAATATAAAATAAAATATAATTATTTTATATTTTTATGTTGGAGTTTAAAATATTATTTTAATATAATTATTTAATATTATAGAAAATTTTTTGCATAATAATTAATTTTAATGAATAAAAAATATTTATATTTTTTGTATTTATATATTTTATATTTTTAATTACATAAGCTTGATTAGTTTTTTTTTTTTACAAAGATAGTAGGTTATATTTCATTAATTATTGAAAAATGAAATACAAAGATGTCCAAAAGTAGGAAAGCATAATGAAAAGCGGGGATTTTCCAAAAACACTACACTAAAGGTATTCATCTAACGGTGCGTGGTCAAAAAACGAAGAAAAATCTTAAAGAAGAAAGAATGATAAATCAAATTGAATGCAACTAAGAGCTTGCCTCATGGAGATGACGATTGGGAGTTCTTTGAATTTCACGGAGCAACTTGACAGAGCTTGCTAGAATGGCAGACGGCATTGAAGTAGAACCTTCAAAAATCAATTGGTTGCGAGCTTTCCAGCAATTTCAGCAAATGATGGCAAGCAATTGAGGATTACGGTCATCATTCTTCAACGGATTAAGCATCTCTGTTAATGCAGTCCACCATGTCCAAAAGTCATTAGGACTCTGAGGGGGAAGACAGTCACGAAGATAACTCTGAAACCAAACATCTTTAATTCTAAAGCAATCGATCAAACAATGAGTGATTGTTTCGGTTGCTTCATGACAGCAGGGGCATATTGGTGATATAGATGGGATGCGGTGATGAATCTGAGCAAGCATCGGAAGCCGGCCATGGAGAGCTTTCCAGATAAATAGCTTAATTTTGTGAGGCAAGTTCAACTTTCATAGATCAATCCACGACTTTTTCTGCTGCATATAATTAGGGCAAAGCTCCAGAGGCGGATGGTAAAATAAATACCCAATTCTATAACCTGAAGCTGTATCATATTGCTTGGATTTGTTCAAATCCCATTGCAATTTGTCCCTACTCTGCTGAATTTTAATTGACAAAATCCTGTTTGCAACGTCTTGGGCAAATAATTCTTAAATGAGATTCTAATTCCAATTCCTATCTTCAGTAATTAGATCTTTAACTCTTGGAACCAACTCAGAAATAGCCTGTCTATTTGGCATGTCAGAAATCATTAAAGGATACGGAGGAGGCAGCCAAGGATCTTCAAATGTTTGGATATTCTCTCCAATACCCATAGCCCAATTAAGACCTTTTTCAACAATCTTTCGGCCTTCCAGTATGCTCCTCCATCCCCAAGAAGGTAAGACTCCAATTTCTGCCGTTATAGCATTACCATTGCTAAAGTATTTACCTCTTAGGATTTTGGATAATAAGGAAGTAGGCTGTGTTACGAGTCGCCAAAACTGTTTGCCTAAAAGCGCCAGATTTTGGATTCTGAGACCTTTAAATCCAAGGCCCCATTCTTTTCATGGGCGAGTCATAGTATCCCAACTAATCCAAGCCATCCGCCTTTCAGAACCTTTTTGTCCCCACCAGAACTGAGAAAGTAGAGAGTGAATTTTCGAAATTAAACCATCAGGCAACTTGAAGCAAGACAATGTATAAATAGGAATAGCTTCTCCCACTGCATTAAGCAATACGTGTCTACCACCTGACGATAGAAGGTTGCGCTTCCACCCTTGGATTCTTTTCCGAACCTTTTCTTTGATCATACTAAAAGAAGCATTTTTCGATTTAGAGACTGTAGAAGGCAAACCAAGGTATTTATCCTGAGCCCCAATATAATTAATATTCATAGAGTTAGCCAGTAGTGTACGAGTAGTGGAGGGAGTGTTGTAGCTAAAGAATACAGTAGATTTATTAAGATTTACCCTCTGGCCACTGATGCTTTCATAAGAATTTAATAAATGCAGGATATTTGAACATGCTTTAGAATTAGCCTTACAGAATAAGATGGAATCATCAACAAAGAGGAGGTGGTTGACCTTGGGACATCGCCTATGTATCTGAAGACCCTGAATTAGTCTGTTTTGTTCTGCCTTGGGTAGCAAGAAGGAGAGACCTTCTGCACAGAAAAGAAAAAGATAGGGAAATAGATGATCTCCTTGTCAAATACCTCTATTTGGTTTGAAGAAACCATAAGGTTGTCCTTCCGCAATAACAGAATAAGAAACAGTTGTCACTAATTCTCGAATCCACATGATCCACTGGGAGTCAAAACCAAACTTTTCCAATATAAACCAAAGAAAGTGCCATTCCACCCTATCATATGCCTTACTCATATCTAATTTTAGTGCCATTTCATTTTTGAGTCCCATTTTTTTGTTCTTCAAGTAATGCATACACTCATGAGCAATTAGGATATTATCAGAGATTAATCTGCCTTTAATAAAAGTACTCTGCGTTGGGTTAATTAGTCTATTCATCAGACCCTGAAGTCTATGTACAAATACTTTGGAGATAATATTGTAAAAGACTGAAGATAGGCTTATTGGTCTTACCTGAGTCATATCTTTAGCATCAGAAATCTTGGGAATAAGATAGATCTGAGTGTGGTTAAAACCCTTCAAAATTCTGCCCTCTGAAAAGAAGCTCTTAACTGCTCGAAACACATCACTACTAAGTATGTTCCAAAAGCTTTGAAAAAATTTTGCTGTCATACCATCATCTCCTGGAGCACTTTGAGGATGAATGCTAAATGTTGCACGTTTCACTTCCTCCATAGTCACTGGTCTTTGAAGCCTACGATTCATGTGAGTTGTAACCTTAGGTTCAAAATCAGTAAAAAGAGGTTCAGGGTTCTCATGACAAGTGGAGGAAAAGATGTCCTTGAAATAAGATTCAGCCACAGAAGCAATATCAGCATTTGAAGTAGCCACTTCACTATCACTGCCAGTTAGTTTCCAAATTCTATTCCTTCGGGTTCGATTTCTAAATTTCTGATGGAAGAAAGCTGTATTCTGATCACCGAATTTGAGCCATTTGACTCTAGACTTATCTTTCTAATAAAATTTCTCGTTTTACAATGCTTTTTCAAGTTTGTCCTCTATTTCTGAAATGATGTCGCCTCCATGAATTCCTGCTAAACGAAGTTCCTCTAATTCAAACTGTAGTAAATCAATCTCTACCTTCGAATTAGATCTGTGTTCTTGCTGCCATCTGACAATCTTATGCCAACAACGCTTTATTTTTTGAGCTAGGATATACATGGCTGAGCCATCAATCTGTTCGTGCCAAACCTCTCTAATAATCTGCCTTATAACTTTGATTAGTCTAGGTCTTACTAATATAAGTAAATATATAATGTGATAGGCATGTATTTAGAATTATATTATTTTTATTCTGTTTTTTTTTTAAATTGAAAAAAATAAAAAAATTAATATTTTCATGTATTATATATAATATTTTAAATAAATTATATTTTTAAAATATTTTGATAAAAAATTATATTATATAATAATATCTTTAACAAAATTAGTTAGTTAATAAATTTTAAATATAATAATTTAATTATTTGTCAAGTAATGTAAAATAAAATTTTAATTATTTTATATTTTTATGTTACAGTTTAAAATATTATTTTAATATAATTTTTTAATATTATAAAAATTTCTTGTATAATAATTAATCTTGATTAATAAAAAAACTCATATATTTTGTATTTATATATTTTATATTTAATTATTTAAGAATAAAAGATTCTTTAGTCATTTAAAGTATTGTGCATTAAAATATTATCATTTAAAATATTTATTTATGTACTAGAATATTCTGTATTTATTAGAGTCAATGAATATTCTTCTTTTATATTAGCCTTTAATTTTCATCTAATAAAATCTAATGATTTATATAAATGTGACCCATCTAATAAGGGCTTGTTTGGGTGAGCTTTTAAGAAAATATCTTTTTTCGAGTTATCTTTTTTTAAAAGATCTTATAGAGAAGTAAAAGTAATTTTATGTTTAGATATCTCATGTAAAAAAGTCTTTTTATCTATCAATTATGTTTGGGTATAGCAATATAAAAGTACTTTTTTATTTATTTATTACATGAAAAACATCTTTTTTGTAAGGAAAAAAGATCGTTTAAAAAAAGATGTAAATTACAGCTTTTCAAAAAAGATCTTTTTTATTTTATTTCACTAGTGCTTTTATTTTTACTACTAGAAATTTACCAAACACGTTAAAAAATAAAAAAAGATCTTTTTCATTGAAAAAAGATCTTTTTTTAACAAAATAATGGTGCCCAAACATGCACTAAATATATAATTCACTAAAGGATCACTTTGAAAGCTGGACGAATTTATCCGCGAGGACGGTTGACAGAAAGAGGTGGTTCATTGGATTCTTTGTTGTTATCTGGACAATTTGGCTAGAAAGGAATGACAGGCTCTTCCGAGGTAATACTTCAAGGGTGGAAGACATTATCAGCAGGTCAATTACGTACTCTAAGAAATGGAGTGGTGGTGACCCCTTTGGTTGTTGATAGCTATGTCGAAGATGATTAGGGATTGTCTTATTGAATACTATTCTTATTTGTAGCTAGTTTCATTGCTCCACTCTTTTGTGTTGAGCTCCCTCTGACTCAAAAAAAATAAATATATAATTATTGTGCTCATTTTAGACATATCAAAAAACCGCTAATAGCCTGCTACATATTTCTTAAATCTCGTTTCCTTAATACCTTCGCCACCCGTCTATAAAATTACAAACTTGAACTTAGAGTTGGCAACAATAATTTTAGGGCATTGATTTGAATGTTAAATATTTCTTGTTCATGAATCTTAAGCATCTACTATAACAACCCCTTTACTTTCACTCAGCGTGATGAATTACCTTCAACAATTAGCTCCTTTCAACATACACAGGAAGAAGATATGCTGGCTTCTTGGATGGGAATGATGGTATTCACCCATTTTGAATTTAATTATAACTTTGTTCAATAATTGTTTTTGAAGAATATTGTTATGGAACCGTATCAATCCTTGCATTAGTACGTATTTTTTATATTTCAATTTTACTTATACATGGTTGATGGTCCTTAAGGTTGCTCTTGATTAGTGCAATGTATACAAGAATTAAGATATATGAATGCATTAAAATATAACTATCTTTTCCTGCAAATAAAACTGAGTTAAATTTTAAGAGGATCCTTTAAATTGGTTACATGTATTAAATAGATTATGAGATTTTAATTGCATTCATTGGAAAAGTATATGGAATCAACTAATAATCAGCCAAGAATGGAACAACATAATTAATTATAATTAGTTTTATTAATTCATAATTTAATTTATTTTTTAAATTATTGTTGACCACGTTCAAAACATGAGGGAAGATACACTAATGATAGGAGAGAATCACGGAACAAATTCTTTGATCATTAATTAGTTGGTTCTATATAATTAATTATGTTTTATTAATGCGTAACACATGAAACATAGAAATCATATCCAAAACCATCCAATTTACAAGAAAAAGAAACATCCGTGTGCCTATCAGTAGCAACATCCGGTTAAAACCACCGGTGCTTCTGATTTACCAATTGGCTGATTCTTGACTTATATAGAGTTGGTTCCTAGCATGGTTGGCATTCATTAGGTCTTTGAGAATAACAAATATGCACTACATTAGTCTTTTCGTTTTTTTTCCATCAAGTAGCTCATTACATCGTTAGAAATTAATATAATGCACTTTTCTTAATTTCACATAATTAATTAGTACAATTAAAATTTTATAAACTATTTTAGTACACACAACTAATAGAACAATTACTTTAAGACTTCACTCAGCAAAATACGATTAAAATATATCATCACAAATCACAATGTCTGTATAAAAATGCTAGTTATCTCTACTTTTTGTGCATTTGGCTTAGTATCTTGATTCATCCTCCAAATGCTTAAACTGCTTATGATATCTATATCAATAATGTGCTAATCAATTTGAATTATTGTCAAACATACACTTTCAACTAATATTTTATCCAAAAATCACACATTGTTCTTTCCTGGTACGTATCACGGTTTAAATACCATTCTTTGGTCACTTAATTTTATATACTTATTCTTGTTTTTATCTTTGGTACTTTTGTTACTAAGCTTTGGAATACCAGAAAATTTATGTTGATTTTAATCTAATAATTCTTTCACTCTCCGTTTTATAAGGAGTTACCAATTCAAGTTGTGCATGGCATCATGATTTTATCCCTTAAATGCATATTCAACCAAAATAGGAGCAATTATTTGTCCAAAATTTCCTTCTCCAGTGTAACTGTTGGTATTCGTAATTTTTGAAGTAATACTCGTTTGATTCCAAAAATTAGTTGGATAAGCTATTTTTAAACTAAGTTTCTTATATTTAGAAACACGAATATGATCCGAATCAAACCTTTTCTAATATCCGTTACTATAAAGTTGTTGTGTACAGAAAGATGGAGTCTCATATAAAGAAAGGAAAGAGAAGTCTCATATTCAATTTTCTTTTATAAATTACATAGAAATGTTAGTTTAGCCTCCTAAAATATTCAGTTCAGTCTTTTCAATATTACAAAATTATTTTTTTCCCTAAAATTTAGTCTCCGTATGTGCAGTTGAATGTCATTTTCAACTATGTGATATAATACTTTTTAATTGTGTACAATATAATATTCAAAATTGGTTATCTTTGTCATATAAATTAATTTTGGAATACTATATTAACTGCAACTAAAAGATGTTCATATTAACAAGCTATTATAGTGTCATAACGACATTCAATTGTAGCTATGCAGTTGATTATGACTTATGAGATAGGAGTTCGTCTCATATAATAATGGGAATCACATTTCTAAAAGTGATGAAGATTGAAGAGATGTAATATTGATCATTTTAAAAAAAAAATAAAGGGTTAAATTAACCCACTACCCTGAAGCTGCCATTTCTTTTTTTCAAATGGTAAGAACCCTTCTTTTGTTACATTAACATAAATTTTTAAGACCTTGAAATATTGGCATGCAATGAAAGTCAGAGTAAAAAATATATAAAATAGGAAAAAGTATAAATTTTTTGTCTTTGAAATTTATTAAAAATTTTTAAAATATCTTTAGATTTTATTTTGTTTCAATTTTTTTATCTAAAAGTTTTCGATTTACATTAAATTTATCCCTAACGACTACTTTTTCAAAAAATATACTTTATCCTGTAAAATAAAAACACACACCTAAAGAAACATAACATTTCTCCTTCAATATTCATGGTGTAACTTCTTGAGACGATAAGAAATTGAAATATCAGTTGATTATATTCATCTATATTGTTTTGTCCTTTCTCTTCTTCATGCACATATCTACCAATAAGTAGTTACATAACCAAATTAAAATTCATCCTTTATTGTTGTGAAGTTTATTTTTCTCTCATATAACTCAAAACTAAACCTTTTTTTTCAGTGATTCTATTCATTTTCATCACTAAAATTACTATAGCCTCCCTAGACAATGAAGTAGCAGAGCATGTAAAGAAGAAGAACAATTTGGTATTGGCCCTTGAAATGCTACCTTCTATAGCATTCAATTGCAAAGAGCTATTCCTTCCAAAACCTGTCAGGGTTAGAATAGATCCACTGAGAGAGGTTCTTGAAAGAAAAATGTTAGTTTGTGTGTAAATTATGCTTAGTTTTGATTCATTCTGGTTAGAACTTGAATCAGCTCTTGTATATATTATAACTTTCCATAGAATTATAGAAATGACATTTTTGTTTTGAACAATTTTTCTCACTAGAGTTTGGTTTAAGAGTAAAAGAAAGAAGAAAATAATGCAACTCTTTCCAAGATCAACAATGCATTAGTAGTTCTTGGAAACTCCTACCAGGTCTCTGGTTCTCGACACTTGAGAACCACCGATCTGCTTCTGCAATGCCTTCAACACCGCCATTATTTCAGCAAATTTGGATCTCTGCAGTACTTAACACTATCATCCAGTCACAAACAGCCCCCCCCCCCCCCCCCCCAAAAAAAAACAAAAACCAAAACACACAAAAAATGCAGTAATAAATTTTATAACATTAAGAATCTAAGATTCATTCTATAATCATATATCCACAATAATTAAAAAAAAGGCATGATTATACCCTTCGAAAGATCAAATGTATATCTCCTGCAATTATTTGTGAAAAGGGAAATTTTAAAGAAATTAAATCCATAAATTGATTTGTGCAGTATATACCACACAATAAATAGTACATGAACAACCTAATTTCATTATGATGCTAAGATTGATTCCTCAAAGTTTATAGCAGCATTAACCATATTCTATCTTGTTTGAGATCAATTCATTTTATGTTTATTAGTCTAATCTGAAAACTGGTTTTTGTGAAAGTAGCTATTATTCACTTCCATCTAAAACTGAATTTGAAGCTTATAACTGAATGGTGGGTTCAACTAGAAACCAAATAAGCTGACAAAATATTAAATCAAGTCGCAATTATGTATAAAGGAAAATTCATACTAGAGATCTTCAATATTATCTATGCCATGCTTCAACTTAACATGCTTGAGTGCACCTAGCAATCAGTAAGCATGGAACAAAGATGATTTCCATGACAAGAATCCAAATACTCAACCACCAATACAAGGTCAATATCAGTTTTATAGAATAAGTTAATCAGCACTTAAGTAGTGAGGCTATATAATAATTCAACTTTTGATCACAAAAGAAATTGTATTTGCATTCAAAAATATTCTACAGGAACAAATGCAATTTCAATCTGTACAACATTGTTTCACTTTTAATTCTGTATTCTAACCCCACTCATCACAGTGCAGAGAAGATTTAGAAAATACCAAAGAAATAGGTGTAGAAATAGTTGTATTTGGCATTAGAATCACCAAATCTTTCATGACAGGTGTAGCTGATAACAGACAAAAAAACTCCAAAGCATGTTTTAATAATAAAAGCTTTTCAACATGATTTTAAACAAGAACAATGTAATAATCCCTATATAGGATTTTTCAATAAGAAATAATGAAATAATTCAATTAAGCATTAACTGAGAATAACATTAGTTCCAAAAATGAACAAGGGTTTTAAGATAACATTAATTACAAATGTACATTAATTATGGAAATGAACATAATGTACATATTTTCAATTGATTTCTAAGAATTAAAGCCGAGTAACATTAATTATGAAAATGAACAAAGGTTTTAAGATAATTCATATTTGAACCAAATCAGCCAAATTCCTAGAAATTCCTTCTTGCACAGCCTTTTTTATTTGAAACATCAAGTGTAATCACAGACTTAGTATACAGGTTTCTTCACCTATGATCAGATTTTAAAAAATAACAAAAATGTTGAAATTGTCAACAAAAAAAGTGGGGTCATGCATTTAGTAGATGTATTTGTTTCAAAGATGGCAGTGAAAATCATACATCTATGTCATAATCTTGCCACCGCATACCTTTTAGAAGAATTCTAAGAAGATTCAGTCAAATAAAACACAGTTGCTCATCAGACCAATCATGAGCTCTTAATTACTATCAAGAAATCTTAAGCATTAAGCCACCAGTTACAACTAGGAATATCCACCGAAACAGGATGCATGATAGCCTTGGTAACAAAGACTAAAAAATCAGCCAATAACACAAGTTCAAAATTAATTCAATAACAGTGAGATGACCAAAATCAAGGTGATAGTGAGTTCATGGCATTTCCCAAATCCTCCAACCCAATAGATATAAAATTTACCAAGTTCTGTACAAATTTTGACAACAGAAAACTTATTCATTTGAGTTGATTTATTCCTCCTTATTGTCTTTTCAATAAGCCTCTAGCAATCATTTCATGAAGATGTTTCAGCGCTTGATCATTTTCACCTTTTTCCAACAGAGCACCAATAGTTATTTCGTAAGTTACAGCATCCGGAGAGCAACCATTGTCTTCCATTTCCAACTTTAAGGCCAATGCTTCATCAAGTAGGCTCTCTTTGCAGAGCCCCTTTATCATAACATTGTATATCCTTGTGTTTAGGTGATAGCCTTTAATGGAAAGATCTTGAAAAATCTCTTTTGCATTTTTAAGCCATCCACTTTTGCACAGGCCATCTATAAGTATGGTGTATGTATATATATTCGGATCAATGCCACTCTCTTTCATTTGATTGAATAACATAAGTGCCTTGTCATGTTGTTTGATATTGAACAAAGCATCCATCAAAGAACTGTAAGTGACTATATTAGCGGGTTGACCTCGATCATGCATCTTTTCAAGAAGCTCCAAGGCACAAAGGATTCTCCTTGATTTTCCCAATCCATCAATTAGAGTATTGTAAGTTACCGTGTCAGGAACCAAGTTCTTGCGATGCATCTCTTCGAAGAGATTCAAGGCCTCAACAATCATTTTACTTTTGCAAAAGCCATTAATCATGATATTGTAAATCCGAACATTAGGAAACACTCTATTCTCGGCCATTGTGTTGAATGTATATTTTGCCTTGTTTACTTCATTAACCAAACAATATCCATCCATTAAGCTGCTATAAGTAACCACATCTGGTTTCACACCATGTTTTGCCATTACAGTCAATACACTCTTAGCATCTTTGATCTTTCCATCCTTGCATAGCCCATCGATCAAAGTATTATAGGTATAAACATCAGGAGTAATGTTTCTAAGCACCATATCACTTAACAAATCAATGGCTTCCTTATATTGACCTTCAAGACACAATCCAAAAATGAGAGAACTGTATGTTATAACATCTGGAGAAATTCCCTTAGCAAGCATCTCAGAGTATAAATGAAAAGCCTGACTTACAAGTGTATCCTTGCAGAGGCTATCAATAATTGCATTGTACATGATGACATTAGGAGCAATGCCATACCGTGGGATCTTTCTCAACACTTGAATAGCAGCTGATGTGTGTCCGGTCTTACAGAGGCCATTGATCAAGGTCCCATAAGTGACTTGGTCGAAGTGAAATCCATAAGCCAGCACTGTGGCATGAAAGCGCAGTGCCTTTTCAACATTACCACAGAGACAGAGGCCTTTCAGGATTGTTGTGAATGTTACCGTATCAGGTTGATAATCCATTCTGAAAATCTTGGCCAACACAGAGAAAGCAAGCGTCATACGACCCGTGCCGCCACAACAATTAATTACGATGCTCAAAGTAAATAAGTCGGGAGCGATTCCTCTGGCTTGCAATTGCCGAAAAAGGGAAATGGAAGTGGGGAAATGGTTGGTCTTGGAAAGAGATCCCAAAATCTTGTTAAATTGGATGATGGGAGGAGTACGACGCATAGAGAGCATGCGAGTGAAAGAATCAACAGCTTCATCGACTTGGCGAGTGGATGGGGGCTCAGAATGAGAGTGAAGGGATGAAGAGGAAGGGAAGGAAACAAAATTAGGGATTTGGAGAAGAGAATACCTAAAAATGAAAGTGATCGTTGAGGTTGAGGATGACAACATTTTAGTGATTCGCACTTTCGCTATTGTCTAAGTTTGAGGGAGTGCTGCTGCTGCTCTCTGGTCGAAGACGTAGATGACTAGACGTTGCTATCTCTGCGCAAATAGTTCTCTCAATTTTTATCCGATACTAGTATACGGAGTTAATACTCGGCCTTTGAAATTTGATTTTTGACTCAATTTAGTCATTTAGGTTTTAATCGACTCTAATTTGTACCTTAAAATTTTAATCCGCGCCTCAAATTGACCTTTATATCATTTTTTCTGTCACTAAAGAGTTGATCTAGCAATTTTAAATGACACTTGACCGTCTTAATTAATTGATTAATTTGTTTAATATATTAAAACTAAACCCCAATTGAATTGTCTATAATCTGAATTACTATTTTCAATTTGTTAAAGTTATTGTTGTTTTTAATTATTGTGTCTCTTGAATCTTATTTATAGATGAATGAAGGTATAATAATTGTGTATCATCATGGAGGCAGTTTTGTCACTAAACCAAATGGCAGTTTGGTTTATGACAATGATCACATTGATGAGTTGACTGGATGGATGAGGATGTATTAGATGTATTTTCACTTAAGAGACTACTACAAGATCCTAGATTATGATAACATGGTTGAGTGTTGGTGGCTTGTTCCTGATAAACCTATGAAAAATGGACTGCAAGCACTAAGTCATGATAAAGAGCTAGTAGAGATGTGGTTCTATGCTGAGATTAATGAAAACATTCCATTAGCACCAGGGCGAGATTGCACTCACCCAACCCACTTACTCACAGCCAAAAAATCAGGAACAGGTAGTGATTGGTTTCTAATATTTGATTAATTGTTAACTGGTTTGTATTGGTTTATAATACATGAGTAAATGTTAGGTAGATCCAATTGATTGATACTATTTGATAATATATTGATTGGTTTTTATTGGATTGTATTGGTCACTAATTTTGTCAACAATTTCACTAGGTCCCTCCATCAGACCCACCTCCACCTTCACAATAGGTCACAAGGCCTGACAAGCTGCAATCTAAGAGGAAAAAAAATTTTCAATGTGGACCCAATGCAAGGCGCAAGTTCTGGGACAGCTGCACGCTTGGCAGAGTTTATGACATTCGTCCCCACCCCGGGCTTCAAACCACCAACAACAAAATAGAAAATGATTTGCAATGTTGACTGAAAGTTGTGTAGAACATATTTTGTAGAGAGCATTTGATCAAACTATGCTCTTTTGATATTTTTGTTACTATGTTATGTAGAGTAATCTATTTTGGTTTAGGATATTTGAAACTATGTTATCTAGGGTATTTGAAGTATGATACAGATACTGCTATTGCTAATGCTGTGATATTGACAATGATTAATGACTATGAATTACTTATTTGTGGGTCCTCTGTCAAGTGCAAGAACCACAAAAGGTTCTATTAGATTTTCTTTTGTCATAACATCTCATCTATTTTTGTTTTCATGGGAACAAAGAAGATAATCATTGAGAGTCGAAGTTATTATTTTGTATTCAATGTTTTCACAAATAAACTATACACTTAAATTTATTCACTACTAGAAGTGCATACTACATATATAATTATTAGAACCAGCTCTTGATCTTGTCTTCATATACAGACTCATAACAGCTTGACCAATTTGATCAAACTATGCTCTTCTGATACTTATTTGGTCATAAGTTATACCTCCTCTTTTGTATAATCTTAATTTTAAAGAATTTTTACGGGATATATCATTACCAAGGGAACATAAAATTTCATTTCTATTTTGTCATTAAATACATAACAATGCTTCATTCACATAACTGATATCACAGTTACATATATTTCATCCCACCTAATCCATAAGCTACAATCACAATTTCAAAAATAATAACAAACACAGACAACATAATATTCCATATTTTTAATATTCTAGTTTCAGCTTCAACCGCACTAATTTTTCATCCCAGAGATATTTTTCAATGGTCTTCACTTACTGAACTTTCATTTCTGCCAACTATGGCTTCTTCTTCTTTAACATCTGCCCATTTAAAAAAGTCGCACCATCTCTTACCAGTAGGGGTGTTCGCGGTGCGGTTTGGTTCGGTTTTAAGGGAAAAAGTCATCCGATCCGAACGCCTAATTTATGTGCGGTGCGGTTTGGATTGGATAAACTTTTTTTTGGAAATCCGATCCGATCTGATCCGATTACAAGCGGTTTGGATCGGTTTGGATTTGCGGTTTTTTAAATAAAAAAAATTAAATACATATAATAAGTCTCAACATCAAATTTTAAATAACCAACAATGACATAACAAGTCTTAACAATATCTTAAAAAGTCAATGATAACATAACAATAGAAATAAAATTATAGGTTAGTTAAAATAAATAAATAAATAATATTTTGAACATAAAATATATATTAAATAATAATAATACATGAATAATAGAAAAATGTATAACAAATTAAACATATTATAAGTATAATTGTAAATATAATAATAAAATAATAATATTATAGCATATTGTGCGGTTTGGATTGGATTGGATCGGTTATGAAAAATAGATCCGAAATCCGATCCAATCAAATCCGAATTAGTGCGGTTTTAATCGGTTTTTGGTTTGGATTGGATTGGATAAGCGGTTTAATTTGGATCGGTTTGGATTTAAACACCCCTACTTACCGGTAGTTTACAACATCAAAAATCCAAAAAAAAAATTTGAGAGGAAGAACAACTACAAAACCAACAAGCATTTGAGAAACAAGACACACAATTAACTTGCAACAATTCAACCAACTCACATTATAGTTAGAGCATCCATAGAATGGTCTTTCTGGATTGGAATCTGTCCCAAACCACCGAAGAATAGGACGCAACCCACAACCGCACCAATGCAAAACCTTTCCACCTCTGTCACCTTTGTCACGGTGTGCGTTCTTCACCCAGCCATCATGCGAACGAGCTCTACTAGAGTTACCTGAGCCTTGGCTGCTGCTTCCCAACATTCTTCTCAACTCTTGGAGACACTCTTGCGATTTGAGAAAATTGGGATTTCTAGGTTTTATTTAAAATTTTTAGGGGTTAAATTGATGCCTTCAAATATTTTGTCACGTCATCTAACTGCAAGGGTGCTAGGTATCAACCAAAATTGACAGGTCAGCTTTCCGGTGACGGAAAACGCCAGAAGAGCCAATTTGAGGCGCGAGTCAAAATTTCAGAGTACAATTAAAGTCAATTGAAACTTTAAGAGCTAAAATTGAGTAGGGGGTCAAATTTCAGGGGCCAATTTAAATATTAACTCCTAGTATATGTTCCGGTATACTATACGATTAATACATAAAATTATGAAAAAAATAATAAATTGATACTTGGCTTTTTGATTTATAACATTTAAGTCTTTAAAAATTTAAAAATATATTTAAGTTTTGGATTTTTTTTTAATTTAGACACATTAATCTTTGGGTCTAATTTATTCTATTTTAAAAATTCGCTCTCATATGTATTTGTATCAACCAAATCAGTACAATAAAAATTACGTTTAATTTTTTCGTTGAGTCTGACAGACCCAAGTAAATATGAGGGATCGATATGCCTAAGTTTTAAAAATGTCAGAGACTTAAATATATTTTCAAATTCTTGAGAGCTTAAATATCCACAAATCAAAAGGTTAAAGACCTATTTGTCATTTTCTCTAAAATTATATAAAAAAATTTATTAAAAAATTAAATAAAATATATATAATAATTATTATTATAAATATTTTACAAAATTATAATTAAAATCAAAGTATTAACATATTAAAAATAATTAGTATTTGTCTTAATCAATTTTTAATATTAAACATATTGATGAATTTTGATAAATAGAAAATATTTTAATATATAAATAAATATTTTTTATATATAATATTTTAAATGATAATATAATTTTTTATTTTTTAAATAAATAAATATAAAACACAAAAATGTAAAAAAAATATTATTATTTTTTATTTATTAAAATTAATTATTATGCAATAAAATTTTTATAATACTCAAAAATTATATTAAAATAATATTTTATACTGTAACATATAATTAAATTTTATATTATTTGACAAATAATTAAATTATTATATTTAAAATTTATTAGTTAATTATTTTTATTAAAAATATTATTATATAATCTAACTTTTTATCAAAATATTTATGAAATTTAAAATATTACAATTTTTCTAAAATTTATTCTTTTATTTTTTTGTACTTTTTTTTTCTTTCAATTTTAACAATTCACCAATTAGTATTAGTTGTTCATATTGACTATTCATTGTTTTCGACAATCTTAAGTTCTAAATTTTAAATTTTAAATTTTAAATTCTAGGGTTAAGTACGATTTTGGTCCTTAAAGTATATGTTGAAAATTTCTTTGTCTCCAATCTTTTTCTGCAAACAAAATAGTTCTTAAAGTTTAATTCGATTTTAAAATCGTCTCTAAGGTTTAATTTTGTTTTAAATTTTTGGCGGAAGAAGCCGAGGCAGAAGTAGATCGTGGACAGCTTTTTCTTCTTCCCTTCTCCTTTCTTCTTCTTCTCTTCTTCCTTCGCAAGAGCAGAAACACTTTCCTTCTCTTGCTTTTCTTTTTTTATTGTATAATTTTTTTGTTATGAGTAATTTAGTCCAAAATTTTAATATTTAAGTAAAAATGACAATTTTAAACCTTAGTTTTAAATCTTAGAGACAATTTTGTATACAAAAAAAGAATTGGGGACGAAAAAATTTTTTGGCATTTATTTTAGAGATGAAATCGTACTTAACCCTAAATTCTATATCTTAAATTGATTTTATTTTATTTTATTTTCAAAATTTTTTATTAAATTTTGTATATTTTTATTATTTTTAATTTTAAATATTTTTTAGTAGCATTTTCTTTCCCTATATTTTCTAAACCAAACAACAAAAAATTTAATTTTTTATCCATTTTTTTCCTACATTTTTTTCTCATATTCCTTCAAACAAAACAATGTGTTAGTAGCATTTGCTATCTTAGCACTAACGAGTCTAATGTTTGCTTAGATGAGGAATTTTTTATTCTATGAAAAATCACTTTATAAATTTCATTTTTTACTTTTTTTTCTACTTTTTATAATTTAAATTTCGAGTAATAAATGTATTGAAACAAACGGTTAGATTTAAAGTACACTCCTTTTTTTGAATTGTACTATTTAAAAATCTCACATAATTTCTTGATTTATGTGCAAAATGTATTGAACTTCTAGCTAAACTCATTCTTTTGTTTTCATGTTTTACTTTTGACAGTAAAATATACCATTTTAAGACATAAATATAGACCTACTTCTATCGGCTCTTTTTTTTTATATGAAATTAAAAGTAGTGATATATTTTAACATTGTAATTTTTTATATATTTTAAAATTGTAAAAGATATACAAATCGAAGAGTCTGATTTCTGTATCTCAAATTTTTTTAATTTTTTTTAACACAAATCGAATAGTCCAATTTCTGTACCTCTACAAATCGGACGGTCCGATTTTTGTACCTCTAACGATTTGAACAGTCCGATTTTTATTTCTCTAATTAAACGGTTCCACATTTAAGAATAACACTTCAACAATCTACATTTAAAAAAAAAAACAATATTACCACTCCAATATCAAAAACAAAAAGTGACCTCGAGCTCCTCATTTTAGTAACCTTACCTTAGTGTTGTCTACAACATGAACCTCTTTAACTACTATAGTACTTGCTCAATTGCTAGTTTTGTTGCTTTGCTATTATAATAGCAGCCTGGGCTTTATCTTACTCTCCCTGCATTTCTTCTAAACTGTTTTGTAGTTTTGCAATCTCTTGTCCTTTAGCTTGTTCAAGGTCAATTAGTATATTGAGAATGGTATAATATTCAACCATGGTTATTAATGAATTTTTACGATGTATTTCTCTTAGCTAGACTAATTATTATGCGAGTTCTTTGGGGTATTATGATACGATCATACGAAAGAAAAAGATAGATTATTTGCCGGATTATCAAAGTAAGAATTTACTGGTTTTATTTACAAAATTCATTGTTGTTTTATGATTTGTTTGTATTTTTCTATTTTCGCTAGCATTAGTTTAATTAGCCATCAGTTTAGCCACTGCATTCTCTTTACTCATAAAACTTTTTGAGTTGTGCATTCTTTTAGCCTCATTGTCCTGTTATCATTTTTAGTCCTTCTTAGCTAGTAGGTATGACAGCCTTGTGATTCAAAAAGTATAAACAAGAAGTATAAACTTTTGCAGGTAACATTCTTATTCCTTTTGTGGGAATTTATTTTGATCAAATCATGAGAAGATTTATTATCCTTTTGCTTAAATTCAGAAAACATTCAAGAGTGCACATATTAAAATAACTCAGAATTAAGAACGTGATGTTTAAAAGGGTGAATGTACAAATAAAGAATGTTCACTATGATGTTGAAGGGATTATTTTGATTGTTCATGCTTTTATTAAAGGTGGATGCTCTAATGAAGATTTTAAATTATCTTCATGTGAGGATGCTTCTGTTTAGCCATTGAATAGTGGATTGTAAGATTTGATTTTAGTATTTTATAAAATTGTTATCTTTATTTAAAGTATGGCGAAAGAAATAAGTTAAAATTTAATCAAATATTTTCATGACATATTTTTTATATCTTTATTGGAGTAGGTGCCTTTATTAAATGGCAATTCTATGCCAAAATTTGAGTTCTTCAAAATTGCAGGGGCACAATTTCATCTAGAGAGCATTATATAACAGCTGAAGAAGAGGAAAGTGTTTAAAAATTTATCAAACTCATTGAGAAAAAGGAAAAACAATTCGTGAAGATGTTAGTACCGAATGCTTAATGCATTTTAATAATTCGTGTTTGAGAGCCAACATCCATGAAAGGAAAAACATTTTTAGCAATACCAATAAACAACAGTTTATTCTGATGACCAAATTATTTGTCTTTATGACCAAACTACTATAAACTCAGTAGTTTAAAATTCTACCTTAGACATGAAAAAACATTTTGTGACCAAATTATTTGTCTTTATGCTGATGACCGTAGCGAAAAAATTAATAACTATGTTTCACCCTAAAAAACTCAGAAAATAGTATTAGTAATTGTGTCACTTTCAAAAAATAAAAAAGAATAGTATTTATGATTTTATTAGGTTAATGGCTCAATCGTAACTTACTAATTTCGCCTAATAAGCCATCGAGATGAGTGCAAAAGCATTACAAGAACCAATCAAAGCCGTTGCAGAGACACTACACAAACACAATACACCTAACAACAACAAATTAAGGCAATGCGTCGACTATGATTATATGTCAATTCCAGCAGCAGCAGCAGCAGCAGCATCATGTGATGTTTAACACTCTTTCAATCTTTGATATCCACCAATGGATTCGCATAAACTCCTCATCATTCCCTCACCTAAAGGCACTTAAAATTGTCATTCAGCAATTATCATCATATTTATTAATCAATCTTTAAGTACAAAAATAAATGCCTCTGATGGATAAATTAACAATCTCAGCAATAAAGGGTACAAAGACATAAATGGAACGAAACTAAAAGTGCAAAGCTTGATCTTACACAAACAGCTGCACAACACCTGCCTCGAACTACCTTAACACCGCTCAATTGCATATGTGCATGTCAGGGAAATGAACTTGTGAATGTCAAGCCATTTCAAATTTTCAATCCAATATGATCAATGTAATATCTATATCTCGTATAGTCTAAGCCAGTAATATTCAGTGTCTACCTACTAGACTTAGATGCTTTCAAGTACATAAAGACTTAGATGCTTGGGCCCTATTACTGTAGTATGTTGCATTCTTGCTGCTTAGTTTAATGGCATCTGAATAAAATCCAATGGCTTTCTGCTACTGCTTGCCCTTGTAAACTAGTTATTTTCTATTTCCACCTTCAAAAAAAAAAAACTCAAAAAGACAATGATAAATGCCATTTTTTCAAAATTTTTAATGTCATTTTTTTTTGTGAAAAGAAAAACAACAAACAAATGGACCAACGTTTTTCATGATAACTCCAAGAACGTTTCAAATGAATCATTTGATCTATGGTAGAGCCAGCATAAAGATGAAAGTTATCAAGCCATCAACCTACAAGTTTAGCTCAGCTAACAAATGAAAATACTCTCTACTGAACAATTCCTATCATATAAAATTACCATAATTGTTTCATTAAAACCAGATTTGATCACATAAATGTTTCTTAACACAATATTTTAGCTTTAATGAGATTCGAACTTAAAAGCCCGAATATACAACCAAAGTTTCTCATTTTAATTGTAAAGTTTATAGGTTTATTATTTTTCTTAACAAGATTATATGGGAACATGCAATTCATGATAGAGTATTCCAACTTTTTTGAGCATTAACCTGTGCAAATGTTTCTTGCTACTCTTTGGGGTGCTTGGAGATTGCGCAAGAGGCTACTGTTTGATCAAAATCCTTTGGCTTTGAAGTTTGAATCAGTAACCTTTTTTATCAAGTTGATTGCTTTGGTACAATATGCTTCAGGTATAACTGCATGAACGCAGAAAAATGACAAGATGTTTGCAAAATAACATTTGAGATTTCATCTAAGGCTACATCAGACAATATGCTGCTGCATGGGAGTTTAATTTAAATATGGGAGAAATGAAAAGATCGAAAGACAATAAGAGTGCAGGGAAGCTTCACAACTAACAAGGATTCCCTTTGAATGATGAAAATCACAACCATTTCAGCTTTAGAATAAATTAACATCAATGCACATATATAATTACAAAAATAAAACAGGAAATATTGATAGATCCGACAAGCCACATATAACAGCCATCTAGTCACCGAAAATGCCATAAAATAAGCAACAACAAAGAAAACACTTAGGTGTGGGTAAAGCAGAATAAAGAATCACAATCATGTGAAGATCTAAAAGCATTAAGATGGAATCGAAAGATGATCGAGAACAAAACACAAGTTAAAAAGAAAGAGATACAAACAACATTTTGTGATGCTAACAAGAAGAATCTCACCTACTTTTATCCTTACAATAGGCCTCTAGATATCATTTCACGAAGAAGTTTCTCCGCGTTATCATTTTCACCTTTTTCAAACAGAGCACGAATGATTATTTCATAAGTCACAGCATTTGGTAAGCAACCATTGTCTTCCATTTTTGACAAGAAAGCCAATGCTTCAGGAAGTAGGCCCTGTTTGCAAAGCCCCTTTATCATAATAGTGTATGTCCTCGCCTCTGGACGATAGCCTTTAATGGAAAGATCTTGAAAAATCTCTTTTGCATTTTTAAGTCTTCCACTTTTGCACAGGCCATCTATAAGTATGTTGTATGTATACATATCTGGTTCAATGCCACACTCTTTCATTTGATTGAATAACATAAGTGCCTTGTCATGTTGTTTGATATTGAACAAAGCATCCAGCAAAGAACTGTAAGTGACTATATCAGCAGGTTGACCTCGATCATGCATCTTTTCAAGAAGCTCCAAAGCACAAAGGATTCTCCTTGATTTTCCTAAGCCATCAACTAGAGTATTGTAAGTTACCGTGTTAGGAACCAAGTTCTTGCGACGCATCTCTTCGAAGAGATTCAAGGCGTCATCGATCATTTTACTTTTGCAAAAGCCATTAATCATGATATTGTAACTCCGAACATTAGGAAACACTTTATTCTCGGCCATTGTGTTGAATAAATATTTTGCCTTATTTACCTGATTAACCAAACAATATCCATCCATTAAGCTGGTATAAGTAACCACATCTGGTTTCACACCATGTTTTGCCATTACAGCCAATACACTCTTAGCATCTTTGATCTTTCCTTCCTTGCATAGCCCATCAATCAAAGTATTATAGGTATAAACATTAGGAGTAATGTTTCTAAGCACCATATCACTTAACAAATCAATGGCTTCCTTATATTGACCCTCAAGACACAATCCAAAAATGAGAGAACTGTATGTGATAACATCGGGAGAAATTCCCTTAGCAAGCATTTCAGAGAATAAATGAAAAGCCTGACTTACAAGTGTATCCTTGCAGAGGCTATCAATAATTGCGCTGTACATGAAGACATTAGGAGCAATGCCATACCGTGGGATCTTTCTCAACATTTGAATAGCAGCTGATGTGTGTCCGGTTTTACAGAGGCCATTGATCAAGGTCCCATAAGTGACTTGATTAAAGTGAAATCCATGAGCCAGCACTCTATCATGAAAGCGCACTGCTTTTTCAACACTACCACAGAGAAAGAGGCCTTTAACGAGTGTATTCAATGTTACGGTATTAGGTTGATAATCCATTCTGAAAATCTTGGCCAATACAGAGAAAGCAAGCGTCATACGACCCATGCCGCAACAACAATTAATTACGATGGTCAAAGTAAATAAGTCGGGAGCGATTCCCCTGGCTTGCAATTGCTGAAAAAGGGAAACGGCAGCGTGGAAATGGTTCGTCTTGGAAAGGGATCCCAAAATCTTGTTAAATTGGATGATGGGAGGAGTACGACGCATAGAGAGCATGCGAGTGAAGGAATCAACAGCTTCATCAAGCGATTGGGGCTGAGAGTGAGAGTGAGAGTGTAGGGATGAAGTTGAAGGGAAGCAAAGACGGAAAGCTGAATAGGGAACACAATAAGGAGAGGGATTTGGGACTTGAAGAGCACACCTTAACATCATTCGTGAGAATGAGAAGAATGACAACATTCTTGCAACCACCAAAAGAGTGAGGGTAGAATCAAGCTTGTTCGAGGTTATTTACTTATTTGTTTAATTGTTTCTACTTTTGTTATCTTATTTAGGCTACAGATTTTATTAATTTCAAATTGAACCCTTTGTTTTTTTTTTTTTGTAATTCTACATTTACCCCTACGATTTTTACTTTCCAAATTTTCCCTCTCCACCCTTAAACATAATTTGTGATTCTGCTAGGGTTCTTGACGTTTCCGGCAGTCTGTCTTCTTCTGCCGTTGCTGTTTGTGCAATGTGTCTCGCTGTCGTCGCCCTGTTTCTCTTCCTCGCCATCAACTCTGATTTCATTCCTTCTCCCTCCACCTACTCCAAGGGCATTAAGGTTCCATTTTTTTTCGCTTTTTCTATGAAAATTACATAGAGTTTTGATGAAGTTCTTGTAGTTAGAAATTACGTCTTGTTTTTGAGGATATGGATAGATAGTTGATCATATTTTTTTTATTTTTTTTTCGCTGCACGTTCTTCTTAACTGCCATGGCTCTGATAAAGAACCGAAGCACGAATGACGAATTGGGAATTAGCGTGGATTCGTGGAGTTACCTGAGGTTTAGTTGCTGCCTCCCAACACACCAGAAACGACTATGATTTGGGAGAAATGGGGTTGCTCGAATTTTTTTTTTTTAAATTATTGGGGGCTAAATTGATGCATACAAGAATTTCGCCATATTAGACAATTGTTGAGGCTACCAGGTGTCAACTACATGTGTGCCACGTCAGTTTTCAGTGACGGAAATAAACGGAAGAGCCAACTTGAATCACGTCTTAAAATTTCAGGGTACAATTTGAGTCAATTGGTACTTCAAGGGCTAAATTGAGTTGGAGGTCAAATTTCAGGGGTCATTTTGAGTATTAACTCAAAATAGAAGCAAAGAAAAAGAGAGAAAAAGTAATTAAAGAAAAATAATTATTTTTTATTGTTTGGTCAGAAAAAAATTAAGAATAAAAAGTTGAATAATGTAAAAAAGTTGAGGCTTTTTTATATAAATAAATATTAAAAATACTTTATTTTCTAACATACACACCGCTAAAGATGATTACCAAAATACGCATTGTTAATTTTGGGGTGACGTCCACAAATTGATTTACACTCTAAATTAAGGGAGGAGGCCACGAAAGGGCACTGGCAGAAGCAAGTAAAAAAGCTGCACTTCCATTACGCGACTGCCATACGCGAAATGGAGCACATCACCTCTTGCATCCATGAGTTGAGAGAAATCAGGGCCAGCGGCAGCAAATTGGAGCCAATGTGTATTTTTCTCAAAATGTGTTTTTCAAAGTGTGTTTTTTTCGTAGGTGTACCTTTTTGGAGAAAACACACTTTGAAGAAAACACACTTTGAAAAAAGCACACATTGACTCCAATTTGCAGGTGGCTCTTATTTCTCCCAACTCGTGGGTGCTAGAGGTGATGTGCTTACGCAATGGGAGTTCAGCTTTTTTACCTGCGGTTGCAAGTGCTATTTCGTGGCTTCCCCCTTGATTTGGATTGTAAACCCAATTAGTAGGCGTCACTCCAGAATTGATAATGCGCATTTCGGTAACCATTTCTAGCAGTGCGTATATTGTGAAATAAAGTATTTTTAATATTTATATAAAAAAGCCAAAAGTTGATGGGATTTAATAAAATTTTTTAATATTAAAAGAAAATGGTGTAAAAAATTTGTTATGTTTTTTATTTTTAATATTATTCTTTTTTTTAATATATTTTATAATATAAAAATAAAATTATTTTTTTATAATATTTTTTATTTAAATATATTTAAGAAAAATAAAAATATATTCAATTTTTTAATTTTTTTCTTCTTACTTTTTTTTATTTCTTTCCTTTCAACTAAACATATTAGAGAGTGAGAATAGTATCGAATTTATTGGAGATTATTCTTTTAAGAGAAAATTTTAAACGGCCCTCACAACGAGGTTTAATAAAAAAATTGAGATGATCTATTCTCAAGAATTAGTTACTTTTACCAAATAACCAATTTGAATGGATTAAGTAGTCAATTTATTTGTCTGCTTAAACAAGTGTCGAGATTTAAATTCCATCTTGTGCATGCAACAACCTATTGGCCAGCAACAAGAATGGTACTTAAAAATTCACATCGCTAATTAAAATAACCTCTAAAGATGCTAATGAAAAACAAACTACTTAAAGATTTAAAAACACGCAAAAAATCTAGATATTAAATATATATTCTAAAATATAATTTTAATATAAATTTTTATAAATATTATTAGAAAAATAAGATCTTTTTATTCTTAAATTTTGATAACTTTATGTCAAGTAAATTTTTTTATAAAAATTTTCATCGAGAATGACCACATTATTTTGAAAAAAAATAGAGATCAAATTTTGCTCTAAACTTTTTTATGCATCTTATAAATATTTATTCAAATGTTGTCACAAAATTAAGATCAAATGGATTTGTCATTTGTTAAATATAAAAGTTTTTGTCACTTATAAAAAATATAAGATTTATTGATTATTTTTGTCACAATTTTAAATCATTCAAAGACTATTTTATCAAGAAATTTTTCAGGGACTTTTTGTCAACGCGTGAATCTTTCAGATACCAAATTTATAGTTAACTCTACTTTTATTAACTTGGCGATTGGATGGAGTTTAGAATGAGAGTGAAGGGATGAGATTGAAGATGAAGAAGAAGGGAAGGAAGGAGAGTGAAGTGTGGAACAAAATTAGGGATTTAGAGAAGAGTACTTAAAAGTTTAAATAATCCTCCAGGTTGACAATGATAACATTCTTGCATTCAAGGTCTTAGCGATTCTCACTCTTTCGTCGTTATTTTATTTGAAGAAGTGCTTTGTACTGATGATAGTTCACTCAACTTTTAAACCACAAAAATACAGTCGAATTATTTTATCATCCACAAAAATATTCTTAAATTTTATTATCGACAAAAAATTTTTCAAATAATTTAAAAACGTGACAAAGTGCTCACCCATAAATTAAGACATTCTATGTTAACGAAAAAAATAATGTGACAATGGAACTCTTTATATGGCAAGTGAGTCACACCATGTTTTTCCGTTAACAGAACAGGTCTTTAATCACGACATGATATTTTTTATACATTTTGAAATTATTTGAGAACATTTTTATCAATAACAAAATTCGAGAATATTTTTATATGCGTCAAGATAATTCATGTGCATTTTTTGGTGGTTTCTCTTTAATTATTTACCATATTATTAGGTGTAATTTTTCATTACATCAAATTTTCTTTGTATTTTTTTATTTCACTTAAAGATCATATAATGAGAAAATATTCTCCTATTTATTAATATTAGAAGTATAACCATTTATATTATCTTCTCTTATCAACTTAAATTTTTAGAAGAAGTAATTTTATGATAATTAGTACAATTAATGTGTTTGAATTGGCTACTCAATCTCTTTTTTAAGACAAAAAAAAATTGAGTAAACTAACAAAAATACATTATTGATCCATTAAAAAAAATTAAAAGGTAAAAAAAATTTTAGTTTATTGAAAATATAAATTATTTTAAATATTTTTTAATGATACCAATTTTTAAATCATGATTGAATATAAACATGATAAGACACTATTAAATACATGTATATTACTAAAAAGTGTATTATTTGTAAAGTTTGACCAATTCAAAGGTAAAAAAAATAGTTATTTGGTCAAGGATTTTAATTTAAAAGTCATCACCTTACAACTCATAAATACATAAGTTGATAATAATACAAGTTGTCACATTTGTAATGTAATTTTACTATCTAATTAATATAATAGGTGATTTGGTTAGCTTAGACGGAAATGATGGGAGTTAAATAATTTAATAATGCGTGTTTAGAGAAGAATAGTCGTGTATATTGGTATTTTATATTTGTATTTGTTTGAGTATTTACACAATTTAATTTAGTACTGATAGGTATTATTAGTGTAATTAAGACTTGATTTTGGATAGAATATCACAAATTACTACTTTATATTTCTGTATTAAGTATTTTGTTTGGGTAAAGTAATTATTCGTTTAAGAGCTCTTTGGATGAGATTTGAATAAGGTGGAGTAGTGTCACCAATTATCACTTCTTATTTTATTATTAGAGATTTTATTAGAGTAGAATATTTATCTAAGTTTGGAACTTTGTTATATTATATTTTTTTTTTAGTAAAATATTTAGTGAATTTTTGTGTTAATTTTTTTGTGTCTCCAATCACACGCTTAGTTTTTTAACAATAAACAATCAAATATAAAAAGAAATTCCGTGAAGAATATAATCTCTATCCTTAAATTGTGTGAAATTTTAGTTCAACTAGGTATCTTTTAAAATATTTTTTTAGTCAATCTTTTACACAAATTTAGAGAGGATACCATGAGGTATATCAAGTACTTATATTGACAGTTAAAGTTTGGATTGTTTTAAACTCGTAGAGTCTACATTTTCAAATTGAATTTTTTTTTAAATTGATTTTTTTTTAACTGAATGATATTCAAATTTCTCTCGAGAGTGAAAAAGATCAGGAGTTGAGGGTGAAAGAGCAAGGTATTTCAGAGGAGCTAAATTTTATCTTTCTTCAGGAAGAGTTTCTGTGGTACCAAAAATTTAGAGAGCAGTGAGTTCGATGTGGTGACAGGAATACTAAATTTTTTCACCTGCAGACGGTTATTAGGCGAAAGAGAAATAAGATCCATGAGTTGTTATTAGATGATGAAACCTGGGCCACTAAGACGCAGGTGCTTGAGCAGGAAACAAATTGTTTCTTTTAAAAACTATTTTCTACGAGGGAGAATATTGACCTGAATGTTATGGGAGATTTCTCATGTCCCTCTCTTAGCAATGAGGCCTGTTGAAGATTTGTTGAACCAGTGGCATTAGAAGAGGTTAAAAGAGCTGTAATGATCATGAATTTTTTCAAAGCTCTTGGGTCGAATGGTTTTCAAGCTCTGTTTTATAAAAAATTTTGGGACTCTCTTAGTTATGATGTGTGGGGATTAGTTAAGAGAGCATTTGAGAGTGAGATTACTATTTTTGAGACCTTTATTGTTCTGATTCCTAAAGTAGAAGCTCCTTCTTCATTAAGAGATTTTTGTCCTATTAGTTTATGTAATGTTCTTTACAAAATTATTTCGAAAGTGCTGGTGATCAAGGTCAAACCATTTCTTTTGGAGATCATCGGCTCACTCTAGGGTGGTTTTATTCTGGAAAGAGAAATTAATGAGAACATCATTGTTGCATAGAAAATTATGCATTTCATGAGGAACATTAAGTTTAGAAAGGGGACTATGGCGTTCAAGATTGATTTAGAAAAAGCTTATGATAGGGTGGATTGGAGATTCCTTGAAGCTTCGTTGGTCAGGTTTGGTTTCTCGAGAGCTACTATTAATCTTATTATGACCTGTGTGACGTCATATTTCTTGGCTATCTTGTGGAATAGTGAGAGACTTCAGAATTTCAACCCGAAAAGGGATTTGAGGCAAGGAGATCCCATGTCCCCATAATTTTTTGTGCTTTGTATGGAGGCTTTTGCTTGTTTTATTACTCATCGAATTTTTCAAGGGTTGTGGATACTTGTGTTGGTCTCCAGATATGGCTCTAAATCTCCCATTTGATGTTTGCCAACGATCTCCTGCTTTTTTGCAAGGCTACGAAAGCTCAGGTAGGGGAAGTTATGCGGACTATGCAATTATTTTTCAAAGCATCAAGATTGAAGGTGAACCTTAGTAAATATAAAGCTCAATGCTCAAAGAATATCTCTGAGAGAAGAAAAGAGGTGCCCTCGGGAGTTTCTACTATCCGCTTTTGTCAGGACTTGGGAAGATATCTAGGGATGAATATTGGGCATGAAAGGTCTTCCAAGATGACGGCTTAGAATATTATTGAAAAGATTCAGAAGAAGCTTGCTAGTTGGAAGGAGTGTTTGCTGAATAAGGCAGGAAGACTTTGTTTGGTTAAATCGGTAATGGCTTCTATTCCAATTTACAACATGCAGATTGCTCTTCTTTTGAAGTATGCTTGTGAAAAGATAGATTTTTTGATGAGACAATTTTTATGGAGCGGCCAAACTAATGGGAGAGGGTTGTCGTTGCTTAAGTGGGATGTTGCTATAACTCCTAAAGGATGGGTGGTTTCGGTGTTAGGGACACCTACTCAGCTAACATGGCGCTTCTTGAAAAATTGGTTTGGGATTGCTTCAATAATAGAGACAAGTTGTGGGTTCAAGTTATGATGCATAAATATTTTCGAAATTCAAATTTTTTTAGCAACAACAATAGTCAGAATGCTTCAACCATTTGGAAGAACATTCTCAAAACATTTGATACTCTTAAGAATGGTTTCAGATGGAATGTTGGAGATGTGCAGCAATCTGTGTGGTATGATGAGTGGACTCCTTTTGGAAGGCTTTGTGATATTGTTCCCTATGTTCATATACCTGAGTCCGATTTTGTAGTAGCGGATTTGTGGCATGATGGATCTTGGGAGGTGGAGAGGCTTGCGTCAACAATTCCTCTTGAGGTCAAGCATTTCATTCACTACCTGTACTATCCCACTTTGGCTGACATGGAACCAGGGTGGAGTTGGTGGCCTGCAGAGACAAAAGGTATAGTGCAAGAGAGGCTTATCATTGGTTGTTAAAGAATAAATTGAATTGGAATAAAAATAGCAACTGGACCTAGCTTTGGCACTTGAATATTCTAGAAAAGATCAAATTGACTGTATGGTTTAGGGTTCATAACGCTTTTCTAATGAAAGTTTTCTGCTTCACGCGGCATTTAACTAGTTCGGTTATGTGCCAGAGATGCAATGTGACTTCGGAGACAGTAGAATATTACCTTAGATATTGTATATATTCCAGAGTTATTTGGTAGATACTAGATCCTCAAGTTATTGATTCGGTTGAAGGCTTCTTTATGGAAGCTTGGTTTCGAAAGGTCATATCTGATAAGGAGGCTCTTTTAGGGGGGCTGGAGTGTGGTGGTTGTAGAGCCATAGGTATAATGATTTTTCAATGCTGAAAATCATTGAACAAATCATAAGGTGGTTGCTCTCATCAGTAGCACAGTCATGGATCTAAGGTTATATATGAACAGGTATACTTCTTTTAGTACCTTCAGGAACTATTTGTCCCGGAAATCTCCTATAGATAATAGTTTTAAAGTTAATTGTGATGCTAGTTTGTTTACTGATTTGAGCTTGGCTGAATTTGATTATCTTATTAGAAATTCTAATGGGGGTGGATTGCGAGTTGTTTTAGTAGCTCTCTTCATTGGTCTATAATCCAATGTGAGCTTTTTGCAGTTTGGAGGGGCCTTCTTTTAGTTTGAGATTGTGGATTGAGAGACATAGTATGTGAAACGGATTGTCTGACATTCTTCATCTTTTGTATGACTTTTCTGGTGAGAGTAAATCTGAAGTTGTTGATTTAGTTAACAAGATTCAGGAGTTGTTATTAAGATCTTGGTACATGCAATTTGATTGGATATGTAGGGAAGCAAATAAAATTGCGGATTAAATGGCTAGATATAGAGGTAGAAGCAATTTCAATAATGTTATTTGGTCTGAGCCTTTGTGAAGCTCTCTAGCAAATCATTATGTCTTATTTAGGATAGGTGTTTTACTTTGTGTTTTTCTTTATTGTTTAGACACCAAAAAAAGGTGAAAATTTATGTTAGGTGTATCAAAGACTGCGTTTGTTCTTGTGGATAGAACACAGAGACATGAACAGTAAACATCTAAAAAGTGTTTGGATAAAGAGACGTGGATACTGGGCACAATGTCTCTAGGATAATTTTCTTTATTTTTTTGTGCCGTTTTAAACGAAGGATAATAATGGACACGGGATTTGGAAGGGTGGACACGGATCTTTAATGAAAATTTTTTCCTTTTTTCCCATAGATAATTACCCCTTTTTTTAAAAATTCTAATTTGAACTTCTTCTCTGTATTGTTGTTCTCAGAGAGGTACTCAGAGAATATAGAGAGGTACTCTCTTCTCTCTACTCTTTCTCTATCTCTATGTTCATCTTCTTTCATTGTGTTCTTCTTCTTCTTCTTTTAGTTGGGGTAAAAAGATCAAAACCAACACTTATTGAATCTTTCAATTTACACAATGAAAATTTTAGATGCAAAAAAATAGAAAATTAAAAAAATACGTAAATAAATTGTACCCAAAAAATTTTGAATTGGTAGAAGCAGAGTTTAGCAAGTATAGCAGGTATCATTCCTTCACTGTCTTTTAGCAAAGGAAAGGGTTAGACGTCAAGAAAGGAGTGAGAGACAGAGAGAAGAAAAGGAGGGTATGAAAGACATGTCTATTTTAGTCATTTTGTATAATATTTTAGTCTTGTCTATGTGTATCCAAACATAAGATTGGACATTATATCCAAACACAATATATAAAGGATAATTTTTAGTATCTCTATTTTATTATTTTTGTCTCAATATCATGTTCTATCCTATCCATAAAACAAACGCAGCCAGAATTATCTAAATTGTAGTGATTTTCTAAGCACGCATTTCAAATTTAAAATTATAGTGGATAAATCTCCGTCATGACTATGAGAAGACGTAACATACAAGTGGAGTAGTCCAACTAGAATAAAATCCATCTTTTACAAACTCTATCCATATCTTTCATTTAACTGTACTATATTTGATTTGCTTTATTTGTCTTCCTTTGAGGGTGTTTGGAAATCTCTTGGTAGAAATTGAATTCAATTCTAATATTTGAAATAAAAATAATTAAATTAATTTAGATAAAATTTAATTTAATTCTATTATTTTCTTTCAAAATCAATTCCAATCTAAATAGGTCCAATTTGAAATTCCATTCCATTGGGATTTCACTTAAAATTTAAAATATTTAAAATATTCTTATAATTTAATTACTTCTTCTTAACTTTTGTCACATTCTTTCAACGTCTCCCACCTTTCAACACACACTCTCTATTCTCTTACCACCTTCATTCTCTTTCATTCCCTTCTCTTTCTTTTAAGTCACTTAATATAATATAAACCTATTTATTTTTAAAGGTCTAGTATGTAGATCTAAAAAAATTATCCACACGTATAGATTTTGTGTTTAACTTAGAATAATGATACCAATCATTTGTTAATATGTCTGAAAATTTCAAGTAAAGTCGTGTTAATCATGACACCAGCAAAAAGTGACATAATTTTGTTCTATTTTAATAACATAAATTAGTTACTATAATTTACCGTTAATAACTAGTTTTGTTTTACTTGTTATGTCCTTATACCACCCAACAAGTTAGTTCTTGATAGTTCATGTTTATTTTTTGTTGTTGGTTTATCGTGGGAATCAAACATGAAGAATGGTGTGGAATTCAAAGTCTACAAACTAACCGGCAAGTGCACCGAGTCGTACCAAATAATACCTCAACTGAGTGAGGGTCGATCCCATGAGAATTGATAGACCAAGCAACAATGGTTGAGTCTTAAGTGAGTGAGGGTCGATCTCACGATAATTGATAGACCAATCAACAATGGTTGAGTGATTCACTTAATCAGACAAGCAGAAAATGATGTTTTGGAGTTCAAAAGTATTAAACAGTGATTTAGAAAGCAAATAGTCAAATTGGCGTGAAAAGATATGTGAGAAAACCGTTAAGGCTTTGAGTTGTTCATTTTCCGGATTTTTATTTCTATTTCTTACCAACTATTTTAACCATGCAAGATTTAATTCATGGCAAACTGTGATTGACTAAGCCCTAATTCTTCAGTGATTTAGTCTCCTCTAACGTAGTCAACTGCCAATCCCTTGGTCACTTAATTTCGATTAGAGGTTTAAGTACAATTCTAGTCTATTAGCCACAAAAATCCTAATTACCCAAATATAAGAAGATTACATGTCACGTATCCCGTTAAGTCCAAGCAATTAGTATTTAAGAGGAATTACTTTCAAACTTTTATCCAAGTAAATTACTTTTCTAAGATTTAACAAGAATTCAATTAGAAAAAGGGTTATCTTCCAATATACCCTAATTCCTAGGATGAAGAACGAAAACAAATCCTTGAAATTGAAATCAATGCATTAATTAAAATAGAGAGGCAATAGTATTAATCCATAGAATAAACAGAGCTCCTAACATTAACCAAGGAGGTTTAGTTGCTCATGACTCAAAGAGAAACTAGGGTTTTAAAAAGTGTAAATTATGGAATGAAGTGCGTAAGAGAGAAGATTTCCGAAGGGTTGAATCTTTTTCCTTTTATATCTGACCTAATTTGATTTGAAACTAAAATAAAATAATAAATTCTAAACCTACAAGATTTTGTTTGTAAATAAAAATAACTAAAACAAAATACAATATAATAATTAAAAGTCAAATCCAACTAAAGATGCTCCTTTGGTGAAGATTAATCCGCATCATTGGCACTAAATGCTAGATTCGGCGTTTAATGACCCAGGTGGCAGAAACTTCCATTTCGATTCTAACTTCCTAGTGCTAAACGTCAGGCTAGTGGCAGAGAACTTCCAATCGTTTCTGGCTTGCTGGCGCTAAACGCCAGGCTTGGCGTTTAGCGCCAGGCTTGGCGTTTAGCGCCCCTGCTGGCAGAAGCTTGGCACATATTACAAGGCTTCTAGCGCTAAATGCCCAGGTCTGCGTTTAGCGCCAGCTTGACTGATTCGAAACTCTTCTCTTTTCTTGTACACGCACTCTACTAAACTGATCCAAACTTCACCTGAAATAATTAAAATACCAAAGCAACTCAAAGTAGCATCCAAAGAGGTTTCAAACACTAAAATCTAATTAAAACTCAATAATTTCACCTCTAAAATGAATAGAAAATAAAGAAAAGATGCTCACGCATCAAAGAGCTATTTAATTTTTTTAATCAAAAATAATTTTTTAAAATTTAATTTTTTAGATTAATCTAATTTTTGTTTTTTAAAAAGAAGTGAACAAATTTTAGTTAAAAAAAATTAGTTAAAAAATATAATTTTTTAATTATTTCATATCATTTAATATATAAATATGTTTATTATTTAAATATAATATTATATTAATAAAGGATAAAGTTGTCTAATATCTATTATAAAATTTTAATTCATTTGATAAACTGTTAGTTGATATAGGTCGTTATTATACCATATGCTAATTATAGTGAAGCTGGTTAGTTAGAGATTACTAACTGTTAACTTACCTTAGTTAGTTAGCTGGCTTTTGCTTAACTAGAGTTGGTTAGTCCACATGCTGTTGTATATATAGTGCAGTTGTACCGAACTTTCACCTTATGATTTTCCATTCTCTTTCGACAAGAAATTTGAATTATTTCACCTCTTTTTCTGCTTTTCTTCCTTCTCGTTTTCTATCTCTGAACCTTCCACAATTCCAGTTTTCACATGGTGCAGTAAGCGTGGAAGATTCGCATCAGTGAGAGGAATCGATCGAAGCTCAAGAGAAAGAACAGGTTGTTGTTGAAAGCTCCTGATTCGGCCCATCCATGGCGAATGAGAAGCAAATGAAAGATCCATTCGAAGCGGCAGAGGACGAGTATTCTCCAAGCGACATTCAATGTCGCACAAAAGTTCTGAACCAACTTTCAAGATTTGGAAACCTACACTTGCAAAACAAGATAAACCAAAATCCACCAGCCGTCACTGTAAGTTCGAATTCGAACTATGACATACACAATCCCTATTACATGCATCCAGGAGAGAACCCTGGGATCTCCATTGTGAATGTGACCTTAAATGCATCTAACTACCATTCTTGGGCTCGTGCAATGCAATTAGCCCTCAATCAAAGAATATGCTACAATTTATGATAAGAATGACAAGAATTTTTTGGCGTGGAAAAGTGTAACACATACGTCGTTGCTTGGATAAATCTCTCACTCATTAGTAAAATTTTTCAAAGTGTAATCTGGAATGAGAATTCTTGTGACATGTGGAAAGACCTTAAACACAAATACCACCATGGAGATGTCTTTAGGATAGCTGAATTGGAAGAAGAAATATATAGTGTGAAGTAGGATGACCTAAGCATAACTGCGTATTGAACAAAATTGAGAGCCCTATAAGAGGAACTGGACTATCTGGAACCGATCCCTCAATGCTATTGTGGAGTTTAGTGTATTTGTGGATTAGGAGTAGTTATAGAAAAAACAAGCAAGAGAGACAATTGCACTCCCCTGATGTGAGTGAATCTCGAATTCTCATGAGCTCAGCTGATTTGATTTGAAAGTGCAAGACACTAACACCCTCCTCCAAATGGTAATTTTCGAGAAAGAGGAAGGTCAAATAGAGATAGAAGAGGTAGACAAAGTAGAGGACCTCCTGAAATATGCTCTTACTGTAATAAGATAGGGCATTTGGTGGATACCTGTTATAAGAAGCATGGGTTACCCCTCACATGAGACAGCAACCATACTGAACCATGAACTGCACAATTGCAGCACTTGACAATGAAATTGGAGAAGCCAGTGACAGTCAATTGGATTTGACTCAAAAGGAAGATGGTGAGAATTCTCATCTCTTGATATCTCAAGAACAAAGAGAAACATTAATTGCATTACTTCAATAAGGGAATAACTAAAATAACACTGCTCAGCAAAACCAGCCTGTACAGAACCACACAGGTATACCAATTTATATTATGCACATGAGTTCATATATTTCACACATCTTATTCACAAAAATCTTTTTTTTTTCAAATTTATGGATAATAGATAGTGGTGCAACTGACCATGTGTCCTTTTTTCTCAAAATTTTTTTTAGCTATCACTACTTTGATTCCATCCTTGTGAAATTGCTTGATGGAAGCCAAACCTTGACAAAAATAGTTGGAACAGTGGTTTTTTGAAATAACCTATATCTCACTGAAGTGTTGTATATACCGTCTTTTACCTTTAATCTACTGTCAGTATCTAAGGCTACAAAATAATTAAATTGCCACTTTTCTATGACTGACATGTGCTGTGAGATACAGGACAGGAGTACCTCGAAGATGATTGGGTGTGCTAAAGAATCAAATAGACTTTACACATTGAGAGTCATCCCACTATGCTCACAAACTACCACCATATCTGCATCAACACCCTACACATTAGAAATTTCTAAAACTGCACCACAAATCTCTCTTTAATCACCACACACAACAAAAGCTGCACAATATTCTACATACCACACTCACATGTTTTGAAAATATAGCATAGAAAATAATGCCAAATTATGGCATCTAAGATTGGGGCATTTTCTTGAAAGTAGATCTATTGTAATAAAGAAAGATTTTTTCTTCATAGAATGCACATGCTATATTGAACCTTGTGATCCTTGCCATTTGGACAAACAAAAGAAATTATCTTTTACAAGAAACATTACACAATCTTCTAAAGCTTTTGATTTGGTACATCTAGACATATGGGGCCCTTAGCCATCCCTTCAATTAATGGACATCGATATTTTTTAACAATCGTTGATGACAAAACTAGGTTCACCTGGGTTCATTTTTTCAAATTAAAGTCTGAAGTACCAATCCTAGTAAAGAATTTTGTGACACACATTGAGACAGTTTAGAAAAATTGTCAAGTGTTTCAGGTCCAATAATGGACCCAATATAATTTGATTTCATTTTTTAAAGAAAAAGGCATCATTCATCAAACATCCTGTGTCAAAACACCACAACAAATGGCGTGGTAGAGAGAAAGCACCAACACCTATTAGGCATGGATAGAGCACTTTTATTTCACTTTTCAATTCCGAAATCCTTTTGGACTAATACTATTAGCCATGCCGCCTTTCTCATAATAGGTTACCAAGCATTGCTTTAAAGGACAGCACCTTATGAACTATTATGTTCTGAAAAATCAGATTTACCGAGTTTGAAAGTTTTTGGTTGCTTGGCTTATGCTACCACCCTCACGGCACAAAGAAAGAAGTTAGACAAACAGGCAAGGAAGTGTGTGTTCTTAGGCTATAAGTCACACACTAAAGGTTTTATTCTGTATGACATTAATTCAAGAGAACTGTTTCTATCTAGAAATGTTCAATTCTATGAGGAAGTGTTTCCTTTTGAGAAGAATTCAGATTCTACACCTCAGGGTCATGTGTATGCACATAGTCAGCATATAGATAACACAAACTTGTTTTCTCCCATATATGACGAGCATCAAAATCATTCGAATCAAATTTTTTAGCACACACAATTTCGCACTAGCCCAGGACAACAATCACAATCTGTCGAGTCAGAAAATCATACATTGACACCCCTTCATCCACCAATTGAAAATCAGGAATCACATTCATCCCAGCATTCACCATTACCACCACTGCATTCACATCACTCATCACCTCCATAAATTATTCACCCTACTACTGTCCAAAGACCGAACAAAATTAGAAAACCACCAGCCTATTTGGATGACTATCAATGTGCAATGTTACCATCATCAGGACACATTCAATCACCAGGTACCCTCTTTCCAAATATATCACTTACCAGCGTCTCTCACCGAACTACAGAGCTTTTTCTTTAGCCGTGTCCACCATTCCAGAACCAAAATCATACAATGAAGCAATTCAATATCCTTGTTGGAAGAATGTAATAAATGCTAAACTTCTTGCTCTTGAAAATAACAAGACATGGGTGCTTACCAAACTGCCTCTTGGAAAGAATGCAATTGGATCTAAATGGGTCTTTAAGGTGAAATTGAACGTTGATGGGACTGTTGAAAGGCACAAGGCCAGGCTGGTGGCTAAAGGTTTTAATCAAAAAGAGGGATTAGATTATTTTGACACCTTCAGTCCGGTCTTTGCATGACAACACTACGCGTGTTACTTTCTATCGTAGTCCCCAAGCTGTGGTATCTACACCAGTTAGATGTCAATACGGTATTTCTTCATGGGGATCTGCCGGAAGAGGTATACATGAAGGTCCCTGATGGTCCTGAAGCCCCTGCTGGATCAGTTTGCAAGCTTAACAAGTCCCTTTATGGACTAAAACAAGCTAGTCGCCAGTGGAATACCAAGCTTGTCTCAGTCTTATCTGAAGCTAGATATGTACAATCCAAGTCAGACTATTCACTCTTCACTTGGCGAACTCCATCTAATTTCACAGCCATTATAGCCTATGTTGATGACTTGGTTTTGGCAGGCAACGATATTCAAGAAATTACCCAGATCAAACGGCTATTGGATGCCCGCTTTAGCATCAAGGACCTGGGAAAACTCAAATATTTTCTTGGCATGGAAGTTGCATACAACACTAAGGGTCTTGCTTTGTTCCAAAAGAAATACACAACAAATTTGATAGAGGAATTTGGGTTGATTGAAGCCAAACCCATATACACACTGATGGATTATTCCACTCATCTATCAAAGACCTTTGGAGACCCTATGGATGATTCAAAGCTCTATCGTCGCCTCATTGATAAACTACAGTATTTGACTAACAACAAGGCCAGATATTGCATTTGTCGTGGGTAAACTCAGCCAGTACCTAGAGTCCCCAATGACTGAACACTACGAAGCTGCTCTGTGGATACTTTGCTACCTCAAGAAGGCCCCTGTTGCGGGTCTCTTCTTCCCTGTTAACACTGATTTCAGCCTCATTGGGTTTGCGAACGCTGACTGGGCAACTTGTCCAGACACAAGGAGATCTATTTCTGGCTACTGTTTCTTCCTAGGGACCACCTTAATCTCTTGGAAGAGCAGTAAGCAGCAAACTGTGTCTTGATCATCTTCGAAGGCGGAATACCAGACATTGGCAAATGCGACGTGTGAGGGTGTGTGGCTTCTTGAGTTATTAAGAACTCTTGGTGTTGATCATGCGTAGCCATTCACCCTCTATAGTGATAGTCAATCCGCACTCCACATGGCCGCTAATCCATTTCTGCACGAGAGGACGAAGCACATAAAGGCTGACTGCACATTGTGCGAGACAAGGCCAATGAGTGGATCTTGAAGCTGCTCCCTGTCACATCTGCTAACCAAACAGCAGATTTGCTCACCAAAACACCTGCTCCAGGACCCTTCTATTCATGTTAGATCTTTACACTCCTAGTTTGAGGGGGAATGTTAGTTGATATAAATCGTGATTATACCATATGCTAATCATAGTGAAGCTGGTTAGTTAGAGATTACTAACTGTTAACTTGCCTTAGTTAGTTAGTTAATTTTAGCTTAACTAGAGTTGGTTAGTCCACATGCTGTTGTATATATAGTGCAGTTATACCGAACTTTACCTTTGTGATTTTCCATTCTCTTTCAACAAGAAATCTGAATCATTTCACCGCTTTCTCTGCTTCTCTTCTTTCTCGCTTTTTGTCTCTGAACCTTTCAGAGTTTGAATTTTCATTCTAAACATTGGAATTCAATTCAATTATTGATAGAATTCAATTTAATTCTATACTATTAAATGATTTTATAAAGTATTGCGAAAAAAATTGTTGAAATGGTTAATACTCAATTCTTCTTCCCTTGAGTATTTTATGTATGTCGACTAACAATTCGTTACCAAGCACTCCTAACACCATATAGAATATAGTTGTTATTAATTAATGAGTAAAGTATCGTTTTTGTCCCTAATATTTGGGGTAAATCTTATTTATGTCCCTAACGTTTAAATCGTCCTATTTGTATCCCTAACGTTTGTAAAAGTGATTCAATGTTATCCTGTCGTTAGTTACACGTCATGAGCGCTTTAGTTTGAGTTTTGAAAATCTCTTCTTGAAGTTAGAATACAAATGTCTGGGATAGAATCGATGATCTACTCTGAAAAATAGCTCATCAAATGTTGAAACTAATTCCTACAGCATTTACATAATTCACTTTTCTAGGGACATAATTGAATCTAAACACAAATAGTGGGTATAGTATTAAAATCGAACGCATCCAAATGAGACCTAATTGAAAATGAATACATTCAAGTGAGAATAATTGAAAAATATAATCTGATTTGTTAGTATAATTGATAGTAGGATAACATTGAATAACTTTTATAAACGTTAAGGGTACAAATATGACGATTTAAACGTTAGGGACACAAATAGGACTTACTCCAAACGTTGAGAACAAAAATGATGTACTCTTAATTAATTAAGCATTTAAATTATTTTATAATTAACAAAACAAAAAAAATACACGTTGATTATTAAGAACTGTTTCCATTATCATGAAATGAAAAGAAAATTCTGAACCCCTAACAAGTTTCTTCTTTCTTTCTTTCTTTTTTTTCCCTTTTTTTTACTCTTTTCTGAAATTGCAAATAGAAAATGGTAAGAAAATAAACAATTGACAATTAATAATTCATCATTCCACAAGAATACAAGAATTAGACAAGAGTTTATATCATATATCTCTTATTTATTTATTTCAACAATTTCTTCCTTACACAATTGTTCGACCTTTGTTTAAGAAATAAGAGACGTTAAAAAAAATCTAGCAAATTTTGTTTTCTTATTCTAAATTCAATAGTAATGCTCAAAATGATATTGAATAATTTTATACAACCTACTTAACAACATTTTATAAAAAATGAGATTATTTTAAAAAAATTTTCAAATTTAGTTATAAATATAACGACTTAGTTCTATAAATTATTATTGACTACAACTTAAAAATACCAAGATCTTAAGATATATTATTTAATTTATTTTTTCTTTATGATGTCCCCTAACTCGACAGGTTAAGGACTAATTCATTACGAGTTAGAACTCCATTTAAAAGTTCGTCATTGGCCAATGGATTGCTACATGCACCAAGCGGACTTGAAACCCTGACACTTGTTTAAGCGGATTAGTGAGCTAACTATTAGACTAACCTAAGTTGGTTTATATTTTTTAATCTTTTGTATAAGATATAATATAATTATTGACTTGAGATACATTTTATAGATTATATTTTATTAATTTTTTGCCGTATGACACTTTTATTGTATTTTGTATTTGTTTGCCCCTCTCCTATAAAATTCCTTGTTCCAAAATGTGTATATTGCCTTCCATACTCAATATATAAGAGCTCAGGTTCTGGATCAAGTCTTCATTCTCTAAAAGCTTAAAGCATTACCTTCTCAAAGCTTTATCCTTTACAAGTTTTATGATTAAGTTTCATTATCTACAAGTTTTGCAGGCTATATAGCTTCCATATTTTGCATTCAATATACAGGATATTTATACTCTCTAATAGAAGTAAGAAGAAAATAATAATCAAAGATTAAATTTCTTATGCAATTATGCATTTATCAGATTAAATTGACTACATTTTACCCTTTTGATATGGTTCATTCCCATACATTGCAGTTCATAACTTTTCAACATCAACAATGTATTGGTCTTATCTTAGTTATTGATACATATTCCATGATTGAGCCTTCTCATGCTTACATTGTCTCTGGTTTGTGGCACTTGAGAACCACCGATTTGCTTCTGCAATGGTTTCAACACCAGCATTAAAATAAACCATGATTATACCCTTCACAAGATCAAATGAATATTTCCTGTACTTATTTGTGAAAAAGGAAATTTTAATCAAAGTCAGTCTAAAAATTGATTTATGCAGTATGCACCACAAAATAATAGTATATGAACAACCTAATTTAATAATGCTAAGATTAATTCCTCAATGTATATCGCAACATCAAACATATTCTATCTTGTTTGAGATGAATTAATTTATGTTTACTAATGCAGACTGAAGAGCGATTTTTTGTGAAAGCAACTATTAGACTTCCATCTAAAACTGATTTTGAAGCTTAAAATCCAATGAGTATGGGTTCAACTAGAAACCAAATAAGCTTAGAAAATATTAATTCGAGTGTCTCAATTTGTTAAGAAGGAGACGAATTGAAATCCAAGTATAAAGAAAATTCATACGGGAGAAGTTCAATTTTTGTCTGCCCCATGCTGCAACTTAACATGCTTCAGTGCACCTAGGAATCAGTAATGTAGATCGGTATTACTCGTGGAACAAAGATGAAATCCATGTCAAGAATCCAAAATACTCAACCACCAAATCAGGGTCAAAATCAGTTAGATAAAATAAGTTAATCAGCAACGAGGCTATATCATAGTTCAACTTTTGATACCAAAAGAAATTGTACTAACATTCAAAGATATTCTAAAAAAATGCAACCTCAAATTGTACAACATTGTTTCACTTTTAATTCTTTATTCTAACCTCAGCCATCACAATGCAAAGTAGATTTAGAAAAACCAAAGAAACAGGTGTAAAAACAATTGTACTTGGAGTTAGAATCACCAGACTTTTTAAGACAGGTGTAGCTGATAACAAACAACAAAACTCCAAACCATGTTTTAATAATAAAAGCTTTTCCAACATGTTTAAACAATGTCAATGCAATAATCCCTATATAGGATTTCAACAAGTAATGAAACAGTTCAACTACGCAGTAACAGAAAATCTCTGTGATGAGCTATTTCATATATACATATTTTCCGTTGATTAAGTTTCTAAGAATTACAGCTGAGTAACACTAACTACGAAAATGACCAAAGGTTTTAAGATACTTCATATTTAAACCATGACCCAAATTCACATTGTGTGATAACCTACTTTAATATACAGATTTCTTCAGCTGTCATCAGATTGTAAAAAATATCAAAACGTCAAAAACGGTTAACAAAAAAGTGGGGTCATGCATTTAGCAGATGAATTTGTTTTGAAGATAGCAGTGAAAATCATATACCTATGCCATTAATCTTAGGCTCTTGGCACTACATATCTTTTCATAGGAAATTCAGTCAAATAAAGCACAGTTGCTCATCACACCAATCATGAGCTCTAGGTTACTATCAAGAAATCTTAAGCACTAACAAATCAGTTACAACAAAAAATATCTACCAAAACAGGATGCAATATAGCCATGGCAACAAACAGAGACTCAAAAGTCATCCAATAACAAAAGTTCAAAATCCATTCATAATAATGAGATAACCAAAACCGCTGCTATTGAGTTCATGATAATTCCCAAATCCTCCAATCCAATTGCCACAAAATTTACTAAGTTTTGTAATAATTTCAACAATAATAGAAAAATTATTAATTTGAGTTGATGTATCTTACCTTCTATAAACCATTCAATAAGCCTCTAGCAATCATTTCCCAAAAGACAATAAATATGGGGGAGTTTACTTTAAATATGGGGGAAATAAAAAGATCGAAAGATAATAAGAGTGCAGGGAAGCTTCACAACTAACAAGGATTCCCTTTGAATGATGAAAATCACAACCGTTTCAGCTTAGGAATAAATTAACATCAATGCACATATATAATTACAAAAACAAAAAAGGAAATAATGATAGATCCTTCAAGCCACATATAACAGCCATCTAGTCACCGAAAATGCCATCAAATAAGCAACGACAAAGAAAACACTTAGGTGTGGGTAAAGCAGAATAAAGAATCACAATCATGTGAAGATATAAAAGCATTAATATGGAATCGAAAGATGATCAAGAACAAAAGGCCTCTAGATATAAAAGCATTAATATGGAATCATGTGAAAACACTTTGTGATGTCTAACAAGAAGAATCTCACCAACTTTTATCCTTGCAATAGGCCTCTAGATATCATTTCACGAAGAAGTTTCTCCGCGTTATCATTTTCACCTTTTTCAAATAGAGCACGAATGATTATTTCGTAAGTCACAGCATTTGGCAAGCAACCATTGTCTTCCATTTTTGACAAGAAAGCCAATGCTTCATGAAGTAGGCCCTCTTTGCAAAGCCCATTGATCATAATAGTGTATGTCCTCACGTCTGGACGACAGCCTTTAATGAAAGATCTTGAAAAATCACTTTTGCATTTTTAAGTCTCCCACTTTTGCACAGGCCATCTATAAGTATGATGTATGTATATATATCTGGATCAATGCCACATTCTTTCATTTGATTGAATAACATAAGTGCCTTGTCATGTTGTTTGATATTGAACAAAGCATCCAGCAAAGAATTGTAAGTGACTATATTAGCGGGTTGACCTCGATCGTACATCTTTTCAAGAAGCTCCAAGGCACAAAGGATTCTCTCTGATTTTCCCAAGCCATCAACTAGAGTATTGTAAGTTACAGTGTCAGGAACCAAATTCTTGCGATGCATCTCTTCAAAGAGATTCAAGGCGTCATCGATCATTTTACTCTTACAAAAGCCATTAATCATGATATTGTAACTCTGAACATTAGGAAACGCTCTACTCTCGGCCATTGTGTTGAATACATATTTTGCCTTATTTACCTGATTAACCAAACAAAATCCGTCCATTAAGCTGTTATAAGTAACCACATTTGGTTTCACACCATGTTTTGTCATCACAGCCAACACATTCTTAGCATCTTTGATCTTTCCTTCCTTGCATAGCCCATCCATCAAAATACTATAGGTATGAACATCAGGAGTAATGTTTCTAAGCACCATATCACTTAACAAATCAATGGCTTCCTTAAGTTGGCCCGCAACGCACAAACCATAAATTAGAGTGTTGTAGGTGATAACATCGGGAGAAATTCCCCTAGCAAGCATTTCAGAGTATAAATGAAAAGCCTCACTTACAAGTGTAACCTTGCAGAGGCTATCAATAATTGAGTTGTACATGAAGACATTAGGAACAATCCCATGCCGTGGGATCTTTCTCAGCACTTGAATAGCAGCTGATGTGTGTCCGGTCTTACAGAGCCAATTAATCAAGGTCCCATAAGTGACTTGGTCGAAGTGAAATCCATGAGCCAGCACTCTGTCATGAAAGCACACTGCTTTTTCAACACTACCACAGAGACAGAGACCTTTAACGAGTGTATTCAATGTTACCTTATCAGGGTGATAATCCATTCTGAAAATCTTGGCCAACACAGAGAAAGCAAGCGTCATACGACCCATGCCGCAGCAACAATTGATTAAGATATTCAAAGTGACTATGCTGGGCGCAATTCCCCTGGCTTGCAATTGCTGAAAAAGGGAGACGGCGGCGTGGAAATGCTTCGTCTTGGAAAGGGATCCCAAAATCTGGTTAAATTGGATGATGGGAGGAGTACGACGCATAGAGAGCATGCGATTGAAGGAATCAACAGCTTCATCAACTTGGCGAAGGGATGGGGGCTCAGAATGAGAGTGAAGGGATGAAGAGGAAGGGAAGGAAACAAAATTAGGGATTTGGAGAAGAGAATACCTAAAAATGAAAGTGATCGTTGAGGTTGAGGATGACAACATTTTAGTGATTCGCACTTTCGCTGTTAAGTTTAAAGGAGTGCTCTCTGCTCTCTGGTCGAAGACGTAGACGACTAGACGTTGCTATCTCTGCGCAAATAGTTCTCAATTTTTTTGGGTATGTCAGACAACTTTGTGAAGAACGTTTATATAAACCATCCCATTTTATTAAAGAAAAATTAAAGACTAAAATAAAAAAAGAGGTAAATATAAAATATCTAAATATATAATAAATATTTTTTAATATATAATATTTTAATTAATAATATAATTTTTTATTTTTTAAATAAATAAATATAAAATACAGAAATATAAAAAATATAAATATTTTTTATTTATTAAAATTAATTAATATGTAATAAAATGTTTATAATATTAAAAACTTATATTAAAATATTATTTTAAATTACAACAAAAAATGTAAAATAATTAAATTTTGTATTATTCGATAAATAATTAGATTAATATGTTTAAAATTTATTAATTAACTATTTTTTAAAATATTATTATATAATCTAATTTTTTATCAAAATATTTGTAAAATTTAAAATATTCACAATTTTTTAAAATTTACTCTTTTATTGTTTTGCACTTTTTTTCTAACATTTTTTTATTGAGAAGGGGCGAGAGGTCTAAGACAACAAAAACTAATTAGGTATTTATTATTCTCGTAAAAACCATTTGTCTCCTATCAGCTTCAATTGTTGGCACTAAAAAGGGGGGAGGCGAAACAAAACGGTGGAACACTGCCGGAAGATTAGACATTTACTATTCTCGGCTTCTCGCATTCTTTTATTCTTTTGCACTTTTTTTTCTTTTTTTCTAACATTACAATTACTATCAATCAACTATTAGTATTAACTGTTCACACCCACTATTCATTATTTTCGGCAATCTTATATTCTAAATTTTAAATTTTAAATTTTAAAATTTTATATCTTAAATTGATTTTATTTTATTTTATTTTTAAATTTTAGATATTTTTATTATTTTTAATTTTAACTTTTTTTTTGTCAAGTAAATTGGACAACCTCTAATTCTAAATTTAGTTGCAGTTGATAAAAATTAAGCTCGAGACCTTTGAGATGAGAAGAGGACAGAATACCGTGTGAACTAAGATTCATTAGCAATATTTTTTAATATTTAATTATTGTTAGTTAATTTATTGACCAAAACAATAATCTTTTTCAATATAAATATCAGTTTCTATAGTTACATTAGTCTTCACATCATAGCATTATTTATGCGCAAAAGTTATTTTTTTTTCTTACTGTAACCTAATATATGGAAAAAGTCAACCAACAAAAACAAATTTATAAAAATAAACTTGCTATGTATAACAAACCTTATGCATATTAAATAAAATTGAAAAATTAAATTTTACAAATATTTTTAAAAAAATTATTATGTAATAATATTTTTAACAAAAATAGTTAATAAATTTTAAAGATAACAATCTAATTATTTATCGAATAATATAAAATAAAATTTAAATATTTTATATTTTTATATTGAAATTTAAAATATCATTTTAATACATTTTTTAATATTATAAAATTTTATTGCATAATAACTAATTTTAATGAATAAAAAATATTTATATTTTTCTATTAAACTATTAATATATTTTATATTTATTTATTTTAAAATAAAAGGATTATATTATTATTTAAAATATTGTGTATTAAAATATATTTATTTATGTAATAAGATATTATGTATTTATTAAAGTCTATAAATATTTTTTTATATTGGTTTTTATTTTTATTTAATAAAATTTGATAATTTATATAAATGTAACACATCTAATATGCACAAAATTGTTGTGCTCATTTTAGATATACCCAATTTTTTATTATTTCATATTTTTTTTACTTCTTTTATTTCACTTAAAAAGCACCGATAAAATTAATGTGAATTTGTTGGTAAAAAATTCTTAGATAATTTAATACATTTGATGAAACAGTAAGAAGCTCCCAAACATAATGAATTTTTAAACGTCAAGAAGCTCTGGTTTTCCAAATTTTTTGTTAAAAGATAATAACAAATGCCTCCATTTGTGTATGTTTTTATATCTTCAAAAGAATATAAAGCACAACGAACAAAAAAAATATAAAAAAAATATGCAGCAAAATGTAAAACAAGAACATGAAAGAACGAATAATTCGGAAGGCAGAGGGTATGACACAGTATTTGAGCTTAGAAATGAGGATTATGACAGCTTACTGTTCCTGCAATTGATCTGGAAGAAAGGAATGTACTGTGCTTCATTCTTGAGCCAAAATCACATACCTATTCGAAAGAGAAAAGAAAGGGTGGAAAAAAAAATTAAACCATATCTATATGTAGCATTCAGCATGCTATCAGGAAAATTCAATCATGACAATTAGTTGACACCTTCACAACCCAATTTTTATCACAAGAAGATTTGGTGACTTCAAATCACGGTGTACAATCACTGGAGTGCAGTTGTGCAAATAGTTCATTCCTCGGGCCTGAAAATTCAAGAGATATATGTCACATCAACTGAATTTCACTGATTATGTCAATAATTTGCTTAATGAAACTACATCGCAATAAAATAAAACAGAATCTTACAGTATCGAGGGCCATCCTCAACTGCCTTCGGTCATCTAATTGATTGTTTGGTGGATGAATTAGTGTCTGTACAGACTTCCTCTGCATAGGAAATATATAAAGTTCAGACTTCAAGTCATTAAAAGTGATCCTTCCAGAACAAAATTAATCAAAATAATAAATAAATACAAAGAAATTCACCAAATAAAATCAAAATCAATTTCAAAGAGTTTTGAATTGTTTCACTTTTAACACCCCGTCACAACAACACACAACGAAACTCCAAGCCCACAAGAGTTTTTTTCTTTTAAATGCTAATAATCAGAGACTCGGACACAATGGAATAACGACTACACAGATTTTTAGACAAGAAATAATGAGGTAATTTATCTAAGAATTAACAGAAAAACACTCTAAAAGTATTTCATAATGTACATATTTTTAGCAGGAGCGATTTCCAAGCATTACAACTGAGTAGCATTAATTAAGAAAATGGCCAAAAATTTTGAGATAACTGAACTATATTAACCTTAACTTGATGTTGCTCAGCATGATGAAAAGAGGAACATGCATTTTAGAAGGTGGGTTTATTTTTAAGATGGAAGTGAAAAACCATATAGCTTAAGAAAAAATCCTTAACACCTACTTAAATTTCCTTTTACGACAATTCCTACTTAATTGATGTTATGACATTGCCAAAGTCCTCTGACCCAACAAATACAGAATTTACAAAACTATGATACATATTTAGCAACAATAGAGATGTAATTCAATTTGAGTTGAAGTATCTTACCTTCTTCTAGCAATCATTTCCCGAAGAAGTTGCTATGTCATTCTGATCTTTTCAAACAAAGTATGAATAACTGTTTCAATAGTCACAGCATTTGATAAGCAATCATTGTCTTCCATTTCCAACAGCAGGGACAATGCTTCTTCAAACAATCCCTCTTTGCAGAGCCCATTGATCATAATATTGTATGTCTTCACATTGGAGGATAGCCTTTAATTGAAAGATCTTGAAATATCTCTTTTGCATATATAAGTCTTCCACTTTTGCATAGGCCATCTATATGTATAGTGCATGTACATATATTTGGATCAATGCCACTCTCTTTCATTTAATTGAATAACATAAGTGCCTCATCAGACTGTAGGTTTTTGAACATCCGTCCAACAAGGAATTTTAAGTGACTATATTAGCAGGTTGACCTCTATCATGCATCTTTTCAAGAAGCTCCAAAATTTAATAATATAGTACATTAAATGATATCACAATGCATACATAGCAATTTTAATTAATTAAAAACATAATAAATTTATGAAATTAGATCAAATTAATTTCAACTTAAAAAATTTTAATATTTCAAGATTTTCTCAATTTTAAAGTTGATTTATAATTGCAGAACCTTATCATTATAGCAACTAATTAAAATTGTCCAGTATATTTTATGTTGAAAGACGAATTTAATTAAAAAATTAAAAATTAATTTAGAAAATGAATAATTTTTAATAATAATTTTGATTGTTTATTCTTTATTTCACCAAAAATGCATCATGATTGATCCATTAAAAAACATATATATTATTTTATATTTATTTAATTATATAAATTCTTTCGTATAATTATTCACATTATATTTATGAAAAATAATATCTTTTATGATGTAATAATATATAATTAAATATATATATATATATATATAATAAAATGCTAAAATATTTTATATTTTTATCATCGAAATTAAAACCAAAAGATAGTATTTGCATTAGTTTGATAAGAATATAAAAAATATTATATGGTGCAAAGGATGGTTTTTATCATCGAAATTAAAACCAAAAAATATTTAATGTTTCATTTTATAGAAACATTTAAATATTATTTAGAATGTGCTAAGGATGGTCAATCATGGTGTGGAGACCACACTGAACCATTTATTCCAAGTAGCAAATTCGTTATATGGTGCACTAACTTAAACTGTAGATTTTTTTTTTTTTGGTGACTACTTAAACTGTAGATTAAGTCAAATAAGATTTTTTATATTATTATCTCTCTCAAGTTATTTTTAGACTGACAACTCCTAAAGCAGTAAAGGGTTAGTTACTCTAGCGGGCGGAGCTTAATTAAGATAATGGGTTATGGTCTCTCAAAATTTTTGTTAAAAAATGAGTAGTATTTTTTAAAAAAATAAAAAATAGTTTAGTTGGCTCACATATTTAAATTGAATTGGGTAAATTTTTGTTGGCTTTTACAACACATTAAAATTAAAAAATAAAATTAAATCAAATAAAAAATTATCTAACAAAATAAGATATTCATCTAAAAATCAAATCAAATCAAAAAAGTTATTTAATAAAAAAAATATGAATAAAAAAATATCATCTAACAAAATAAAAGATAAAAATTATCATTATAAAAAGGGGTAAGTGTTGTTTTGGTCCCTAACGTTAAGGGTTAGAATCGAAACTGTCCCTGATGTAATTTTCTATTTAGAATCGTCCTTAATGTTATATTTCATTTTAAAATCATCCTTTCTAATAGATTTTTTTTATAAATGACGAAGCTACCTTTTCAGCTTTAATGTTGCACGCGAAACACTTCATGTCTTCAATTGGATGTAAACCCTCAACATTAACCACAACATGAATCACAACGTTTCATAAACCAATGTTACAATTCTTGACCTGGAACAAGTGTGACGAAACTCAATCATTGCATCTTATCTGACGTCTTGAACCTTTATCCGGAGCAAGTGGACTATGCTACCGCATCTTACTCGGTGTTTTAAACCTTTACCCAAAGCAAGTGGACTAGGCACTAGATCTTACCCGGTGTTTCAAACCTTTATCCGGAGCAAGTGAAAAACGCCACTGCATCTTACCCGGTGGTATATCTCAATTAGATTCAATTCATTCAAAATCACAATCAAGATCAATCCTCATTATCCATCATTCTCACAGCCAACCTCGTCATCCTCAATTTTTCAATCACCATCCCTCATTATGACACTCATCCTCATCACGCCTCTCATCTAACAATATTGGTTCATCATTAACTCAATTTTCCACTTCATATTTTTTTCTCAATATCAAATTAACTTCCCTAATGTGTTTATTATTATTTCAAAGACTAAAAACTAACTATCAGACCTTAAATAGGGGTTATAGAGGTTAGGAAAGTTAGAAGGGTTAAAAACTACAAAATATAACATTTGTAGAAAAGGATGGTCATGCGTACGCATGAGTTCAAAGTTACAAAGGTTGCATACGCGAGAATTTTGCGCAGAGGTGTTGGCTCGTGTACGCAAGACACCTGTCGCGTACGCAAGATTTCAAAAATTGTCATTTTAGCGTACGCACGACATTCCTCATGTACACATGATTGTGAATTTTTTCAAAAAGCAGTTAAGTTCAGAAAATCAGTTTTTTACACCAAACTACAAACGCGCATTACTTTTTTATTAGAAATTATTTTCAGTCCGTTCTTTAAACTTTATAAACTTCACGGGCCTAATTTTTATTCAAGACATGTTTCACAAGATTTGAGGCTCCGGAAGTCAAGTTATGCCCCGCCGAAGTTGGTCAAAAATCAGTTTATACCAAAAGTTTAAATCCTCTAGTTATAAAAAATTCTCAATCCAAAACACTTCCAATCCCACCTAATTCAATACCAAAACTTCTACACACTATCACATACTCTTTATTCATTTTACAACCAATCCAACAATTAAATCCTTCAATTCATTCAACAATTTCACTCACAAATCTACCAATTTCCACTATTATCATCAATCACTATCAACAACAACAATTAACATACATTCCACCATATTAAAATCCATCATCAATCACATTTTATTCACATACTAAATCAAATCTTTATTCAAACCACCAATTCAATTCACCATTCAAAATTCAATCAAAATTCATGTATTAACCACTAATTTCAATGCCATCATCACAATCACACTCATACAATTCACCACATACATTCAATCAATCAATGCATACGATTCAAACCTATCTTAAGGGCCGCTAGCGTAAGTTTTACGCAACATTATATTTTAACTACAAGAAACCGAAATCATATCTTGACCGATTTCTCTCCAAGCTCAAAACACCTCAAAACCCTCCTCTTTACAAGCTTTCAAGCCAACCCAATAAATGCTCAGCCATTAGAGTTCCAATTCAAGCACTCCACTTTATCAATTTGACTTTAATTCACATGTATTCAATCTAGTTTCATATACAACTACCAATTTCAATATCCAACTTCATAAAATTGAAGAATTCAAAGGAGATAAGAGTTCCTCACCTTTACCCACTGAGCAATTGGATGAAACCCAGCTATATCTTGCACTAGAGTACCCTTAAACCATCAAAATCACAAAATTCTTCAATATCCCAAAACCAAAACGCGAAAATGAAGATAGGTTAGGACTGGGTGAGAAATTTTGAGTTTCTTACCCCCATTTTTTGGATGAATTTGAAGAGCTCGGTGAGGCAGTCTTGTGGCCGCAAACGGTGCGACGATCGGAGCTCCGAATTGAAAGTTAGGAGGAATTGAAGATTGAATTGAAATGGAAGTTAGGGTTCTTGCTCCTTCCCTCTCCTTCAGTGTGTTTCATAATAATGAGGGGGAAGAGAACGTTGAGCTTGGTTTTATATGTTGAGTCTTGGACCCAATATGGGTTCGATTCAACCAGTTCGACCCGTTGGTTTAATTTTAGGCCAAAATCTTTAAAATTAGTATTTTAATTCATATTTTAATTATTTTTACTTGTTCAAATTATAAAATTTAATTTACTAATCCCTTTGGATTATAATTAATTTATTAGTTAATTGTTTATTAATTTACCAGATTTTACAGGTCTCGTGCCAAACCACATCCGGATCGACGACTGAAGCAGCAGAGCCACTGGTGTCCTCCCCACTTTGCTGAGATTGCTGAGTTGCGGCCTCCAGTCTCTACGTGTAGGACTCCTGTATAACACATGTTATTATAATTAGGAGGACAACTGTACAATTAATTGAAAATTTTATATCACAAGATCATATGTTTACTCACATAATGATCCACAAACCGCTGATTAGCAAATCTCTCTTTGCTCTCCTTCGAGGTATGGGTGTACTTGAAGGTCTCCGCCAATGTTGCATCATGATCCAACGACTTCGACTATACATATTGTATTGAAACAATATATTAGAATGTCTACTAATGAAATGTCAAAGAATATAACTAAGTTAATAATAAAAATAGAGAAGTTACATACTAACCTGGCCTTAGTCTTCATGATGGTCACTGAACTGTTAGTATACTTGGACAACTTGGCCAGTGTTCTGTTAGCTCTGTTTGTGAGACACTGATGCCTGAACCCTTCATCGGTCTCCCAGTGAATGTACATAACCTTCTTGATTTTCGAGCAGAGCTAAAAAGTAAGGTGGTCACATCTCCCATGTACATCTTCCAGCATCTATTGCAGCCGCCTACCCATTTGATAGTTGTATATCTTCTTGATGAGGGCATCATGCTCCTTGTCCCATATAAAGTTTACCTACACAAAGAAACTTTAAAATTAGTTAATCAAAAGTATTAAATAAAATAGAAGATATAAACTACCTAATAAGGTTTGACTATATTAAGTTTTTATCGCCCACTTCTAAAACCATCGCTCTTTGGTATCAGAGAAGATCTTCTTGTAGCTTGACCATGGATGGTCGTACATAAGCTTGATGACCTTGGTCATCTCCTGAGTACATGCGTTGTTGTTTGGCGCAAACCTATCAACAATTCACAAACATATCATTAAGGTAATATAAATTAAAACTTCAGAAGCAAATAACCATAATATATAGAGATTTTTTTATAAATTTCAGTAGGATTTCATCTATAACTGGAGTGTACCACAAACTCTATCCATCAACAATTAATTTAAACAGCACCAATTGTTAAAAATCAATGAATAATAGTCAATAATCAAGAAGCAACATGCATAAATCGACTAAACTAGAATTAATAATCAATAATCAAGATATATCAAACACTTTCAACAGTTCAAACCTACATCCTAAATCCACTAAAATTAGAATCAATAATCAATAATCGCTAATAATGATATATTAAACACTTTTAGCAGTTCAAACCTACAACTCTAAATCCACTAAAACTATAATCAATAATCAAGAATCAATAATCAGGATATATCAAAGTAGATTTATGGATATTTATTGTTGATTATTGCCTGTTGTTCATTGAATGTTGACATTTGGTGTTGTTTAAGTTAATTGTTGATGAATAGAGTTTGTGGCACATTCCAGTTATAGATGAAACTCCGCCTCAGCACCGTACAAGAACCGTGTATACGGGTTGGGGTCGTTCTTCGCCAATAGCTTCCGCACCTCCACATTGAGGCCATCGTCCGCCTCTGCCACTAATCAAGCCATTGAACCTGAGGAAGGCGTGGATTTGTGGCTGCAGGTGCAGGAGCTCACCCGCAACCTTCACCAGCAAGTTCAGGAGTTGAACGATTATCGGGAGAGATATTAGGAGATTATCACATGCGTGACGGACACGGATAACCTCATGCTGGAGTGGAGGGAGCAGCTGGAGCGACTTCAACGGATAGAGGCTCATATGGAGGTGTACCAGACTCAGAAGCGCGCCACTGGCATCATTCCTACTGGTGGCACACAGTCATCACCACCTCCTACGCCGCCTCATCAGGGCCACGGAAATGACGACAACGACGACGAGAACTACTTGGATCTTTAGTGATTAGTGCTTCATTTTATTATTTCATTGTATTTAGTTGATTTACTTAACTTTTAATTTATTTGAACATTTGATAATTTATTTTAAATAATAGGTTTCTATTATTTATAAATTGACCATTAATTATGAAAATAAATTTAAATAAAAAATTAAAATTGACCATTTATTTCAAATTTGTTTATAAAAATTAACATTACTGTCAGATTTACAGAAGAAATAATCTAACAGTAATAGTACGAACAACAACATATTATGACACTAACATTACCGTCAGAAAAATCTGCTGATAATCAAATGATTTTTCGACCAGGTAATCAATCGCAGAATCTGACAGTAATTACTGTCAAACAAAAAAAAATTTGACGGTAAATATTTATTGACGAAATTTATGCTGTTGAAGTTTATACCATCTGATTTCTTTTAACAATAACTTAATTATCGTTGAATTTTGTTTGTTTTTTAACAAAAATTTTGACAATATTCAACATTTTTCTTTTAACGACTTATTGACCTAACTCGCCAAATCCTAATTGATTGCTAGATGACCCCGAACCATACATGATGAATTGATGACTATCATCGTCCATTGCTAGACATCCACCAACTATCTTGGATGTCTCCCTTGGCCCACGAGATGTTTTTGTTGTGGTTACCTTGGGTCACGGGACTTTCGGCCCTATGGACTTTTTTCAAAAAGGTGTTCCCTTGCCCTTATGGGTCTTTTGCAATGCATCACGTAAGTAGGACTAAGTTCATGTAAGGTGGACACTATATTAAGATTACTAGATTCTCAAGACCAAAAAAAAAAAAAAAAAAAAGAATACTAGATTCTTTTCTTTATCTAATTTGATAAGATCTTTAATATTTATTACAAGAATGTCATGTTATTAAATTTTTTTATTTTATAATAAAAATCAATTATTGACATATAGTTTATTTAAAAAAATTTATAATTTCATAATATTATTACAGACAAAAATATTAGTTGGTCATAAATTATTACAAGATTTTTATTTATTTGTGACAGTTTCTTTTTTTATTTGTGGAGGTTTATAATCCTCACCAAATGGTTTGTAGAGATTTCTAAAACCCCCCAAAATTTGAGGTGCCACGAGATCTTTTGTGGAAATTTTATGTGTATTTACTGGGGATTTTATATTAGACTTTTGTGGCAGTTTTAAATCACTTTTGTGATAATTTAAAACTCTCACAAATTAATTTATTTTTAATTTTAAATCATCCATTAATCTCATCTCGTTTATATATTCTCCAATTAAAAATTTATTTTTTAATATCAAAATTTAAAACTTATATCTTTTATAACACAGTTCTTTAATATAAGATATAACTCAATATATAAAAAAAATTTCAATATCAATACTTCCAAATATAATTTTATATAGTATTATTCTACATAACTATATAACAAAATAGAGAGATACTTCGATAATCACATAAGAAAGACAAAACATTGATTAATAGAAGTTGAGCTCAATCCAAGTTTGACTTCACAAAAGTTTTAACATTCATACATACATAACAATCAAACTTATCAAAAACGTATAGCGTAAATAATGAAATATGCATAGTTGTAACACTTGTTTAAATAGGAGCTTTTTCATATACAAATATAAAGGTAAACCTTTGATGATCCAGCATCATAAAGAAAATTACAAATTTTTCGACCATCATCTTCAGATTGAATCCTATAATAATAAGTACAATGAATAAATATGCAAGTAAAACTGACATATTCGTATAGATACACAAACAAAATAAATAAGTAAAAATCTAATACCATCAATTGTGACAAAAAAAAAAAAAGCATAATAATAACAAAATTCATAATATCTTCTGCTGTTGAAACTAATCTTTTAAATTTCAATCATTAAAAAGCATCTAATAAAAAGAACAATGTGTGTAATAAACTTGGTTCTAAAGTTTAAACCCATTTAATTCTGAAAAAAATTACAACATAACAGATGGATACATGCATCAGTGCATAATAATAATAATAATAATAATAATAATAATAACAAAAGTGGTAGATGTTATCTAGATTATTTATTTATCAATAATATATTTACCATTGTAATTATCTTTTAGTGAGAGTACATAAAAAGTACATAGTATATAAGGTGTAATAACTCAACAAATATTTTTTAAGGGATTTTTCATTCTCTCCAAACTTATTTTTCTCCCTCTCTTAATCCCTTCTGGTTCATCAAACCATCAACATCACAGCTTGAACAGCTTATGGCATGAGATTTTTTTTATGGTGCGGTGAGCAACCAAGCTGTGAATCAAATTATTAAGAAAAAAAAAAGTTGTGAATTGAGATCAATCCAATTTTGCCATTTTCTTTCTATCCCTAATTTTTCTTTCGATATTTTCTTTCCCCCATTCTTACCTCTTCCTTCAAACTCATCCAATAGAGTTTGATGAGAGGCTATTTCGCAAGATTCTTTCTTGGTGAACATAGCTGTTCCGATCAACGAGTTGGAAGGAAGAAGATCTGAATCCCTATTACTCTGTGATTCATTGATTTCTCAAAATGGCAAACATGGCAAACAGATCCTCCCATTGCAGATGTCGTGGAGCTACATTGGCTTGCTCTCATTGCAACAAGCAAGGCACACAGAAGATGTATGCTATAAGAAGCATGGGTACTCCTCCCATTTCTATCAATGGCAGCAACATAACACCACCATCAATCACGTGATCACTGAGGGGCATGATGATATACTCAGTGACAAACAATTCCAGCTCAATTGTCTCCAAGAGAACACTGGAATATCAAGATCTGGATTCACTCCAGAGCAAAGATTTGCCTTGTTAGAGTTGATCAAAGACAAAAGTGTGCAGCAACAACCTCATAATACAAATCAAATTTTGACTAATTCCATTCAGACTTCCACTCCAGATAAAACCATATTATGAGTATTATCACTCCAAAATCTGCACTATGGGTCATTGATTCCGGTGCAACAGATCATATGTGACTTTTGACTTAAAAGATTTTGCAAGATTTCAAAATATTGATCCAATCAATGTGATATTGACAAATGGGACCAAAACTGTTAGCACTATTATTGGCACAATCATATTCTCTAAAAAATTTTTTCTAAAAAATGTTTTATATATTCCTTCTTTTGATTTTAAACTGATATCTGTGTCAAAGTTAACTTCAAACTTACATTGTCAATTATTAATCAATGACAAGTGTTGTGAGATACAAGATAGATCCACATCAAAAATGATTGGCATTGCTGAGTGTATAGAAGGGTTATATACAATGAGTAGAGAACCAAAATTCTCTCACTTTCCCCTCTTCCAACAAAGCAAGCTTCATTGGCGGCAACTACGACTACTACTCATCCCACCACACCTTCACACAGTGAGCACAACAACATTTGGCATCTTATATTAGGACACATACCCATGCATAAATTGATTTTTCTGAAGAAGTATTATCCTTTTATAGATTGTATTGCTTCAAAATTTCCTTGTGATTCATGTCATTTTGCAAAACAAAAGAAATTATCTTTTAATCTTAGTACAACTAAAATAAAAGATTGTTTTGACTTAGTTCATATGGATATCTGGGGTCCTATTTCTGTCCCTTCCAATGAAGAATATAGGTATTTTTTGACTGTGGTGGATGGCAAGAGCAAATTTACTTAGATTTTTTTTATGAAAACCAAATCTGAAGCATCACAATTGGTTATTAATTTTGTGAATTTTGTCAGAGTACAATTTGAAAAACAAGTTAAGTGTATAAGGACCGACAATGGACCAAAGTTCACTCTAAAATACTTTTTTGCATCAACTGGAATTTTACACCAAACTTCTTGTGTAAAAACACCAGAGCAAAACGGGATTGTAGAGAGAAAATACTAGCATATTTTAGGTGTTGCTAGAGCACTACTATTTCAATCAGGAATTCCATATTGTTTTTGGCAATACGCAGTTGCTCACGCCATTCACCTAATTAATAGGCTGCCCAGCACTAACCTGGATAATGCTAGTCCTTATAAGCTTTTGTATGGTAACTTACCTGACCTTTCATATTTAAGAGTATTTGGTTCTCTTACATATGCCTCCACATTAACAAATTCAAGAACAAAATTAGACCCAAGAGCCAGAAAAACAACTTTTCTTGGTTTTAAATTAGGAACAAAGGGTTTTCGACTTATTGATTTAAAATCAAAGGAAATTTTCATATCCAGAAATGTAATTTTTTATGAAACTCATTTTTCATTTTTACATTCCACTAGCACTGACATTTCTGTGGTACCCATTCGTACTCCACAATGCATTGATCTTTTTCAATATGATACACCATCCACACATCATTTGCAATCACCCACACATACCACACTTATAGATTCAAATGAACATTTCTCAAGCTCAATGCACTCACCAATTTCCTCACACACCATTGCACCCATTACCATACCACACACTAACAATGCACCTGCATCACAACACTCTGACATCACACATGACTGCATTACTAGAAAGTCTGAAAGAGTCAAGAAATCGCCTGCTTATTTGAAGGACTATCATTGTATGACAACCCACACAGCTCACTCTAGCGACGTTGCCAACTCTAACTCTTTATATCCTATCTCACAACACTTGTCATATGATAAACTAACCCCAAAATATAAGTCACTTTCTCTAGCCATCACCTCAAATCAAGAACCTAGCACTTATGAGGAAGCGGCTGCACATGAATGTTGGAGAAATGCAATACAAGATGAATTGACAGCTTTAGATCAGAACAAAACTTGGTATCTCACTGAACTCCCAAAAGACAAGAAGGCTGTGGGTTGCAAATGAGTTTTTCGGGTAAAATTCAATCCCGATGGTACCATAGAGAGGCACAAAGTGAGGCTAGTTGCAAAAGGATTCACTCAAGTGCAAGGAGTAGATTATGGTGATACTTTTAGTCCAGTTGTCAAAATGACTACCCTATGAGTAATGTTAGCATTAGCAGCGGCAAAGAAATGGCATTTGAAATAGCTGGACGTCAACACTGCCTTCCTTCATGGAGATTTGGACAAGGAAGTTTATATGAAGATACCACTCGGTTTGGCTGTGTCACAACCAGGTTTGGTTTGTAAATTGCAAAAATCTCTATATGGGCTTAAGCAAGCAAGCAGGCAATGGAACATTAAGCTCACTCAGACTCTTGTGGATGCTGGTTATAAGCAGTTTTTTGATGATCATTCACTCTTCATCAAGAAACAATCTGAAAGCTTCACTGCCATTCTAGTATATGTTGATGACTTGGTTTTAATCGGGAATGACATTGGTGAAATCAATTCCATCAAGCAAGATTTGGATGACAAATTCAAAATAAAGGATCTTGGTGATCTCAAATACTTCTTGGGAATGGAAGTAGCACGCTCTAACTCTGCAATTCACATTTATCAGCGGAAGTACACCATGGACCTTCTCAGAGATTTTGGTTATCTAGATTGCAAGCCTCTCTTTACTCCATTTGATTATAGTCAGAAACTCTCAAAGGAATCAGGTACCATTTTAACAGACAACACTGTTTACAGACAGCTCATCGGCCGACTCCTTTACCTCACAAACACTAGACCCGATATCTCTTATGCTGTGGGACGTTTGAGCCAATTTTTGGACTGTGCAACCACTTCTCACCTACAGGCTACTTTTCGTGTACTCCGATATTTAAAAGGCCGACCTGCAACTGGTCTCTTCTTCTCCTCTACTTCTAATCTGCATCTCACTGGATTTACCGACGTGCCGATACTCGTCGCTCCGTTTCCGGTTATTGCTTCATGCTTGGGAACTCGCTCATTAGCTGGAAGAGTAAGAAGCAAACCACAGTTGCCAAGTCCTCTGCAGAAGCTGAATATAGGTCTCTTGCTGTTGCCACTTGTGAAGCTAGCTGGTTATCTTTTTTAATGGATTTCATTGGCTTGCCGCTTCAAAAGTCTATCACTCTATTCTGTGACAAACAGTCAGCCATTCACATTGCCAATAATCCCATATTTCATGAAAGAACTAAACAGATTGAAGTGGACTGTCACATTGTTTGTGAAAAGCATTTGTCTGGTCTCATTCATCTTATGCCAGTTCGTTCCAAGGATCAACTTGCTGATTTTCTTACCAAAGCTCTGTCACCGGGTCCTTTTCTTGCTAATGTTTCCAAGCTAGGATTGTTAGATTTACACAATTCTAGCTTGCGGGAGGGTGTTACCTAGATTATTTATTTATCAATAATAGGTTTACCATTGTAATTATCTCTTAGTGAGAGTACATAAAAAGTACATAGTATATAAGGTGTAATAACTCAACAAATATTTTCTAAGAGGATTTTTCATTCTCTCCAACAATGAGAAAAACTTATTTCTCTTCCTCTCTTAATCCCTTCTGGTTCATCAAACCATCAACATCATAGCTTGAACAACTTAGGGCTATGAGATTTTCTTCAGTAGACATTTAAACAAACAAACTGAAGGAAAGGATACTATATATAGCTTCATGCAATTTTAATTGTGGGATAATTACTTAAATCATGTTAGTAGTTCTGCTTCAAACTGATTAGGAGTTAACATTGAAACTATTGGAAAAACCTGCCAAAATGTGTTATTCAAACATGTAGTTTTGAAATTAAAAATAAGAAAGGTAACATGAAAAGAAATTTTGCTTGAATGGTTTCATAACTAGGAATCCGGTATGAGTGCATTCAAATATAATTTTCAATTATTGATAACTGAGTTAAAAAATTTATATTCTTTAAACTTGATGCATTGTATATATTATTTACACATGAACACCTGTAGAAATATCTTTGCTAAACAGTCTTACCCTTTCATAATAGACTGATATTAGCTCTTGAGAAACATAAAATTTTCCTTCGTTACTCATCACTGGATCACAAACTCACAATGAAACACAAATTTTTTAATTAACTGAAGAGATACAAATTTGTTTATATATGTAAAAGAATATATATTTTCAATAATTTTTAATTAAACTTTTTCCTTTTATAATAGTTTTAAAATATACTTTAAGATATGTGTCATAGCAAAAGTCACAGCCATTAACTCAATAACGGTTATAATAATCGTGTACCCACTTATTATGAAGCAGACAACTAATTAAGAGAACACAAATAAAAACATACACAAAATCAAATGGCCTCCTTAAAACTGATCCTTAAATTTCAAAGGGGGAAAACCCTATTCCCTTGTGGCATTTATCCTTGGTCAGAAATGAAAATTGATTAGGGCTTGGCTTTTATTGGTACAGCAGTATAGTAAGGTAAAAAGAAAAAAAAAAGTCACACAAGATTACAAAATCACAGTGGATAGTAGTAATGGCTACATTGTTCTATGTAGCGTTAGCATGCATAGCATGCACTCCCATTATTTACTATACGTTATTATTATTATTATTTATTCATTAATTAATTAATTTTCTGAATCCACATCCTCTCATAAATAAGAGACAAAACAATTAACAGGAGGTTCTGGATTTTGCAGCAAAGGGTAGGCCCTCCACATCCAACAAAAAGGGTAGAAATAATTATTAATCAATAATTATAACATAGCTTTGAAATTCTATACTATTATGTATTAGTAACTTGTCTCAGCCGTGACAAAATTGCACTACTAGATATCTACCTAGCTTAGCTAGCTCGAGAATTGAGTCATATTCCAATTCCACCATTAATGACAAAGAGGGGCTAATAGAACAGAGAGAAGGCCCACACATACACATGGTGATGGATGCAAAGGACTACTAAGGACAATAACCTTCTCCAACATCAATTTAATCCAAATAAATGGGTATGGACCATGCAAGTAAGATTCCTAGTAGGGAACACCATATATATATTTTTTATTTTCTTCAACTTGTTGCTATGTTATATAATATATGCAATGTGCTGTATGTCAACTTTGCATTTCAATGGATCATATTGTATCTGGTGAATATGTGCAAAATCTGGTAATTTTTTCTTCTTCTTTTGAAAACAAAAGTTCAGTCAATTTACAGAGAGAAGCCAAAAATAATTATATGGGGCATATATATATATAATAATGAACTCAGAAACTTTAAAGAAATTAAAGTAGCAATAAAAAAACATAAAGCAAAGGGTTTACATATTGCATTTGACTATATATTTATTTATGAGCAATTTGTCACCAAATATTATTATTTTTAGCCAATTTTTGACTAATAATAATTTATATTTATATTTACAGAAATTTTACACATAAAAAATTAAACATATACTTTACATATATATTTACTAGAGTTTATACAGATGAATTAATATAATTTACATCTATATTTTTTAAAATATACACATATAAATTAATAAAAATTATTTATTAAAAATAGGATAAAAAACCATTATAAGCCAATGCTATCTAGAATTGACGTATATAAGCCAAATTGAAAATCGTTTCAGTAATGCGCCAGATGCTATGTTTATATAATTCGAACCAGTATGGTTCGAACTGCATATGATAGTAATTCGAACAAGGTTAAAAATGGCTTAAAATATGTTATGAAATATATTTTATTCTCACAAAATATATTTTTTAATTGTTTTGTATGGAATAAAATATTTTTTTTCATTTCTAAATTATTATTGATTATGTAGAGTATTTTATTTAAAATTTGAGTACATGCATGTATTTACCTAAGTGAACATTACAAATTTTTATAGTACTCCTAACATTTTTAAGCCATTCTTTTTAAATTATTTTGCATAGGATAAAATATTTTTTGTAGTATAATTTAAATAAATTTATTAAACAAATTTTTAAAAAATATTCATGAGCTATTAAAAATGGACAAAAGAGTATTATCTGGAATTCGAATTGATAGATCACAAATATTTTAAAGAAGTCTCGTAATTAAATATTTTGTTAGCTTTTTTTTTAATGTATGAAATAAAATATATTTTTTTTAATTTTTTAATTATTCATTTTTTTAATAAATTTTTTAATAAATTATTAATTTTTTAATAGTCAAATTTGAATTACTTGGAAACGCGTGCTATGTGTAATTCGAACTAACCTTGTTCGAATTAGGTGCATTCTTAGTTCGAACTAACCTGGTTCGATTTATGAAGAACAATCAACTGGTAATTCGAACTGTCCAGGTTCGAATTACTACTATCATATGCAGTTCGAACCACACTGATTCGAATTATATAAATATAGCATCTGGCGCATTATTGAAACGATTTTCAGTTTTGCTTATATACGTCAATTCTAAATGGCATTAGCTTATAATGGTTTTTTACCCTTAAAAATAATTTAATGTTTGAGTTAATCAAAATGATAATTAAAAATACTAAAAATTATTATTACCAAAAAGTTCTCTTTATTTATTAGTTATTACCTATGTATAATTGTATATATGTTACAAATAAATCAGGCGTTAATAAAAGATTGGCAAAAACAAAATACCATATATATGGTTAAAGAAGCTAAGTTGTGGTAAGATAATTTTTGTTTAGTCATATATTAACGAGGAACACTAATACGATATGATGAAATAAAAACTGCAATACTTCTTAAATTCTAAAACATAAACTCTTAACTCTAAATTCTAAATTTTAAAATCTTAAATTCTAAAACACTAAACAATAAATTCTAAATTTCAAATATAAAATTCTAAATTTAAATTATTAATATAAAATATAATAAATACTAAACTAAAATTTATTTAATTAACAATAAACTCAATACTCCTTACTTAATAAAAAATATTTAAAAATGAGTCCATTTTAACTATATCTTTAATTATAGTGTTTTTTTTTTAATTTGTGATTTACTCATAATTTGATTTGATATACATTAATCTGTTTGTGTCTGAAAAATAATTGTGAAATGGTGTATCTTTATTGAAAATTGAATTTTTGAATAAAAAAAAAAGGAGGAGGAGAGAGAAGAAAGGGTGTGCATGGACAGCATGTATGTTAGAGAAAGAGGAGTGCATGGACAGCATGTTAGACAAAGAAAAGGGGAAGGAAGGAGAGAGAGTGAAAGGGGCAGTTTGGATTGAGAATTAGTGTGAAAGGCACTTGACTTAGAAAGGAAAACAATAATAAATGTGAGAGTGAGAAAGTGGAATTGAAGGCTAAGGGCTGATGAGCCTCATCATCACCCTCATGATCGTTACGTCGCTTTTCATTCCCTACTCCCAAAGATCTCCCAGAATTCCACGCCCCCCCCTCCCCCCTCTCTCTCTTCTCTCATTTCTTTCTTTTACATATGTCCCAACAAAATTCTTTTTTAAATATTTACAAACCATCTTTTAAAAAAGTAAAACATAAAATTTTTAAAATTATTTTTTGACATATTTTTTTGCAATAATATTAGAAAATAGCCTTTTTAAATAAATTTACTAATAAAAAATAATATTTTTGAACAATTTTTATTTCATTTTTCAACCTTTTATTAAAAATATTTTTATTTTTTTAATATTTGAAAGATAATTTTGTTTAGTGCCAAAAAATCTTTCATAGACATGTTTTGTAATTTATCTTTGATTATTCTCTCTCTCCACACGAGCAAAGGCATATACAGATTACAACGTAAAGAAAATATGGTACACTCATTCTCTTTGTATCTTTTTTCTTTTTGTTTGGTATATGCACGATAAGAAATATATATGCAAACAAAAATAGAGATAAAATAATTGCTAAATATATATGACTCTATTATGTAGTAGCTAGTAAATGCATAATTTGAACTTACTCTAGCATAGTACACAAATGGATACTAACGTGAATTTGATCGATGAAGTTGTTATAAGTACATTATTATTATTCTCTTTTAAAAGTGGTACTAGATTCGAGTTTTAAGAAAGAAAAACTTCGTCATTTGAAGTTTTTTATTTTTGTTTTACATGATTTCATTTGGTTGGTATAGTTAATTTCTAATAATAAACCCTAAATGTTATATTATTAATTCAATCGAGACCTAAAATAGTACACAATTGGACACGTAATTTTACATAATTGTATGAGAATCATCTAATGTGAAAACTTAGGAAATAATTTTTTTATACACGAAGGAGGAATGCGCACTTTATTAAATAAAAAAATTGAAATATTTTAACTTACATTATATGGAGTATTACAAAATTGTCATAAGCAAATTTAAAAAAGGATAGTTAGTTAGTGTTGGCTTAAATATAAGACAAATGTAAGAAGAAAATATTCGTCACCTAATATTTTTTATATTAAAAAAAAGCAGAAATTTATTGAAAAAGAAACATATTAACTAATTAGTGGGCGTTTATTTCATAGAATTTTAATTTTATTGATCGGAAATTGTCCATGAAAATAAATTAATCTCATGTTTGTTTAAACTCTTAAAATCTAATCATTAGGAATAATTTCTTGCTTAAAATATAAAATTTTATTTTCATTCAAAAAGATGAATATTTAATATTCTCGTGTCAAATGAATAAAAAGATTATTAAAATAAACAATTATTATTATATCCCTCATCAAATATTATATTTTTTCATGGAGATATATATAATAAAAACAATTATATTTTTAGGAATCTATTGTATTTCTTGTCATGGGAATATGTATGATAAAAATATGTACAGTAGATTAAGATATAAAATTATATATTATTATATCCTTCAATTATGATAAAAATTAAGAATCTATTTTCTATATTTTAACTTATTCTTGATAATATTAAAAATATAATCCTCAACTATTTGTAGTACTAAATAAATAAATTTTAAAATAATACTCAAATATAATATTTTCAAACATAATAACCGTAAAAATATAATTCCTTAAAATAATTTTTTAATTTTAGAACACACACCCTGACACCCAGTTATATAGACCAAATAAAAAAGTTAATTCCTCAGTTTTTTCCAAGTTAAATTTTTGTTGACCTTAACGTAATCATAAAAATTAGAGATTCCAAAATCCACTAATAACCATTTAGTACTACTAATGAAAATGTGTATGTAGGTAACACAAAAATAAGCATAGAAAAATACATTATTCAGTATTCACACACACACAAACCCACACAAAGCTTTCTCTCTCTAAAACAAGACAGGCTAGTCAACCTCACGTCCTCGTCACTTTGTCCCATGTTGAACCAACACCTCATCTCTTTCTCTCTCTTCCCACATGCTTTCAATAGTGAGTGATCAATCCCCATCTCTGAATGTCTGAGGCACAACACACACACACACAAAATACTTCAAAGTTTCAGCTCAAACAACTTCATTTTCAAGAATGGTTTCTTTGCTATACCCCTATAATACCATGTATGAACTTTGTCCACTTTTCATTTGAAGTATAGCTAGGACTTACCACAATTTTTTCATGGTCCCTCTTCCCCCCTTTGCATGCTAATACCACCTACCTATTCTCACTCACCTCTCACAACACTTCTCACTCACTTTTTCTTTTCTCTCTCTCTCCTCTTTTTTATTTTTATTTTTATAACTTCAACGCCATTCTAGTATACTACTGCTACATACTCTATCAGATCAACATTTCAATTCCCATTACCAAGTGACAAGGTATAAGATAGAGACACACACAAGTGAGAGAAAAAAAAAAAAACACTATTTAAAGCACTTAAAGCACTCCTACTTTATATGCATAATAATAATAACTTACCCTTTTGTTACATAAATATTCCCCTTTCATTAGTACTAATTCCCATTTATATATTATAACCTATAGTAGCTCCATTCATTCTCCTACTTATAAGCATTTTTTCTATCCATCATCATATATATATTTGCATAACAACTACACAAAAGAATAATAGTGACAAAAAAACCCTAGGTTCTTTCTTTCTTTCTTTCTTTCTTTCTTCATTGGCCTAATAGCTACTATTATACACAAAAAATGTGGATGGTGGGTTACAATGAAGGTGGAGGTGGCGATCATCATCACCATCAGTTAAACATGGTTGTTGATCACCATCCTCATCATCACCATCATCATCCATTCGGAGCTTCTGGAAGGAAGCTAAGGCCTCTCATGCCAAGACCAATGACTTCTCCTAACAACTCAACAACAACGACAACAACAACAACCAATAACAACAACAACAACAACAACCCATGCTTAAGCCTTGTTCATAATCAGGGCAACGATTTCTTCTCTCAATATCACAACCATTTATGTAAGAAACTAAAAGTGTTGTTATGTTATATGCAAGAAATGAGACTGGTAATAACGGTATGCTTTGCTTTTTGTAGCGACAGTGGGAGAGCAGAACAAGAGGGAAAATGGTAACAACAACAATAATGGTTCGGCACCGGTTGTGGTGAGTTCCCGGTGGAATCCAACGCCGGAGCAGCTGAGAGCGCTTGAGGAGCTGTACAGAAGAGGGACTCGAACGCCGTCGGCGGAGCAAATCCAACACATAACAGCGCAGCTGAGAAGGTTTGGCAAGATTGAGGGCAAGAATGTCTTTTACTGGTTTCAGAATCATAAGGCTAGGGAGAGGCAAAAGCGTCGCCGCCAGATGGAATCATCTGATAACACTAACAATAATCATAATCATCCACTTCAAAACAACAATCACCACCGTGATTTTGATTCTTCTTCTGAAAAGAAAGAACTGGGTATGTAGTACTAGTAATTGTTTTATTTCTTTTTTAATTCTTCAATTGTAATAAGCTTTTTCTTTCTTTGTTTCAAAAACAAGTTTTTGAGTTGGTGGTTTTCTTTGTTAGGAATCTGGAATCATATGTTTCTTGAGAGAAATGAAAAGTTGTATTCTTTTTCTGTGCAGCAGCAAGTAGGACAATGGTTGAAGTTGAACAGACCAAAAACTGGGCATCCTCTACAAACTGCACTACTCTTGCAGAGGTCTTAACATTTTCCTTCTCTTTCTCTCTCTCTCTCTTTTGTCTTTGTCCTTTATTCATCATCAACTAATACTACTAAACCCTTTTGTTCTTTTCAACTTGGGATTCATAACTTAATTGACCAAAAAGTTTTCAATGTTATTAGTATCCCATTAAGCAGTGATTATTAATTATTTGCATATGATTACTAGCTAGAGAGAGAGAGAGAGAGAAAAAAAGAAAAGCAAAATAGTGGTAGTAAGAAAGAAAGATCATAGATATTAGCTATAGGGAAAGGACCCAACAAAAGCTTTGTTTGTTGGGAAATGAAAAGGGCCTAAAAGCTGCATTCCTTCCTTTCTGTCGGGTCTGCTCTATGTTTATGAAACTTAGTTAATTGGTCTTTTGGGGCTTGTGCATGCATATTCATATTCATCTCTTTTACCTACCTTCACTCCTCACTCCATTTTCTTTTCTTTTTCAAAATTCTCTTGGGACACCCCCTACAATATTCTTTAGTACTACTACATGTTTTACAACATTATATTCCCACCCCCTTCTTTAATTTCACTTCTCTAGTTACACCAATACACACGCCTATAACAAACTTTTATAATTCCTTACTTTATCCTATACTCACAGATCAATTTTTTTATCAATTTAAAATATATATCAGTAGTTGTTAGATTTCTTTGTTAGTTATATATATTTAATAGCACTAGTCTTCATTTATTCTCTTACCTTGTTAGTTAGTGGTAGAATTCAAGATTGAATTCATTACATCTAATAAATAAAGCCATAAATAAACAATAAATGGCATCGTGTGTTGTACAATATACGTGTTTTTAAACTAATTTAAAATTTTTTAATTACTATTTATTTTATTGTGTATATAAATATCATATACATAAAATAATAAATATTAAATTAAATAAGAAAACTTGTACTATTACTTTGATATCATCATTTCATATTAGGAGTGGCTAGTTGAAATGTTCCCTCCCCCTACCAAAGATTTTTTTTTTCTTTTAAACATATTATTATTATAGTGTCTAAACTCTAAAGATATATAATTATGAATGCGTTGATTTATTTAATGATGGAATGAAAATTACACACAAAACAGGAATCTGTTTCAATGGAAAGAGAGGGAGGAGCAGGAAAAGCAGGAGTGGCAGAGTGTAGAGCAGATGGATGGGTCCAATTCGAAGAAGGGGAATTACAACAAAGAAGGAACTTTATGGAAAGGAATGCCACGTGGCACATGATGATGCATCATCACTCCCCATGTGCTGCTGCTGCACCACCTGCACCTGCACCACCTGTCACACACCTCATAAATGCCCTTACTCCTCCTCCTCCTCCTCCTTCTTCCTCTCTTCCTCTTCTTCTTCCTCTTCAACCATCAAAGCTCATTAATAATAATAATAATCTCAGCTTCTTTATTTCATCAGAAAACAATTACAACAACACCACTCTTCTCCACTTAACCACCACTCGTAGCAATGAAGATGATGATGATTTTGTTGATAATAGTATTATTAACATTCATCATCATCATCAGAATGAGAATCAAACCCTTCAACTTTTCCCTCTAAGGAGCGGTGACGATCTTCATCATCACATTAACGGCAAAGGGACAGAGATATCAGCATCAAATGATGCCATCACCCCGAACCACCATCACTTCTTTGAGTTCCTTCCTTTGAAGAACAACTAACTAACTATTTCAGGATATTATATTATATTTATTTGCTGTGTTTCCTGTTTAGTTTCTTTCTCTTTATTATTATTGTTAGTAGTAGTAGTAGTAGTGGTGATGTTAATGTTACAAAAAATTAGTGTTGTAATAGGACACTGAGTATGAAGGAAAATTTTAAATGTGTTACCTTAAAATGCATTTGGACTATGTTGGTTGAATCAAATTAAAATGACTAGCTACCTATTTTTATTTATTTTCACATACTTTGACATTTAAAGTAACTTGAAAAACATAGCTGCATGTGGAATCTGAATAATTGAAGCTAATAAGGTGAGTTTCATTAAGAGTGTGTGTATAATAATAAGGGAATTTGATATGAAGGTATATATGATATGAGACATATATATTGTATCTGAAATTAGAACATGGACGTGACAGAATTGCATGATGATGTTGAAGTAACTATTAGTTTGGGTTGGGGAATTTTTTTTTGTTCTTTTGTTACATACATGGAAACTATATATTTATTCAATACATACAGGTGGTGGTGATGTTTGTATAGTGTAGTTTTTAATTGACAATGAAGAAATCACATCAATGCTAGAAAAAGGGACAGAAACTATAGGTGCATTTAAAGTAAAGTTCATGAATTCAATTGAAAGATGCTTTCAATCTCGTTTGAAATGTCAAACCAAGGCTATATATATGTCTATATATATACCTAGCTTTCAAATGTCAATTAGTTCTAAAACAATTATTTGCATAACGTCACCTATATATGTTGTGTTGTGTAGTTCAAATAAACAATTATTGTTTCGTAAATAAAATTATTGTTGTTCTTGCTTTACAACAAGTTTGACCAAAAATAGATAAATAAATGATAAAATATAAAGTAAAGAAAAGAAAAAGAATCAATTTCAAAAGGTATCTATCTTGGGTTTTTGGTTGTTATGTATGGCATTTGAAAAGTAGAGAAAGTGAAAGTAAACGCAAAACGTTTTCGACCCGAGTACGACGATGACGAAGGATTCAAATTTCAGAGTCTTACATACACACATTATTAATAACAATAAGTCAATGAAAGCAAGTTTTGTCTATAATAATTTGGCACACATGTGAGTATTATTTCTGCACATAAGACAATAAGATCTCATAAACAAATGAAAATGTACCACTAAGAGAGACACAAAATTATTTAATAATCATCATAAGACAAAAAAATATATATTTAATTATGAAATGCGAGTATGCACCAAAAGTAGATTTGCGTAAACATTTCTCGGTTTTCCAGATTTCTACTGTTTAGATAATACTCCTATATTCGCACAGAAAAATATGCATAATCGATAAATCCCCATACTTCTACATACGGTTGTGCATACCTCATATACCATTTGCAATGTGACATTTTATTTCCTCTAGATAATGAAAATAGAAAAAAAGACTTGGTTTGTATATTTGTTTTGTTGTTGTTTTTTATTTTTAAAATTTTATGAAAAAAATAAAATAAGAGATGAAAATAGAAAATATTTTTTTTATATAATATGCAAATTGATAATATATTTATATATATGAATTAATTTTAATATATTGTCAATATTAGTTTTACATGTACATCAAAATACATAACATTATATTAACAAAAATAACTATTTTTTATATTAACTACATGAATAATTATTTATTAAAATAGATATGATTACAATAATGTAAAATATTTTATACTATTAGTGTATATATATATATATATTCCATATTAATAATTTATGGTCTCTAATAAAGTCCTACCTATTTCAAGCTTGAACTGGTGGCACACTGTGCCTTCAGATTGATATATATTAGCCTATGATTATGAGCTTGCCGGATAAAAAAGAAAAAGAATATCTACCCAAGTACCCAACAAAAAAAATTGGTGGTTTTTAAATTGTTAACTCGATGGATAGGGTTTCCAAGTGTTTCGATTGTGTGGTGCATATTGTATATGCCTATATGGTAAAATAAAACTAGTACCAATTCTTATGAATATATAAAAATAAGATGTATCGATCTGAGCAGAAAAGTGCTGAAAATTCCATGAGCAAGTTGTATGGACAAGCTGTTATTCAGTTTGCCTAGGGTTTATAATAATATTCCATGCATATACACATGATATGATTATGTTATGATCCCCATTATATATCATATGTTCATTCAAATACCCTAAAGGCTAAGACTAAGACGTGTCACATAAGAGCCGTCACGGATCACCAGACATCAGGGGCAAAATAACCCTCCAAAATATTCCCGCTACTGCCATTGAATAATTGAAATCTAACCTCTTATATTGTAGGGGACCATATAATAATTTTACTACTGCTAATAATAATAATGTATGTCCATGCATTATTATTAGAGAAAATAAAAAGAATTTAATTTTGATGCACTATCAATATAAAATAGTTTTATACATGTATTTAATTACATAATGTCGTATGAATAAAAATAATTATTTTTTATATTGATTGCATAAATGATCGATCATCGAAAGGAATATATGTGATAGCACAACGGTATAAAATGTTTTATATTACCAGTATATCAAAATTAAACTCAAGTAAAAAAATGTACATTATTTTTTAAAATATAAGACATCTAAATTTTATCTCACACTTTAAAAAATTAGAGACATTTTTATATTTTTAATTAACTAGAGATTTATTTATTTTTAAATTAAAAAGTCATAGATTTACTTATAAATTTTTTATTATTAATTTTTTATTTTAATTTGAGTGTACTACACAGTACGCAGATTTGCCTAGCTAGTTAGTTCCAAAGGTTTACCTAGCTAATTAAGTGATAGGGGGGAAATCAAATGTGAAGATTCTTTCCTAAGAATAATTAATATAATTGATTCTAATGTTTAATTGTCTGAAACATTGGAAGATACGTGCCCAAGCAAAATATACATAATTTTCTAAGGTTCTTTTCCAAAGTAGAGAATGTGGCTAAAGAAGAATATCCGTTTGGTTCTGAACTCCAAATCCAAGACAAAGTAAATTGTTATTGTTAGTGATGAAGACAAGAATTAATATATATAGTATTAATTAATGAGGCTTTCATCAAATCCATATATCAGAAGGACCAATTAATGTGATCAGAAAAAGGGGTTCATTGATCTACACACAAATTTGCAGAAGATAGAAGATGCCTTTTCCCTATATATTATTAACCCCTTTTTATATACGTTTCTCAGCATTGGGTCATTTAATCTCTGACCACAGTGCTTGCTCAGATTTAGCATAATATGGTTCAAATATCTTTATCATTTTGGACCCCTTAAAAATGAATCAAATAAAAAATAGTCTAACATTTTGACAAGAGAAATCAAATGTTGGATTCTAATCTCAACTCTCTCAAACACCAAAAGATTGATGAATAAATGACTCAGTTTAAATCAACTAGAATATAACTCACTGTTGGGGCTGTATCTACTAATTGAATTAAGTGATTTCTGAAAAAAGCAAGATTATTTTGACGAAAAATTTTCATGAAATATCCTATGCAAACAGATTTATTTGTAAAAAACGAAAGTTCATTTTGTATTTTAAAATTTAGTCTAAATAATAAATTTATCTATCAAAATTTAAAAAAAAAAAAATTCATGTTACATTACATGTATTTACTCTTATTAATTTAAATTTTTGATATAAATGATTTCATGACAAATATATTTGTTTTTTAGTAAAGCTTTTGAAGATATTAAATGAGTTTTTAGTTTTTCAAAAATAATATTTTTTTATGATCTTTTGTGAATATTTTTGTTGATATAAAATATCTTTTATAAATTCTTTTGTCATTTCTTTCTTTAATTTGTTGCTCTAATAGCCTTATCTATTCTGATTTATGAAATTATCTTTTCCAAGAATTGAAATTACTCTTTAAGTAAATATGTATTATGTAAGATGAGTGTTAGAGAATCAACAAATTTTGTGATTTGTAATTATTAATTAATTATTATTAATATTTTTAATAATGTGAAATTATATTAAATGATATAGAGAATTATTTTTTTTTTTGTTTATTAAGTGCTAATCAAATTTTAATAAAAATGTTGTCCTTTAGACTTTTTCAATATGTAAAAATAGACGATTAATTTTTATATCTAATATATATGGTCTTTTCTTTTTAAGAGACACATACAAGAGCAAACAAGGATGAAGCAAAATTGTTCCCATTACAAAAATATTTGTGATTTCGAAAAATAAAAGAAACAAAAAGAGTGATTGATTATTTATTTTTAGCTTAGCTAGGTTATAAAATGCACTCTTTATATAGTATAATTGTTTCTTCTTTACTCTGTCTGTGTCTATATATATAAACATATGATAATAGAAAAAAGAAAAAAAAAAAAGAAGAAAAATTCATGGCTAAATCATATATATATTGTAAATTGTGACTATTTATAATTATATCTAGTTGTATTATAATTTTTATTAATATAACTAAGATATATAAAGAATGTATGAAGATTTGTACAATATTTAAATTGATCACGGGTGGGGTTTTGTACATAGAGCAAAGGGTTGATTACTCTTTAGTCTGTGTAGCAAACATAACAATTTGGCACTGCATCATCATCTGCAAACATAACATAGGTACTGTATCTGTAATAATCTGTGTTTTCTGAAACAAAGAGAAGAAATACCCAATGCTACTACTGATCCCTTTTAAAGAAAGGTAACTGAAACAAACTTATTGGGAAAATCGTAATTAACTAGGACACTAGTTTGGAGGAGCTAAAACATTTTCACTTTTTTCCCTACCTATTAATACTCACATTCAGCTTACTATGACACATCATTGTTTTTCTCTTTTTCTTTAAAATAAATATTATTTTTTATTTCTAACCCATTTTTGGTGACTGGTTTCATGTGTGCTTCTGGGTGCATGACCCTATTTAATTGCGGAAATAATCTATTATATTATCACATCAACTCTACCAAATACTTTCATGAATTTTTTCGCATTTAATATACTAATGAAAGCACACATGATCCAACATTTCACTTATCATTAATGAACTTGAATAAATATATTAGTCAAAGATTCCATATACTTAATTATTATTACGAATTTAGTTATTATGTGTCTTAAGGTACATTAGGCATATAATAAGTTTATCGTTAATAAAAAATTTTAAAGATTTTTATTTAATAAATATAAAATAAATATATTATTAAAAACTTAAATTTTTTATATTTTGAATAAAAAAATATTTAATTTATAAATTTAATATGTATCTTTAAAATACAAGACGCGTAGTAGGCTGTAAATTGTTCTTGACTGGGTCTTAATTCGCCAGGGGGAAATTGTCCATTTGTCCATGCCACGATTCGTATCTCGTGCATGTTTTTCCACCTCAACTCAAATCTAGCAACAACAGCAAATTTTCCAAGCTGAAAGAAAAGAAGAAAAAATTCTAAGAAAGGGTCACATACATGTAAAAGGGAAAACATGGGTTGATGCGAATGCAAGTGTGTTAAAGAACTATCCATGTCCATACAGTTATAACTCAATGTTCGACACGATGATATTTACATATGGACTAGGCATGTCGATCTCCAATCATAACTCTTACTCTCTGAAAAATCTAGAAGCAAGGATAAGAATAATTTCCAATGCACTGTGGACCCCCTACTTGTCACAAAATAATGCCCTTCTAAAAGGCAATATTATGTGACACTTGACACAGATTAAGTAGTTATTAATACTGAAATGCTCCAATAATGTAGCTTTTTCTACTGGATTGTCTACTCTCCACATATAATTGAGCTCGACCCAATCAAGCAGCAATCATCCGTAACAACCGTCTAGCTATTTGATATGATATGATATGATATGATATGTGATATATTTAAAAAAAAAAATTAGGTGAAAAAATTTAATAAAGTGAAAAAGTGATGGTATAATTATTATTGAATTTATAATTTTTGTGATGTGAGTCTTATTATCTTAATTTAAAGATAATTAATTTTTATTCTACTAATATTCTCATTTTAAAAGAATTTAATCCGTAATTTTATAAAAATTATAGAGTATTTTTGTTTTTTTCTTTGTTTTCGTTTTTGTAAGAAAGAAATTGTAGAATGTTAACAAGGAAGTCGGTTTTTTAATGAGTCTAGTGTTTAGGGCTTTTCAGCAAGTGTCTGTCTATAAAGTAGTTGGGTGGATTGGGCTCTGTTTGGTTTCTTTTTCGGGACCTCAGATTGTGTTATGATGCCTCATAATAAGAAGAACAAATTTTAAAAGGCCAGACCAAAAAACAAACAAAAGCTTAAGAAGGCTACAATGAGTCCTGTAAAAAGAAAAGCTACAATGAGAAAACTTTAAATGACTATCCAGGCCCAAAAAAAAGAATATCATTTTTTTGTTGTGAAAATATTATGGTTCAAACTTTAGTAAAAAGTCTTGTTCAAAACACAAAAATATCAAGTAAAAACTAAAAATTAGTATTAACTTAATTACTTTTTTGTTTAGTAACCAAGTTGGATTGGTACAGTAATTATAGTTCACTTTGTGTATGTAACAACACATTAGTCAGTAACAAACTCTTGATTAGCTCACTTTTTTATTTACTTCTCTATTTTATATTTATCAGTAACAAACCCTTTTTTGGAGGGGTTGGAATGGTGCATAACTGCATACAATGCTACGAATAACTGTAAGTAAACTTTACATTTGCAATAACACATACAATACTAAAGTCATCACTTTGATAAAATTTTACCAAGCCATACATCATTCCTTTCTTCTTAAAATTGCATGCACAATTATTAAAAATAAAATAATAAATTGAAGGGAAGCCTTGAATATCCATTCAATATATTTTCAATCAAATATTTTAGGGACAGGTTCTAACATATAATAAGACAATAAAGAATACTCCACGCTATCCATGCCTGTATGGACATAAGCAAACTCTTAATGATCTTTCGTTATCTTATTCAAGATAGTAAGTTATAGTAGTTGGTTTGATTAAATACACTATATGTTTGTTTGTTTTAAAAAATGGGTAATTAAATAGAACTACCCAAATAAAAAGAGTAAGGCCAAATTACACACAATTGCTACATTTTAGAAAAGTTAAATCTAATTCTCTTATTTCTAGAAATGTACATTGACTTATTCTTTTATATAATATTATATTCAATATATTTGTATTTTTAAAATATTAATAAATATTCATATAAAAATAACACTAACTACAAAGGCGTAAAATATTTAAAGAAAGATCAAGATAAATAAGTATAAAAAGTCAGAGAGTACAACAATAATTAAAATCTTATCTCATTACGTGAGATCGGCTATAAAAGTGCACAGTAAATCTTAGAAAAATATAAGTGTAGTTTGATCAGAGTAAATAATGTTGGTTGGTCAAATATTTAATTATAAGAATCAGCAGCATGCCACATTATTTAATTAACTTTGATATTTTATCTAAGTTGTGAGAAATAGCAAGTAATAACCAAGTGTTCAAAGTTGCAACCATAATTACCTGTCATACAATTTTTTTTTTGGCCAAACCCATCTCAATAATAAAGACATCTAACCACAAACTCATGATTACCTGAAACACTACTAAGTGTTAATTTCCAAAGTGGAAGTAACTTGAAATCATTATCCTTCAACATACATGTTACCCATGGATAGCTATGATATAAACCAATCACGGAATGCCACATAAGCATGATAGCCCACTTTCCAATTTGGCATGGGACATGTAGAACAGACGAACAGCTTCACAGGGAGTTGTTTGCAAATATACAAATATTAAGGTGTAGTACCTAATAATAATGTCTTTGTCAATAGCTTAATTCGTTTCACATGTAGATACTCAATACCCTCCAAAATCAACTACTCTAGAATTTGATAGTGCTTCCACTTTAGTTTTTCAAATCCATTACCCACACATTTTTATATATATGATCATGACTTTTATGCACTCCTCTTACATATCATAGTTTTCTTCCTCTTTCCCTCTATAGTTCAATTCATAACCAAAAATTTTTGTATCCCCCCCCCCCCTTCTCTCTTTCTCTTGGATACAAGTTTCTTCACGTCTTCATTAAACTCCTTTTGAGCATAGATAATCAAAAAGAGACATAGACATCATGTTATTTTAACTTAACAAGAGGTCTTGAGTTCGAGTCTGAGATCATACGAAAGAGAAAGAGTCTCTATACCAGAGTAACTATATTTTCGTCGAACAGGATCGTTTTGATTCTAGAGTATGTGAAATTCAAAAGGAAGCTAAGGTTGGGATAGAGAGAAAGTTGTGATCATAAATATATATGGCTGATACATTTGATGAACAGTGTGATTATCTATTCAAAGCAGTTCTAGTTGGGGACTCTGGAGTTGGGAAATCAAACTTGTTATCAAGATTTGCAAAAGATGAATTCCTTTTAGATTCCAAACCCACCATAGGTGTGGAATTTGCTTACAGGAACATAAGGGTCAAAGACAAACTCATCAAAGCACAGATTTGGGACACTGCTGGCCAAGAAAGGTAATCATTTCTTTTCTATCATCTATATCCATTTCCCAATAAATAATAATAATAATAATAATAATAATTATTATTATTATTATTATTATTATTATTATTATTATTTGTTTTTCTTTTCAATTTGCCATCACTTAATTATAAGTGTTATTTATTTATTTATTTAATTTGCCATTTTGTCTTCACATAGGTGAACCAAAATTCATAAGTTTCATAGAAGCAAACCCTTTTGTTTTCTTTTTGCCGTTCTTTTAGATGTTAGTGTTTTCTTTTCTTATTTAGTTTCTTCCTTCTTTGTCTCAATCCTATTAAAGCTTTTTCTTATATCCGTGATGAAAAAGTTAATGCTTTTTCCAATTGGCATTTTCAATTTCAAAGTGTCTCCACTCAAAAACTTGGTTAGCTTATCATAGAAGTATTTAATAATGAATTCGGCTAATTTGACTTAATTATTATTAGACTTCCAACCCTTTTCAGTTTCATCTCTTATCTCATTCTCCACTAGCAACTTGTTCCACTTTTCAACATTTTTTTTAGCCGGCAATTTTTGTTAGCTAGCTATGTTGCCCTGTTTGCTTTTGTTTAGTGTCTATAAGGCATAGTTATCAGACCCGGCTCGACCCGGCCGGTTCGACCGGAAACCCGGTCACCCGGTCACCTGCCCGGGCCGAGCCATACGTTGAACCGGACTTGCAATTAACCCGGTGGAACCCGGTTCAACCCGGCGGGTTTTGATGAAAACCGGTGACCCGGCCGGGTGACGTGACCCGGTCCGGGTTGGGAATTTTTTTTTTTTTTTTTTATTCCTAAGCAAAACGGCGTCGTTCTAATGCATATTTCCCCCCTCCCCAAACTGAACTGAAACCTCAAACCCTAATGGCTATCCCCCCCTTCCCCCATTGCCTCGCCCTCACGCCCTCACCTCACATCTCCTGATCTCTCTAATGGCGTCTGAGAAGAGTTCTCACTTCTCACTTCTCTGACTCTCTGAGACTTTGAGAGTCTAACTTCATCAACCTCGTCGTCACTCTCAGTCTCGCGTCGTCCTCGTCGTCACCCCCCTGCCAACCTCGTCGTCGTCACTCTCAGTCTCGCGTGGTCCTCGTCGGCTCTGTTCATCAAGTCGCGGCCTCACCTCTCGTCGGCGCTGTTCATCAAGTCGCGGCCTCACCTCTCGTCGGCGCTGTTCATCAAGTCGCGGCCTCACCTCTCGTCGTCACTCTCAGTCTCGGGTGGTCCTCATCAGCGCTGTTCATCAACTAGCTCAGAAAGCTCAGAACGCTTCTGCGGCCTCACCTCTCCGTCACTCACAGTCTCTGCCTCAGTTCCTCTGCTCCCTCAGGTCAGTGCCTCTGCTATTGACCTATTGTTATGGAATCTGTTGATAAATTTGATTTTTTAGAGTAGTTCTTGAATTGTATTGTTGCTGGATTCTGGTGGGTAATTTGGTATCTGTTGAATTGAATTATATTGTTGCTGGTTGGTAATTTGGTCTCTGCTTCGGATCCTTGGCATTTGTCAAAAAATTTCTTCATTTTGCTCTCTAGTCCTTTGATTCTTGTCTTGAATCTGCCTTTCCGATCTTTCTCAGTTGAGAGGCACTTCAATTCTGTTGCATTGTTCTTGTCTTCTTGAATTGTATTTTCCCTGTTTGTTGCTGGTTGCTGCTGTTGCTAGTTGCTGTGTTGGTAATTTGGTATATAGTTTTTTAGTTGCTGGTTGTTTAGAGTTGCTGTTAGTTGAATCAGAAAACTTTGGTGTTGTTGTTTACTGCTGGTTTGTTTAGACTTTAGACTTTGGAGTTGTTGTTAGTTGAATCAGGATTCAGGAAACTTTGGTGAAATGGTGGTGGTGGTTGTTGGGTTGCTTAAAAACTGATTTAAGCAAATCCTGTTGCTGAAAATATTTTTGGTTTTTTTGCTAGAATTTTAAAAATGGCTTCATCTCAAACACCATCAGAAACGCCACCATCTCAAGAACAAGCATCATCAGCAACTCCTACCCCTGATCTTACCACTAAAAGAGTTTATAACAATAGAGGAAAGACTGATCCAGCTTGGGGTCATTGTAAACAAATTGTGGAAAAAACAGGGAAAATTACTATGATGTGCATATATTGTGACAAACCTGTTAGGGGAGGTGGGATTAATCGATTTAAGTATCACTTGGCTGGAAAAGGAGGAGATGTTGAGAAGTGCAAAAAGGTTCCACCTGCTGTTGCTCATCAATTTGGGCAAAGTATTGAAGAATTTATGAATAAGAAAAGGAAAACTCAAGAAAATTATGCAGAAAGTTATGGAGCATGTGATGATGTTGAAAGAGAATTTGATAGAATGGAAGAGGTTGAAGCACGACAGCAACAACTCCAACATTCAAGGACAAGGTTGCCACCACCTGCAGCTAGGAAAGGGAAAAAGACTACTGGAATAGAGACTTTTTTCCCATCTTCAACAACACCTGGAGCCCAACCAACGATAAAAAGTGTATTGCAAAGTAAAGAAATTGTGGAAAAATGTGACATTGCCATTGCAAAGTGGATGGTTGATGCTTCTGTGCCATTTAATGCAGTTAATTCAGCATATTACCAACCAATGATTGATGCTATTGCAAACATGGGTGCAGGATATAAAGGTCCAAACTTTGGTAGAGTTCGTGGGTATTTGTTGAGTAAGTTGGTGGAGGATGTGAAAAAGATGATTGAACAGTATCGTGAAATTTGGAAGCGAACTGGATGTACTATAATGGCTGATGGATGGACTGATCGTTGTAGGCGCACTTTAATTAACTTCTTGGTTTATTGTCCTAAAGGAACTATCTTCCTAAAGTCTGTTGATGCTTCTCATGCCTCCAAGACTGCTGAATTATTGTTTAGGCTTTTTAAGGATGTTGTCAACTTTGTCGGTCCTGAAAATGTTGTTCATATAGTGACGGATAATGCTGCAAATTATGTTGCTGCTGGAAGGTTGTTGGAAGCTGAATTCCCTAAGTTGTATTGGTCTCCTTGTGCTGCGCATTGTATTAATTTGATGTTGCAAGATATTGGAAAGTTGAATGAAGTCAGTGAGACAGTTTCACATGCTTCAAAGATTACTAAATACATATATAATCATTGTCATCCACTGTATCTTATGAGGAAGTTTACCGGTGGACGAGAAATACTTCGTCCAGCTCCAACTCGCTTTGCTACCAATTTCATAGCTTTGCAGAGTATTCTGGCTCAAAAAGATGCATTAAGAGCTATGGTAACTTCTAAAGAATGGACAATCTCAGCCTACTCCAAAGAAGCTAAAGCTAAAACATTTGTGGATCAAGTTTTAGACTCTAAGTTTTGGAATCAATGTACAGATGTTGTCAAGCTTACTGAGCCACTTGTTCGTGTGCTTCGTATTGTGGATAGTGAAGATAAAGCTGCAATGGGTTTTCTTTATCAAGCTTTTAATATGGCTAGAGAAGAGATGGTGAAGAGGTTTCGACGAAGAAAGAAGATTGTGGAGCCTTACTTGAAGATTTTGGATACTCGTTGGGATTCACAACTTAAAAGAAATCTTCATGCTGCTGGCTATTGGTTAAACCCTGCTTTTCGATTCAATGCTGCTGAATTTGAAAAACATATGCAAACCACTTCTGGCCTACTAGATGTAATTGAGAAATATTCATATGATGATCCAGAATTGAATACTAAGTTGACAAGTGAGAAGAGAATATATTCTAATGCTGAAGATGATTTTGGAAGACAATCTGCACTGCGTGAACGAAGTACAGTGATGCCAGGTAAATATTTTATTTGGTTTTATCTTTCTTTATTCGTTAATTTATTTAGAAAAGCTATTTGTAATGCATTGCCTCTTTTGATTTTAAGACCAATGGTGGGAATCTTATGGAACTGGAGCACCAAATTTACAAAAGTTAGCCATTCGTGTTTTAAGTCAAACTTGTAGTTCTTCTGGTTGTGAGCGAAATTGGAGTATTTTTGAACACATCCACACAAAGAAGAGGAATCGGTTAGAACACCAAAAGCTTAATGATCTTGTTTTCGTTCATTATAACTTGAGGCTACAACAAAGGTATCTTCTATAATTATTTATCTAATTTTAAAAAGTATTGTTCATTAAAATTTAATCTTTAGTTTAGTAATTACATAACTTGATAACATAGGAATCTAATGAGAAAGCAAAGCTATGATCCAATTTGTCTTGATACATTTAATGAGCATTCGGATTGGATATTGGAAGATTCACCGCCGTTTTTAACTCCTGAAGAGGTTGATGCTCTACGAAATGATTTGGCAAATATGTCCATTCAACCAACTTTGGATGATCTAGGTAAATTCTTCAATTGCTTGAATATTTTAATCGTCAGTTGCTATTATGAATTATTCTTGATATTGATTTGTCAAAAATACACAAATGTAGATCAATTAAATTTGGAAGATGACCAAGATAATGATGGACCAAGTAACAATGCTATGGAAGATATGGATACAAATCAAAATGAGGGAAATGTTGATCAAGCTCCTAATTTGCCCTATGAAGATGTTGATGCCGACTTTGAGCTCACCCCTTGGACTTGATTTAATGATTGTGTTATCTTTAACTTGCTCTAGTTGATTTAAACTGAGAACATATTTTGTACTAAAAACTAGTTTATTAACTCTTCCTTTAGATTATTAGTTATGTTTAAGACTTGATATTTGATTATTAATGTTTGTAAGACTCGCATTTTAAGTTTTAAGACATTATTTCAATTTTATTAATATAATTTTATATTTTTTTAGTTATGACCGGGTTAACCGGGTGAATTAGTGACCCACCGGTTGAACCAGTAACCCGATGACCCGGTCATATGACCGGGTTGATTACCGGTTCGGTTCTGATAACTATGCTATAAGGGAGGAGTTGGGGAAAGAAAACAATAATAAAGAAAGAATTGAAAAAAAAAAAAAAGAGAAAAAGAATTAATTTGTATACAGTATTTTGCAACTCATATATCACAGGCTGAACTTGATCATATCTCGGATAGGATAATACAAATAATAGTCCAAGAATTTAAATTTTTATGCACCGCCACAAAATTTTATATAAATATTTAATAAATTGCTTATTATTTTAAAAGTCTCATAAATACAAGTATCTAATTCAAAACTTTTTTAATATTAGTGTATAATAATTACACTATCTTCACAAGTACAAAGTAAGCGCTGCAAGCTAACTGAGTAAAGGTTTGGTTTTGTGATGAAAATAATGTATATATAACTATAATCCTTTTCAAATGGGACCCGGAAAATACTGGAATAAATATTGAACTATGGATTACTAGCTTGGATAATTGGATTTGGTTTTGTATATGTGATTTCTGGTTTAATTAAGATTTAAGAGATAAATTCTTAAAAATGTGTTAACTTCCATCTTAAGGCAGGGGATTTTGTTGGAATAAGACCTAAGCTTCTCTCCTTTATTCTGCATGCTTCATGCAATATTATTAATTATGTACAAAGAAAAAGGGTTTCATACTTAAAAAGGAACTTTTTGAAAAAAAAAATCATAATAAAACAAATTAAAAGTCTCTTTCCATCTCCATACCTCTGTTGATATATTTTCTTTTCCATCATATCCGTTTTGAGTAAAAACTAAAAAGCAATTATGAATTCTCACCAAGACGGCAAGACCTAATTGAATAGATAAATAGAAATGCTTTTTTCTCCTAATAAATCATTCTAAAATATTTTAATTATCAAATAAAATATTAATTACTTGTAAAAATTTTAAAACATTGATTATATTTACTTGTTAATTTTGTTTAATATTTAAGAAGGTGTTTAAAAAGATTATATCATTAGTCTAGTTAATATAATGGTCAATTCTATGGTGTCTATGAGTTGGTGTCTAAATTTTGCCTAACTAATTTTTTATAATAAATTTTGATTTTTTAAAAATTATTTATTTTTATATATTTCATAGTGCCTGTGAGTTGGTGCCTAAATTTTACCTAACTTACTTTTTGTAGTAAGTTTTGATTTCTTAAAAATTATTTACTTTTATATTTTTTAAATTAAATATTAATTTTTAACTTTTTTTTAATAAGTAGGCACAATCTTTTAGACATTATAGCATTTACTTAATATAATACTTAAAAGGAACTGGGATGTGGGATCTCACTGGCAGCATAGTTGAAAAATAAATTTATCAGTGTACTATATGTCCCATTTATTGACCTTAAATTTGAAAGAAATGATATAAATTAAGTGAAAGTTGTAGAACTCACTATCAAGTGTAGACTGTCCAACAAATCACTAATTATTTATTTTATTTATTTATTTAGTTAAAGTTTAATGCATACATAAATAAACAACATAACTACAGGGTAAGCCGGGTCCAAGATATGGGTTGGCCATTTCAGTCTTTAGCCTAAGCTTAAGAAAATGAAGGTTAGAACTTATAAATGATTGTGACAAAGAAATTAGGCAAACAAATTCATGTGAGGTGGTGAAGGTCTCGGATTTGGTCACCAACCCCACAATCACGCACACTCTTAACTCTAGCTGTTTATGATCATGTGATATCCATCTACACCAAAATTCTTCATTTAAATCACAAAATCTTGTTAGGTGCAATAGATTTAACACGAGCAATATTATATTCCTTGTTTGAGCAATGTTTTTTATTCAATATTATATAGGATTGGCTTAAAACAATTCACATAATCATGTATCATGTCTTCAAAAAAGAATAGTATGTTGTTTGTGTTTCTTTTTGGCCCAAAGATGAAAGTGGAATCGGTATATATCAAACCTCTAATCCAACATTAACAATCCCCCAGCACAAGATTTAACAGAAAAAGGAAAAAAAAAAGTGTGAATGAGTTATAATTCATTGCCTCGGTGGAATTATTTTAGTTATGCTAACGATGTATATGAAACATTTAATATTATAATGTTCTTTCAAGTTTTTTTGAAACATTGCTTAATTTGGATTTTAAGAGTGGATTAACATAATAATTCAACCAAATGGTTATGTATTTCACTCTAACAAAGCATACATAAAATTTTGTGGCAGATTTAGAGCTATCACAAGTTCATACTACAGAGGAGCCTTGGGAGCAATACTAGTCTATGACATAACCAGAAAATCGACTTTCGGAAACGTGAAGAAATGGTTGCATGAGCTAAGAGAGTTTGGAGGTGAAGAAATGGTGGTCGTTCTGGTCGGAAACAAATCTGATTTGGTTCAGTCAAGGGAAGTTGAGAAGGAAGAAGCGAAAGGGCTTGCGGAAACAGAAAGGTTATGCTTCATGGAAACATCTGCTATGCAGAACCTGAATGTTGAGCAAGCATTCTTGCAAATGATAACTAAGATCCATGACATCACAAGCCAGAAAATGTTGGAGGCCAAGAAAGAGAATGGCACAACATTGAGGATTTCAGGTAGGAAGGAAATTCATGTAACTGATGAAGTCACTGCTACTAAACAAGCTAGTTGTTGTTCAAGATGAAAACATACACATCATTGAAGGTGCAAATACTTTCTGTATAGGAATTGTTTTGTATGCTCATTTTACTATCTCACACTCCATCTAATAGTATGAGTGTATGTTAGCTCAATGTAGGTGACAATAATGAAAACAGATAACACATCTCATTTGTATAACTGAGTTCTTGTTTCTTCCTACTTCCCCACTTCTTCCTTTCCTGTCTTTTTTGTTTTTTTTTTTTCCTTTGTCTTTTAGATCACTTGATAGTAGAATGTAAATGATGATTTTAATGTTGATTGTGTGTGTACTAGTGTTGGAATTAATGTCTCGAGTAAAGTAATATCCATGGAGTAGAAGAGGGAAACATTAGAAGATTTTATCATCATAATCTTCAGGTTTTCAAACAATTATTATGAACAAATTAACAAACATGGGCTGATTAATAACAGTTCCAACATGCTTTTGTACAGAGACACTACAATCTGTGTGTGGAATTGTAGACATGATTTTACCTCCTTTATTGAAATAAGGTGAACAATCAATGTGTCAACAAAATGTGGCATACTCATGACTTCCAAAGCTTCCTAGTACAAATCAAAAGTTATATTCATGACTTCACACAACTACCATCAATAATTTCTTTTGTAACAAAAATTTGATCATTTAACTAATAAATATCAACATACTCATCCCCCTTGTATAAAAAAAATTAAAACATTTTATCTTTGCTCACAAGAATATCACCCTATTTTTCATTCCTGCAGTGTTATTATGGCCGGGGATAGCCTTAACTTTTTGAGAAGACCTCACTTGAATAGTTTAAGGTAGCTTGAAAATGATTTTTGATAGTTAGGATGGAGAAATGGAAGACAATACTTCAAGTAAAGATGATCCCATATCAGATCGAGGTTAAATGCGTCAATAGACTCAGCTATGTGACGGTGATGACTTTGCTATCTTTGCTTTTTTCTTGGTCTGAGCCTCTTAAAGGCCATAAAAGTAACTGCTGCAGAAAGAGAATACCTGCTCCAAACAAAAATAAATAAAATCAGATTCATAAAGCAAAATTTGATTTTTAAAAATACAAATAACACTATATTTTGATTAATGCTATGGTTAGTTGATTTTAATAACATATTATTACTATATTGATTTATTCTAGAATAATTACACTATTATATGACCAATGATTTAGCCTTTTTAACTAAAATACAGGCAGTCAGTATCGTGAATGGCCTATGGATGCCTGCAACCATAGTTATCAAAGTCGAGAGTTCATCAACAGTTGTGGAGCTTAGGTAAACTTGAATTGTAAAAGCCAACACGTAAACTCAATTTTATGACCTAAAGAATTATCAACTAAAGTACAAAAGCATAGGTAACAAGAACCATAACACAAGCACAGTTGTTCGATAAGCAAGGAGAGAAAAATTTACACACCATGTCAATGTGTAGTTCAGGTGGTCTTGAGGCATTACTGAACTTCGAATTAAGGTATTGACATCCTTGGGAATAGGGTAAGGATTACTTGGATTCACATTTTCATTAGCATCTTCAATATAGATAGTATTTTCAGGAAGACCACAAGCACGCGCAATGGCAGGAACATCGACATAGAACCACTGGGAAGATTCAGGATCATTTGCCGGGACAAATATGCTTGGTTTTTCACTTCCACGAACTATGCCAACTACTTCTTTCAGTGTAACAGAAGGGGTGTGATCCTGTAAGTTACGCAAAATCAAAGTAAGTTTGAATCTTCAATCTTCTTCATCAAAAAATGACCAAGGGCAAGAAAAAAACCTCCGCAACGATGGGCTTTTTAGACCAAAACCTCCTCCGAGATGTAGTTCCATCATCCTGTGAAGGAGAAGGAACTGCATTCGGGAACTTTTCATCTAGTGTAGCCTCTACAAATTTGTCTTTCCAACTACGAGGAACCCATCCTCTGTTAACAAGAATGGGAAAAGTGACACTACAAGAAGACAAGTTTAAAAAGTTATAAAAAAAAATAATAATTAAAAAAAAAAGACTAATGAGCAATGACTAACCCAATAAACATGTGACTGATGCATGCATAGCAACATATGTAGCAATCTGTAGCTAATGATTCAGATACAATTCTAGTTGGTATAAACATGTTATCTTAAAAACTTGAGGACTTAAATCTTATGAAATATGAAGCCTAAAAAATTATGGCCAGATTGTGCCCATGAATATATTGAAGCTTTTCCCATGAATGGATTATTTATTTTTGTTATGAGTCTTAATTATTAACAATTCATTCCAATAGTTTATTAAGGTTTTCCTTTTTCTCTGTCTCAGATCTCTTTCTTTTAGCTACCGGCCCAAACAAAAGAGATTATGAGCAACAATTACAATTATCAGTTTATATCAATTGGTATCTGTATTAGTTAGCCCTAACAATAATCACAATTTACAAAGCATTGTGAGATATTGAAAGTTTATGACTTGAAAATTGTTTTAGTAGCTCAAGCCAATAATAATTTAAGAAAAGCACTATTCATACACCCAACACTCTTGACACCCGTATAAAAATACGGTTTTTACTAATTAAATGTGTATTTAAATTATTTTTTAATTAACAAAACAAAGAGAACCCCTGTTTGGTTGCTAAGAAAATAATGGTGTCAAAATGGCGTTTATTATAGGGTGTACACGTAGCGGGATTGATAATTTAATACTGATATTTTACCTGTCTGGATGATTCTCAACTGGCATAAGAGGTGTTATAACATAGTAGCCATTTTCAGTAACTCCTGAAATGCTTCTTGAGCGGGGTCCTACAAAGATTGATTTTTTATCATCAAAAACTCCTTTGCATACCACCTTCCTAAATTCCAGAGTGTCCAATTCCTGAGTTGAAGGATAACTGCGGAATTGTAAAGGTTCCATTTCCAGCCTCTTCTCTCTATATTCCAACAATTTAATCTGTAATATTGAAACAGGGAAGTAACAGTCAATGTGCTAATCCGCATGGCTAGTACCAAGACATGCAGTAATGTAAGTTCATCTAAAATTGACTGGATTACCAAAATTCGAGCAGAATATTTATAACAAACTATTAGGTTGAAAGAACATGAATGAGATCCCTATCAACTACCTTATCAAACTTCCATGATCCAATATATGTAACTTACTAGTGAAGTATATGGTTTTGAATTTAATACAATCATTACATCCAATACAATCTCTATTCTATCAGTCAATCATGGAGATGAAAATATAGACGGCATAATCCAAAACATATATTTATCATTAGGAAGGGTTTTGCCTATAGAGTAAGGGGTATACCGGCACAAGTATTATAACTGTAAAGTGAAAATAAGAGCAAAATGCCAACATATATTGATTGTAACAAACCTAATTAAGTTACCTAGTGAAATCGCCAGAATCAATTTGAAATTCACAAACTACAATTAATTACCAGTTCTTAGATTAGTCAGTAGATACTTCCTAGATTGGTCCATATGGCTTGATTAGTAGCAGAGCACATCACATTTCATGTCAGGTTAGTACTTTACTTGAGCCTCATCACAAACACATTCATATTTTGCTGAATCACTTGCCAGGACCTTGTTGACAAAGCGATTCGAGAATAAAATCAACATAATGTTATTTCCACATACTTTCACTTATACAACTCGCACAATATCAATCAACACCATTTGTTCCATGGCTTCCTTCCCTCTTCTTACAACTGGATGCTTATGTGAGACTATACGAACAAAAGTTATGAGAAACTGGCCTGGTTAGTTTCAAAAATACATCTTCCATTTACTTTTTCTTTTTCCTTTTTTTATTTGGTGGTGGGATGAAATGATGAAGGAAAATGAAACCATAAAGTCAATGTGTTACATTTATTTGAATTCAATCTTAATAAACCATCCATAAAAAAAATGCACTATTGTGATACCAGTAAACAATCTCAAAAATAAAACTGTATGCTTAAATGAAATTGAGGAACTCTTTTAGCTCACCAAAATTAATCTCTTTTTACCACAATAAAAAATGAGAATATATATATGCACCCTAACATTTTCCTAATCATGATGAAGTTAATGCTACTAGTAGAAGAAAAGCACACCTTATCTTGTCTCCTAAAAATCTGCCAAGTCCCAAGGCCAAAAGTGATTGCTCCAGGTAGAAACAGCAACCATCTAGATCCTTTTCCTTTCAAAAAATAAAAATAAAATAAAATAGTAAGTTTAATAAAAGAAGAAGGTTGCATGTTTGTGAACACAAATTCAGCATTGCGAAAAACAAGATCGACCGAACAGATAAAGAATCAATAGAAGGCGCATGAATACGTACATACCGTTTGATCCCGAAGAGGAAGAGAGTGTTTGGTCGGAATCAGATGATGTAGCGGAAGCGGCGGCGGAAGTAAACGGCTTAGATATGAGGAAGTAAGCGTAGCTCCCTCTGCTACTAGTGGCGGCAGCGGTGCTACGACGGAGGTGTGCTAGCGTTCTGGCGGTGGAAGCCATTGCTGTTACAATGTTTGATGTGAGAGCGGAAGATGAAGATTTGAAGGGTTTATGGAGTTGGAATATGGTGTTTGCGAGAGCACTGACCGCTTTGGTGGACCTTACAGAAACTCCTTTTTTTTTTCTTCCACTTTGGTGGGCCTTTCGGATTTTATACGGGCCTTCTACTTTTTTTTTGTTTTTTGTTGTTTTCCTACATAACTCCCCTCACTCGGGTGGAAGCACTCATCAACCCAGCGCACTCCGAACTACCCAGTTACCAACAAACAGCAGTTTTTCGAGTTAATACTCATTTTGACCATGAAATTATCGAGCGGCCTCAATATGGACCCCAAAATTTATAGTTACCCAATTAAAATCTTGAAATATTGAATCGTGACCCACGTTTGTCCTTGTAGCTATCTCCATTAAAGTAACGCTGATGTGGCACGTTAAATTGACACGTAGGAAAGCATAAAACGTCGCCGTTTTATGTTCTCTCCCAGTTTTAACTCAATGTGACGTCGTTTAAGGACTTTATTGGGTTAAAAAAAGTTGGGTCAACGTGTAGATGAAGTCACAGACGTAGATTGACCCTTCTTCTTCCTTCTCTTTGTCTTCTATTCTTCTTCTCCACGTTGTTGTTCTTCTCCATTGCTTGACTGTGAAGAAGGAGAATCAGAGTAACATTGTTGGTGTATTGGACTGCTGGGTGAGGTTGCTGACGAACTAACATGGGCGCAAAAAGAAACGAAGAAGATCAGGTTAGGAAGTGAAGTTTTATTTTTTTTTTCACAAATTTCTTAATACTCTGTTTTTGGCTTTTGTTTGGGTTTTTGTATTGCATTGTTATTGTCGAAGCAAGGTGCTGGTTATATTTAGGGCATTAAAAATTGTTGCATGTGAATGATGCTAGGGGTTTTTTTTCTTTGATGAAGAAGAGAATGTCGATTTTATCTTTTGCTGTCTGTGAAAAAATGTTATCATGTGTGTGTTATTGCTTGTGTTTAAAAAATTTGTTGTTTTAAAATGAATGATGACCTATTATTCTGTTTGGAGTTTGAAGTCAGTTAAGTCAGTATGCTTTGTTTTTTAAAATTATTGTTGAGATTTTTGTTATTTTGCAATGTAGATGGATGATGATATAACAATTGTCATCCACCATGAAGGAAGTTTTGAGACAAAAGAAGATGGAGAAGTTGTATATGTTGGAGACTAAATTGAATAGTTATTTGGACTAGAGGAAGATACATTGGATGTGTTCTCAATAAGAAATTATTACAAGGTTCTAGGATATGACAACTTGAAGGAGTGCTGGTGGCTAGCTCCTGGAAGGCCCTTGAAGACTGGATTGAGAGCACTGTCACATGACAAGGAGCTCTTAGAGATGTGCTTTCACGCAAAGAATAATGAAGGTGTAGTGCATGTATACCTTGAGCATGGAAATTCTGAACATAAAGGTGATGAGGTTCCACAACTGGTCCCTATGACCCTCAATCCAAAAATCATGGTATCTGACACCACCTCAAATCCATCCTCATGTATTCCAAATACAGCCCTTGAACAAAATACAATCACATTCCCTGAAGCAAATTCTGTACCCCCAGGCCAACTGAACTCTGCTCCTCCAAGTTAGCCCCACTCAAAACCTCAAACCAAACCCACCTCAAATTATCCAGCCCAACCCACCTTTGAACCTGTAGCCCAACCCAAGTCAAAGCCTGCAGCCCAGCCCACAACCACACCTCCAGCCCAGCCCACATCCACACCTCCAGCCCAGCCTAAACCAATGCCTATTTCTAATCCATGTTCTTCTAAACCAAAAAATAATAAATCTGAGAAGTCCATTCCACCCACCACTACAAAGAAGTCTGAAACAAGTGTCAAAAAGAATTCAAAGTCTACCCCAAAGAAAGGTACTGTGAAGAAGGTACCGATACCACCACCAAAATGAGTGACACGATCAGCTTCAAGATTTGCACCCAAAGGGAAGAAGGTTGTTGGTGAGGTCCCATCCGTGACATTAAGCAGTGACAGTAGTGACTCGTATGAGAGTGTGGAAGATGAACTTTATAGGCCTGGACCCGAGGCTTTTGAGAGTTCAAGTGATGATGAATCTGATTCTGAAGTTGCTACAGCAAGACCCAGGGAGTTGAAAATGAAAAAAAATAAGGCAAAAGGTAAGATATGTCTCGAAGACTTGTGTGAAGAAGATGAGCTGATAGTTCAGAATTCTGATGAGGAAGTTGATCTGGGCCAAGTGATTGGAAAAGCCCCTGAGGTCCAGCCACCATATGACGCCTTTGATGCATACCACGATGATTCTGATGGAAATGACTCGTGGAAATCTGAGGAAATGAAGACCCCACCTAATTCGGACGAAGAATCTGATGCGGATGAGGACGATGCTTTTCCAATGTTCATGGAGGGATGATAAACCACTATTTTATGGTTTATATTATGTTTAATTATGTGGTTTTATCATGATCCTTACCCACTTATTCATTAAATTAGCATGCATTCAGATTTCCTTCCTGAATTTATTACATGTTTGAAAACTGCTTCCTAGAGACTTTAATTATTTATTTTTAATTCTCCTTTATTCCATTCGGTGCCGTGATCTGTGTGTTGAGTGTTTCAGACTTTACAGGGCATAAATGAGTTGGAGATTGGAAAGGAAGCTAGCAAAAATGGAAGGAACACAAGAATTTGAGGAGATAACCAGCGAGAAGTGACGCGGTCGCATAGCTCACGCGACCGCGCGAAGGAGAGCAAATCGCAGTGACGCGGCCGCATGGCTAACGCGACCGCGCGGATTGGAAAAGCTCAGGCGACGCGGTAGCGTGGACGACGCAAACGCGTGGCGAGGAAAAGCGCGAATGACGCGTCCGCATGGACGACGCAATCGCGTGACATGTGCGATCTGCATAATCTGCAGAATTCATTGGGGGCGATTTTGGACCTTGATTCGGCCCAATTTTCGGCCCGGAACAGCAGACTAGAGTCAGAGAACATGCAGAAACAAATAACACATTCATTCAGTCAACAGTGGAGAGATCTAGTTTTACTCTCTTAGGTTTTTTTCTCTCTAGGTTTTTAGAATTTTAATTTTCAATTGGTTTTAGCATTGGAACATTGAGAAGAGTTATTTCCTTATCAAGACTTCATCATTCTAGTTTGTTTTCTTAACTTGGTTTCATTCTTCCATGTTCTTTGCTTTGTTCAATTTTGTCATTCAGATACTTTTATGATTATTTAATGCAAGGATTATTTCTTTTTAATTCAATTTCAATTCCAATAATCATGTCTTCTTTTAATTCCCTTTCATGTGCTATGGATTCTTTATTTACAATGCGTGAGTAGTTTCCTTACTTGATGGGGAGTTGATTAAAAGGAACTCTTGAGTTGGAAGGATTGAAAGAAAATTTGTAATTGGGTTAATTGTTGGATTGCTATCCTGTCACCGACGCCAATCCCCTTGAACTAAGTGGGTTGCAACTTGTGAACAGATCTGGCATTCCAACTTGTTTGACTTTTCCTTACCTAGTAAAGGATAACCAAACAGAACAACCATTAATTATAAATTAATCTTACAATCACCCCATCAATAGTAGAAATTCCAACCAATCAACTCCCAGTCAAGGCTTTTATTCATATTATTTAATTTTCCTCAATTTACATTCCAATTTACTTAACTCAACTTCTTTGAACATCTGATTAATAAGATAGCACACTTTTCTGCAACTCGTTGGGAGACGACCTGGGACTTAAAACTCCCAGTGATTTTTAATTTAACTCTCTGTGACATATTTCTAAATTGATAGGTAGATTTTCGGTGAGTTAAGAACTATACTTGCAACGTAACTATTTTAATAATTTTTAATTCACCAGCTTCTGCGTCTCATCAATTTTTGGCGCCGTTGCCGGGGAGTTGCAATAGAGTGCTAAATTTATTAATTAGAATTTATTTATTTTCATTTTATTTTATTTTGCTACTATGAGCTGCATGTTTCTTCCGTCAAATGACGCGCTCACTTCCTGATCCGCGCTTGCTAATACTCGATCCTGAAATTGAAAGGACAATTTCATGAATAAGGCGAGAACAGCGTCGGTTAGCCCGCTCTGAGGGCGGATCTGAAAGTGAATCTGAGGAAGAAACCAGCCCCCGTTCTACTGATTCGGTTGTTTTACGTGCAGAAAATATGGCAGCTAGGAGAGTTACCATCCAGGAGGATGGAGCCCCTGATTTTATAATGCAACTGTTTCAAGCGCATCATCCGGCGGTAGCTACAGATTTTGAAATAAAGCCCGCACTGCTAAATTTGATGCCTAAGTTTCATGGCCTACCTGCTCAAGAGCCTATCAAGCACTTAAGAGATTTCCAGGCAGCCTATTCTACTGTCAGGCGTGATGGCACTGATGAAACTTCAATTCTGCTGAAAGCTTTTCCGTTTTCTCTTGAGGGAAAAGCAAGAGTGTGGTACTACACTCAACCTCTAGCAAATGTATCCAACTGGGATACACTCAGAAAGGAGTTTCTGGAGAAATTCTTTCCATTTGAAGTTACTGATAAGCTAAGGAAGGATATCTCCACAATTATTCAGGATGACAATGAGACTCTCTTTGAATATTGGGAGCGCTTCAATAATCTTCTGGAAGCATGCCCTCACCACATGATTGAAAAGATCGTGCTACTCAGCTATATTACACAAGGTATGAGGCCCCAAGATAAAACCATATTGGAAAGTGCCAGCAATGGGTCTATGAAGAAGTACAAGACCACCGATGAAGCTTGGCAATTGATTAGTGATTTAGCTGAATCCACTAGGAACCATAGACAAAAGCAAGGCCATTCAAAAGCTGTTGCAGAAGTATCCTCTAGCAGAGAGACTGCTGCTCTAACTCAAAGCATCTATGAAATGACCAACTTGTTGAAACAAATGCAGTTGAATCAACAAGCTCAGCAAGCTCAACCTCCTCCACCACAGCAAAGCCAACAACTAGTCCCACAAAAAATTTGCAAAATCTGTGCTGATTATAGCCATTACACTGATGAATGCCTGCAGCTCCAACAAGAAGACAACATGGTGGCATCCACTCATAACTTCTATGACCGCCCCAACCAAGGGTACAATCAAAGTGGAAATAATAACCATGGATGGCAGGACAATTCAAACCAGAATTGGAGGGACAATAATAACAGAGGAGGCAGAGATAATTAGGGAAATCAGAGGTGGAATAATAACAACAACAGGCAGTAAAATCAACCTTACAGAGCACCTCACCTGAGGCAGAACCAAGGACCACAGAACAATCAGCAGCAGACCTCTCAATTTACTCATTCTTCGTTATCTTCTAATGAAGATCTACTACAATCTTTTGAGAAAAGACAACAGACCATGGAAACCAACATCATGAATAGTATCAATGCCAGTCTGAATGGTCTCACCTCTACTATGCAAGCTTTTATGACACAGTTTGTACCAGCACAAAATTCCAGTAACCAACCTTCAAGCACCACTGGAATCCCCTCTCAACCATTACCCAACCCAAAGGGAGGCATTAATGCTATCACCCTGAGGTCCGGAACCACACTGCAGGAGAGGAATCAGGAGGAACCAAGCTCACCAGAATACGCCTCAGCTGAAGAGGTGGTAGGAATCGAAGATGTTGAAGAGGAAGAGGATATACAGGACATAGCTGAAGAAGAGATAGCTCAACCACAGGAGGAAGCACCAAAAAGCGCATGCACCACAGAAAACACCACTCCCATTCCATTTCCACAACTTGCAAGAAAGCCCAGGAAGCAGCTGGAACCCGATCCTAAAATGATAGAGATATTCAAAAAGGTTGAGGTAACTGTTCCCCTTTTTGATGTTATTCAGCAGGTACCTAAATATGCAAAGTTTCTAAAAGACTTATGTATCCATAAAGATAAAATTAATGAATTAGAAACTATTCCTTTAGGTAGTTCTATATCTGCTTTAATGGGAGGATTACCTGAAAAATGTAGTGATCCAGGTCCTTGCATAGTTAGTTGTACTATTGGCGGTGTAGTAATTTATGATTGCATGTGTGATTTAGGAGTATGTGTCAGTATAATGCCTTTGTCTATATATGATGTTTTGAGGCTCCCTCCCTTAAAAAGGTCGGCAGTTCGTTTTGTGTTAGTAGATAAAAGCATTATTACAGTGGCTGGAGTTGTTGAAGATGTTTTGGTGAACATTAAAGGGCTCATATTTCCCACTGATTTTTATATCTTGGAGATGCCCCACAATGATTCAGATAAGCCATCATCAATCCTACTTGGAAGACCATTTCTGAAGACATCAAAATTCAAATTGGATGCTTTTTCAGGAACATACTCCTTTGAAATAGATGGCCGCATAGTAATCTTCAATCTGAATGGAGTCATTGACAACCCCCCAGAAGATCGTTCCATCTTCCAGTGTGATGTCATAGACGAAAGTGTGGCTGAAGTTCAAAAGGAAGAGTTTGAAGAGAGGCACACTGGACAAGGTCCAAGTGTGGGGACCCTCTTAACTGATAGTGAGGGCACTTCGCCATTTTCACAAGCCCCAGATAATCCAGAGCCCGCCCATGATCAAAAGTTAGAATTGAAACCTCTCCCTCCACATCTCAAATATGCTTATCTTGAGGATGAGCAGAAGCTTCCGGTTATTATTGCAAGGGAACTGACTTCTCAACAAGAAGAGCAGTTGCTTGATGTACTGAGGAAGCGTAAGAAGGCAATTGGGTAGAGTTTGGCAGACATAGTGGGAATCAACCCTCAAGTATGCGAGCACAGAATATTTTTAGAAGAGGGAGCAAGACCTGTCCATCAACCCCAAAGAAGATTGAATCCCACCATCTTGAAAGTTGTCAAAAAGGAAGTGACCAGACTATTAGAAGCAGGTATCATATATCCCATTTCAGACAGTGAATGGGTAAGCCCAGTACAAGTGGTGCCCAAGAAATCTGGAGTCACTACAGTGAAGAGTGAGCATAGAGAGCTCATAGCAACTAGAGTTCAGAATGCTTGGAGAGTCTGCATTGATTACAGGCGTCTCAACCAAGCTACCCGTAAGGATCACTACCTACTTCCATTCATTGATCAAATGCTGGATCGCCTGTCAGGTAAATCACATTATTGCTTTTTAGATGGTTACACAGGTTATTTCCAGATTCATATAGCTCCTGAGGATCAGGATAAGACTACTTTCACATGTCCTTTTGGGACCTATGCTTATAAGAGAATGCCCTTTGGCTTGTGCAATGCACCAGCTACCTTTCAAAGGTGCATGATGAGTCTTTTCTCTGATCTTATTGAGGACTGTATGGAAGTTTTTATGAATGATTTTAGCGTTTATGGTGATTCTTTTAGTCTTTGCCTAGATGGATTATCTAGAGTATTAGATAGATGTGTTAATACAAACCTTGTATTGAATTTCGAAAAATGCCACTTTATGGTAAAACAAGGGATTGTATTAGGACATGTGGTATCTAATAATGGCATTTCTATAGACCCAGCAAAGGTAAATGTTATTTCTAGTTTACCTTACCCCTCTTCTGTGAGGGAAGTCTGTTCGTTCCTTGGCCATGCAGGTTTTTACAGGAGATTTATTAAGGACTTCAGTAAGGTAGCACTTCCCTTATCTAGATTACTGCAGAAGGATATTGAGATCGAGTTCAGTGAGGATTGCAAACAAGCGTTTGATAAGCTGAAGACTGCTCTAACTCAAACCCCTCATTGTGAGAGGACCAGACTGGAGCCAGCCGTTTGAAATCATGTGCGATGCTTCTAACCATGCAGTAGGAGCAGTGCTGGCTCAACGTGAAGGTAAGGATTCTTTTGTTATTGCCTATGCGTCTAAGACTTTAGACACTGCCCAGTCCAATTATACTACTACTGAGAAAGAGCTTCTTGCTATTGTTTTTGCTCCGGATAAATTCCGAGCTTATTTACTTGGTACTAGAGTAGTAGTGTATTCGGACCATGCAGCTTTAAAGTATCTATTAGCTAAAAAGGAATCCAAACCAAGACTTATATGTTGGATACTGCTGTTACAAGAATTTGATTTAGAAATAAAGGATAGGAGTGGTAATCAGAATTTAGTAGCAGACCACTTGAGTCGCCTTGAACATATTAAGGATGATTCTACTCCTATAGATGATAATTTTCCTTTTGACAACCTGCAAGCAGTATCTGAGGTAGTCCCTTGGTATGCACCCGTCGCTAATTATTTAGTTAGCCGCACATTCCCTCCACATTTTTCTAAACATCAAAGAGACAAGCTGAAAAGCGAGTCTAAATATTATATATGGGATGACCCATATTTATGGAGGTGTGGCGCTGACCAGATCATTAGACGGTGTGTGCCTCAATCAGAATTCCAGTCTATTTTAGAGGCCTGTCACTCATCTGAGAGTGGAGGACATTTTGGCCCTCAAAGAACAGCAAGAAAGATCTTAGACTGCGGATTCTGGTGGCCTACTCTTTTTAGAGATGCTGCTGAGTTTTGTAAATCTTGCCCCCCATGCCAGAAATTTGGTAATATATCCAGGAGGGATGAGATGCCTCAACAATATATGCTTTTCTGTGAAATTTTTGATGTTTGGGGCATTGACTTCATGGGTCCATTTCCAAATTCTAATGGATATTTTTATATATTGTTAGCTGTGGATTATGTTTCCAAATGGGTGGAAGCAATTCCTACCCGCGCTGATGATGCTAACACTGTTGTTTCCTTTGTGAGAAACCATATTATATATCGCTTTGGATCACCACGAGTGATCGTGAGCGATCAAAGCACCCATTTTTGTAACAGGAGACTAATAGGATTGATGAAGAAGCATGTGATAATCCATAAAGTTGCAACAGCTTACCATCCCCAAACTAATGGGCAAGCCGAGGTGTCGAACAGAGAAATCAAGCGTATCTTGCAAAAGATAGTAAAGCCTCATAGAAAAGACTGGAGCACCAGGCTACAAGATGCACTGTGGGCATATAGAACAGCATACAAGACACCCATTGGGATGAGTCCCTTCCGCTTGGTTTACGAAAAATCTTGTCATCTCCCAGTTGAAATAGAACACAGAGCCTTCTGGGCAGTTAAGGAGTGCAACATGGGAATTGGGAATGCTGGAGCTGAAAGAAAGTTGCAACTGCAGGAACTGGAGAACCTTCGCCTAGAAGCTTATGAGAATTCCAGAATTTACAAGGAAAAGGCGAAAGCTGTGCATGATCAAAACATCAAGAAGAAAGAGTTCCAACCTGGAGATTTTGTCCTTCTTTACAAATCTCGACTGAGGCTCATGCCCGGTAAGTTGAGATCAAAATGGGAAGGTCCATACAGAGTAGAAAAGGCTGAACCGTACGGAGTTTATCACCTAAGCCATCCTTCAAGCTCTGAACTTATTATGGTTAATGGACAACGCCTGAAGCTATACCATGGTGAGAAGGTGCAGAAAAATAAGGAGCTTGAGATCTTCCGCTTGGAAGATCCCCACATAGCAGCAGATTGAGCTAGTGGAGCGTCCAACTTACGGACGTTAAAGCAAAGTGCTTGGTGGGAGACAACCCACCATGGTATGATCGTTCTTTTCTTTGTTTTTCCTATTCAATAACTCTTCTCTTTATTAGTACTTTTGTGCATTTGCATTTACATGTCTTTATATTTCTTTTAAAAAAAAAAAAATTTCGCCACGCGACGCGATCGCATCAGCGACGCGTCCGCGTCGCAGAGGGGGTGAAGAAAAAAAATAAATGAACAGAGAGTCCGGCTGGATCGTGGCTGGAGGCGTGCCAATGGCACAAATCGACCCACGCGACCGCGTCCCTGACACGTTCGCGTCGCATGGGAATCATGGCCTTCCACGCGACCGCGTGCCCCACGCGGCTGCGTGCCCTGAGTTTTCGACGTAAAAGGGTGCACATCAACATTTTGTGCGAGAGTGATGCTGGATTGGTGCTGGAAGCACAATCCTTGTCACGCGATCCCGTCGCCGACGCGACCGCGTCATCAGTTTTCTGACGCGCACTCATGCGATCGCGTGACCCACGCGATCGCGTCACCCCAATTTGGCAATTAAATTAAACTGAACAGAGAGTTGTGCTGGAGCGAGGCTGCACTCGCGCCAGCAGCGTAACACGGGTCACGCGACCGCGTGACCGACGCGATTGCATCCCCTTACCTGACGCGCACTCACACAAACGCGTGTCCCACGCGGCCGCGTCGCATACGCCGCACAGCTCAACCTAAATTGCCAAATTATCTTATCTTTCTCTCTTCCAAATCCTAATTTTCCTTTTCCCTCCTTATTTATTCCTTCCCCCTTCCCCTTTCTATCTCACCTTTCACTCTCTATCTCTCTCACCACCATTAACAAGGTTTTACCTTCTTCTTCCTTCTTCTCTTTTTCTATCATTCTTATTATATTATGTATATATATTATTATTTTCTTTTTCTTTTCAAATTTTTATTTTTCTTCTTCTTCTTTTCTTTTCTTTACATGGTGTTAGAAACCTTTTGAGTCATCATCCCTCATTATATGCTTGTGGATTATTGCAAATTGTTTGACAATTATTTTTCTCCCATTTAAGGGATTGCTTGCATGTTCATCTTCATATTTTCTATACCCTATTCACCATGCATGCTATATGTTTGTGAAAAAGCTCATGTGGCATTATGCACTTCTCTATGTTGCTATACTATTCAATGCTTGCTTTTCACAACTTTCTCTTATTATTTTATTAATTAAATTTAATTGTCAATACAAACGTGATGGTTTGTTATGAAGTAATGCTTGGTCTATGCTACTCGTGCCCTTTGCCAGCATGCCAATAAACACCTTGCATTCACTTGTTTTTATCTGCACTAGCTATTTTCCATTGATGGCTTTTCATATGTACTCGAGAGCATGTGTTCATGTCATCTACATTTTACTGTGCATCCATCACCCTCTTTTCCTTCCTTGCTGTATATCTCTTTAAATTTAATTTTCTTTCTCTTCCCTTCTTTCAGGATGGCCACCAAGAAAGGAAAGAAGAAAGCAACTTCCAAACCACCAGCAAGAAAAGGAACTAAAAGAGCATTAGTGGCAGAGCCTTCTTCAACCGCAGAATTGAGCGAAGACAATGGGGTTTCCTACGGAGACAGCCAAGGCAGGTCAATCTTTCTTGGGTAGTTGAGTTCTACTCCAACTTCTACATGCCGACCCTGCAGTCTGTTTATGTCCGGCAGAAGCAAGTCCCCATCACAGAAGAGGCCATTTAGCAAGCTCTGAGTCTTCCCCCCATTCCAGCAGGAATGGACGCTTTTCAAGAAGCCGCCCTTCAGCGCCAGAGATACCAATTTGACTGGAACTCTGTTCTCGGAGTCATCGCATTACCTGGCAGCCGTTGGATCTACGGATACCACCGTACCCGCCCTAAGGGAATCTTGGCTTCAGCACTTACCTTGGAGGCTCGCGTATGGGCACAGATCATGTCCCATTACATCTTTCCGAGCACTCATGAGTCCTCTTTCACTGCGGACATGGCTGTTCTACTATGGTGCATCCTTACAGACCAACCTCTGAATCTCTCAAGACATATCTGGAATGCTATGGAACACGTACAAATTGCGGGCAACCTACCTTTCCCCGCCTTGGTCTCAGATCTTGTCTCAGCAGCTGGAGTCTCCTACAGAGCTGGGGACACCAAAGCCATGCTTCCACGAGATGATCAATATGTCCCTAACGGAAAATACCTCAGACTCTCAGCAGCCACTACAAGCCTTCCTACTGCTCCAGTTGAAGATAATCCTTCTTCAATACCACAAGCATCTACAACTGAGAAATTACTCCAGCAGATAATCGAACGGTTGGATCGACAAGAACAGAAAGCAAAGATAAGAGAGCGCCGTAACGAGCGCCGATTCAAACACCTCAAAGAGCTACTCAAGGGACGCTTCAGAGACTCAGACACCCCGGACTCCACTTCCTTTACTAGCACTGGGAGCCATGATGGTCCCGATGATAGAGATACTGCTACCAGCCCACCCCTGTTCCTGACAGATGGCACCGAGGACGGTGCAAAGCCTTAAATGTGGGGAGGTCGGTCAGTACCTGACTTTCGGAGGTAATTTCTCTTCTCTAGCACCAATAATTAGGATATTTTAGTTAGATTTTCTTTCCTTTATAGAATAGAATAAATTGCATAGGTTAGAATAGTTGCATGCATGTTCTACTTGATTGAAAAGACAATAAGTTTCTTTTAAAAATCTATCTTTGGAACAAAATTTCACTAATTTTTCAAAAATTCTTATGATAAATTTGCTTGAGTTGTATTTGGAACATGATATTTAAGTTAAAAAACACACAACCTGTGAAAGATTTGAGCCTTTATGAATGGTTACATTATTTAACCATAATTATTTCATTTCTGTGTGTTTACTTCTCTATGATTGTGATCTATATTTTGTTTTATCTTATATGTCCAATAGCTATTATATTTGTATGCTTGCACATGATTGAGGCCATTATTTATTTAAACTCACTTATCCAAATTAAGCATACCCTTTTAAATTATCTTTGTTAACCACTTTGAGCTTTTAATTCCCATTTGTTCGATATTTCACCACATTACTAACCTTAAGCCGAAAAACAATTGTATATCCCAAATTGAATCTTTGGTTAGCTTAAGATAGAATTGTGTGTGCTAGTTAAGTATGGGAAATTGTGGGAACAAAAGTTGTTAAGGGAATGTATAATGAAAAATTTTAAGGGAATTTGGATACCTACTCATGTGAAATTATAAGAATGAAAAATCTATGTGCATTGATAAGCTTTATTTATTTTAAGCAAAAAAAATTGATAAATAAATAAATAAGGGGACAAAATTACCCCAATGTTAAATTCAGAATTCAAAGATCAGTGCACATATAATAGAACCAAAATATAAGTTGATACATGAGTATGGATTGAAAAAGGGAATTCTGGGTAGCTAGGTATGAACTTTAAAGATGACATTAAGTGTATACAAGTTATGTTAGAGCTTGGGTTAATTAAAGATTCAATTTATTAGCTCACTTGACCAAATATACACCCCTACCTATGCCTTAGCCCCATTACAACCTTGAAAAGACCTCATGATGTTTGCATTGGTATATTAACTGTTGTTGATTGGTTAGGAGAAGAACAAAAGTTAGAAATCATGATTAGAGAAGGATAGAGTGACCACCCTATACACTAGAGGTTAGAGCGTACATACATTATCAGCGAGGGTTCAATACTTGAATTTTCAAGTTCCCTGCTTTCATGAGCTATCTTCTTGCACTTTTATCTGTTTTATTGTGTAATGATAAAATTAGTGGAATTTGATTTGTAATTATTTTGAAGAGCTTATTTACTTTTGATCAAGTGGACAAGAATCATATAGTTGCATTTATTTATATATATATATATATGGGTTTGCATTGCATTTCATGAGTTTCTACATGTTCATACTTATTTCCTTATCTCCTTCAATTAAGCATGAGGACATGCTAATGTTTAAGCGTGGGGAGGTTGATAAACCACTATTTTATGGTTTATATTGTGTTTAATTATGTGGTTTTATCATGATCTTTACCCACTTATTCATTAAATTAGCATGCATTCAGATTTCCTTCCTGAATTTATTACATGTTTGAAAACTGCTTCCTAGAGACTTTAATTATTTATTTTTAATTCTCCTTTATTCCATTCGGTGCCGTGATCTGTGTGTTGAGTGTTTCAGACTTTACAGGGCATAAATGAGTTGGAGATTGGAAAGGAAGCTAGCAAAAATGGAAGGAACACAAAAATTTGAGGAGATAACCAGCGAGAAGTGACACGGTCGCATAGCTCACGCGACCGCGCGAAGGAGAGCAAATCGCAGTGACGCGGCCGCATGGCTCACGCGACCGCGTGGATTGGAAAAGCTCAGGCGACGCGGTAGTGTGGACGACGCGAACGCGTGGCGAGGAAAAGCGCGAATGACGCGTCCGCATGGACGACGCGATCGCGTGACATGTGCGATCTGCATAATCTACAGAATTTGTTGGGGGCAATTTTGGACCTTAATTCGGCCCAATTTTCGGCCCGGAACAGCAGACTAGAGTCAGAGAACATGCAGAAACAAATAACACATTCATTCAGTCAACAGTGGAGAGATCTAGTTTTACTCTCTTAGGTTTTTTTCTCTCTAGGTTTTTAGAATTTTAATTTTCAATTGGTTTCAGCATTGGAACATTGAGAAGAGTTATTTCCTTATCAAGACTTCATCATTCTAGTTTGTTTTCTTAACTTGGTTTCATTCTTCCATGTTCTTTGCTTTGTTCAATTTTGTCATTCAGATACTTTTATGATTATTTAATGCAAGGATTATTTCTTTTTAATTCAATTTCAATTCTAATAATCATGTCTTCTTTTAATTCCCTTTCATGTGCTATGGATTCTTTATTTACAATGCGTGAGTAGTTTCCTTACTTGATGGGGAGTTGATTAAAAGGAACTCTTGAGTTGGAAGGATTGAAAGAAAATTTGTAATTGGGTTAATTGTTGGATTGCTATCTTGTCACCGACGCCAATCCCGTTGAACTAAGTGGGTTGCAACTTGTGAACAGATCTGGCATTCCAACTTGTTTGACTTTCCCTTACCTAGTAAAGGATAACCAAACAGAACAACCATTAATTATAAATTAATCTTACAATCACCCCATCAATAGTAGAAATTCCAACCAATCAACTCCCAGTCAAGGCTTTTATTCATATTATTTAATTTTCCTCAATTTACATTCCAATTTACTTAGCTCAACTTCTTTGAACATCTGATTAATAAGATAGCACACTTTTCTGCAATTCGTTGGGAGACGACCTGGGACTTAAAACTCCCAGTAATTTTTAATTTAACTCTCTGTGACATATTTCTAAATTGATAGGCAGATTTTCGGTGAGTTAAGAACTATACTTGCAACGTAACTATTTTAATAATTTTTAATTCACCAGCTTCTGCGTCTCATCAAGGGAGCAAGATTTGGTGAGCTAAAGTTGGAGGTCGGGATGAAGTTCAATAGCAAACATGATTTTATTGAGGCCGTGAGAAAGTTCACCATACAAGAGGGGAGGCAAATCAATTTCAAAAGAAATGAGAGTTATAGGGTGAGAGCTGTTTGCAAGTACAAGAAGGAGGGTTGTAAGTGGGTTGCATATGCCTCTATGGATCATGAAGGGACTTGCTGGCAGATGAAAACATTCAACAACAACCACATATGTGCAAGGAGAACTAAAAATAGGGCAGCAAATAGGAAGTGGTTAGCCTCAAAGCTGGTAAAGAAAATAAGAAAATATCCTAACCTGAAACATGGAGAAGCGTCTGATTACTTCAAGAGGAAGTGTGATATTGACCTCAATAAGTCCTCTCTGACTAGAGCCTTAAGTGATGCAAGGAACATTGTATATGGAGATGCGGCAGCACAATACACACTTCTTAGAGACTATGCAGAGACACTATTGAAAAGTAACCCTGGATCAACTATTAAAATAGGAGTGAAGCCGCAGCCTGAAGGAGAACCAACTTTCGAAAAAATGTACATATGTCTCGATGGATGCAAGAAAGGATTCAAGGCTGGGTGTCGGCCTCTAATTGGGCTAGATGGAGCCTTTTTGGAGGACAAATACTAGCCGCAGTTGGACAAGACGCCAGCAACCATATATATGTCATCGCTTGGGCCATTGTAGAGGTTGAGAACAAGGAAAACTGGTGATGGTTTATGGAGCTTCTGTTAGATGATCTGGGTGATGTAGCCTCTAAAAAATTGTGCTTTATGTCTGACATGCAAAAGGTAATATTTAAGCTTTAAAAAAATTTGACTGCAACTATCAAGGACTCTGTTGGGACATAATTTAAATTTAAGGGTTTAGATAGAGTCATAACTGTTTATTTGGGGGGCTTAATTGGGGCTCGATAACAGTAATTGCTAACAGATAGAGTCATATGATGGCAGGGGTTAATTCCAACAGTCCGTGAATTGATGCCTGGAGTGCACCATAGGTTTTGTGTGTGGCACCTATGGAAGAACTTTAACAAGCAGTGGAACACACAAGAGTTAAGAACCATGTTATGGGAATGTGCAAGAGAGACAACTAGGCATGGTTTTGAACAGAAAATGGAGAAAGTAAAGAGAAAGAATGAGGAAGCCTGGGCCTACTTGAACAAATGGCCAAAGGAAAGTTGGACGAAGGCATACTTTAGTCATGATCTGAAGCTGGATAACATTTGTAATAACGCGTGCGAGGTCTTCAAAGCAAGGATAAAGGAGTATAGGAAAAAGCCTATACTCACTCTACTAGAGGAAGTACGCATGTTCGTGATGAGAACAATTGCAAAAAAACAAAGTGAAGCTGCAACACCACATTGGCAGGTTACCTCCTATTCAGAGGAGCAGACTAGAGAAGATAAGGAAGGAGTCACAAAAATGGCGTCCGGTGTGGTGTGGTGATGATGGCTATCATAAATTTGAGATTCATGGATTTCCAACAAACATGGCTGTTGACTTGGAAAAGCATATATGCACATGCAGATTCTAGCAGATCACAGGTATAAGATTCTTTTTTTTTTCTTACTTGGTAGTAGTTATAAAATGTCTTAGAAGTACATATGAGGTCTCATTGGCAACTTTTGTAGGAATTGTAACGTTGATTGAAATATAAACTGTTTGTGACGTGAATGAATATAAACTATTTGTGACTGAACCTCCTCTTTGATTGAATATAATCTGGATTTCAGGCATGCCATGTGTCCACGCATGTGCTGCAATAGCTAGACTCAATGGGAATCCTGAAGACTATTGTCACAAGTGGTTGACAATGGATTCATATAAAGAAACATATAAGCATTCCTTGAATCCCATCCCTGGACAAGCAATGTGGGAGAAGTCTCAGTATAGTAGGCCCCAGGCTCCCAAGATTCGGAGGAAGCCAGGTCCTTTGAAGCAGAAACGACGAAAGGATGCAGATGAAGAGCCTTCAGGAAGTAAGAAGAGTAAGACAGATGCAACAAAGCTACCTAGAAAGTACAAGGAGTTTTCTTGTGCTTACTGTGGGACAAAAGGTCACACGAAGAGAAGTTGCTCCCACAGAAAAGCTGATGATATTGCAGCTGCCCTTGCTGCTACTGCAGCAGCTGTAATAGCTAAGGAGAAACAAAAGGGTGCTAATGCAGCAACTAATGTTGCCACTTCTGCAGCAGCTGGTGTTGCCACTTCTTCAACAACTGGTGTTGCTACTTCTGCAGCAACTAATGTTGCTACTTCTGCAGCCCCAACAAATGCTCCTTCGGAGATTGTGCTTTCACAGACCCATTTTTCACAACCAGATAATGGAGATCAGGAACAAGTAGGATTCCGATATGTCCTATTATTTGTGTTTTTAATGGTTATTTAAAAAAAATATCTATTTAAATTAATTTTAACTTTGACTGACGGGGACTTGTATTATACTCATGCAATCATAGGTGACTCCTGCAACGAGGCCCGACAAATTACAGCCTAAGAGGAAAGCATTTCCAGCCCCAGGATCATCAAGTGTTGACCCATTGCAAGGAGCAAGTGCTGGAACATCTTCAATGATGGCTGAATTCATGAAATTTGTCCCAACACCAGGAGTGAAGCCAGCATTCAAACCTCCTAGGAAGAAATGAATGATGTTTAGTTGTGATAGACTATTATAGTTGGGGTAGTTGTTTTCTTAATTATGTTTATCTTGTGTCACTGGAACATGGTTATATGTGTGTGTCCAAATACTTGGCTATTTTGTTAAAGAATTTCTGGATGTATTTTGTTAATGACTTTCTGGATATTTGTTCAGTTGTTGGCAAGCAATGCTTTTGGATATTCACTAAATGTAGACACTTTATTTCAGGTTTATGAATGGTACAAATATGTTTAATATTTAGCTTTCCTTTCTTACTATTGCAATATGACATATGTACCAGAGGAGCTAAAACCATGCTTCTTTTTCATGAAAATCTGAATACAATACTTTCATTCACCCTCAGAGTACACACCTTCAGGCCCACACTTTTAATCAAAATTTAATCATACTTACACCATACATAACAATCAGAAACACAACTAAACAAATAACCAAACTTAAAATACTAATCCATATTTTCAAACACCTAATTTCAACTTCCGTTGAAGTAATTCTCCATGCTAAATTCATCTTCCAACTATCATCACTGCTTGTAGGTTGTGTTTTGTCCACTAAACTCTGTTCTTCTTCACTGTCTGCCCACATAAAGAAACCACACCACATTCTCCCAGAACTTTGCCAATTTTGCAACAACCAGCAAAAAGAAAAAATCTTAAGATTACTCATCAACCACAAATACCAGTAGCAACACATTGAGGAAGAAGAAGACGACATTGAGAACTTACATTATAATTTGGACACCCATAAAAGGAGATCAGGATTAGCATTTGTTCCAGACCAGCGAAGCACTGGACGCATTCCACAACCACACCAGTTAGGAATCTTTCCCAACCTCCCACCATTAAGGTTCCTCAGGGAAGCCCCATGAGAACGTGATCGTGCAGAACTCACTACAGGTTGGCTTCCTGAACTCATCATTTCTCCAGCACAGTCTTCATCGTATTCGAAAAGGAGGGTTGCAAATTAGGGTTTTATCATCTATGGAGGGGTTAAATTGAGTTGATTCAAATTTGGCCACATCATTCACTCATCAAGAATCCACCCTGGCAAGCTACATGACACTTGGATACACACGCTGGCGACTTAACGTGCCACATCAGCGTTCCGTTAACGGAACTATCGACAAGGGTAAACGTGGGGCACGATTCAATATTTGAGGGTTTTAATTTGGTAACTATAAATTTTGGGGTCCAAAATGGGATTCAACTCACAGTTTTTCACTTCATAATTAACACCATGACAAATTGACAAGTAACTCATTTAATTTCTGACAACACAGACTGGAGTAGAAGAGTTGAAGAAGAGGAGGAGTAGAGTTTGAAGAAAAGTGCTCGGCAATTGAAAATGAGAATCAAGCTAGGATTAAAGTGGCAGGAAGAAGCATAACTAAAAGCAACACAACTTCAAGAGAAAAATTATAAATTGATGCAGACACAGGGAAACCAACTTGTTAATATCAAGGCAGTTCAAATTTACAATCAAACATGAACAATATAAATTCATATCTGCCTACTACACTTACACATGCAAATATGTACCAAACTAAGAATCTATTGTTCCTCAAACACAGTGAATTTATATACTTACCATCATCATTTAGTTATAGTCACCATGAAATTAATCGATCAACCACCTGTCCACATCCTCAAAAACAAGACCTAATTTCTAACTACAAGAGCTTCATCAAACTCCATGTAGTTTTCATAGAAAATGCAAAAAGAATGGAACCTTGATGCGTTTGGAGTAGGTGGAAGAAGCAGAGGTGGAGGAAGAAGGAATGAAGTCAGAGTTAGTGGCCAGGAAGAGAAACAGGGCGGCGACAGTGAGACACAATGCACAAACAGTGGAGGCGGAAGAAGACAGACGGCCGAAAACGTCAAGAACCCTAACATTTTTTTTTTCGGCTTAGCTAGGTAGACAACCGAGCATCTGAACAATATAAATAGGGGAATGCTAGGGGAACAATGACTATTTTGAACAACACGAACAACCACCAATCAAATAAAAACACACTACATCTCTAAATTAATCATCTAAATTTTAATATTAAAATAACCATTCGTACACTAGTAAAATGAACATCTGATATATCTATTGTTTACATTGTTTAATATTTTCATTGTCTACCTATACTTTTCCATATAAATAAGAGTGAATACCTCACTCGGCCCCTGACAATTATCTCAAAAGGACAACGAGGCTCCCAAGAAAAAAAAACACTAAATCCGACCCCTGATCTTTTTTTTTGGAACTGATTAGCCCCTGTGCCAAAAAAATTACATTGGCGTTTTTTGGCACAGGGGCCTCGTTGTCCTTTCGAGGTAATTGTCAGGGCCAGGTTGGATTTTTTTTGTCAAGGGTCTCGTTCTCTTTCGAGGTAATTGTTAGGGGCTATTTTGGATTTTTCTCTATAAATAATGGTCTAGAAATTTGGCCGAACAAAGATAAAAAAAATACTACTTAAATTATTCAAACCAAAAATTCTATTCAGTTATTTCAAAATTTTAACTTTTATACCCTAATTTACCAAATCAATATTTCCCTCGCCCAACATTATCGAATCGAACAAAATAACTATCCAATTAAGAATTAAAATAACTATCTGCATACTTATTGAACTGAACATTGAGCATGTTTTACTTGTATTTACTTAAACTAACCATCCTCATAAGAAACACAATAACCATCCGCCAGTCTAGTGAATTGAACAACTAGCATATTATTCGTTATCAATGCATGAACTTTCGCTGCTTACCTTATTAGATTGTTCACTCTCCACATCAATGGACACGTGAGGAGGAAGGCACAGGTGCGACTGTGGCTGTGGAGGGAACTGCTGCACACAGTGAGGCTACGAGGGTGTCAGCGGGGGGCTGCAGCGGCATCGATATGGCTGGAGAAGGGGTTGCAGCGGCACGGGGTTTGGATGAAGACGAGGGTGTTTCTTGTTCTAGATGTTGTGTTGTTGTAAGGACTAAGGAAACATGAATAAGTTGAAGGGAGGTTTTGGGTTTGGTGGTTGGAGAAGGGGAGATGCGGGAATGAGATTGAAAACATCAATATTGATGGGAGAAAGGGGAAGGGGAAGAACAATAGAGGCGCGAAACCAAATACACCTAAATATCTTCGTGTTACATCCAAATATTTTCGTGTTACACCTAAATTTGCTATAAATACAGAAAAAAAAATTCTCTAATGCTGCATTTTTCCCCTTTTTCTTCTTTTTCTTATTTCTTTCTTTCTTTTAGTTAAATGAATGCAAGTTTATCATCTTCCAAGTAATTTTGTAGTATTATGTATTTCTTCTTCTTCTTTGTTTGATTTTTTTGTTTTAATTCTTGTTAAGAGAGTAAAACAAGAAGAAACTTGAGAAGATAAAACCAAAAAGAAAAGATGAATAAAAAAAAAAAGAAAAAGAAGATGGTGATGATGATGATGATGATGATAAAAAAAGAAGCAGTAGAAGATGAAGAGGAAGAAGAGGAAGAGTTTTGAATTATACAGAACTTATCAGAATAAAAATACACCCAAATATATTCGTATTACACCCAAATTTGCTGCAAATACAGAAAAATGTTTCTTTTAATGCTGCATTTTTTCTTCTTTTTTTCCGTATTTCTTTCTTTCTTTTAGTTAAATGAATGTAAGTTCATCATCTTCCAAGTAATTTTGCAGCATTATGCGTTTTTTCTTCTTCTTTGTTTGATTTTTTTATTCTTGTTAATAGAGTAAAACAAGAAGAAATTTGAGAAGGTAAAACAAAAAGGAAAAGATGAATAAGAAAAAATACTACAAGAAAAAAGACCTATGACTACGCTTTTTTCTTGTCACGTTTTTATGAGGGTGGTGATTGATTAGAGATTTGACCATATTTTTTCTTGCTACGCTTAAAAAGCGTGGAAAAAAGGCCTATAGCCATACTTTTATGAAGGTGGCAATTGATTTGAGATTTGGCCACGCTTTTTTCTGTCACACTTCAAAAACGTGACCATAGAAAAACACAGAGACATTTTTAAAACGTGGTGAAAAGTTTTTGATATTGAAACGTTTTTAAAGTGTCCCCATTTCCAATAACTCTATTAGTACCCCTAGAAAAGCGTAGCGAAAAGGTTCCCTTAAAAAAAAAAAGAAACTACCAAGTCCCAAACGCGCAACTAACTCATCACTCATCAGACTTAGCTTCTACTCTTCTCCCCTGTAAGGCTGTAACACCATTACGCCAGCGCTCTGAAAACCCTAACACTCAGACAGAGCTCATCGGCGTCGCTTGCACTCTCTCATCTATCGGCGCTCCCTCCGTCGTATCCCCTAACCCGTCTTTGCTGGCGTTCACACTCCCTCGGCGCTCATTACTCACCGCGTCGGTCAGCCAACGGAGATCGCCTTTCCTACCTCCGCGCCGCCAGTCTCTGCCCTCCTTCCTCTATTGTCTCTTCTCATCTGCTCTACCGCCTTCTCAGCCAACGGGAACGGTGGAAGTTTCGGTTCAGTGAACGAGGACCTTCTCCAGAACATTCTGGCGAGGCTCCCGGCTCGTTGGTTCGCTTCCGCTGCTTGCGTCAGCAAATCATGGATCTCTGTCTGCAATCGAATCCTTACTCGTCCAAAGCTCTCTTCTGCCCTTTCTCTCAATCCTTCACTTTTCGTAAGTTTCACCTATTTCCCCCAAATCAAAACATTTCTTAAAAGCTATGGTTAATTGAAAATGGAAATGGAGCTTTGTGATTCTATCAGCTTGTTTTTGGAGTAAAATTTTCAAATTTGTACTCAAAATGATACATGTTATGTTCTGATAAACTTGATTAGTTCTGATTCCGAGTCAGATTGTGTTCAACTTTTCAGGTTACACTGAAACACTTGACCAGAAATCTGATATTGTGGTCCCTGAAGATGATCATGGCCTCTATGCAATTGATATTCTAGATCCATCCTTGGTAATTTATTCAATTGTTAATTGATTAAACCAATAATCAACAGTTCAACATAGCCTATTTTATTTTTTGTTATTTTTGGGAATTTTAATTAAGTGATCTGATTTGATTTGATTTTCTGCTGTTATGTGAAATGTTGTTGCAGTTTACGAAATGTATACATTTGACTGAGGTGTATCATTTCCATGATATGATTGACATGCTTGTTGGGTGTGGCTACAAGAAAGGAACCACATTGCTTGGTTATGGTTATGACTTCAGCCAAAGCAATAGGTAAATTGCTAGGCCCCTTCAGCATAATATCAAGTTTAATCAGTGATTTATTTATTTGTTTAGTGGTTTCCCATGGGTATTCCACCTTTCAATTATCAAGGAAGGAAACTAATCCCCTTCAGCATAACTATGTGCCTTATTTTTGTTTGTGTTGGCAGAATTGACAAGCTGATGGATGGCCTTAAAGCCAAGTTGGAAACTGCTTACAAAGCCTCTGGTGGAAGGAAAGTTAACTTGATTTCCCATTCTATGGGAGGAATCATGATCCTGTGTTTCTTGCCTCTTCACCGTGATGTGCGCTTATAAAACTCATGCTATTTCTACGATATATTGCATAGAGTTAGAGAAGAAAGTTATCCCATGTAGTTTGAAAATACTTACCAGTGAGTTTGGACATTGTTTTGGCAGGATTTTGTCAAATATGTGAATAAGTAGAATTGCTTGGCTTGTCCTTTTCAAGGTAATTCCTATGTCTTTTTTTTTTATGCTCTTCTTAATTGGGTATTTGGATGTGTGGAACTAAACTCATCTTCTAATATTTCACATATTTTTGTTGTGCTATCAAATATTTTGATTACTCTATAAACACTCATTTAGGCAGAAACTTGCCCATCTTGAAAGTCGTACATATGGTAGTCCATGCTGCATAATTTCTTGACAATAATGCTTTTCTTCAAATTTATGAAGTGATAATGCTAAGGCTAAATTATCATGCCTTTTCACTTCAAAGCTTCGTTTTTTCTTTAGTTCATTATGTTCTTTGGTATGACCTTGATCTTTTAATGACATTTTCCCCAGATTGCATAAAAATAAGTACCAAAGCATGTTCATCTTCCATTTTTGTTTGCTTCCTATGAATAACATGTCACTTTTCTTTGATGACTTTTTTTATTTATGGTCCAGAGTATAAATATAGTATGTGATGATGAAAGTTACAAAAGAATGCAGTTGGTTGTAAAAATTCCCATACTCTGGGTCATGGGCTTAGCATTCTTTTCCTTATATACTCTTATGTTCCTCCTTTCTTGATTCCGTAACCTTCCGGATTTACGTTCCTCATGAACAGGAGCCCCTGGATGCATCAATGATACTTTATTAACTGGACTAGAGTTTGTTGATGGCTTTGAAAGCTATTTTTTAGTATCAAGGTGGACTATGCATCAATTGGTAAATTCTTGATCTCAAGTGATTTGTACGGTCAGAATCTTTGTCTGTTTGAATGATGGCATGATGCTGTAACGAAAGTTTAAAGGGATCTCCGTTTGTTGAATCATGAAGGATGAGATAATTATGTATGCCTTAGTTAATTTAGTTGACTTTTAATTTGAGCTTTCTTTACCATATACGTGTAAGCCCCTTTTACTTTCTTATATATCTTAGCCTGCAAGTGATGATGTTAGTGCTACGTAATTAAAAAATCAAACTACTTCTATTGTGATTTTTTTTTTTTTAATTATCTCCCAGTTGTCATATCATGTGCTAGTCTTGCCCTGGCTGATGCTGGAATAATGATGAATGACCTTGTTGCATCAGTTTCTTTGGTATGAATCTTTCTCACATTTGCAGTCTTCTGAATGCGTGTAAACCTGTTTTATTAGTGCTTAAGCTGTGTCTATTATAAACTTTGTCTTGAAATTTTGATTTACTATCAAACTTGATCTTCTGCAATCTTCTACTTAGTTTTGATTTTCCCCAAAAATTACATGTTTCTTTATTTAACGATTGCAGTCCTGTCTCAGTAGTCAGTAAGAATCCTGTCTCAGTAAGAATCTGAAAATAATATCAGTGCATAAAGTTCAATGCTAAAATAATTATGAGTCAAAACCAAGAACCAAATGTTCATTATTCTGAATTTGAATTGAGGGAAAACATTTGCAATTGATATGAATGACAAGGGTGTCAACCCGGGGAGACATTTTTGGCATTGTGAGAATAAATCAATGAAGAAAATAATCGTTCTATTGTATAAATTAATTGTAAAATTTAATTTAGGATTCTTTTTAAGCTTGCTAGAATTTAATTTGGGAAGCTGATCAACTTGCAGATCTTGTAAGACCTTTGTTCCATTTATACTTTTTAATGATATGATTTTTTCTTGATTTTAATTATTTCTTAAAATCTGTTTCTGAATATTACCATTGAAGGGTACTGTCATCAAATCAGTTGACCGGGAACTTACCATCGGCACTTTGAACTTTCCCCACCATACTCAACAGAAAATGGAAGACACCGCTCCTATTTCTAAAGGTCTCCTCCTCCTATCAAAGATGTTTCAAGTACTTCTCTTCCTCCTTCTTGTCCTAATAATAATAAGCCTAATAGAAAAAGCCAAATCCTAACGTGTTAAGTTTTAAACAAAAGGTGTTGAGGACTTGAGGTAGATAAAGCATCTGACGTGACATGGTTAGAGGAGATTCAACCGCCGGAAAACTTGATGGTTAAGAGAAGGCAATACATAGGTCCTACTATAAGAAGACATTGACGGCATAGATAAATATAACTAGTTTGTAAAAAATTAATTTTTTTTATATTTTTTGTTTTTTTTTGTTTTTGCACGGCTGTGTTTGGTTTGAAGAGCTTGTAATCATTTGCACTGTAATTTGAACTCGAAATTTATTTTGTATTTGAATATTAGTTTTTTAATGTATTAAATAATTATAGCAAAAATTATATTTCACTAATTACTGTTTGATTTGTTTTGTAATAAAAATTGCATACTATATTTATAGGTTTGGTAATAAAAAAGGATTGAAAATTTATATTGTGCAGCGATGAAGGTAAAGTCAGAAAAATGATTTTTTTTTTTCTTAATTTGATAAGGCTATTGCCATGCTTTTAAAGTGTGGTCGTATTTCTTACTATCGTCACGTTTTAAAAACGTGGCTATATCTCGATATCGCCACACTTTTAAAGCGTGACCACAGCTCTATTGGCACGTTTCATATGACCACGCTTTAAAAGTGTGGCCATATCTCTCACATAAGGGCAAACTTTTAAGCGTGGCAATATATTTAAAAAACGTGGCAAAAAAAGTGTGGCAATAAGTCACCAAAAGTGTGGCGATAGAGCAACCGCCATGCTAGTAGATGTGACCCTTTCAAAAGCATGGTGGTAGTTCAAAAAGCATGGCGATGTGACCCTTTCAAAAGTATGGTGGTAGCTCAAAAAACATGGCAAAAATCTATCGCCATGCTTTTTTCAACTTTTTGCCACACTTTAAAAGCATGGCAATAGAAGTATTTTCTTGTAGTTAAAAAAGAAGAAGGTGATAATGATAAAAAAAAAAAAAAGAAGCAGTAGAAGATGAAAAGGAAAAAGAGGAAGAGTTTTGAATTATGCAGAACTTATTAGAATAAAAATACACCTAAAATTCTTAAAATACACCAAAATATCTTCTTGTTACACCCAAATATTTCCGTGTTACACCCAAATTTGTTGCAAATACAGAAAAATGTTTCTTCTAATGCTACATTTTTACTTCTAAATTGAACCACACCTCAACCACTTGATTGGATTCAAAACAATAAAAAGAGGAGAAGAAATTCCAATGAAAAAAGAAGGAGGCAAAGGAGGAGAAGGAAGAGGTGGTGTTGATGACGACGATAAGAAGAAGAACGTGCAGTAACGGCACGAAGCGCGTGAATATAAATTACTTGTAAAGACTTGTATGGGAAAAATGCTTGTATATAGAGAATAATTCTTTGAAATAATGTCATCGTATTCTAAGGATGAGATTAATTTTCATAATTTAATGCGAATCTTCTTATTATTTTGTTTGTCATTTGAATACTATTCATAAAAAATAGTTACTAAAAGTAAAATACTATAGAAAGAGAGACAGAAAATTTTTAGATTTATTATTCTGCTTTGTTTCTTAATCCTCACTTAATATACTCAAATTTAATAGCTTTGATGGTGGTGAGTTTTTGTAATTAGTTACAAAGTTTTAACTTTCTCTTTCTCTCTCGCTCTCTCTATGATTTTAAACAAACTCAATTTTGTTATTAAATAATTTTTTAAGTTCAGAATATTTTTAACTTCCTATATAATAAGTATCTTTTAAATTATCTAATGCATAAAAAGATCCATCTTTTCATTTATCTTAAAAGTTAAAAATTAAAGTTAAATGATATTTATTCTATTTTTTTAAGCAAAAAAATAAACATAAAAACAGAGAAACTCCATAAAAGAGTAATATTAAATTTCATGTTTTTATATATGAGAACATTATCGGTTATGATATTATATATTATCTTTATGCCAAATAACAAAAGATAAAAATCTATGATTTTAAACAAACTCAATTTTGTTATTAAATAATTTTTTAAGTTCAGAATATTTTTAACTTCCTATATAATAAATATCTTTTAAATTATCTAATGCATAAAAAGATCCATCTTTTCATTTATCTTAAAAGTTAACAATTAAAGTCAAATGATATTTGTTCTTTTCTTTAAGTAAAAAAATAAACATAAAGACAGAGAAACTCCATACAAGAGTAATATTAAGTTTCATATTCTTATATATGAGAACATTATCAGTTATTATGTTATATATTATCTTTGTACCATGTAACAAAAGGTAAAAATCTATTTCTTCTTTTTGTTACGTATTCTTTTTTCTGTCTAAATTAGCTTGTATATTATCAACTTATTTCTATTATCTATGTAATATTTTTTTCTGGTAGTTATCCATTAATAAATATTGAATTAATAATTCTGTTTATTATTGTACTTCAATATGTTTATTTCAATTAAACTCAGAAAATTATCAAAATTTAAACTTATTCCCTTGAACTATTTTTTGATCATATGGCTGGAATCGTTTAAATGGAAGGTTTTAGATCCTAAAATTTTTAAATTTAAAGAAAAATATAATAAAATAAATTAAAAAACCTAATAAAATAAAATGGTTTAAAAAATAGAATATATATATAAAAAAATAATAAATTAAAACTTACATGGCCCATGATTTAGAAAAATAAAGAGAGAAAAATAATCATGAAGGTTGAAATAATAAAAAATATATAACACAATTCTTATCTTACTACATATAAATGTTATAAGTCAATCTAATAATCAATAAAAAAATAATATTATTTAATATAAAATAGATTTAAAAAAAAGAGATTAACAAAATTCTTATCTTAGCTTGCTAGATTATTTAAAAAATCAATTAACAAAATTATTATCCAACGTAAATAGATTAAAAATAAAAAAAGAATTAACAAAATGCAAAGAGATTTTCACTCTACTAATAATAGGTGGAGGTTTTTTTTTTCATCTTTTATATGTCAATCATGTGACAAATGAATAATATTAAATTAATTAATTTTTTTGTAATATAATTTAAAAAATTAATAAATATTAAATCTAGTGCTCTATATAATTAAATGCTAAATTTAGTATTTTACATAATTTTTTTTTTACCAAAGATAGGAGACTCGAACCCGCAACCTCTTAATTGAGTATGGGGAGACTATGCCATTTGAACTCTTACTCATTGGCATATTCTACATAATTAATAGTTTAAAAAATTAACATATTAATGTTTTTAACGAATTCTTGATAGGTGCAAACTTTCTTTCTTACCTCCTTTATATATGTCAATCAAATATTGATGGACTTTTTGATGCCATCATTTTTCTTAAATCAATGATAGGGGGATTCAAACCATATCATTTGAATTATAATCTATTGACTTCTTAATGTCATCATTCATAGATAAAGACATGTAAAAATAAATAAGAACGCGTATAAGATAAAAAAATTTATTTCTTTCTGCATAAATTGACAAATAGAGAAGAAGACATAGCACTATTTTTTTGTACGTAAAAAATTTGAAATAAATTAAAAAGATAGATGAATGACTGAAAATATAAATTAGAAAAGTAAATTGAAGAAAAAAAATGTAAGTAGAAGTTATGCATGAAAGTAGTAGCAGCTGCAAAACCAAATGAAATTTACAATGGCAGTAGATAAAGGCAATGAAGCCGAAGTAATTGAAAGGTATTGAAGAAAGGAGAAGAGCTACACCAAAAAAAATACAGAAAAATATATCAAAAATAAAAATAGTAGATTTTTTTAAGAAATTACAAAAAAAATTTGAATAAAATAATTAGTATAAAACTAAACTATTGGTGAGAGTACAACATATTCAAAATAAAAGGAAGAATGTGAAGACAATGATAAAACAAAAGATATAATTAAAATTAACATAAAATTAAACAAAACATGAAAATGATAAAAATTATGAAAATATTGATATTTATATTAGTCTATTTTTTGATTTATTAGCAATTTGTAGATAACTTATAATTTTTTTTGGTTGAAAAATATACTATTATTGTTATAGGAATAATAAAATTATTTTTATTTTATTGAAAAGTTATTGAATTTTTTAAAATAAATTTTATAATTATTTTATTTTTTAATTTACTTTATAAAATAATTTGTTAGAGAATAAATATAATTCAAAAGAATTAAATACTAAAGTCATGATCAACTATTTGTATTGTGTTTATATATTGTTATAAATGATAGATAAAAGACCAAAAAAAAAAAAAAGATAATATTAGCCATAACTATAACGTTGATAACGGTAGTTCTCATAAGTTAATAATAGCAATTACGTTACATTACCGAACAAAGCAGACATTTCACATTTAAACCCTACAGCTTCCTGCCCACATCACACACCATAAACATTGCAACGTGAAAATTGTCGTCCCTCCAGAACCCCGAAGGCGCGATCCCTCTCAATTGAAACCATTTTGACTCCTACCGTTTTCGAACTAGCTTGATACTATTCTCACTCTCTCACGTGGAAGCACTCATCAACTCAGCGCATTCAATTTTACCATACTCTCACGAATCATGTTAAGGTATGCTCTTCAAATCCCAAATTCTGTTTCCCACTCTGCTCTCCGTCTTTCCTTCCCTTCAACTTCATCCCTACACTCTCACTCTCAGCCCCAATCGCTTGATGAAGCTGTTGATTCCTTCACTCGCATGCTCTCTATGCGTCGTACTCCTCCCATCATCCAATTTAACAAGATTTTGGGATCCCTTTCCAAGACGAACCATTTCCACGCTGCCGTTTCCCTTTTTCAGCAATTGCAAGGCAGAGGAATCGCTCCCGACTTATTTACTTTGAGCATCGTAATTAATTGTTGTTGCGGCATGGGTCGTATGGCGCTTGCTTTCTCTATATTGGCCAAGATTTTCAGGATGGGTTTTCAGCCTAATACCATAACGTTGAATACACTCATTAAAGGTCTCTGTCTCATTGGTAATGTTGAAAAAGCACTGCACTTTCATGACAGAGTGCTGGCTCATGGATTTCAGTTTAATCAAGTCACTTATGGGACCTTGATCAATGGCCTCTGTAAGACCGGACACACATCAGCTGCTATTCAAGTGTTGAGAAACATCCCACGGTATGGGATTGTTCCTAATGTCGTAATGTACAGCGCAATTATTGATAGTCTGTGCAAGGATACACTTGTAAGCGATGCTTTTCATTTATATTCTGAAATGCTTGCTAAGGGAATTTATCCTAATGTTATCACATACAGTTCTCTCATTTTTGGATTGTGTCTTGTGGGTCAATTTAAGGAAGCCATTGATTTGCTAAGTGATATGGTGCTTAAAAACGTTACTCCCAATGTTTATACTTACAATACTTTGATTGATGGGCTATGCAAGGAAGGAAAGATCAAAGATGCTAAGAGTGTATTGGCTGTAATGGCAAAATCTGGTGTAAAACCAGATGTAGTTACTTATACCAGCTTAATGGATGGATATTGTTTGGTTAATCAGGTGAATAAGGCAAAATATGTATTCAACACAATGGCACAAAGTAGAGTGTCACTTGATGCTCAAAGTTACACTATCATGATTAATGGCTTGTGCAAAAGTAAAATGGTCGATGAAGCCTTGAGTCTCTTTGAAGAAATGCGTCGTAAGTACTTGGTTCCAAACACTATAACCTACAGCACTCTTATTGATGGCTTGAGCAAATCAAAGAGAATCTCTTGTGCTTTGGAGCTTCTTGTCAAGATGCACGAAAGAGGTCCACCCGCTAATGTAGTCACTTACAATTCCTTGTTGGATGGGATGTTTAATATCAAACAAGTTGACAAGGCACTTATGTTATTCAAGCAAATGAAAGAGAGTGGCATTGATCCAGATATATGCACGTACAATGTACTTATTGATGGCCTATGCAAAGGTGGAAGACTTGTAGTTGCAAAAGAGATTTTTCAAGATCTTTCTGTGAAAGGCTATCCTCCAAATGTGAGGACATACACTATTATGATCAATGGGCTCTGCAGAGAGGGCTTGTTTGAAGAAGCATTGGCCCTGCTGTCGGAAATGGAACACAATGGTTGCTTACCAAATGCTGTGACTTTTGAAACTGTTATTCGTGCTTTGTTTGAAAAAGATGAGAATGACATGGCGGAGAAATTTCTTCGGGAAATGGTTGCTAGAGGCTTATTGAATTGATAAAAGAAGGTAAGATACATCAGCTCAAATTGAAAGTACATCTCATTGTTGCTGAATATGTAACATAGTTCTGTAAATTCTGTGTCTGTTGGGTCAGAGGACTTTGGCAATGCCATAACATCAATATAAATTTGCACTTTCGATTTTTGCAATTGCTATCATCCTTTTTAAGTCCACTACTTTATTGATTCTTTAGATGATATTCCTAGTTATAGCTTACAGATTTAGTGTTTAAGATCTCTTTATAGCAATCGAGTGTTCTTTACTGTTATTCTCTGAGATCATATATTTATCATGCTATAAACTAAGCAAAACTAAAAAGATTGAAAATTTTGTTTTGTTGTTTGTTCTCTGTTATTCTGTTGTGCAACTTAATTTTCCGTAACTTTGTAGGTACCAAATATATATATATATATATATCAGACTAATTCCTACTGTTTTATCATAAGCAACCATGAGCTATTGTTTATTTGATTGAATCCTCTGGGAATTGTTGTAAAAGGAAATTTAAGTAGGTAATAAGGATTTATTCTTAGGCTATATAGTTTTCACTTCCATCTTAAAAATAAACCCACCTTCTAAAATGCATGTCCCCTCTTTTCATCAACCTAAGCAACATCAAGTCAAGGTTAATATGGTTCAGTTATCTCAAAATTTTTGGCCATTTTCTTAATTAATGCTACTCAGTTGTATTGCTTGGAAATTGCTTCTGTTGAAAATATGTACACTATGAAGTACTTTTTCAGAGAGTTTTTCTGTTAATTCTTAGATAAATTACCTCGTTATTTCCTGTGTAGACATTATTCTATTGTCTCTGTTTATTAGCATTTTCAAAAAAGTTACTAGCTTGGAGTTTTGTTACGTGGTGTTTGAGATGGGAGTGTTAAAAGTGAAACAATATAGAATTCTTTGGACTTGCAGTTGATTTTATTTGGTGAATTTCTTTGCATAATTATTGCATTTATTTATTTATTTATTTTCAATCAGATATTGGACTATGATATAGTTTTATTGCTGAATATTTCATATTTATGAAACTGATTTTGATCTTGTATTGGTGTTTGCAGTTTCTCTCAATTTCTTCACGCCATTTCTGCTTCTTTTCAACTTCTCGTTAACTCCATCCACTGTTGCCATACTTCTTGGTCTGTTTCACTTCCAGGGACTCCAATTTCAGGTCTGAGCGAAGTGGACCATGACTGACCCCAGCTAATTATGCAGTGTTGGACTGTTTCTTCCATCATGGTACATCTTCGACAGGTAGCGGGTATTGTTCTGATTCTTCCATGGAGTTGTTGGTTCACCGGCAACCCCTTGTGCATTACATTCCAGAGGAAGATTCTTATTTTCGGTTGCACTTTCAGGTCCCAAATAGAAGTCCAGAGCTTCTTCTGCTGGCAGTGGAGTGGCATCAGTTCAAGTGGAGGGTGGTAGAACTGGTGCGCCAGTAACTATCCTGAAGCCACGGTGTAGCAACCCTTTTTCTCCCTTGGGCAGGTAACAGAATCATCCCCTTCCCCAATTTCAGTTTGTAAAACATTCTGTGCAATATCTGTACTGAATTGTTCTGCAATGAGCTGTTGGTTCCATTGCTTGTTTTCGTTTAGGAGTTGATTAACCCAAATTAGTTGTGAGTTAGTAGGAATTAACATCTGAGTAGATAATGCTTGTCGATTTTTTATCCAAGAGTCCTCCATTTACATATGGGTAAATACCAATCTACCATGTTATATGTATAAATTCAACTGGCTACACGTTAATCCAAACTATGTTGAAGCTCTCTAGTGTGAATTTTTCCTTTATACTTTGATTTGTATTTGGCCCCTTTCGTAATCACTTGTGAGACACTAGAATTCTTCTCAACTTATTTGGTTTCTAGTTGAACCCATACTCACTAGATTTTAAACTTCAAAAATCACTTTTCTCATGAAACTCAAACAAAAATCACTTCATCTCAAACGGATGAAATATTGCTGTTGCTATAAACTTTGCAAAGCCAATCTTTGCATTATAATTTGGTTCTTCATTTATATACTTCCATTCTAACTTTGTGTGGTGCGTGCTGCATAAAACAGTTTTTAGACTTAAGCAAACAGTACTCCAAATAATCATTTGATACTGCAAAGGGAATAATTTTGCTTTATGGTGAGAGTATATGATATACAATGTGTTTTGGATATTGCAAGTTCATCAAGAACAAGATGGCTCTGTCATCAAGAGTTGTTTGAGACTCTACAGAAGGGGGAAATTTTAATATAGTTAACCAATTCTTTGTTCATTTTCACTGACATACAAAATGGGAGCTCAAGTTGAATAGTATTTTTTATTTATTTATTTTTTTTCAGTTTTCGTTATGCAATCTACAATGCAGTTTTGTTCAGGTTTTACCATTTGTAGGCATAGGTAATTTAACTTTTGTTATGTCATTAAAAAGTTGCGATTCTACCTTGGAGCAGAAGAAAAAATGGTTAACTATATTAAAATTTTTGGTGCTGGTAATTGTTGGCGCTATAAATTGTGACCGCTAGTATATTTTATATGTAGTATTTATTATGAAATGTAACTATAAAATTTATTAATATTATATGATAATTTTTTGTGTCAATATTATATGATAATTTATTATTTATTGTTAATTTTCTAGTATTTGTTCCTGCAAGATATCATAGGTTAAGTTAATCAATTTATAAGAAGTTATTATATTGTACATGTAATAATTTTTTATATTATTGAATTTGAATTATATTGTTTATTATTGTCTTATATATTATTGAATTTGAATTAAATTAATAATAATGTCATGTGACTTTGGATATAGTCTAGTTAATACAATATAGTAGAAACAGATATTACAGTAAAAACATGAATGACTAATATATTTCTAATCATGTAAAAAAGAACACGATACTTGAGTGTTTTTCTTCTCCACCACTTCAATACATCAAATCTATTAAAATCTTTGGTTACATCATCTTCCAAATACCTATCTATCTCATTCTTATTGAGTTTACTTGGCTTTATTTTCTATGTTTGCTTCCATTTTCTCAAAGGATCTTTAATCATATCGCTATCACTTTTACTTATTTTTAAACTAAAATTTGGTGCGATATCTGAAGAAAAATTTGCATTTTGAGTGTTCGCTAATTTTGTCTCTAAATACTAATTTTCCCTGCACATATCCTTCGAATTCCTAATTTTTTTATCATCATTCAATCATAATTTTTCTCCAAATAATTTTTTTTATCACCATCATTCAACGATGGTGAACACTTTCCGGGCTCCAATAATAGTACGATAGCTCCAGCATCTTTGTACTGGTTTTGTTCTTTTCAAATTTAATACTCATGCTTTACTTCAAAATCTTTTGTTCGATAAATTTTTATTTCAGAAGTCAATTACATTATTTTTTGTCAATGTGACTTATTCAGCCATCATAACCTATTCGAATAATATACATGTTATGTAATTTTTTTTTGTCATTATAGTACTAATTCTATGTTATTATTTTTATCGTATTTGTTATGTGTATAAGGGCATTTAAGTAAATTCTTCTTCGCAGGAATTTCACATGTTTCCGTTGAGCGGTACCTCATCCCCGTGGGGATTTTGCGAGTTCCTTTAAAACTCCGGATAATCTCAATAGATATCCATGGGTTCAAGGTTTTTGGCCATCCCTATATACGACATATAATGAACTAGTGATTCAACTATTCAGATTGTTATAGAATTCATATTCAAGAATACTATCTTCTTCAATTCTGCAGAATCTATTCTGCTTTCTTTGCATAAAAAGAATGTTAATACATTGATGAAGATACTGTAATATGGCAAAATGATCAAAGAATTAAAGAATCATTGAATTGCTCTATGATAACTCTAAGTACATGCGTTTTGGTTGGACTATTAATCTAAAATAGAGCAGCAGCCAACAAAGCAAAAAAGCTTGCATTATTAATTTTGTTGCACTTGATGATTCAGTAGGGGGACCAAACATTTTAGGGTCTAACTTTACAGAAAAGCTCTGCATACAAGTGATTAGGGCTTGTAAGCATTACAAGTCAATTAACCAATACCCCCCAAAACGCGTTGCAAGTGTTACGTCCCATACACGCGCTATATAAAGATCCCGCGTATATATAACTACAAAATTTAAAAGATTTGTTTCCTTCTTCGTTCTCCTTCTTTCCAAGTTTGCTCGTTCTTCTTCTCCTTCGTTCCCCTGCTTTTTCGATCGTTCTTTTTCTCCTCCTTTCTCAGTGGTTTGTTCTTCGTCATTGACGTTAGTTCCTCTCTCTGTAACTTCAACTTCGTTTTCTTTTCGATTTCTGGTTTCTAAAATCAAAGTTTGAACTCGTTTTGAAGATAATGGATGATTTAACCTCAGATTGTTAGCTGAATCAGGGCGAAGTGGATTATGAATTTGAATCTAACGAAGTTCCTGAGGTTTGATTTACATACGATTACTCTGAATTTTGTTGCAGTTATTTGTATAGCATTGTGTAGCTGAATAATTCGTGAACATTGACTGTGAAACTAACGCGTGAACATAAATCTGTGGATTGAATCAAATGTATTAGTTTTGATTAATTATCTGCAATTTATAGCAGACGCTCGGGTGTAGATCACAATTTTGTAGGTGTATTTTTGGGAAAAGTGTGGGTGTATTTACAGTTTATGGCTTTTTTTGTTATTTTAGTTGAGTTGTTGTCGTTCGGGTGTATTATATCAGACATGATTGGGTGTATTTTTAGTTTTTGACATGGTGTATTCTGCAGCCTCTCTCTATTGTTGATGACCAGTTTGTTCCTATTTTAGTTGATTCGTTGTCATTCGGGTGTATTATATCAGACATGATTGGGTGTATTTTTAGTTTTTGACATGGTGTATTCTGTAGCCTCTCTCTGTTGTTGATGACCAGTTTGTTCCCAAGGTTGGAATGACCTTTACCACCTTTGAAGATGCTGGAAAATTTTACAGGAACTACACCAAGGCTGCAGGCTTTTCTACAAGAGTTCGGAGCACAAATAGGAAGGGAAATGAGATTAAGAATCAATTGATTACATGTAGCAGAGAGGGAAAAATGGAAATCTAAAATATCTCCGACCGAGAAGACGAATCCGACAGCCGGTTTAAACTGTCCTGCAAGAATTTATATACACACATTGAAGGATGTTGGTGCTTGGATCATTTCAAAGGTTGTGCTGGATCATTCACACCCTTGCTGTCCAAGTAAAGCAGAGATGCTCAAACAGCACAGGGAACTAAGCATGTCCATTAGTCGTACAATAGAGAATAACGAGGAGGCTGGTATTAGACCAAGCAAAACCTACCAATCATTTGTTGCGGCTGCCGGGTCATTGCGAGTTAAATTTTATTGAAAAGGATGTGAGGAATTACATTACGAGAGAAGTGCGTAACGTTTCTGAACAAGAAGATGCAAAGGAATTCGAGAAATATTTGTTAAGAATGAAAGAGAAGAATCAGAATTTCTTTTTTGAGCTTGAACTCGAGGAGGATCAATCGATTAAGCTTGCTTTTTGGGCTGATGCAAGAAGTAGAGCTGCCTTTGAGTATTTCGGAGATGTTATTTCATTTGACACCACCTACAATACAAACAGGTAACAAACTGTCCCTGTTTATGATGCTAAATTAATATATTTTTATGAATCTGCGGCAGAGGTGTATATTGGGTATTTATGGGTGTATACAAAGCATTTGTTGGGTGTACGTAATGATTTTTCATTCTGCACTATGATAATTTGTTTCAGGTATAATTTGATTTGTGGTTCTTTTGTCGGGGTGAATCACCACGGTCAGTCAACACTTTTTGGATGTTCTTTGATAAAAAACGAAGAAATTAAATCATTCAAATGGTTATTTCAATGTTGGCTTCGTTGCATGGGAGGAAATGCTCCGAAAGGATTTCTCACCGACCAATGCGCATCAATGAAAAGGGCTTTAGAGGCCTGTATGCCAACAACAATTCATCGTTGGTGTATTTGGCACATCATGAAGAAGATTCCAAGCAAATTAAACGGGTACAAGGGACATGCAGAAATTGAACAAGAAATAAGCCAAGTTGTTTGGAACTCTCATAGTAAAGACTCATTTGATAGGAATTTGAATGATTTTCTGCTGAATTTTGGTCTTGTGGACAATAAGTGGCTTTCAGGTAATGTTTGTTTAAAATCTGCAGCAGAGATGTAAATTTAATTTTTTTTTCGGATGTATTTATAGTCTGTGTTTGGATGTATTGCAGATCTCTATGAAGACCGTCATATATGGGTTCCAATCTATCTGGATCACCACTTCTGGGCAGGGATGAGAAGTACACAAAGGAGCGAGAGCATGCATTCATTTTTTAACAAGTTTATTACCCGAAACAGCTCGCTTATTCAATTCGTCAAACAATACGATAATTTCCTTGGAAGTAGGGAGCAAGCAGAGAGAGAATCAGATGTTGCAGATTTTCATACGGTCATACCGTGTGCAACCAAATCCTCCATTGAAGCTCAGTTTCAAGATGTGTACACTCATCAAAAGTTTAGGAAAGTCCAAGCACAATTCAGAGGAAAGGCGAATTGCATCACTAGATTAACGAATTCTGCTATAGGCTATTCAGTATACGAAGTTGGAGAACAAGTTTTCAGCTCAATATTCAACAAGTTTGTGGTTACTTACGACTCAGTAGCAGCCGAAGTAAAATGCCAATGCTTATTATTCGAGTCAAGAGGGATACTGTGCCGTCACGCACTAAGCGTGTTAAGCTTTGAACAAGTAAGCCAAGTGTCACCTAGATATATACTGGAACGATGGAGCAAGAAGGTAAAGAGGCGACACACACACATCAAGAGCAGCCACGACGAGCCACTGTTGGAGCCAAGAAGCAAGAGGTTTGACCAATTGGTTTTTCGTTCGCAAAATATTTGCGAATTTGCATCCGAATCGGAGGAGCTGACTGCAATTTTGCACCGTGCGTACGATAACGTCATGGTTGAGATGGAATCATTGAAAGCCAAAAGGAAGGGCACATCTTCTTTATCTCACGAAGACGCCAACTTGGAATCCGTTAACGAGCTTCAAAGCCCTCCAAGGATTCGAACAAGAGGACGTCCAAAAAATAGGCTAGGTTCAAAGTTGGACAAACAGATTGCAAATGCCACAAAGAAGAAGAAAACGAAAGGTTTAAACGAGGTAAAAGTGCTGTTCTTTAAATATGTGGTGATTGAGTTTATTTTTCTCGTTAATAGTTTAGCTAATATGTGAGTTTGTTATATGCAGTTAAACCTCTTTGATGCTGCATCAGTGGTGCATTCAAATTCCAGCCAATATTAAGGACGTGTTATGAATTATCAGTTCAGGGTACCAGCAGCAACGGATAACTCTTTGGGTATATAGTTACAGAATATGGGTGTAAAAGCACTGTTCTTTTGAGTGTATTTCTGAATTTTCTTGTATTTCACATTTTACATATATATACATATATATACTTCAGAATCTTGTTTTTATGTTATAAAATACTATTTGTTTTTTTTTTAACAACGGTTTAAGGGTTTTAGGTATTAGGGTTTAGGGTTTTAGGGTTTACGATTTAGGTTTTAGGGTTTACGGGTTAGGGGTTAGGGTTTAGGTTTTAAGTGTTTAGGGTTCATGGTTTTAGGGATAAAGCATCAGGGGAATAGATTTTTGGGTGTATATTTAACTTTTTTTGGGTGTAAAAAATGGCAAGTTATGGGTGTATATTTGGTTTGATGTTTTCCTTCATATTATAGTACCTGTAATTCATACATTTTGAATACAGCAGAGAGAGTTTAATTATTGAAAGAAATTTTACAATAAACTGGATTATAATTGGACAATTTTTACAGCATTTGTTCAATTTGTTACAGAACTATATAATATTTACATTAATCAGTGTCAACATCCTCAGAATCTATCTGATAATATGGACTCAATAACAACGAGGATGGCTTGGACAGTCTTATTGCATTACTTCCCCTAATGGCTTCAGCTTTGTCTAGATTTATGTCATGGAATAGAATCCGGGAAGCATATTCCACTCTAAAGTGGTCCACCTCATGCTACAGTGAAAAAGAATATTTTGTTTAATCAACCATGTTAATTGAGTAATGTAATACAGAGTTATTTAGTTTTAAACATATTTACCTGGGTCCAATTGTCCCACTCATACTTCCGCCTTTTAATGTTTGCGGGCTCAAATATCTCAAGCCACTTCATTACGTAGATAGCACAGTTATAGCTGAAAACAAAGAAAATAAATTACAAATTACATATAGGAAAGTTTAATTTTCAGAGTGAAAGATTCATACCTTGTCTTTTGGCCCGAGATGTGAAGGTATGATGGTTCAATTTCCTTGTCCTTGTCCCTTGATTTCAGAGGTGCCCCCAGCATATACTTTAATTCGTGAAATTACATATCCCTTAAAACACGAAAGAAATCAGTAATACATGAAAGGGATACACCCAAAGGAGCACAAAGTTACACCTTATATTGAACAGAAATACACCCAACTATTAAAATACAGAACACAGAACCAACTTACAATGAATGTGTTCAGGGCAGTTCTCTCATCGGACGGAGATTTCGTGTGATATGGGTCGACTATATAAAATTTCCGCTTTCTTGTATCAGCTAACCATAACCACCAATGTTGTGAATGGCAAACAGGTGCAAAAATCTGAAATATGTTCAGATTGAACACTATTTTAGTTTATTTGGCACATAAGTAAAAAATGGTAATAAGAATTTTTAGAAATGAAAACTTACATAACGATGTGATGCTAATTTTTTAAGGTCCAAGAAGGGTATAAACATTGGGTAGTCTTCCACCCTGAACGGCTTATTGTTTTTAGGCTGTAAGAATACCCCCTATGGATGATTCGCAATGGTCATGTTCTGCAAAAATTGTGAATCACCAAATGAATACAGAAAATACACCCAAATAAATCCAGAAAATACACCCAAATGAATAAACAACTAACACCCAATTGAACATAAAAAATACACCCAAATGAACACATTAAATACACCCAATATAAGACAGAAAATACACCCGAAGGAATGCAGAAAATACACCCAAAATTTGTTCAAGCAACCCTTACCACAATATCAGGGGGGAGATAGTATACTTCTTCTTGAAACCTTTTAATCTTTTGTTAGTTTAGGATGAAGCACATGGCAGAGACAATCTAGAAAAAGATGCCGAAATCAATTTTACATCAATCAGGATTATAGTTAATTTTGGTGAAAAAAACATTAATTTTGTTGTAATATTACCTCAGCTTCTATATGCGTTTCAGGCGCGAGTGATGCAAGGTGGAGTTTTGACAGAGTGTACCTATCTTGGGTTTGGAGTCTGCAGACATTGTCAAACTCATTAGTTAGCCCATTTGCGTAGGTCTTCACTCGTATAGCCCAGAGGTAGCATTTCTCTTTCATGTCAGAACTATTTTCATTTGTCCTCGCAGGAGTTTCAAACTTCTCGAAACTCTCTGCCCCACTCTCCTTTGGAATCTGCGGACTTTTTCTTTTGTTGTCACCCCACCACTTGCAATTTTCTGTACCAGATCCCCTAATTGTTCTAGCAGTTTTGGGATTTCTGGAGTTTTTGCCCTGCCTCCATCTTGCGTTGACGCTCCCTCCTGCGTTGCTGTTTCTTCTTGGCTTGAATCAGTTAAGCCAAGGCTGAATGATGGCATCGGATCTGTTTTAGGAACATACGATGCTGTCCGTGCCATCATCATCAGCGCAGCAGCGTCTTCTGGGGCTGGATTACTATGTGATCATGTATAACATATTATAAGAATAAGAATATATGGATGATAATCAAACATTGATTTTACTCTGACTAACTTACATTTTAGATGGAGTTGGGGGAAGCGTGGGTGTGCTTTCTTCAAGTTGTTGGGGGGGGGGGAGGGTTCAGGAGTGCTGCACGGTACATAAAATTAATCATGATGTAAAAAAACTAGTCATGGATCAATCGTGAAAATATGCATCCCAACAGGGGCAATATACACCCAACACTATTTCTTACTTTTTGTACTTCCTTCAATTTGTAGCAGAGGGGTTTGTTCATTTTCTGTCTCAGGTATTTGTTCAATTCCAGCATAGTGGTTGTTTGGGACAGTGGTAGACAAACTTGAATTGGAACTCTAAACAAGAAGAAAAATAAAAGGTTAATAATGCCTTTGAAAATAAAAAGGTTATAAGGTTGAAATATTTTTGAAAAACTCACATTGCAAGCCCTTCGGACGGTGTCTCTTTCCTCACAACCATCATACTCTCTTCAGCTGGCTCACTGACTGACTCTTCAACCAGATTCAACCTAAAATACACCCTAAGAAAGTCAAAAATACACCCGAACAATTCAAAAGAAAGACAGGCTTTGTTTTTTGAGAAGTTACATACTTGCAGTTTTTGCTTTTTTTTCTGCCTTTTTTTTCTCGAATAAAACAATAAAGAGCTTTTTTTTTCTAAAAAAAATATATACAGAATTAGAAGTAGAAAGTAATAAAAGAATAAAAGCAACGGTTATTTGAAAGAGAAATTACATGCTCTCCGCCAGTTTGTTTACACTACTTTGTTCTGTGTGTCCTTGAGAAAAAGGATCATCACTTTCCAAGTTTACGTCCGGTATTCTAAACATAATAGAGTACATGTTATTCACAAAAAATACCATACTGTTAAATCATGATAACAAGATTTTATCAAATAAAGCTTCTTACGTTTCAGATGAGACATAGTGACCTTCCGTCGATCGCAGGTCAGCTTCCTTCTTCCTGCGAAACAAGAAACCATTATTAGCAAAGAAAACACCCTAAAATCTGAAATATACACCCCAACAAGACATACCCCTCTGCAGCAGATTTTTCATTGTTTTCCCTTAAGAATTCATCTAAATCTTCACTTCCAATTTCAGATCTGACAGTGCATGCATAAAAGAACATGTTAACAAATATAATTTTGATGATAGACGGTAATATAGCTTACAAAGTACTGTACTCATGATAGGATTGAGCTTGCTCAGTAGATGAATCATCAACAACGATCTTTTTCTTTTTGGATTGTGTCTTGGGGGAAAAAAACAAGTATGAATCAGAAATAAAAAATTAATTTGATCACAAAAAACTATCCAAAGAAGTGCTTACTTTTTTGGTGTTCTCTGAGTTTTTTTTCTTTGTTTTTTGTTTCTCCACTGGTGATGATTCTTCGCTTCTATAAGTTAATAAGAGACACTCTGTTAATACATGAAATCTTGATAATAAACCCAAAGGAAAGGAGTAATAATTTCAGAACATTACTCATCAGTTGATTCAGATTCTGAATCAGAATCTTCCTGAATCTTCTTTCTTTTTTTGGACTCCATTCTGGAAGGCAAACAATCGTTATTTAAAAATATTCTAAAAGGGATAAATTACACCCAAATGAATGCACAAGATACACCCAAATGAATGCACAAAATACCCCCAAATGGAGAAACAAAATACACCCAAATGGAGAAACAAAATATACCCAAGTATGCTACTTACTTTTTGGTCTTTCGACTGGGTTGTTTTCTTATTGAATCCTCTGAGTCTTCTTCAGTCTCAGACTCAGAGGTAGAATGGTCACTTTCAGTTGTTTCAGTATCAGATGATGATGTTGAACTTGCCTTCTTTTTTTTTTGGTTTTTTTGGTTTCTTCTTTTTTTTTTCTTTTTTATTTATTTCTTTCATTTTTTCCTTTGTTTCAGCCATCTTTACAATCCCCTGAAACATTAAAAATTTTAATTATCAGCATTCAGGTAAATAAAATACACCCAAGATATTTTGTTCACTTATCATATGTTTCTCAATTTTTGCCCTCATTCTTTCGACCAATTGCTCCTTTGTCCAGTTGGCAATCCAGGGTTCTGGAGGTCTTTCTGCCCTCTTCTTATCTTTATTTTTTGATAGATGAAAGTAAATTATCATCAGGGCAAAGAGACAGCCATCAATTGCCTTTTTCTTTTTCAGCTTGTAATCTGTTACGCCCTTGATGATAAAACTCAAAACATGCCCTCCCCAGTTCCGCTCCGTTATTGTGTCCATCTCAAAAATTGGGGCCAGATGCACAGGTGAGATTTTGTTTATTGTCGTTGGTAACAGAAACGCCATTTGTTTATTGATCCTCTTGAACATGAGGCGATCCTGTTCATTATCAACGGCAATAGCCATCATCTCATCTGTCAGATTTTTGAGGGTCTTACCCTGAAATCTTCTAAAAATTTCTTTGTCATCTTCAGAAAGATCCTTATAATTGACTTTTTAAGGAAATAGATCTCCTACAAAAAGGAAAACAACATAGTATAAAAATTAGTTCAAATACACCTAAGCATCAATTGAAATACACCTGAATATGGCTCATATACACCTATAATTTTTAGCAAGTTACCTGACGCGTTGATGCCAAGTGCAGCCCCTATTATTTTTTGTCTTACTTTAAATGAACAGTAGCCAGTTTCCAGTCTATTTTCCCCTAATTTTAAGGAGTTAGCCAACTCCCTTAATATTTGGTGATGCACCCTTAGCGGCAGGATGTGCATCAGGCCACCAAATCCCAAATCTCTAACAATTGTTTTCTTCTCCTCGCTCATGTTTCTAAATTTCTCACTTAACAAATGTGTTGCACACTTAAGGTCTTTGGTTTGCTGTAAACAAAGCAAAATTATAGTTAGATATATTTCTATTATATAAAACTGATTTCATCTAAGACATATATTTGTTCTTACGTTTTTTCCAGCTTGGTTTCTGCCTGCCATTTTTTCTGAAATGAAAAATACACCCATAGATATCAGTAAGATACACCCATAGATTTTAGTAAGATACACCCATAGATTTCAGCCAGATACACCCATAGATATGAGTTAGATATCACTCAAACATGCATTAATGTACAAGGTCAAGCAATATACACCCATAGATATCAGTAAGATACACCCATAGATTTCAGTAAGATACACCTATAGATATCAGTCAGATATCACTCAAACATGCATTAATATACAAGGTCAAGCAATATACACCTATGGACAAGCAAATATTAGAACAGTTGCAACTGTTGACTATATTACAGTATATCAGTTCAGAAATATACATCCAACAAATTATGTCATATACACCCAACAAATTACTTCATATACACCCACCAAATTACGCAATATATTCCCAAAAATTAGTTACCAGAAGAACTAGAACAACAAGAACAGTAACACCTAGAACAACTAAGAAGAACAGTATAACCTAGAACCAAGAATAACAGTAAAACCTAGAACAAGTAGAACATTAAAAACTATAAAATGAGACTCAGAACAAGAAGAACAGTAAAACCTAGAAGAACGTAGAACAGTAAAACCTAGTTCTTCGATTTCGAAATGTGGAAAATATACAAGATGAGTAAAATAGTAACGTAACGTACCTTCAGTATTATAACTTCATTTTTTCTGGAGATTGTTGATGGAGAGTTCTATGTTGTGTTGATGGAGAGTTCTAATCTTCGCGACGAGTTGTATCTCTACAGTTTGCAATGTTGCTCGAAAATGGACGGTTTGTGTTTTCTTCGAATGGCTTGGAGAAGTGGAAGAGTGCGCCATTAAGGAGCGCTTTTCGCGAAGCGCAACTGTTGAGTGGAGCGCGTGAATTTTACGCTCCATTCAAAGTAATTGAGTGCGCGTGTGAGTAAAATGTGGGCTGAAAACTTGTATAACTTGTAGGGCCTTTTTGCTTGTATGTGTAGCAGACCCGCTAACTTTATATTTGAAACCAGCAAATGTAGTTTGAATTTTGTTATTACATATGTAATGAATGAGTCTTTGATAAATGTACAATTGACAAACTAATTGATTTGAAATTAATAATAAATTAATTTATTATTATTATTATTATTATTATTATTTGCACAACGTGTATTTTTTTGTATTTTTTAATGATAAATTTATTCATTAGATTCTTATATATATAATCACTCAATAATAATAATAATTATTATTATTTTATTTTATTTTTGGACGAAAGACTATTATGTCTAACAGAAAGAAATATTGGGGATTGATTTGTACATTAATTTTTTTTGGGTACTAAAATATCTATTTTTAAAATCTTTGGAAACTGATCTGGGTAATTACTCTGCTGGAAAATGAATTGGGGACTGATTTGTCTGCTCGAGTAAAACTTTGGGGATTAATCTGTATATTAATTTTTTTGGGGACTAAAATGTCTAATTTTAAAAATCTTGAGAACTGATTTGGATAATTACTCTATAATTTTTTTATTAAACCTTGTTGTGAGAGCCGTTTAAATTTTTTTCTTAAAAGAATAATCTCCAATAAATTTGATACTATTCTCACTCTCTAATATGTTTAGTTAAAAAGAAAGAAATAGAAAAAAAGTAAGAAAAAAAGAAATAACTATGTGATGATGAATACCTATCTTTAGCCTCGGCTTATGTTATGTTCAATTTATAATACAATTACAAGTTCTATGTGCCAAGAAAATGTCGATTGAATAGGGTTTGAGAGAATGAGAGAAGGAAGAAAACACAGTGAGAAAGAAAAGAGGATTTGAAGAGAAAGACAAGAAATTTATGATCTGCATTACTAGTGAGCTTATCACTAATCTGTGCTTATGTATAGAGAAGGGTAGCTTGCTGTGCAAGCTAGTACAAAAGGCACAACAGTCCATTCATTCTTAAAGTTAGTTATGATAGCTGTAACTAACAGCTCTCCTATGTAGCTGGCACTGTTCTAACAGCCAACAGTTCTTTCATAACTAACTCTTGTAACTCTTCTCTAGACTTTACCAACTCACTCTACTACGATGAATGGTCTTTGGTAACAAATGAGCAAATCTTTCTTAATTTTGTTGAGGCCTAAAGTTATTGTTTGGTAAGAGTTTCAAATAGGTCTGTGTCCTCTGATAATTGCCAAATGGGGCCTTAGTGTAACTACATGCTTTTCATCTCTACCTCAAGCTCCTCTCTTTTGTATGCGTGATCAGTTCCAATATTCTGCACGTATTTAGTTTTGCTGCTAAGCGTTTGTTTGGCATTGCAATATATTCATTTTTTATGACATGTTTGCAGGCCGAGTGGATGGTGCCTGAAGTGTTAAGAAATGAACCTTCAAATGAAAAGTAAGCTCACTTATCATTGGTTTTCGTCATTAAATTTTTCTTTATTTTGCTTGTGGAGGAGGATTTCATAGTCTTTGTTCCTCTCTGACCTGAATCATCTGGCATAGGGAAAAATAAGTTGGAATTTTTATTACATATAAGTGTTGTTCTTTGGCTTCCTTGTCTCGTCGTTCTTCTCATTGGTTTTGCCACCCTTTTAAGGCATTCATAATTTTATGATTATAACAAGTGGTGATTGGATATCCAGGTGCGATGTTTATAGCTTTGGAGTCATATTATAGGAGCTCTCTACTTTGCAACAGCCCTGGGGTGGAATGAATCCGATGCAAGTTGTGGGTGCTGTCAGTTTCCAGCATTGTTGCCTACTTGCCTTGTCATTCCAGATGATATGGAGCCTGCTATCACGAATATTATCAAGCAATGCTGGCAGACGTGAGTGTACTCTTCAATCATTTTATCTGTATTCTAAGATAACAGAACTCTTGCTTATAGCATTATGAAAACCGCTTGTTCTATCGGATATGAATAATCACATGAAAGGAAATACATATTTGATCTTGTCAATGTACAGTTTTGTTTCAATATAACCATTTTTTTAATAAAAAATCCTTATAAAATGCAAGCCAGTTTCAAGAAACCTCTGTAATGATGACTCGTTTTCTCGGAAAGATTTTTATGCATGATAGGGACTTGATTACACAATTTTTAAACTAGAAGACTTGGTTGAAAACTAGGGACTTAAGGAGTTGTATAGTATTTTTGCTCATTCAGTCCTATGAGGCTGTGATTCTTTTCAGTTTTGACCCTTTCCTTTTTTTTTTTTTTATTTTCTTTCTTCCTAGTTACTTTTATTTTTTTTTTCAGTGGAGCCATTATCAGTTTGTACCATTTGTTTGTGTACATAATTCTTTGTAATTTTGCTGTAATCAATTCTAAATTTTGATGTGCATAAATTATGAAATGTTGGAGTTGTAGCTTGAATGGAAAAAAAAATTTGATAGTGCGTGGAAATTGTTTGGTACTGTAAATGCAAATTGGATAAGCTTTTTATTCTTTTTTTGTTTTTTATTTCTTTATTTGGATGGGTCCAAGACTCCAAGTGTTATGTCTAAGGCTTTGCCTTGGTAAAATTTTTTAAAAAAATGTTTTTTATTTAAAAGCATAAATTTTTTATTTTGCATTTGGTATATAAAAAAGATTATGTATTTGTATTTATAAATTTTAAAAGATAAAAGTGTTTTTAAAAGTATTTAAGATGGAATTTTTCAAAAATAATTTTGTATATTAAAATTAAAAATCTAATATAATCTTATACATTATTTAATATCTAAATATAATTTTTATATTAATATATATTATAATATTTTTATATTTTAAAAGTTATTTTACTAAATGCTATTATTACTTGTATTTATTAAAAATTAGTTTTAATTTAATTTATTAAATATAAATATTATAATTTTTAAAATATTATTTTTTAAAATTTAATTTCTATAAATTACTTTTAAAAAATAAAAATTTTACTAAACAAATCCTAACTTCTTCACCTTTCTTGCTAAAAAAAATAATATTGTTTATATTTTTATCAAACTCGTAAAAATAATATCTTTTGGTTTAAATTTGATGAAAAAAAAATATAAAAGTGCTTTAGTATTTTATTATATACATATATTTAATACGTGATGTTAGATTTATAAAAATAATATGAATAGTTATTTAAGATATAAAATAATTTATATTTTTTGTATATTAAAATTAAATGATTTTATCTTTTAAAATGACTTTATTAGCGGATTAAACATAAATTTTTGTAAGTTTAGTCAACATTTTTTTTTCTTTTAGAAAAGTATTTGAGAAGCCAATTCGAACATATTAATGGTAGTAACAAAGAAAAAAGAGTAAGGGTCCGTTTGGGAAACACCAAAAAGCTACTTTTTTTTAACTTTTAACTTATAGAAAGTTATATTAATGTGTTTGGTAGAATTTTTTAGATAAACTTTTAACTTTTCAAAAAGTTATTTAAGAGTTTTTGAAGAAGTTAAAAAATGTGACTTCTTCTATTTTCAAAAGCTATTTTATCACTCTTATTTAATGCACAACTTTAAAACAAAGACTTCTATAATAACTATCCAAACTCAAAATAACTTATTTAAAAGTTATTATTAATAAAAGTCCTTATATTTTAAACTCCTTTTTCAAAAGAACTTATTTAAGAAGTTTAGCCAAACTGGCCCTTAATACTCAAATTGGTCCTTAAAAGATTATTCGATCTCCAAATTGATCTCCAAAAAATAAAATTAATCAGAATTGTCGTCAAAAAATTTAAAAATTTAAAAATAGTCACATTAATGTCACGTGTCAACAAAAGTTTCAAAGGCGTCATTTTTTTTGTCACCCTTTTCAACCATTTTTCATTACGGTCTATTCCATCGTTCTTCTCAAAACAGAACATCTTTCTAATCCAATCCTTCGTCTTTGGTTCACAAACAGAAAAGGATGTTTGGCTTTGTGACGTTTATTGATGCACAAACTGTTAAAACCATTTTAGACAAAGGGAATTCCCATTATGTTCGTGGGTCTCGGGTGCTTGTTAAACCTTATCGGGAGAAGTCAAGGGTTATTGAAAGGTACTTCCTTGTCTAATGTTCCTTCGGTTTTACATTTTCAGCTCAGAATTGAATGCTTAAACTCTGAGCTTAAGCTTGAAATGTGGGTACAATTGCACTTGACATTAGAAAGGATTCTTGTTATAATTTGATTGTTTATTGGTATAAATGTATCAATATCTGATTATCTTAAAGTTAATTTAGAAAAATTTACATATGATAATAGTATATATTAATTAATTTACTTTCATCCTTTGTGTATAAATAAAATTTAGTAATTTAATTTTATCCTTTGATCATGCTAGTTATGTTGACAGATACCTCTTTTTTAAGAAATTTTTCATATCAACTTTAATTTGGTCAGAAATTATGCTGATAGAATTCAGCACTCTATGTGTTACTCACCTCACCACATAGACATGGATTCTGAAATGAACTCAAGTGAGTATCATATTATTTTGTTTGGTATCTATATTACTTGTCCTATTCATATGACTTGTTCTATGATCATTTTCTCATTAGTCACTAAAATAACCTTTTTCATTTTTTTTGTAGTTCCAAGAAGTTGTGAGAATGCTAGATCTCTTAAAAGACAACTGATGGAAGAGTAGGAACAGGCTCTAGAACTAGTAGAAATGCAAAGGAGACGTTTGACAATGTTGCAATTTGCCCAAAATTCTCTGTCTACTTCACCCCATTTTCGCTTCTCCACGAATGGAATGAGAGCTTCAGAAGGTATATAGTAGTAATATGAATTGCATTTATTTATTATGAATATATTCTTTGTATCATTTTTTATAAGGTTACTTTACATTTTTCAGATCATTTTAATTTCAACTTTCATCCTCAAGAATCTTTAAAAAACACACGCAGAAAGAAATATAGACTTTAAATAGCCCAAGGCCAAAGGCATCAACTTTCTTTTGATACACTTTACAGTATCAAGTAGTTTTGAAGTTTAGTCAAAATCTTTGGCTTTTAAAATGAAGGTAGCAGCAGGAGAATTATAAGTTATTAGCAGGACTATATATTATATTATGCATAATTTTCAACCATAATGTATCCTTGTCTAGACTTTGGCCAATTAGACGCTGCCCATGATGCAGTTCAACAACAATTTTAGCTCTATAGAATCAATTTGTTGCTACAACAACAATGGGAGAATAAGGGATTAGGGTTTATTCCCTTTAGAAATAATTTGACAAAAATTTTTAAACATATCTTGTCATTCGCTATTCTGCACCAACCTGTCATGCTGATATGACACACTAACGGCCACATAAACAAAATTTAACGTTGTTACTGACCGGAATGAACGAAAGGGAGACAGAAAGACTAACGTGACCATTTTAAAATCTTTTGGGGACAATTCTGATTAATTTTATTTTTCGCAAACTAATTTAAAAATTGGGTAATTTTTCAGGACCAATATGAGTATTTATTCAAAGAAAAAATATATTTTTTTAATTTGCTTTTTTTAATTAATGTTATAAAATAGACTTACATTAAATTATCTTTATATAAAATTAATAGTTAAAATTTATTAAATAATAATTTAGTTAAATTTATTAAATTATTTAATAATTTTTAAATATTATTTTTATATAAAAATATTTACATGTAAGTAGTTGTCTATAAAATATAATTTTTATCGGTGTTTTTTAAGTGGAATAAAAGAAGTAAAGAAAATGTGATATAATAAAAGGCTATTGCTATGCTAATGAAACTTTTTTTTTTCTTCACATGATGAACTGAGGTAGCATACTCTAGAATAGATACATTTACCTAGTCTCGGACAGCTTTTCTACTTTGTTACAGAAGTTTTATTTCTTCTATAGGATAAATAATTAGTAAAGTTTTTCTACGAATAGGCCTCGAGACCCTTTTTGTGTGTTTTTTTATTTTTATTGATTGTTGTTACTATATTTTTTTCTGCTTCTCGTGAGATTGGGGGAGGGGAGTTTATTTATCAGGAGTCTTTTGCAGGTTTTCTATTGTATGTCCAAGACTCCAAATAGTAGTAGCTATTAGGTTCAGTTTGGGTAAATAGGCTAATTAAATTTTTTTTGAAAAAATAGTTTAAATAATAAATAATTATTTAAAAATAGTTTATAAATAAATTATTTTGTATTTGGATTTTTAATTCTAAAAATGTTTATTTTATAGAAATGTGATAAAAAGTAATAATATTATGAGAGAAGTCATTTTTTTAAACTTCTCTATAAACTTTTAAATAGTTTCTTAAAAAGTTGCAATTTGGTTTTGAAAATTGCATTAGACATTAATACTACTACCTTTCATAAGTCAAAAGCTCAAAAAATTTATTTTTAAAGCTTCCCAAGGTCATTAATGTTTAGAAATACATTTTACCAAAAAAAAAACATGTTTAGAAATACATGTTGTTGAATGAAGGTTTACTCTATTGGTCCCTATAGTTTCGCGAAATTTTCAATTAGGTCTCTATATTTTTTTTTCCTTTTAATTGGGTCTCTGCATCAAATTTTTTTTTTTCAATTGAGTTCCTACACTTTTTTTTTCTTTTATTTGATTTTCTGCACTAATTTTTTTTATTTAGTTAGGTCTCTATACAATTAAGTCAATTACTACCAAAAGAGACCTAATTAAAAAAACATTAGTGCAGGGACCTAATTAAAAAAATATATAAAAATTTAATTGAAAATTTGACACTATAAAAACTAATAGAATAATCAAACCTTAAATGAATTCGCATTAAAAAAATTTATTAAAATTAACAGACCTAAAGAGCAATCATTGTTTCTTGGTAAAAAATTATTATTTAGGGTCCCTAATTTTAATGATAATAACTAATAGCTATAGGGTGTAATATTTTATTAGGTGACAATTTTTTATTTATTCCATTCGATCTTTTTCCAATATGATAAGTTAATTTGCCAATATTATTTGATAATTTTTTTAATATAAGTAAACAATTATCAAGAGGCAGAAACAAAAATTAACTCTCATTAATTGTTAGAGCATGAATATTGTCTAAGTATAAATTTCTTAATATATTCTTTCCTAGCATAATATTAAATATTTTTGGTCTTCCACTTCACTCGAAAAAATATATAGTAGAGTTGGACAAAATTTTATAAACAGGTGGATATTAAGTGTATCAGCAAAATTATGGTAAATGTGATGCTAACCACTTCAAACTTTTAACTTTATACTATTTAACAAATTTTCTAAACCATAAACCTTAAAATTATCGGTCGATATTATACTTTTCTAAAGGTAACATATTTCTTTGTTGTTATTATTATTATATTTAATTATTTTATTAACATTTATAATTTTATCAAATTTTTAATTAATTTTTTATATTTTAAAAATTTGTAATTAAATTTATATATTAGATTAAAACTTTCAGTTAGATCATCTCATTTTTGTTATTAAAAAATACTATTTGTTTTAAAAATAAATATTTTAAAATTATTAAAATATTTTTAAATAAAATTAAATTATACAGTTGGTCCCTATATTTTTAATGAAATTGTAAATTGGTCCCTATACCAATGAGAGTCTTTGATTCTGTCGAAATGACGTGTGTTTCTTGCACTACCACCATTAATTTCAAAAACTGCTTCACACGCCGTGTCCTGATCCTCCAAGGACCCGAGTGGTTCTGGTGCTAATAAAGCGAAACGCTACGAAACTTGGTTTGCGAGGGCAAGAGGGTTAGGATGGTCCTTGACAGGATCTGGATGGCGAAGGGCGGGGAGGCGTTGGCAGACGTTATGGGAAGGGAAGAAGATGAGGAGCTTCATGCGTTCCAAAACGGTGCGTTTGAGGTTGATGGTGGTGATGGTGTTGGAGCGGTAGAGAGAAAGACGCTGATAGATCGTGAGTTCTTGGATCGGTATGTGCCTATGGGTAGGATTCAGAGCCATACTACGAGGGATTTGATTAGTAAGATTGAGTTGTTAGAGAGAAGGATTTTGTTTATGATGAGAGAAAGATTTTAATTATTGATAATTTAAATATAATTGGGATGAGTTGAATTTTGTTCATTCATGATAATAGTGTATATTATCGTGGTAGTTTGTATAATTACCATTAATTTTGATTTTTACCGTGTGTTAATGAATTTGATCATCAGCAATGATTTCGGCATTGTTGTTGTTAAAATCGTATTATTGTTAAAGAAGAAGAACAAACACACCGAAGAGAAAAGAAGGAAAAAGGGAGAAAAGAGAAAGAAGAAGATATTATGATAAATGTGCATTTTTTTTACTATAAAATGTTATTGATGACCTAATTACAAAATTATATTTTGTATAAGAATCTAATTATAAACTTTAAAATGTAGGGACCAATTTATAATTTTAGTAAAAATATAAAAATTAGTGGTGTAATTTAATCTTTAAATAACAATTAATAAGGATTTAATTGTGAAAATTTAATTATAATTTTTAAATTTAAAAATTTAATTAAAAATTTGATCAAATTATAAAGGTTAATAAAATAATTAAATTTTATTGTTTTTTTTTTTGATATTATAAATTTTATTGTTATTGTTGTTGTCGTGGTTGTTTGATAGATCACATGTTTTTCTCGAGCATAATGAAACCATTACTGTCCCAAGCCTTGTAATTTATTTGGTATATACGTCCAATTCATAAAATTGATAAAAAAAAATATCAATAGAACCCAATTAAAAGGGGACTGGAGTCTGGAGACCTTTCATTAGTATGGGGAGTGTTGGAAACAGAGGAGTAAGGACTATTTCCGTAGGGTTAGCAAACTCCTTCAAACTTAGACAACAGCGAGAGTGCGAATCACTAAAATGTTGTCATCCTCAACCTCAACGATCACTTTCATTTTTAGGTATTCTTTTCTCCAAATCCCTAATTTTGTTGCCTTCCCTTCCTCTTCATCTTCATTCTCATCCCTTCACTCTCATTCTGTGCCCCCATCCACTCGCCAAGTAGATGAAGCTGTTGATTCCTTCACTCGCATGCTCTCTATGCGTCGCCCTCCATCCATCATCCAATTCACCAAGATTTTGGGATCTCTTGCCAAGACCAACCATTTCTCCACCGCCATTTCCCTTTTTCAGCAATTGCAAGCCAGGGGAATCGCTCCCGACTTATTTACTTTGAGCATCGTAATTAATTGTTGTTGCGGCATGGGTCGTATGACACTTGCTTTCTCTGTATTGGCCAAGATTTTCAGAATGGATTATCAACCTGATACGGTAACATTGAATACACTCGTTAAAGGCCTCTTTCTCTGTGGTAGTGTTGAAAAAGCAGTGCGCTTTCATGACAGAGTGCTGGCTCATGGATTTCACTTTAATCAAGTCACTTATGGGACCTTGATCAATGGCCTCTGTAAGACCGGACACACGTCAGCTGCTATTCAAGTGTTGAGAAAGATCCCACGGTATGGCATTGCTCCTAATGTCTTCATGTACGGCGCAATTATTGATAGCCTCTGCAAGGATACACTTGTAAGTCAGGCTTTTCATTTATACTCTGAAATGCTTGCTAAGGGAATTTCTCCTATTGTTATCACATACAGTTCTCTCATTTTTGGATTGTGTCTTGAGGGTCAATATAAGGAAGCCATTGATTTGTTAAGTGATATGGTGCTTAGAAACATTAATCCAAATGTTTGTACCTATAATATTTTGATCGATGGGCTATGCAAGGAAGGAAAGATCAAAGATGCTAAGAGTGTATTGGCTGTAATGGCAAAACATGGTGTGAAACCAGATGTAGTTACTTATACCAGCTTAATGGATGGATATTGTTTGGTTAATCAGGTAAATAGGGCAAAATATATATTCAACACAATGGCCCAAATTAGAGTGTTACCCAATGTTCAAAGTTACAGTATCATGATTAATGGCTTCGGCAAAAGTAAAATGGTCGATGAAGCCTTGAATCTCTTTAAAGAAATGCATCGCAAGAACTTGGTTCCAGACACGGTAACTTACAGCACTCTTATTGATGGCTTGAGCAAATCAAAGAGAATCTCCCATGCTTTGGAGCTTCTTATCGAGATGCATCATAGAGGTCAACCCGCTAATGTAGTCACTTACAATTCGTTGTTGGATGGGATGTTCAAAAACCAACAACCTAACGAGGCATTTATGTTATTCAATCAAATGAAAGAGTGTGCCATTGATCCAGATATATTCACTTACAATATACTTATAGATGGCCTATGCAAAAGTGGAAGACTTATAGATGCAAAAGAGATTTTTCAAGATCTTTCCGTTAAAGGCTATCGTCCAAATGTGAGGACATACAATATTATGATCAATGGGCTCTGCAAAGAGGGCTTGTTTGAAGAAGCATTGGCACTCTTGTCAAAAATGGAAGGCAATGGTTGCTTACCAGATGCTGTGACTTTTGAAACTATTATTAGTGCTTTGTTTGAAAAAGATGAGAATGACATGGCGGAGAAACTTCTTCGGGAAATGGTTGCTAGAGGCTTATTGAATTGATAAAAGAAGGTAAGATACATCAACTCAAATTGATATTACATCTCCTTGTTGCTGAATATGTATCATAGTTTTGTAAATTCTGTGTCTATTGGGTCAGAGGACTTTGGCAATGCCATGACATCAATATAATTTTGCACTTTCTATTTTTGCAATTGCTATCATCCTTTTTAATTCCACTACTTTATTGATTCTTTAGATTATATTCCTAGTTATAGCTTACAGATTTAGTGTTTAAGATCTCTTTATAGCAATCGAGTGTTCTTTACTATTATTCTCTGAGATCATATATTTATCATGCTACAAACTAAGCAAAACTAAAATGATTGAAAATTTTGTTTTGTTGTTTGTTCTCTGTTATTCTGTTGTGCAACTTATTTTCCCGTAACTTTGTAGGTACCAAATATATATATATATATATCAAACTAATTCCTGTGACTGTCTTATCATAAGCAACCATGAGCTATTTTTATTTGATTGAATCCTCTGGGAATTGTTGTAAAAGGAAATTTAAGTAGGTAATAAGGATTTATTCTCAGGCTATATAGTTTTCACTTCCATCTTAAAATTAAACCCACCTTCTAAAATGCATGTCCCCTTTTTTCATCAACCTAAGCAACATCCAGTCAAGATTAATATGGTTCATTTATCTCAAAATTTTTGGCCATTTTCTTAATGCTACTCAGTTGTATTGCTTGGAAATTGCTTCTGTTGAAAATATGTACATTATGAAGTATTTTTTTGGAGAATGTTTTTCTGTTAATTCTTAGATAAATTACCTCGTTATTTCTTGTGTAGACATTATTCTATTGTATCTGTTTATTAGCATTTTGAAAAAAGTTACTAGCTTGGAGTTTTGTTTTGTGGTGTTTGAGATGGGAATGTTAAAACTTAACAGTGAAAAAATATAGAATTCTTTGGAATTGCAGTTGATTTTATTTGGTAAATTTATTTGCATAATTATTGCATTTATTTGTTTATTATTTATTTTCAATTAGATGTTGGACTATGAATATAGCTTTATTGCTGAATATTTCATATTTATGAAACTGATTTTGATCTTGTATTGGTGGTTGACTTAGGTTGAGGTTTGATATGGCTTTCATCCTTGTTTTTTTTCTCAAAGATAGAATTTCATTTCATGAAAATCAGGATTTGGGTCCACGATGGACCACTTACAAGACTAAAAGAGAGATTTCCCAACAAAACTTGTCTAAATCAGGAAACAACATTGAAAGGGAAGGAAAGAGTAAAGTGAAAACTTCTTCTTCAGACATTTCTAATCTTCTTCGCATTCCTCAGTCGAGCAAGCACGCTTGGAACTCTGATTCACTCCTTCTGGCTCGTTCAAGGACACAAGCCTCATCGAACTCTTCACCGTCAAACATGAATCTGTTGCGAGCCTTCCATATCTCCCACATCAGGTTTGCAGCTTCTCTCAATTTGTTCACGCCATTTCTGCTTCTTTTCAACTTCTCAGTTAACTCCATCCACTGTTGCCATACTTCTTGGTCCGTTTGACTTCCAGGGACTCCAATTTCGGATCTGAGCCAAGTGGACCATGACTGAGCACAGCTAATTATGCAGTGTTGGACTGTTTCTTCCATCGCGGTACATCTTCGACAGGTTGGGGGTATTGTTCTGATTCTTCCATGGAGTTGTTGGTTCACCGGCAATCCCTTGTGCATTACTTTCCAGAGGAAGATTCTTATTTTCGGTTGCACTTTCAGGTCCCAAATAGAAGTCCAGAGCTTCTTCTGCTGGCAGTGGAGTGGCATCAGATCGAGTGGAGGGTGGTAGAACTAGTGCGCCAGTAAATATCCTGAAGCCACGGTGTAGCAACCCTTTTTCTCCCTTGGCCAGGTAACTGAATCATCCCCTTCCCCAATTTCAGTTTGTAAAATATTATGTGCAATATCTGTACTGAATTGTTCTGCAATGAGCTGTTGGTTCCATTGCTTGTTTTCGTTTAGGAGTTGATTAACCCAAATTAGTTGTGAGTTAGTAGGAATTAACATCTGAGTAGATAATGCTTGTTGATTTTTGATCCAAGAGTCCTCCATTTACATATGGGTAAATACCAATCTACCATGTTATATGTATAAATTTAACTGGCTACACATTAATCCAAACTATGTTGAAGCTCTCTAGTGTGAATTTTCCTTTATACTTTGATTTGTATTTGGCCCCTTTGGAATCAATTGTGAGACACTAGAGTACTTCTCAACTAATTTGGTTTCTTGTTGAACCCATACTCACTAGATTTTAAACTTCAAAAATCACTTCATCTTAAACGGATGAAATATTGCTGTTGCTATAAACTTTGCAAAGCCAATCTTTGCATTATAATTTGGTTCTCATTTATATACTTCCATTCTAACTTTGTGTGGTGCGTGCTGCATAAAACAGTTTTAGACTTAAGCAAACAGTACTCCAAATAAACATTTGATACTGCAAAGGGAATAATTTTGCTTTATGGTGAGAGTATATGATATACAATGTGTTTTGGATATTGCAAGTTCATCAAGAGTTGTTTGAGACTCTACAGAAAGGGAAAATTTTAATATAGTTAACCAATTCTTTGTTCATTTTCACTGACATACAAAATGGGAGCTCAAGTTGAATAGTATATTTTATTTTTTATTTTTTTTTTCAGTTTTCGTTATGCAATCCACAATGCAGTTCTTTTCAGGTTTTACCATTTGTAGGGAATTTAACTTTTGTTATGTCATTAAAAAGTTGCGATTTCTACCTTGGAGCAGAAGAAATAATGGTTAACTATATTAAAATTTTTGGTGCTGGTAATTGTTGGCGCTATAAATTGTGACCGCTAGTATATTTTATATGTAGTATTTATTATGAAATGTAAATATAAAATTTACTAATATTATATGATAATTTTTTGTGTCAATATTATATGATAATTTATTATTTATTGTTAATTTTCTAGTATTAGTTCCTGCAAGATATCATAGGTTAAGTTTCACCTAATCAATTTATAAGAAGTTTTTATATTGTTTTACATGTAACTAATTTTTATATTATTGAATTTGAATTATATTGTTTATTATTGTCTTATATATTATTGAATTTGAATTAAATTAATAATAATGTCATGTGACTTTAGATATAGTCTAGTTAATACAATATAGTAGAAAGTAGAAACAGATATTACAGTTAAAAACATGAATGACCAATATATTTCTAGTCATGAGAACACGATACCTAAGTGTTTTTCTTCTCTACCACCTCAATACATCAAATCTATTAAAATCTTTGGTTACACCTCAATACCTATCTATCTCATTCTTATTGAGTTTACTTGACTTTATTTTCTATGTTTGCTTCCATTTTCTCAAAGGATCTTTAATCATATCGCTATCATTTTCACTTATTTTTAAACTAAAATTTGGTTCGATATCTGAAGAAAAATTTGCATTTTGAGTGTTCGCTAATTTTGCCTCCAATTCCTAATTTTCCCTGCACATATCATTCCAATTCCTAATTTTCTCATCGTTCAATCATAATTTCTCTCCAAATAATTTTTTGGGTAAAGTATATATTTTGTCTTTGAAGTTTGACAAAAATTTTAAAAATACCTTTAAGTTTTATTTTGTTTCAATTTTGTCCTAAAGTTTTCGATTTGTATCAAATATACCCTTAACGGCTAATTTTTTAAAAAATTTAAGATCAATTCAACAACAATTTCATAAGAACAACCCTCAACATAAGCAAATCAAGCATAATTTTTATACATTATTGTTAGATTGGTTTTAAATTTTTTGAAAATTTACCTGTCTAGGGTATATTTGATGTAAATTGAAAACTTTTGGGATAAAATTAAAACAAAATAAAACTTAGGGGTATTTTTGAAACTTCTGTCAAATTTTAGGGATAAAAAGTATACTTTACCCTAATTTTTTTTTATCACCATCATTCAACGATGGTGAACACTTTCAGGACTCCAATAATAGTACTACACCTCCAGCATCTTCGTACCTTTTTTTGTTCTTTTCAAATTTAATACTCATGCTTTACTTTAAAATTTAAGTGAACTATCAATCTGATTCCTATCCATTTTTCAGAATGATAATGTAACCCCTTTAAAAAAATACGATCCACTTTGGTCTCTATTCTTTATTTCGTGAGACAACGTGGTACTGTTTCTCTGTTAATTTTGAACGGAAAATACTGACGTGTCAAATTTGTCAAATTTAAAAATAGATAGAGACTTAATTGTCTCTAAATTTAAATTAGTTAGGAGTTTATTTGTCCTTATCTTTTAAACGATATTTTTTAAAATTATTTTTTTATTCATTATATTAATATTCTTTTTCAATAAATTATTGAATATATAATATAATAAATACAAACTAATTAATAAATTATTCAAATTTAAAAATATCATTTATTATGAAACTAAATAAATAATTTTGAAATATAATTTTTAAATATATAAATAATAAACATTAAAATACGATTAATACATTAATAATGACCGTATGACATTAGGGTTATTTTTTTTGGTGACTAAATAGAAAAGAAAGAAAAAAAAGATACAAAACCAAATTAATTGGCTAGGGTCATATCTAAATCTATTAGATGTTGAAGCTCACTCCATGGTTGGCTCCAATTCGAGTGAATGTCCGCGACAGAAGCAGCTGCTTTAGCCATACAATCTGCAACACTATTTGCAGTCCTCTGAATTAAAAGAATAGAGACTCTCCAATTCCAATTCATAACCTCCTGTATATGCTTTGCCAAATCCCATTCCGGAATATCTTTACCAAGCATTCTTTGGTTTACCAAGAAAAGAGCTTCTAAACAGTCTGTTTCACAAATAACCTCACGAAATCCACTCTCCCAAGCAAGAAGTAAACCTCTCCAAATTGCATACAATTCAGCAAAAAGAACACTGCACACTTCGACTTTCCCAGTGCAACCTTTCAACCAACATCCATCAGGATTGCGAATGATACAACCAAAACCAGCATAGCCAGAAGGAGCAAACCAACTAGCATCACAATTCAATTTAACAGAATAAACTGGAGGTGGAACCCAATGCAAACAAAGTGAAGGAGGAGACAGAGATTGATGCATAGCAAAAATAGTGTGAAACTCCCTTACTGAACTACGAATCAAACTCACCACTTTACTAGCACTCCATGAATCATCTATATTAAATAAGTCCTGATTCCTGCTTCTCCAAATCCACCAGATGGTCGAAAAGAAAAGAAAAACATTTTCACTCCTTGCACCGCTGTAGAGCCAATCATGTAAATTCGAGTTATTTGAATACAGGCCTAAAAGGTTCCAGACCTCCTTGGCACTAGGGCACTCCCGAAGACAATGAAGAATTGATTCAGAACCATTCTGACACCGATGACAGGTGCTAGATAAAGCTAAACCACGACCCAAACGAAACTCTGCCGTAGGAATAGCATTATGAAGACTGAGCCAAATCAAGAACTTGTACTTCTCAGGAATATGCAGTCGCCATACCCACAACCAATTATCATGCTCATTCCAGTCAAACTTTCTTTTGGCTAGCCAACTGTACCCACTCCTAGCTGAGTAAAGTCTAGAAGATGCCACACCCCACGACCAACCCGAACTCTCTCCAGCATTCAAATCCGGATTATAAGCATTCAAACGCTGTTTGACATCTTCTGGAATGGTAGAGAAAATATCATGGAGATTCCATTGACCATCTTTCCAAACGTCTCTAATAGTTAAATCAGAGTCAGATATATGTACAAAAGGGACATCTTGAGCAATTGGGCCCTCAATACTCCAATTGTCAAACCAAAAAGATTGATCAAGTGACCCAACGCACCAAGAGAAGGCATCCTTAAGAGCACCAAAAGCCTTTGAGATACTCTTCCAAACATGAGAAGCATTGCAAGGGATAGGGCCATCTAAAACTCCCTCATTCCTCAGATACTTCGCCCTCAATAGAGCAACCCAAGGCTTGTCCTGACAATGGAAAAGTTGCCACACCAATTTACCAAGTAAAGATATATTAACACACGCAGGATCTCTAACACCCAGGCCACCAAATTTTTTTGGAGTGATCACGGTCCTCCAATTAACAAGAGAAAGACCTTTACCATCCACTTGACCCTTCCAAAGGAACTGTCTCATCATAGAAGATAATTTATCGCAAACCCAATTTGGAAAAAAAGATACCTGCATATGATAGACAGGAATGGATGCTGCAACAGAATTGATCAAGCAAAGTCTCCCTGCTTTATTTAGAAGCCTTCCTTTCCAATTAGCTAATCTTCCCCTCACCTTTTCGATCACCGAATGAAAAGAAGCCCTACTGATACGGGAATGATTAAGGTTAACTCCAAGATATCTTCCTAAGTCCAAAGCAAAACGTATTGAAGAAACACTAGTAAAAATATCTCTTCTACGAGCAGTCACATTTTTAGAACAAAAAGCTTTAGACTTTTCAAGATTCACTTTCATGCCAGATGCCTTGCAAAAAATGTTAAGAGAATGCATGACCATTTGGACCTGACTCTTTGTAGCCTGACAGAAGAGTAAGAGATCATCTGCAAACATCAAATGAGAAAATTTTGGGCCACCCCTAGTGACAGAAACTGGTTTCCACACACCCTCAACCACCTTATGAGATATATAGCAAGCAAGTCTTTCCATACAAAGCACAAATAAGTAAGGAGACATTGGATCGCCCTGTCTAAGCCCCCTTCTAGGAGCAAAACTATCCAATCTATTCCCATTCCACATAATAGAAAGAGATGATGCACGGACACAAGTCATAATCAAATTAACAGTGATGATAGGAAAACCAAAAGCAATGAGAGTACTCTCCAAAAACCTCCAATCCACCCTATCATAAGCTTTTTCAAGATCAATTTTAAAAGCAAGAGTACCTTTCTTGGATTTTGTGTGCTTCATGAAATTCAGAATTTCTTGGGCCACAATAATATTATCAGGAGCACCACGACCTGGAATAAAACCTCCTTGTAAAGGACTAACAATATCTGGAAGAAAAGGCCGAAGTCGGTTAGTCAATACTTTGGTGATAATTTTATAAACAACATTACACAAGCTAATAGGCCTGAAATCCTTCATAAAGGTAGGGTTATCAATTTTAGGAATAAGCACAATCAGAGTTTCCATGATGCTAGGATTTAAGAACTCTCCCAAAAAAGCGCTCCGGACAATATTCCAAATCTCAGTGCCTACTATCTCCCAATATTCTTTAAAAAAATAAGCTTGAAAGCCATCTGGACCAGGAGCCTTAAAAGGGCTCATACTGAATACTGCTGACTTGACTTCCGCAAAAGAGACAGGGTCAATTAACCTAGCACAAGCCTCAGTGCTCAGAGTGGGCATCGGAACATCCCCTAAACAATCAACCTCAACCTCTTCCGTTGTACCAAAGAGATTCTTGTAAAAAGAGAGGGCTTCTTCCTGGAGAATATCTGGATCAGTAGACCAAGACCCATCTTTAACATATAATCCATGTACTCTATTATGGTTTCTACGCACCAAAGTCTGAAGATGAAAGAATTTAGTGTTTCTATCCCCATACTTGACCCACTGCTCTCTAGATTTTTGGTACCAAAAAAGTTCCTCTTGCAACAAAAGCCTATTGTAATCTTCCCTCAGTACAGCTTCTTTAATTCTCAGAGATAACACATCGGTAACCTCTAAACGCCGTTGAATCTGATCAATCTGATATTCCAGCTTATTTTTTCGCACAAAAATATTTCCAAAAATCTTTGAGTTGAAGTCCAAAGAAGCCTGTTGAACCATCTTAAGCCTTTCGGTAACGCCTCCAAACTCTTGATTCCAAGCCTTACTAATAACATGTTTATAAGAAGGATGTGTTGCCCACGCAGCTTGGAACCTAAAAGGACGTGAACCTTTCACTCTGGGGCTACCATGACAACGAACTAAAATAGGACAATGATCAGAATGAAGCCTGCTAAGAATTTCAGAATAACCCTCAGGAAACATTGTCATCCACGCCTCATTAACTATAGCTCTATCCAACCTTTTAGCCAAGTCCCTGCCAGCCTGAACTGCTCTATACCAAGTATATCTCCTACCAGTCACTTTAAGATCAAAGAGCTCACAGTCATCTAGAGTAGTAGCTAATAGACTAGCTCTGTGAGAAGAAAAATAAGCACCTGTACTCTCATCTGGTGCCACAATCTCATTAAAATCACCAACTGCCATCCATGGTCTATTATGGCCTGAATTAATAGAACGCAAATGATCCCAAAGCATACATCTTTTTTCGAATTGAGGACTCCCATATACTGCACTACAAAGCCAAACTAAGTTACCCACACTCACTTTCACTGTGATACATTGGTCAATTTGATCAATAACCACACAAGAAGCATTAGCAATAGAAGATAGAAACCAAATGCCACCCTTGTGTCCTACTGCTTCCTCAATACCAACACAATGAAAACCCAACTTATCCCAAAAATTCTTCAAATTATTAAACATGGTATGAGTCTCAAAGAGAAAGAAGAAAGATGGTTTATATATTCTCACCAAATTTTTGCAATGCACACGGGCCATCTTGTTAGACGCACCCCTCACATTCCAGGTTATGATATTGAAACTATCCATAAAAATAGCAAAAAGGGAGCTCCAATAACAAACCCGAGACTCAACATGATGTCCCTGTCTTCGACGATCCTGCCTTTAATGGACTCTCAAGTTGCAGCCCAATTTTCTCCGTCGAAACTTGCACCATACCCGCCGTCGATGCTCCATCCTTATCTACTGGTGAATTCTGCAAAGAGTTTGGGCGAGGACGCTTTCGCACAGTGCCATTTGTTGTCTCACCTTGCTGCTGATGATGAACATTGTGCCGGGTCCCCGAAGAAGCCACACTAACCGGTTTTCCAATATTGATGCCCCTGCTTAATTTTGCTTTGGATCCAGTAGCATGTGTTGTACGTTGGTGATTAGGCCTTGTCCAAGTATTGGTAGCCTTGTTAGGAGTCTTCTTTACTTTTGGTTGGACCTGATGGGTGCTAAGAGAAGGCTTTTGACCCATTTTATACTTTCCTTTCCTAATCACTTGAGTCCAACCTTCCAAATCCTCATGTTGTGCATGGTCTACATGAACAGCATGCAAATCACTCTCCACCAAATCCGGGACAGTAACTTTTACAGTCTCATCTCCAAAATTCTTGCCAAAATGAAAACTTGCCTTTTCTACATATACTGGATTTTTTGAATTTGAGCTTTCTGGCTGCTTTGCTACATCGCTGATCACCTTGGCATTAGTTCCTCCTCCTGCATTGCTGTCAGTCTTGCACACCTTCATATCATGACCAAACTTGAGACAGGAGCCACAAATAAGGTGAAGACTTTCATATTCAACCTCATATTCAACACCTTCAACAAGAATCTTCTTAGTCACTGGCAATCCTAAATCTATCTGAACACATGCTCGAGCATATCGTCCTCTTTCAGCTAATTTTGTTGCCAAATCAACCTTAATGGGAATGCCAACTGCAGCCGCAACACGGAGCATTGCATCTTCTTGGTAGCACCAGATTGGTAATCCAGAAATTCTAATCCACACTAAAGTTGCTCCAAAACAGTTTTCACTTGATCTAAACTCTTGATCCCAAGGCTTCACAGCCACATAATTTCCCTCGATCATCCATGGACCTCCTAAGAGAACTTTTTCTCGCTCCTCAGCTACATCAAACTTCACAAGAAAGTAGTCAAATCCCACGTCCAATAAACCAAAACCTCCCTTAATCCTCCATACCGTTCGGAGTTTATGAGACAATGCAGTGTAGCTATAATGTTTACCTAGCACCTTAATTACTATAGCATCCTTATAAGGTTCTGCCAAGCAATTCTTAGCTTCTTGGGTAAACGTGACACTCGGTGGCAAGAGATCTCCTTGCTTCCCAGAAACTACTGCAATGTTATCTCCCGATAAAGTTTCAACAAGTGAAAAAGCTTTAGCAATCTTGGAACCCACAACTTTGTCCCTGAAAGAAACCTTCAAAGGCTTAGAAACCCCTCCCGAAATATGATCCTCCTTTTCTCCTGATGCAATCCCTCCCCCACTCTCCCCCTTATCTCTTCCGCCGACATTATCGGCTGCCTCACCGTGTTTCACCCTCAAAGTCTCTTCCCCGCTCACTCCAGCGCTCATCTTCGATTTTCAAAATTGTACAGAGTACGGAGTACGTATGACATTAGGGTTATTAATTTAATGCAAAGATATCAAATAGAATTATTAATTTAATTTAAAGAGATAAAAAATTAAATTTGTTATTATACAGAAAAATTTTATTATATATCAAATAATGTGTTTATTAGTTTTCACCTTATTGTGAAAATTATCTAGATCATAATACTTGATTTTGAGTAAAATATATGTAAATTTAATTGAATTTTAATATATGTAAAATTTTAATCAATCTGCATTATTCTTATATTGATAAATCTCCATCGATCTATAGCCTTATAACAATATGTATTATTAATATTATTGATGCTTTGAGTTTGTTGAGTTTATAAATGGTCTTCATAATATATATATATATATATATATATATATATATATATATATATATATATAGTTTTAGTAGCCTACTCCTAATGTATTTTAGGCAAAAATATCAAATAGAATTATTAATTTAGTTTAGAGAGATAAAAAATTAAAGTTGTTATTACTCAAAAAAAAATTATTATATATGAAATAATATGTTCATTAGTTTTCAATTTATTGTGAAAATTATCTAGATCATAATACTAATAGTATATCATAGGATTATTATTATTATTAATATATTAACTGTATTTTAATATTTATTATTTATATATTTAAAAATTATATTTGAGAATTATTTATTTAGTTTCATAATAAATAATATTTTTAAATTTGAATGATTTATTATTTAGTTTGTATTTATTATACCATATATTCAATAATTTATTGAAAAAGAATATTCATATAATGAATAAAAAAATAATTTGAAAAAGATATCGTTTAAAAAATATGGACAAATAAACTCCTAACCAATTTAAATTTAGAGACAATTAGGTGCTTGTTCATTTTTAAACCTGACACGTCAGCATTTTTCGTTCAGAGTTGACGGAGAAAAAGTCATAGGAATTGCGTCGTGTCAAGAAATAAAGAACATGAACCGAAGTGGATTATTTTTTTCTTAAGAGGTCGCGTTGTCATTATGAGAAACGGACATGACTAGATTGATAATTCACTCTTAAAATTATTTGTTTGGTAAATTTTTATTTCAAAAGTCAATTACATTATTTTTTGTCAACGTGACTTACTCAGCCATCATAACCTATACATGTTATGTAATTTTTGTCATTATAGTACAAATTCTATATTATTATTTTTATCGTATTTGTTATATATATAAAGATATTTAAGTAAATTTTTTTATAAAAAATTCACATTTACGTAGAGCAGGTATTTTAATTTCTGGCTCCCGTTTGTATTTATTGGCGGGGTGAATCCTCATCTCCGTGAAAATTTTGCGCGCGGATACCCGTCAGTCACGGATAATCCCAGCAAATATTTACGGATGCAAGTTTTTTTGGCCGAATATACAACCGTATAACGATTTAACTAGTTAAATTGTTATAGAATTCATATTTAAGAATACTATCTTCTTCCAATTCTGCAGAATCTATTCTGCTTTCTTTGTCTCAAAAAATGTTAATATATTGAAGATACTATAATATGGCAAAATGATCAAAGAATTATAAAATCATTGAATTGCTCTATGATAGCTCTAAGTATGTGTGTTTTGGTTGCAATTGATGACGTGAAATCTCATAATATATTCTCATCGAAGCAAGCAAGCCCCCATCCCAACAATAATAATAATAATAATAATAATAATAATAATAATTTCAGCATCAAATAAACAAAGATTCATATACATGGATTTTGTTGGACTATTAATCTAAAATAGAGTAGCAGCCAACAAAATAAAATAGCTTGGAACACCAAAACGAATGAGTCTTGTTGTACTTGACAACAACTAATGAATAATTGAATATCTAATTATAAATTTTTATCTAATATAAGAATTTAATTATAAATTGATTTGTCAATATTGTTTGATAGCATTTTTAATATAAATAAACAATTTTCAAGAGGCATAAATAAAAAATAATTCTAATTAGTTATTAGAGTATGAATATTGTCTAAGTATAAATTTCTTAGTATATTCTTTCTTAGCATAATACTAAATATTTTTGGTCTTCCACTTTACCCGAAAAAATATATAGAATTGGATAAAATTTTACAAATAGGTATATATTAAGTGTACCAGTAAAATTATGATAAGTGTGATGCTAACCACTTCAAACACACTAATTCGGCCTATTTTAATATTATATTACTCAACAAATTCTCTAAAGTCTAAACTATAAACCCTAAAATTATCTATCGATACTATACTTTTCTAAGGATAACATGTCCTTTTATTGTAATTATTATTATATTTAATTATTGTATTAGTATTTATAATTTCATCAAATTTTTACTTAGATTTTTATAATTTAAAAATTTATAATTAAATTCATATACTAGATTAAAATTTTCAATGAGATCATTTCTATTTTTTTGGTTAAAAAATACTATTTATTTTAAAAATAAATATTTTAAAATTATTATATTTTTAAATAATGACTAATAAAGATTTAATTATAAATTTTTATTTAATATAAAAATTCTCGAGCATGATGATTGATGAAATGAAACCATTACTCCCCCAAACCTTAAAATTTATTTGGTATGTAGGTCCAATTCATAAAGTTGATAAAAATAAAACGGCCGTGGAATCTGGAGACCTCCATATTCCAATTATGGGTCCATCTAGTGTACAGATGTGGATGTACAGATTTTTTGTTTTTTGTGGTTGTTAAAAGCGTATCACTAAAAGTGTTGCTTAAAGAGAAAGTGTTACCCTTAATCGTTAACTTGGCTCTGATACCAATTTTTTAAAGTCGACTTTTCTTTTAATTTCTTTTTCAAAATTTCTATTAACTCTTCATATTTTACTTCGAATAAGTTTATAATGTTTATAATTTGTATAGATTCGATTGGTGGTGCTTTATTTAAATAATATGCAAATTCATAATCAAAAGTATTGACCATTTCTTATAATTCTGATTTCATTTTTATAATTTTTCAATCTTGTTTTAGTTTATAATATTCTTTTTTGCATGGATTATTGTATATAAAATCTTTTATCTGTTTGTCTTTTTCTTTAATATAATTTCTCAAATCCTCAAAAACTTCTTTTATTTCTACACTTTCTGTTGTTTCTAAATATCTTTTTAATTTTTCAACTTCATTCTCCATTTTTTCTTTCAACAGCTTTAATTCTTTTAAGTCATAATATGGTTTTCCAGGCATTTATAAATTTTTTAAGTTTAACTCCAACTTGTTTATATTTATTCTTATTTCTATCCTTTTTATTATAAGGTCATCAATTTCGATCTGAAGATTATTTAATTCCCTTTTATACTCCTTTATTTTACTTTTTAATTTTTTCGCCCTTTTTCTTTTTCTTTTATTTTCTGGTCTTTCAATCTTTGTATGCTTCATTATTTATTTTAGAATTTCTGCAAATTCTATCATCGATTCATCACTATTTTCTAGAGATTCTATTAATTTTTCTAATTCTTCAACTTCTCTTTTCAACTTGTCATAGATTATTTTTAGAGCTTCAAATGCTCTTTGATTTATTTCAGAAAACTGTAAATAATTCAACCGATTTTCTCTTTCAAAGAGCTCTTGTTTCTTGTCTTGATAAATTATATATATTTTTTCTTTATTTATTGTCATAATTTAGTGTTTAGGGTTTCATTTAATTTTTCGACCTTTTTTGTTAATTCTTTTATTTCAGAATTTTCTTCTTTAATTTTTAACTTAGATAAACTTAAAGGGCTATTAATTTTAGATTCTCTTATTTGAAAATTCGATGAAACTAATTTTCCTGATGGTTCTTTTAATAATAGAATTGGGTTTTCAATAGCTTTATATTTTGGTATTTCTGTTTTTACAATTTTCTGAAATAATTCATCGACATAAATTCTTTCTCTGTTTTTAAATATTATACTATGATGGCTATTTGTTAAAGCATAATTTATTGCATATGTAATTGAAAATGGTTCATCGTCTTGTTCCATTAGATTCTTTCTGTGAAATTTATAAGCCAAACTTATAGATCTTCCAAGATTTTCAGTTGATAAAGGTATAGCATATCCAAGATGGGCATTGAATTTAACATTTACGTTTGCCAAGTTTCCATGAACAATTCCAATTATTTGATCTATTGGGTCATCAGTAATTCTTTTGTCACAGATTGCTAAGCTTATTGGTGAATTAATTCCTTTCATATATGTAGATTTGATTAAGACTTGTATAGTACTAATATGAATCCATCCAATTTTAGATCTTTTTTGTTGATCCTTAATTTTCTCAATCTGTTTACTCAATTCTTCATCATTTATCAAGGCTATTTCAAGTTCTCCATTGGCGGATTTTATCTTTATAGGGACTTCAAGTTGAATTTTTCCATAGTATATTATATTTTTTCTATTAAAAACTTCTTTTAAAAGATTTTGTTTATTAAAATTTTCATTTGATTTGAGATTTAATTCTGTTTTTAGAACAGCCTGTTTTTCATTATCTAATAAAGCAGTTAATCTATAATAATCAGATTCTTCTGTTAATTCTAAACTTTCTAAATAATTCATAATTGAAAGACTAGGATGAAGATGTACCTTTCTGGAGAAAAACTTCCTTTATTTAGTATATTTTACATAAGGTATTTTTATCTCCAGGGGGGAGATTGTAGATACTAACTCCAGAGGGGAGTTTAGAATTATTTTTCCCTAAGGGAATTCTTCTTCAGACTATAGAATCGCCTCGGCAGCTTCCTCCTTGCTCTCCTAGCATATGAGTACTCTTAGCCTCCTGCTTTCTATTGTCTGCCCTCTACAATTGCCCAAGCAACCTATTTATAATAGTTGGGTTTGATGGACAATTCCCATCCTTACCCTTCTTATGACGTCATTGCTTACGTCATTGTTTGTTCTCTTGCACCAGCTACATTGTTGGTGCTCTATGATCTAAGTGCTTACGTCACTATGCAATAATGTTGAGAGATGCTTCAGATGCACTGTCCTCCTCTTTTATCATGTGACCCTCAGATGCATTGTCTCCTTCCTTCATCATGTGAGTTGATTCCGTTTCTTTATTGCTTTCTTCAGATATCTCTGAGGCATATAGCTGGCACTTGTGGTCTTCTCTGTCTTTTATCAAATAGCAGAGATTCCTCTTTATCCCTTCAGGGAGCTTTTCTAAAAGTCCAGATAAGTTGTAGAATGCTGATTCAAATTCCACCAAGAGTCTCATCTCTCTTTCTTCAATTTCATTTCTTTTACTGGACACAAGCAGAGTATTTCTACTTTTATAATTAATCCTTGTGTGAGATTCCTTCGTTATTTTTTGAGTTCTTTCAAAGACCCTTGCTAATGTGCTGGCTAGCCTTCCTTCATGACTGTAAATCGTTAAATCTTGAATCTGATCAATTGGTTGAAAATTTCCTGGGAAGACGGACATGAATATTACTTGGTGTGCTGGAACCAAGCATTCTTCTTCTTCATTAAAAATAGGTTGACTGTTTGTAAATTTTAGGGATATATCCCTCGGATTTACATTGTCAATCATATTTTTAAATCTCTTTACTGTATCAACGAATCCTGCAGGAAACTCACTAATAATTTTTAGATCATTAAAAATTAAAATTGTATCAATTAATCCATACTGAAAAAACTAATAGGTGTCAGATGGGGAAGCATCTGGAAATATAACCAGCTTTGTTAGCTATTATTTGGCAATAGGATAATATCCCAAAATTGCCCTTTTTTCTTCGGTCCAATTCAAGACTATGTTAAGGGTTTCTCTGAGATTTGATCTACAGACCTTTTTCTTTTCCTTGATTTCAGCCCTTGTAGGAATGTTTCTGTTAGACAAAATATTATTCTCATAAGAAAATTAAAAAAAATAATAAATAATTAGTTGTCTGTTAATATTCCTATATATAATATCTATATCTATTTTAGATTAAATTAGATCATTTGATAGTTAGTTATTTATTTGAATTTTGAAATTTACATCAAGCAAGAAGTGCGGGAAACAGCTACATGAAATTCAAATTCTCTGCAAGTGGTGTACAAGGAGTAACTGCCCATTAAGATTAGGCTGGTCTATAAATAGAGTTTTAGGAATACGTTGTAATTAGTTCAGTTCTTCTTGGAAAACACTTAGAGACCCAAAACGCTCTCAGCCCCTTGGCATCACAGAGTAAAATTGGGAATCTTAAGTAATTCCTCTGAACTCAAACACTTGTACTTTGCTTTCTTTCAGTTTTTATTAATAAAATTTCTTTACTTTTACGTCTTTTTCTCTTTTACGTTCATGTTTCTTCTTTCATCTTCTTTTTAATTTCCTGTTTGTTTTAATTTCTGCATTTTACTTTGCCTCCGGCACCTTGTATGTTTTTCTTTTTATCTTTAATTTTACTTTCGAAATTACAATTGAGACTTTGAGACACCCATAAAAGGAGTCGTTTCCGCTCCTTGAATTAAGATTGTGAAACAAAACTCGAAAATTGTTGATTTATTTGTTGTTAACAATGGAACAAAATTTTGAGTAAAACAAATTGGCACGCCCGGTGGGACCTTGTCAATAGATTGTAGTTTGTCAAAAGAAAAATCAAGAGTTTTGAATTTGCATGTGGTTGCGCAGTGGTAAATTCGTGCGTCCAGAGCCAAGGAAATCAGCGTCAGTTGACATGTCAAATACTTCTGCAGCATCTTCTTCTACTTCTAGTGATGAGATTAGAGGAAATGAATTTGGGAATTCTCCTGTGATTTCAAATGCAGAGCCTACCTTGATGTCAGTGAGGCATGATGGCGTTAGCCATGCCCATACAGGGTTAAATGCAACTCACATAAATACCATGGGGTGGCCGCCATATGGCTTGCCACCGGGGTATGTCCCCTCCATGGTGACACAAGGATTGACTGTGCCTCTCTACTCAACTTTTCAAAATCCTCTTTATCAAAATCCATATGGCATGTCAAATGTATCTGTTTCTGGTGTGCCAGGTTCACACGTATCACAACAAAATTTTTCACATGCTATTAATACAGGAAATAACAGTGCATCTAATTCTACTATGTCCACTATCACTAGGGTAGAAAATTTCAGACCTGTATTTCCTGACATGTCAAGAGCAATGCCTGTTAATCAACCTAGTCAAACTGTGGGATCTTTAGCAAATATTAGGCAGCAGATGGATGAAAGCCACCATGATCTAGTAAACATGTTAACTCATCAAATGGTGACAGTTTTAAATCCTCTTCTAGAAAACACAAACACTAGAATTGAACAATTAAATAGGCAAGTCAATAGGATTGCTACTGTGGTAAATTTAGAAGAAAATGATAACTTGGGTTTAAGATTTGATAATGTCAATCAGAACGGTGGAGCAATTCCTAATTATGATGTTCATATGCCTAGACAGGGTCAAAATGCTGATGATACGTTAGAAAGACTTAGACAAAATAACTTAGGGGGCATTATAATCTAGCAAGAAATGTTGAACAAGTTTTAAACTGTTTGGGATTTAATGTTGGTTGCTTGAATAGGCCATATTTTGTGTCTGCTTTTCCTGAGTGTGTCCAACAAGCAGAGCTCCCAAGGGGTTGGAAGATTCCAAAATCCCTTACAAAATTTTCTGGAGAAGAAAATGAATCTACAGTAGAGCATATTGCTCGATATACTGTCGAAATTGGGGAAGCAGCTTCTAATGAATATCTCAAGATGAGATACTTTCCTTCTTCTTTAACAAAAAATGCATTTACATGGTTCTCTAACTTGAGACCAAATTCTATTCATTCTTGGGCGCAGTTGGAGAGAAATTTTCATGATCAGTTTTTCCAAGCTGAATTGAAAGTTAGTCTTACGGATTTATTCTCTGTCAAACGTGCAGAAGGAGAATCCATTGATACCTATTTGGCGCGGTTTAGAAACATGAGGAATAAATGTTTTACTCCGATTCCAGAATCTGAAGTTGTCAAAATGGCCACTAATGGGCTAGAATTCGGAGTTAGGAAGAAACTTGTTAATCAACATACTTTATATCTTTCCCAATTAGCTGAGAGAGTAAGACAGATAGAACAAATTAAGAAAGAAAAAGAAAATTTTAAAAGGGGTTCAAAAAAGGTTGCATATGTTGATTGTTTTTCCGATAGTAGTGATTCAGATGAAAAAGAGATTTATATTGCTGAATTACGTGGGGGTCCTCCTTATGTATGCAAGTCTTTGAAGCCTGTTAAAGGAAAGGAAAAAGTTTCTTCTTATTCTAAAGTTGAAAATAAGACTTATTCTTTTGATATTTCTAAGGCAGATCAAATATTTGAAGTTTTATTAAAAGATAAGCAGCTTATTTTACCGGAAGGAAAAAAAATGCCTACAACTGATGAAATAAAAAATAAGAAATTTTGTAAGTTTCATCAAGTATTTTCTCATACCACTAACAATTGCGTCTGTTTCAGGGATTTGATACAAAAAGCAATTGAGGAGGGAAGACTGAAGTTTGAAGATAAAACTACTATGAAGGTGGACACTGAACCATTTGCTGCTGACTCAAATTATGTTGAGCCATTCGATTTGTCAATCAACATGGTGGAAGTTGATGCCACGATGGTTAGTGCTAAAAATGAAAATAAAGACCTGAGAGTCTTTGAACAAGATAAGAAGCCAGTTTATCCGCATCCTGGTGAGGATTTGTTAGATTTTTTGTTAAGAATTAAAGAATCTGACAGCACCATTGCCATGTGCCCAAAGTGCAATGCTGTTTTTGACAAGGAAGCTGCAAAAGAGTTTGAAAAGTACAAAGTTGAAGAGAAAGAAAAGGCTGAGTTGAGAAAGAAGATTGCTGAAAAAGAGAATGAAACTAACGAGCTAAAGCGGAAGATAGCCGAGGGAAAACAAAAGTTGGGTGGACAAACTCCTTTGAACAAGTGCGTCAACAACACTGGAGTACAACCTGTCAACCAGAAGATGAAGACTGTGGTCATGATTGATGGAAGACCTGATGGATTTTCTCAAAAGACAAGAGTTCCTCCCACCAAAATCTCAAACAATAAATGGGTCCAGAATGTGAGAAATGTGCAGAATCAACCTACTGCTTTTGCAAGAGGAAAAAACAAATGGGTGAAGCCTAGACCTTTCAAGCCCAGGTACTATGAGTCTCAGTTATGGAACATGAACCATGCACAAGACGGAGGTAGTATATATATTCCGAAAAATGCGCCTATTCCCTCTAAGCCAATTTATTCTTGTTATAGTCCTAACATGCAGCAGGTTCCTAATTATTCTCCTTGGCCAAATTGTCAAAACATTCCCAAATATTCTCCTTTTACAACTTTTGAGCAGAAAGAGAATATGCCTGAATATGTTTCTTTGGATCCATACCAGGGACACGGAGTAGATTTTTCTCCTTTGCCAACCATGGCCAAGTCTGTAGAAACAGACAATTCTTCTAATCACCCTAAGTGCAATAAAAATGTCAAGAAGAATCTTGTTGGGAAGAGGGTGATGGTTGAAAATAAGGGAGAAAAGGATGAAGATTTAATTACTGATAATTTTGACACTGGTTTTGATGACAGCTTAGAAGCAATATTTGGTGTTAAGCAACCTATAGCTGTGGTGTCAATACTGCCTGAGGAGTATAGTCAAGTCCAGGAAGTAGAGTCATTAAAAGATGATTGTTATGATGTCTTTCCTGGAAGCGAATGTTTATTGCTAGACGACAATATGTGTGGTGGAGGATTATTTGAGAAGCCTACTGAAAATGATAAGGAACACTTGCGTCCACTGCATATCAAGGCTCGTGTTGACGGAAGGATAGTCAATAAGATTTTGGTTGACGGGGGAGCTGCTGTTAATCTCATGCCTGAAAGAATGATGGGAAGGCTTGGAAAGACTGAAAAAGATCTGATTAAAAGTAGCATTGGGGTGACAGATTTTAATGGAAAGACTTCTTCTGTTAGAGGTGTGGTTCTGCTGTCAATTGAGGTTGGTTCTGTCAATAGGCCAACTCTATTTGTGGTGGTTCCTTCAAAGGCTGGTTTTAACTTGCTTTTGGGATGAGATTGGATTCATGGAATGGGTGCTATTCCATCAACTTTACATCAAAAATTGATTTTCTGGAATGAAGATGGAGGAGTGGAAGAAGTTCTTGCTGACAATAGTACTTGTTACTACGATGAGATGCATGTGGAGTTCAGGATGTATAATCCTGGAGTCAAGCCGCTGACCGTTGACACCAATGCATTTAATCCTGAAAATATTGAGATGTGCAAAATAGATATGAATGGTTTTATTTTGGTCCCTAAGGCCGGGGCGGATGCGGCCTCAGAAGAGACTTAGATGAGCTTGACGAGCCAACTGGCTCGGCTGTCAGCCTATATGGCAGGCAGAGAAGGGTGCATTGACAGTGTACCTTATGATTGTATATATGATGATGGTCCTTTAGGTTTTGAAAAAAATAATAATACTGACATTGTAAAAAAGGTTGAAGTGCAGGATCCTTTGGAGGAAGTAGATATTGGTAACGGTGATTATCCTAGACCAACATATGTGAACAAGATGCTGCCTGATGATTTCAAAAGAGAAATGGTGGAGATTTTGAAGGAATATTGCGACTGTTTTGCATGGAATTATGCAGAGATGCCAGGCTTGAGTCGTGGATTGGTAGAACATCAATTGCCATTGAAAGCCAACGTTAAACCTGTCAAGCAGCCACCAAGGAGATTTGCCCCTGAAGTCGTGCAGAAGATTAAAGAAGAGATTGAAAGACTTCTTAAGGCTAAGTTTATAAGAACAACAAGGTATGTCAATTGGATTTCTAATATTGTCCCTGTCATGAAAAAGAATGGAAAATTAAGGGTTTGCATTGATTTTAGAGATTTAAATTCTGCAACACCAAAAGATGAATATCCAATGCCTATAGCTGATATGTTGATAGATTCTACTGCTGGCCATGAAATATTAAGTTTTATGGATGGATATTCAGGTTATAATCAAATATACATAGCTGAGGAAGATGTGTCAAAAACAGCATTTAGGTGTCCAGGTGCTTTAGGAACTTTTGAATGGGTTGTGATGCCATTTGGGTTAAAAAATGCTGGTGCAACTTATCAAAGGGCGATGAATAAAATTTTTCATGATTTTATTGGAAATTTTATGGAAATTTATGTTGATGATGTGGTTGTCAAATCAAATGCTAAACAAGAGCATTTAGAAAATTTAAAGAAAGCATTTGAAAGAATGAGAAAGCATAAATTAAAAATGAATCCTTTAAAATGTGCCTTTGGTGTGAGTGCAGGAAATTTTCTTGGTTTCTTGGTGCAGAAAAAAGGGATTGAAATTGACAAAAATAAGGCAAAGGCTATCTTAGAGGCTCCTCCTCCAGCTAACAAAAAGCAGCTGCAAGCTTTTTTAGGGAAGGTCAATTACCTCAGAAGGTTCATTTCCAATTTATCAGGAAAAACCAAGGTTTTTGCGCCTCTGATCAAGTTGAAAAGAGAGGAAGAGTTCCAATGGAAAACAGAGCATCAAGAAGCTTTTGACAACATCAAGCAGTATTTGACTAATCCTCCTATTATGACACCTCCAAGGCATGGAGCACCTCTAAAACTTTATGTGTCAGCTTCTAAAGTAACCATTGGTGGAATGCTGGCTCAAGAAGATGAGAATGGCAACGAGAGAGTGATTTATTATCTAAGTCAAGTGCTAAATGATGTTGAGAGCCGTTATTCTCCAATTGAAAAACTTTGTTTAGCTTTATATTTTTCCTGTTTAAAACTTAAGTACTACCTAATTCCTAGGAATGTTTATGTAATTTCTAAGTTTGATGTTCTTAAATATATGTTGTCTTCTCCAATATTTCATGGTAGACTAGGAAAATGGATGCTAGCCTTAACGAAATTTTCTTTGCATTTTGTGCCTGCAAGAGCGGTTAAGGGTCAAGTTCTAGCCGATTTCCTGGTTGATCACCCGTGTATTGACGTTGACGAGAACTTACTGAGTTTCGTTGGTTTGGTGCCTTGGAAATTGTATTTTGACGGTTCATGCCATAAGGGTGGTGTTGGTATAGGAATTTTAATTATTTCTCCAAGTGGTGAGCCAAGTAAATTCCTCTTTGAATTGAATTATTCATGTTCCAACAATGAGGCAGAGTATGAAGCATTAATAATGGGACTGGAATTATTATTAGAAAGAGGAGTTAAAAACGTAGAAATACTTGGGGATTCACAGCTTGTAGTCCGTCAAGTATCACTCGAATATAGGTGTGTTAGTGAAAATTTGAGAAAGTATTTCAATGTGGCTACAGAGTTGTTAAGTAAATTTGATAATATCATTGTGAGACATGTTCCAAGGGAGTTAAACCAAGAAGCAAATGAATTAGCTCAAATTGCTTCAAGATATAAGATCAAGCCCTCAACACTAGAAAAATTGGTAAGGATAAAAGACATATTTATGCCTTTGAGAGAAAGAGAGGTGTTGTCATTAGAAAAACTAGACCCAGAAGATTGGAGAGTACCAATTGTAGAATATTTAAAAAATCCAAATCTTAGTGTCGATAAAAAACTTAAATATAGGGCTCAAAGTTATGTTCTAATAAGTAATGTCTTGTTTAAGAAGTCTGTTGATGGGAACCTCCTGACATGTTTGGGAGAAAAAGAAGCGTACTTGGCTCTTGCTGAAGTGCATGAAGGAATTTGTGGCACCCATCAATCAGGGGAAAAGATGAGATGGGTGATGAATAGGAGAAGATTATATTGGCCAACTATTCAAAGAGATTGTACAAAATATGCCAGGTCCTGTGAAGAATGCCAAAAACATGGAAGCCTCCAACATATTCCAGCGTCAGAACTGCATGTTATAATTAAGCCATGGCCATTTAGAGGTTGGGCTCTAGATCTTATTGGACAGATTCACCCACCGTCTTCTAAAGGTCATAAGTTCATTTTGGTTGGTGTGGATTATTTCTCTAAATGGGTAGAGGCTATCCCTCTAAGGGAGGTGACTCACAATGAAATAATAGATTTTATTGAGGAGCATATTGTGCATAGGTTTGGAATTCCTCAGTCTATTACCACTGATCAAGGAACCATGTTTATTGGGAAAAAGGTCATGGAATATGCCAAATCTAGGGATATAAAAATGCTTTCCTCTACACCATATTATGCCCAAGCCAATGGACAAGTGGAGGCAGCGAATAAAATTCTGATTGCATTAATTAAAAAACACATTGGAAGACAGCCAAGAAATTGGCACCAAACTATCAGTCAAGTTCTTTGGGCTTACCGAAATTCTCCAAGAGGATCTACTGGAACCACCCCGTATAAATTAGTTTACGGTCATGATGCAGTATTGCCAATTGATATTAATCTGCAAAGTATAAGGGTGGCTAGACAAGATGAGATGCCAGTAGTAGATTATTGGAATTCTTTGTATGACGAGCTTAATGAACTTGATGACGAAAGGTTAAGAGCTTTAGAGCGGGTGATTCGACAAAAAGAGATTATGTCAAAATCATACAACCGCCGTGTTAAAGCAAAGACATTTGCAGTTGGAGATTTAGTGTGGAAAACAATCTTGCCTATAGAAAGAAAGTCGAAAACTTATGGTAAGTGGTCTCCAACTTGGGAAGGACCTTATGTAGTTGACAAAGTTTACCCTGGAAATGCCTATAAGATTATTGAAATAGGATCAGGAAAAAGAATTCCTTCAATAAATGGAAAATATTTAAAAGTATATAGGCCAGGCATACATGAGATAAACATTCCACATGTTTAAGGATACAAAAAAATATCCAGTTGAAGTGTCAAAGAAAAAGTGAAGAGCTAATTAATATTTGCAATTCAGTTTGTAAAAGCTAACATGTCCTTGTGATTTCTTTGAATTACAAAATCTACTGACAGTGTAAAGCATTAAGCTTATGAGACAAATATATGTCCAAAGCATCAGGTTGAAAATCTTGGACAAAAAAATAATCTCTTATTGACATTTGGGTATGTACTTCATAAATACAAGAGCCTAATTGACTTAGAAATTCTGTTGAGTCTATTAGCGCTTGGAGTCAAGACTATTGAAATGTTAGTGCGAAGATATTAATTATTGAGAATGTTAGTGTGGAGATATTAACTATTGAAAGTCAAGACTATTTCATACAAAAGAATAGACCCCATTGACAGTTTCAACTAGTAATGTAAAATTTTTTTTTAGACTTAGAAATTCTGTTAAGCCTATTACTAGTAGGCATTTATTTCTTATAAAAAAAAAATAGCAAGTGTCCAATCTCCAAAGTAAGGATAAAAGTGCATTCAAAAGCGAATAATAAACAAAATTCTGAAGGTTCAAAAAGTAAAGATTGCAGACACATATTAAAATCATAAAGGTTCACACAAGAAATGCAAGACTAAGATTCAAAGATCTCCTTCAAACGAATAACTTCAGCCTGGAGAACGGTTTGGAAGTTTCTGGCTTCTTTGGTAACTTCCTGTGCGGAGAGCATCTTCTCTTCAAGTAACTGCAGCGCTGCATTGCTACTGTCAAGCATGCCACTCGCTTTGGCAAATTGAGCCTCATTCTTTGTCAAAGCAGCGTCCAGCCTACTTTTTGCTCCTCTCTTGATAGCCAGCTGTTGTTCTAAGTCTCGAATCTCCTCAGATAGCTCATGACCCCGATCTTTAGCTTTTGTAATATGGACAGCCAGGGTAGCTTTGACAATCTCAAAAGAGGAGATGTCTTGTTTCAACTTAGAAAGAGATTCAGTTAGTTGTTGACACGAGGAGATGGCTGCCTGAGAATCTGGAAATTTGGCATAAAGATCCTCATAGACCATCCGCAGGTGAGCCAGCAAAGGATCAGTAGTCTCAGGATGTGATGTATTTGAAAAGGTTTGAAGAATATCAGAGAGCTGAGCCTTAAACTGCGGATCCGTAGCAAGTGTCAAAATAGGTTTGGATAGAATGACACTGAGTTGTTGGCTTAATGGAAGCAGGATGGAATTGTCAACAATCTTGGTTGTGGGAAGAGTAGTATGGGGCTGCTCTGTTGAAGGATGACTTTGAATGGTGGAACAAGATTCAACTATGGCCTTCTGTGTATCCATACTACATGCATATGCTTCATTTAGACTTTCTAAATCAGCCAATAAGTCATTCACCACATTAGGGGTCTGAGCATGGATGGAAGTGATGGGTATTTGTTTTTCTGACCGCTCACTTGGGGGGAGTTCAGAAGCTTGAAGCTAGACAAAAATACAAAAGCAAATGTTAACATAAAACTAAGGAAGATATGAGGAGGAGATATCAACCATCAGGCTAAATGACATACCGTACCTTATTTGCATTGGTTTTGGGCATAGGTCTATTAGATGTGGCAACCATCATATTTTCAGTATTAGGCGCGATCAAAGAAATGGTAGGAGTCACAGTGACCTAAATCAAAAGGTAAAATGAGGACAAAGGTAATAAAAGGGGACTCAGCATGAGTATACTATCACCATGTAAGTTCTTTAAGATGATGTTATTTCAATGTGAAAATATATAAGAATACCTGAGAAGCAAGCCGGTCACTGGCGCTAAGAGCATTAACATCTTTTTCCAAAGAGAATTTACTGACTGATTCATCACTTGACGAGATGTTCTCGTTGGCCTTTTCATTTTGTTGAGAAATTACCGGTCCATCAAGATTGTCATTGGATGTATTTGATGTGTCATTCTTATCGTTACTACTTGAAGATACTGAAGCTTCAATTGGTTCAAGTCTTCTTTTTACCCGACGGTTTGAGCTATTAAAATTGCGTTTCTTTTTTCCTATAAGCCTACTAGAAGACCTTCTCAAAAGAGGATTTGTGGCAAGTGGGGTAGTTGTGTTCTCTGTGGTAATAATAATAATAATTAAAACATGTGCCATTGTGATAGCCTTAGAAGACATTATGCATGAAGAAAATGAATAGCAACAACACAGAGAGGATATGTTACTAATAGAGGAAATTACCTTAACTAATAATAATAATAATAATAATAATAATAATAATAATAATAATAATAATAATAATAATAATAATAAAATGAGCAAATAGTTTAGTGGTAATTACCCTTTTTCGCTCTTTTCACTTGTTGCATTACAAGAACAGTGGTCATCCTTTGACAGCAAGTATTGAAAGCAACTTCAATAGAGGAGTAATAGTTTTTCCACCAAGAAAAGAATGAATAGGTGGTCAATGGACAAGGCTTGAAAGGGAATAAGTGGAATTTATTTCTCCGTATAGCATTATCTTTCTGAATACGCAGCAGGTCTTCTAATGAAATAGTTTTGACATGCGAGGGTTGTGATTCTTGAAAATGATATGGAGACGGAATGGCCTGAGCTAACCCAAATTGTCGTGAAACTGCGTTTGGCATATAGACTGCTGTTCTTAGGTCATTTTCACCCGGGAATCCAGCAAAAAGTAATTGAGGAGTTAAAAACTGCGACCAAATAATGATGCTTTCTTTTTGTGTAACCCCAGCTGGGGTAAGAAATTGCGTCAACCATTTCGGACCAGTTTGACAATTAGCAAAAGGAGTCAAATTTATGTTGTGGTCTTTCTCTGGCAAGTAATAAAAAGCACGGAAGAAGTATTTCATCTTGTCATGTGAGGGCATCAACCTATCAGGGAAGACTAAATTGAGCAAACGTTGTCCGGCAATCGTAGAATCTGTAAGACTTTTTTGGGTCGAACGCGGTTGTAGCTCGGATTCAAAAATAGCGGATAACCACAATTGAAAAAACCAAACGGGACCATCGGCATTAGTGATTCTTTTCTTTTCCCTCATATGGGCTGTGATCCAATCTAGAGTGAGATATAGTCGAGCCAGGAACAATTTGGCCAAACATAGCTTTTTGCCTTCAGCTAACATAACGGCTAATGGGACATAGGCTATTTCAACTTGAATATTTCTAGCACAGAAAACAATGCCACTCAACCAATAGAGAAGGAAGGCTATGTGCTCATTATCAGAAACAGGTTCTCCATCTCGACCTCTGTTATTAAGGATGAAACTCTGATAAGTAGTGGAAGAAAGGTTAATGGAGTACTTAACGCCTGTGGTTGACTGGGTAGTGGTTAAAATTTCCCTCCCAAGGGAGATAGGCCGGTTATTGCAGCTACATCCAGAAGAGTAGGAGTAATCATACCATAAGGAGTGTGAAATGTATGAGAAGTCTCGTCCCAAAAGTACAATGCGCCTCCCATTAATCCTGAATTAACAGTGTAGGTGATTTTACTAAGCTGAATCAGGTCATATATCCTAATCTCTTTCCACAAGGTCGTCTTCTCAGTCTCAACCCTACTTAACCAAGCGTGGTAACCCCCAATGTTGGTCTTTGGGGGATTTCTGAATAATCTGTTGTTGGAATCGAAGTAGCCAATGGGTATGGAGTCTTGAAAAGCAACGGGTCTTCTTTAAGGGTGACCAGGAAAAATATTTTTTTATCTTATTTGCCACTTCAAGAGTGATAATAGGACCAACAAAAGCTGAATCCATACCGTCAATGGTTAAAGGGAGTAGCACCTGAGATTCCCATGTCTTCGATTCTGAGGCCTCTGGTTCAGGAGCAAAATCCTTACCATTCTTGACAACAGGTTTATCGCAAGTGGCAGCTTTAGATGAAGAAGGAGGAATTGTTGACAGATGGTGGCTCGAGGTTGCCATAACGATACAAATTGAAAATTCAAGTATTGAGTGCTAAGGCTGTCAACGATCAACAAACAAGCTATAAAAAAAATATTCTTTAGAGTAAAATTCGAACATTCATAGTCATAAATAATATAAGGGATACCTTGCAAAAAGGTAGAAAAGAAAAGATATTGGAAAAGAAAAGATAAGATAAAGATAGAAAAGAAAAGACATTGGAAAAGAAAAGATAGAGATAGAGCTAACAGTAAAACCTTACTTGAAATATTGAAAAAAATTAGGTATAATCAAACCCTTATGAACAGAGAAGGTCAATCGTAACAGATAAAATTTGGGAGAGTACGTGGGGAGTACAGAGTTGAAGAAAAGTTTAACACTAGCGTATTATCTTTCTCACACGTACCACAAGAAGATAAGAGGACTGAGTGATTTCATTTTTGTTGAGCCAATTCAAATAAATAAACAAAACAACAATGAAAAAAGGAGAAAGAGTACAATACGTACTCTCTAGATGGTGTTCCGAAATTTCATTCTTATCATCATTTATTATTATCATTTATATAAAAAAAAATTAACTAAATAAATAAACATACACTTGTATATACTTTCCTTATTATCATAAAAAACAAAATTTCTTCACTTTCAATCCCTATATGACTTCAAGTGAAAATTTTTGGGAGCATTATGTTAGACAAAATATTATTCTCATAAGAAAATTAAAAAAAATAATAAATAATTAGTTGTCTGTTAATATTCCTATATATAATATCTATATCTATTTTAGATTAAATTAGATCATTTGATAGTTAGTTATTTATTTGAATTTTGAAATTTACATCAAGCAAGAAGTGTGGGAAACAGCTACATGAAATTCAAATTCTCTGCAAGTGGTGTACAAGGAGTAACTGCCCATTAAGATTAGGCTGGTCTATAAATAGAGTTTTAGGAATACGTTGTAATTAGTTCAGTTCTTCTTGGAAAACACTTAGAGACCCAAAACGCTCTCAGCCCCTTGGCATCACAGAGTAAAATTGGGAATCTTAAGTAATTCCTCTGAACTCAAACACTTGTACTTTGCTTTCTTTCAGTTTTTATTAATAAAATTTCTTTACTTTTACGTCTTTTTCTCTTTTACGTTCATGTTTCTTCTTTCATCTTCTTTTTAATTTCCTGTTTGTTTTAATTTCTGCATTTTACTTTGCCTCCGGCACCTTGTATGTTTTTCTTTTTATCTTTAATTTTACTTTCGAAACTACAATTGAGACTTTGAGACACCCACAAAAGGAATCGTTTCCGCTCCTTGAATTAAGATTGTGAAACAAAACTCGAAAATTGTTGATTTATTTGTTGTTAACAATGGAACAAAAATTTGAGTAAAACAGTTTCTTATTATCCCTGTTCTCTGGGTTTGAATTGGAGCTTTATCTGCTCTTTTTAGAGTTTGCTCTGGATGGAGAGCTTCATATTCCCTGAAGGATTCCTTTGCCTCTTCCAGTGTTAGAAACCCTCCTTTATGAATTATCCTTGATTGATGTGTGAATGGTGCTACTTTTTTCCAGGCATCATATACTCCTTTTATGGGGCCATTATAAATTACATAATATTTTTTATCTTGGGTGGATTTTTTAATGATTTCAGCAATTGTTTTATTTTCTGAAATTTTTTCTTCACCTGATTTGTCCACCATGCTTAGCTAGCTGAACTCTGATAGTTTTGCTTGTTGTGTTGATTTCATTGATTCAATAGCCTTCTTGAGAGATTGGATCTGTGTCCTTATTTGCTGATAATGCTTGCATTTTTCGAGTTCTTGCTCATATTTTTGAATTTCTTGATCTAATGCGTTGTAGACGAACTCCATTCTCTTATTAATGTATCTGCAATAACATTTTTGTCGCCCTTAATATATTCAATTTTTATTGGATATTGTAACAAAAATAATTGCCATCTTACCAATCGTCCATGATTATAATCAACTTTTAAATTATATCGTATAAAACCTGTTAGGTAACTTGAATCTGTCCTTAATGTAAATTCTCTGGGTAGTAAATCAATTTTCCATTTCTTAAGAGATTTAATTGCTGCTAGAGTTTCCTTTTCATGAGTGGTATATCTCTGTTCTGTTGGAGTAAAAGTCCCTGAAATATACCTGCAAAGTAATTCCTTTGGGGAATATTTAGAATCTAGTGATTCTTTTCCTTGTTCCAAACTTTTTATAGCTTTCTTAGCTTTTAGATATCCTGACCAGGTTATGTCTGAAGCATCTGTTTCTACTATTAAGTAGTCATTTTCTTCTGGAATATAAAGTTCTGGAAGTTTTTCACATAATTCTTTAATTCTTTGAATTTGCATACTATCTTTTTCATCCCATTTCCATTCTTTTTTAGTACTTATTTTTGGAAATAAGCTTTTAGTGTATTCTGTTATATTCTTTAAAAATCCTTGATCAGAAATATAATTTATACACCCTAAGAATCTTTGTAATTGTTTTCTATCTTCTATTTTATTAGGAAATAAATTTACCTTTTCTAGAACATTTGGTTGAAGTTTTAGCTTTCCTTGAGTGGATAGAATTAATCCAAGAAACTCTATTTCTTGTTTTGCTATTCTTGCTTTTTTTTTGCTAAAAACTAATCCTTTTTCTTTACATCTTTCTAAAACTATTAATAATTTTTGAAGATGATCTTCTTTATCCTGTTTTGTAAAAATTAGTATATCATCAATGTACACTAAAACAAATTCATTTAACTCTTTTAGATTTTCTTCCATAAATCTTTGATAAATACTTGGGGCTTGTTTTAATCCGAATGGTAATACATTCCATTCATAGAGCAACACACTTGTTGATTCTTTTGTTGGGCAAGTAAAAGCAATTAATTTCTTTGTTTCTTCGTCTAAACGAAGTTGCCAATATTCTGATTTTGCATCAAGAGATGAAAACTAAGTTGCTCCTTTGATTTTTTCTAAAATAGAATCTTTTCTTGGAAGTTTATGAGCATCACCAATAGTTGCTTCATTCATCTTCTTATAGTTAATAACCATTCTTCGTTTTTCCCTTTTAATTTCATTATTGTTTTCGACATAAAAGGCTGGAGCCGCATGAGGACTTTTACTTAATCTTATAATTCCTTTTTCTAAAAGATCTCTACATTCTAATGAGAACTCTTCTCTATCTCTTGCGGAATAAGGAATTTTATTTGGAACATTTATCTCTTTTGTAGGATCTTTTAATTTAATGCTTACTAATTCGTTATTTGTATTTTTAATATCTAAAGGGTTTTCAGCACAAATTTCATCCAAAAGTTCTTCTATCTTTATTTCAAGATTATTTTTTGGAATGTTTATCTGAAAGTATAAATTTAAATAACATGTCTCTAATATAGAAAATATTTTAAATTTTAAGATCTTATCTATAGTAGTAGTTGGTATTTTTATACGTTTTGATTTTTGATTTATTGAAGAATCGTGTGGAGCTTTTAAAACTATATATGTTAATTCTTGAATGAATGGATGATATAGCTTTAAAAAGTTATTTCCTATGATAAAATCCATTCCAGAATCTAACATATATATAGATGGAATAATGAACCTATAATTTTGAATAAAAATTTCAGCCATTTCTGTTTTTTGGTCAATTTTATGTATTGATTTGTCAGCTATTCTAACTCTTAATGGTTTCTTTAATTTTTTCCAATCAAGTTTTATATTTGAACTAGCAAAGCATTGTGTTGCTCCAGAATCTATGAAAGCATTTATAAACTTTTCTGTTATTTTTATAGTAATAAATGTGGCATTATTACTCAGTCTCTGAGTCTGTTTCTGAGACATATTCAAAAATATAGTCTAAGTTATCATCAGATTCCTCTAATGGTTCCATGAAACAAGACTTAGCGATTTCTATTTGTTTAGTAAGATCCTTTTTATCCTTCTTTTTCGGACATTCATTTGCATAGTGTCCTTCTTCTTGGCAATACCAACACTTACAATTTTTTTTTTATTCGGGCAATAGTCACTTTTTTGTCTTTTGTTTTTATTGTTATTTTTTTTTCTAAAATACCTCTTTTTTCTCCAGTTTGGATAGTATTTTCTTTTTCTAAATTGGTATTTTCTTCTTCTTTGAAAATTTTTATTAAGCCCATATTTTTGGGGTATCTCTTCATTATCCTGACAGCAAATTCTAATTATATTTGCAAATCTTTTTTGAGTTGCTTCTTGCATACAACGTTCTTTTATTTCCTCTCTTATTGCAGAGGTTGCTCCACCAAAATTATTTTCAATTGTCCCTCTATTTATTTCTCTTATAAATCTTCCCATTATAAATTCATTAGCAGGATATGGAAGTTTTGTTATATACATACTAAGATAATGATTTTTATCTTCTTCTTTTAATTTGTAATAATGTATTCTATATTCACATATATAAGACTCCACATTACATAGATCATATATCTGAATATTAGCTAAATAGTTTTTTGCTTCTTGATATTCTTTATTATAGACTTCTTATCTATGATCTATAATATTTTTTCTAAAAAATTCTTTATATAGAATCATCATTATATATAATATCTTATCATAAGCTGTTGTTTTTGTTGCTAATTCTTCTATTATTTGGTTTTCTATTGATGTCATATAATCTCTTATAGTTCCTTTAGTATGAAACCCTATGTAATTTCAAATATCTCTTCCAGACAATTCACTAAGTTTTGGATTAGTAAAGGCTTCAAATAAAAAGGAATTCAACCAATTTTCGAAAATTTCTTTTTCATTCTTTTTACAGTCTAAGTCAAGCATTCTTTCTCCTTCCATTTCCTGGATTTTAGCAACGTATTTTGATGGTATTTTTGTATATTTTGAATCTTTATTTATAAACCCTTTTTTAAAAGCATAATTATCAAAACCTGTTTCCATTTAAATTGAGATTGATTATCCTTAGATGTTCCAGCTTCATTTTTAACTTGTATTGGAATTGCTGGTTCTTCGTCACTTGAATAATTTAGGATGTGTTCTTCATTTTCTATATTGTCAGAATTTACTAATTCTTCTTCTATTTGAAATTCTTGTTCCATAATATTATTTTCTTGAGCCATTTTTAATTGTTTAAAAAGCATTGTAACTTCTTCTAATTTTTCTTCAATATTCATAACTTTAGTGGTGGTTTTACTTTTAAATCTGTTATGTTGATTATATTTTGAAATTTTTCTTCCTTGGAATTCTCTTTTTCCTTATTTCTTTGAAATTTTATGGATACTAATATTTCTTCAAGCATATCTACTATAAAATTTAATTGTGGGTTAAAAGTATGATAAAGATGTGGGGAATCATTTCCGTGGTAACATTTTTTAGAAATTCCGTGTGAAAAATAAGTTTTTTCAGGTTTTTGAAGTCATTCAATAAAACTTATAATAAAATAAAGATTTTGAGAAAAATCATTTTGTATTGATTTTAAGAATTCGGTGTCATTACAGTTAACATTAGTTAAAATCATTAATTTTTGATCTATTAATTTTGATAATTTAATTATTTCTTCTCTTAAATCTTCTAATTTATTTTTTTCCATTAGGTGACACTTTTCTTTATGAAGAGTTACGATTTTAAGTGAAAAATGTGTCTTTAGAATGTGTGGTTTAAATTTTGCCACGTAAGCACATCTTTAAATCTTGCTGAGTACCTTATAATTCACCTCCAATTATTATGTTATTAGGATTAAATCGGTGACAGGGGCAGGGGCAGGGGCAGGGGGGGGGGGGGGGCGGGCTTATTTCCGTAGGGTTAGCAAACTCCCTCAAACTTAGACGTGCGAATCACTAAAATGTTGTCATCCTCAACCTCAAGGATCACTTTCATTTTTAGGTATTCTCTTCTCCAAATCCCTAATTTTGTTTCCTTCCCTTCCTCTTCATCCCTTCACTCTCATTCTGAGCCCCCATCCCTTCGTCAAGTTGATGAAGCTGTTGATTCCTTCACTCGCATGCTCTCTATGCGTCGCCCTCCGTCCATCATCCAATTCACCAAGATTTTGGGATCTCTTTCCAAGACCAACCATTTCTCCACCGCCATTTCCCTTTTTCAGCAATTGCAAGCCAGGGGAATCGCTCCCGACTTATTTACTTTGACCATCGTAATTAATTGTTGTTGCGGCATGGGTTGTATGACGCTTGCTTTCTCTGTATTGGCCAAGATTTTCAGAATGGATTATCAACCTAATACGGTAACATTGACAACAATCCTGAAAGGTCTCTGTCTCTGTGGTAGTGTTGAAAAAGCAGTGCGCTTTCATGACAGACTGCTGGCTCATGGATTTCACTTTAATCAAGTCACTTATGGGATCTTGATTAATGGACTCTGTAAGACCGGACACACATCAGCTGCTATTCAAGTGTTGAGAAAGATCCCACGGTATGGCATTGCTCCTGATGTCTTCATGTACAGCGCAATTATTGATAGCCTCTGCAAGGATACACTTGTAAGTCAGGCTTTTCATTTATTCTCTGAAATGCTTGCTAAGGGAATTTCTCCTATTGTTATCACATACAGTTCTCTCATTTTTGGATTGTGTCTTGTGGGTCAATATAAGGAAGCCATTGATTTGTTAAGTGATATGGTGCTTAGAAACATTACTCCAGATGTTTATACCTATAGTATTTTGATCGATGGGCTATGCAAGGAAGGAAAGATCAAAGATGCAAAAAATGTGTTGGCTGTGATGACAAAACATGGTGTGAAACCAGATGTGGTTACTTATAGCAGTTTAATGGACGGATATTGTTTGGTTAATCAGGTAAATAAGGCAAAATATGTATTCAACACAATGGCCCAAAGTAGAGTGTTACTTAATGTTCAAAGTTACAATATCATGATTAATGGCTTGTGCAAAAGTAAAATGGTCGATGAAGCCTTGAGTCTCTTTGAAGAAATGCGTCGAAAGTACTTGGTTCCAAACACGGTAACTTACAACACTCTTATTGATGGCTTGAGCAAATCAAAGAGAATCTCTTGTGCTTTGGAGCTTCTTGTCAAGATGCACGAGAGAGGTCCACCCGCTAATGTAGTCACTTACACTTCCTTGTTGGATGGGATGTTCAATATCAAACAAGTTGACAAGGCACTTGTGTTATTCAAGCAAATGAAAGAGAGTGGCATTGATCCAGATATATCCACGTACAATGTACTTATTGATGGCCTATGCAAAGGTGGAAGACTTGTAGTTGCAAAAGAGATTTTTCAAGATCTTTCTGTGAAAGGCTATCCTCTAAATATGAGGACATACACTATTATGATCAATGGGCTCTGCAGAGAGGGCTTGTTTGAAGAAGCATTGGCCCTGCTGTCGGAAATGGAAGGCAATGGTTGCTTACCAGATGCTGTGACTTTTGAAACTGTTATCCGTGCTTTGTTTGAAAAAGATGAGAATGACATGGCGGAGAAACTTCTTCGAAAAATGGTTGCTAGAGGCTTATTGAATTGATAAAAGAAGGTAAAATACATCAACTCAAATTGAAATTACATCTCACTGTTGCTGAATATGTATCATAGTTTTGTAAATTCTGTGTCTGTTGGGTCAGAGGACTTTGGCAATACCATAACATTAATTAATTTTGCACTTCCGATTTTTGCAATTGCTATCATCCTTTTTCATTCCACTACATTATTGATTCTTTAGATGATATTCCTAGTTATAGCTTACAGATTTTGTGTTTAAGATCTCTTTATAGCAACAGAGTGTTATTTACTGTTATTCTATGAGATCATGTATTTATCATGTTAAAATTAAGCAAAACTAAAAAGATTGAAAATTTTGTTTTGTTGTTTGTTCTCTACTATTCTGTTGTGCAACTTATTTTTCCGTATCTTTATAGGTACACTATATATATATATATAAGGAAATTTAAATAGGTACTAAGGATTTATTCTTAGGCTATATAGTTTACACTTCCATCTTAAAAATAAACCCACCTTCTAAAATGCATGTCCCCTCTTTTCATCAACCTAAGCAACATCGAGTCAAGGTAATATGGTTTAGTTATCTCAAGATTTTTGGCCATTTTCTTAATTAATGCTACTCAGTTGTATTGCTTGGAAATTGCTGCTGAAAATATGTACATTATGAAATACTTTTTCGGAGAATGTTTTTCTGTTAATTCTTAGATAAATTACTTCATTATTTCTTGTGTACACGTTATTCCATTGTCTCTAAGTCTCTGTTTATTAGCATTTTAAAAAAAGTTACTGGCTTGGAGTTTTGTTATGGGGGTGTTAAAGTGAAACAATACAGAATTCTGAGTGTCGGCGTATTTTGCCTCCAAATACAAATTTTCCCTGCATATATCCTTCCACTTCCTAATTTTCGATCGTCATCATTCAATCATAATTTTTCTCTCCAAATAATTTTTTTATCACCATCATTCAACAATACCGAACACTTTCAGGGCTCCAATAATAGTACGAAAGCTCCAGCATCTTTGGTGGGGAGGGGTCCTCATCCCCGTGGGGATTTTGCGAGTTCCTTTAAAACTCCGGATAATCTCAATAGATATCCATGGGTTCAAGGTTTTTGGTCATCCCTATATACAACATATAAATATATAATGAACTAGTGATTCAACTATTTAGATTGTTATAGAATTCATATTCAGGAATACTATCTTCTTCAATTCTGCAGAATCTATCCTGCTTTCTTTGCATCAAAAAAAATGTTAATACATTGATGAAGATACTGTAATATGGCAAAATGATCAAAGAATTAAAGAATCATTGAATTGCTCTATGATAACTCTAAGTACATGTGTTTTGGTTGCAATTGATGAAATGAAATCTCATAATATAATCTCATCAAGCAAGCCCCCATCCGAAAAACAATAATAAAAAAAATTTCAGCATCAAATAAACAAAGATTCATATATATAAATTTTGTTGGACTATTAATCTAAAATAGAGCAGCAGGCAACAAAGCAAAAAAGCTTGGAACACCAAAACGAATGTCTTGTTGCACTTGATGATTCAGCAGGGGGACCAAACATTTTAGGGTCTAACTTTATATCTGAAACCAGCAAATCTAGTTTGAATTTTTGTCATTATAGTACTATCTGATAAATGTACAATTGACAAACTAATTGATTTGAAATTAATAATAAATTAATTTATTATTGGATAAATTTATTCACTACTATGCATTAATAAAAAAATATAGATATATTTATCACTTTGTATTTGTATCCGTAAGTACTCTTATAATTCCAACATTTAAGTTAAGTTCTAATTCTATTTCTAAGGTTTGATGTTTTATTTCCAAACATATTTATTTGGTTCTAATGATTTAAAAATAAAAGTAACAGAAGAATAAAAGAAATAAGAAGGCAATAATAGAGAGAAAATAATATTTTTGGAAAAAATTTTAATTTCGACCAAAAGATTAAAATAGAATGAAATAAAATGTTTGTAAAAAAAAGAATTTTTAAGCGTTAGGAACTAAATTAAAATGTAACCGAAACTTTAAAGTCCAAAATAATATTTTTATCTTGTATAAATTATCCATAAAAAAATTGTGCTAATTTTTTGTCATCTATTTTAAGAGAATTTAGTTGTATTCAAATCTAAAAGGATGATATTTTTTCTATTTTTTAAGAAATAATTTTGAAAATTTACTTTAGATAAATATATTTGTCATAAATAAATTACTTCAAAATTGCTTAAATTTTATTTAACTTGTTCAAAAATTATTTCAAAATTTCAATGCCTTTTTTTTCAGACATGAAAATTTCAATGCTTCAAACAATAGTATTGGTTGATAATTTGCCTAATAGGCTGATACTGGTGGGCTTTTTACTGCAATGAAAATAAAACAGCAAGTTGAAGGTTAAAACCAAGCCATCCATTAAGTGAACAAAATTTGAAGAATACAAATTATAGACATGTTATTAATTCAAGGTTTCAACTACATTATGCGAAAGCTCAACACAAGTACACAACTCGGTGACCATTATAGAAGGTATATGTTGATTAGGTAAAAGCGAGGATAATATAATAGGGAACAATTCCACAAACTATAAAATGTTCATCTATTTGTTTTAATTTGTTTACTTAGTTGGTTTATAGCTATAATGGTTTTGTTCTCTTAATTTGATTGTGGATCTTTCAATGGAAAATGCAATTTCTCGGTTGTTAAATTTTTAAACCAAGAAAAAAGATATAATAATAAAAATGTTACTATGAAAATAAAAGGAAAAAATTATAAAAACAATCAATATTCCTATTTTCATGTGAAACAAGACAAATATTGCATTAAGTTGTGCAACTTGTGATATTAAAAGAGGGGAGGGGAGGGGAGGGGAGGGGGAAGCTATATATCCTTGTTTTAGAAGGGTACTAATACTTTTTTATTCTTTGATATAAAACGGGGCTAAAACCCAGGAAAAAGAAAAATATTAAACAAGAGTGGTTCTGCAGAACTCCCCTCCACGCTCATCAGTTTTCATCAAGAGAACCATTATAGCTGGGACTTCTTTGAACAACATGACCCTTTTCTCCATTCCTTGCCCATATTTGGTTAGAGCATCAACACATTGATTTGCTTCTTTAAAGATAAGCCGAATCACCACTTTTTGCGGTTTTATCAGTAGCTCCTTGATCGACCTCACCAGGGAAGTTCCAACGTGAGTCGCAACCGCCGTATTCTGGACGAGATTAATAGCACAGCTCGGGTCAGATTCAATTTCCAGGTAAGGGATATGCAAGTCTACTGCTAATTTCATTCCTATAAAGAAACCCCAAAGCTCAACTATAGTGATTGTATATTTTTCGATGTTCATACTGAATCCAGCGATGAATCGTCCTCTGGAGTCTCTGATTATTCCCCTAGTGGCTCCTTTGCTATCAGGTTGAAATACAGAACCATCAACATTGAGCTTGGCCTATCCTCTTTTCGGCGACTTTCACCCAATCAAGACTGTTCTAGTAAGACGAAGTGCTCTTTTATTCTGCTCTGTGATATCCAGAATGTGGTTGTAATTCTCTGCCAAGTTCCTAATCTTGTGATGCATCTGATTATTCTGGGTATTTAGGTTGCTAAACACTAATTCATTTCTGCATTGCCAGGCTAAGTTGCAGGTTGTCACGAAAGTGATGGTCCACGGAGTACTATCCTGGGATGGAGTATGTTTACTCAAGTTATTTTTAATCCATTCTGAATAAGAAAGGCTAAAAAACTCTTGTTATAAACTACTATTGACAAGGCTATTCCAAACAATGCGGATAAAAGGGCAGTCACGCAATGTATAGAGCAAAGTCTCTTCTTCTCCCTGGCATCTTGGGCAGTTGCCATCTTCGGTAAGTCCTCTCCTTCTTCTTTTATGATTTGTCAACAATGCCTCATGAGTGAGTAACCAGCAAAAAGATCCGAGTCTTTGTGGCAACTTGGCTTTCCAAATCTATTTGTATAGAGTATGCTCCTCTCCATCTTCAATACAAAAAGTTTCATAGGCTGATTTAATAGAAAAAACACCATTTGGGCAGGACATCCAACTGATAGAATCTTTCCCGATTTGCGGATTAAGAGCTTTGATTGTATGTGAAAAATCTGTGACCTCTTCGGGTAAAACACGATTCAGGGCTTCCCAATCCCAGTCACCATTTTCGGTGACATAGTCTGCAACCTTTTCATTGAGTTTATCCTCTTTTAGATTAGTTAAGGCCACCTCTTTCAGATTAGTGAATCCAGGGATCCATTGTTCCCTAAAAAAAGGGATTTATTCCCATCTCCAAACCTCCAGATGAGATTGGTTTTGAATTTCTCCCAGACCTTATTAATTCCGACCCAAGCATGTGAGCTACCTGATCTATGCTGAACCTTTGGCAAGATATCTTCACCGCAGTCATATTTGGCTCTCATGACTTTCACCCAAAGCTTGTCTTTGTCGTGAATTAGTCCTCAAGAGAGTTTCATGAGGAAGAGTGAGTTTGAATCCTGAGCCTTTCTCTAACCCAACCCACCTTTCTCTTTGGGCTTGCATATGCTATGTATTTTTCTACCCTTTTCGCTGCTTCCTCATAAAAAGTCTCTACAAATCTTGTCAACTTTTTGACACACTACTGCTGGGATCTTCATGGTTTGCATGCAATAGCTTGAAATAGTTACAAGAACCAATTGTATGAGCGTGCATCTTCCTGCTAAAGAGAGAGTTTTTCTGTTCCAACTAGATAGCTTGCTTTTCATCTTGTCAATAATAAACTGAAAGTGTTGTTTGTTGCACCGTTTGTGAATGAGTGAAACTTCCAAATACTTTCCTAAGTTAACTGTGAGGTTGATTCCTAGATCTTGACTCAAAAGATAGTGTTATGACTGACGTTGCTAGATAAGAAAACACAAGACTTCTTGAGTTTGACCTTCTGACCTGAACAATCACAAAAAAGAGAGAGAGCATTCTTGACGATCCGGACTTGCTTCATATCTACTTTAGCAAAAAGTACTAGGTCATCTGCCAAACAGAGATGAGAAATTTTAGGTCCACCCCTTGAAAGCATGATAGGTTACCATTTTTTGTCATGAATTAATTTATTTATCAAGTGAGATAAGCATTCAATACAAAAAACAAAAATATAAGGGGATAAGGGGTCTCCCTGTCGAATTCCTCTGGTAGGCCTGAAGGTCTCTGAAGGAGAACCATTCCAAAGAATATTCATGGAAGTCGTTGATATGCAGTAGCTGACGACTTTAGTGATATTCTTTAGAATTCATGCATCCTTAAGAGTGTCCATTATAAACACCCAATTTAGCCTATCATGGAACTTTTTTAAGTCAATTTAGCCTTAAAGTCCTTTCCATGTTTTTTATTTCTCATAGTGTGAACCACCTCTTGGGCTACAAATATATTGTTTGCGCTCACCCTGCCAGGCACAAAACTAGATTGGGTGTTAGAGATAAGTGTGGATATAAACTTTTTCAGTCTTAAAGCAATAATTTTAGTTACAAACTTATAACAAACGTTACAACGACTAATGGGCCTAAAATGCCCAAAATTTTTCAGCGAAGGGATCTTAGGAATTAAGGCAATTAGAGTCTTGTTAATTTTTTCAATATTGTTTGGTTCTCTAAAAACTCCTTTCACCCAGTCTATGAAAGAGGTAGCCACCACATTCCATACTTGTTGATAAAATTTTGTTGGGAGGCCGTCACTTTCGGATGCCTTCCAACTACCCATAGAGGAAACAACATTTTTAATTTTCTCATTTGTCATCTCTGTTGCAATCTCTTCATAATCTATTTCCTGCAATCTGGGGAACTGATTAGAAATACCAAAGGAATTAGAAACAAAATTAGAACAATAAAGAGTCTTAAAGAAATTGACACCCCAATTCTTTAACATTTTCACATCTTCTACCCAATCTCTATCTTCACTTTTAAGGGCGGTTATTCCATTCTTCTTCCTCTTCCCATCAGCCTTTAAGTGAAAGTATTTCGAGTTCTTGTCCCCAAAAAGAATTGTGTCACATCTAGACATTTGTTGCCAATATGTTTCCTTTTGAATCGCTATAAACTCATACTCCTTCCACAATTCTTTTTGTAGTTTATCCAAAAAAAGATTGTGATTAAAAGAACACTTATTGTTGATGCCTTCCAACCTTAAGAGGATCCATTTTTTTTTCTTGAAAATGTTTTCAAATACCTCTTTATTCTATATCTTTGCCTTTTTAATGAAACGTGTCATATTAAGTAAAAAAATTATTTTTTTTTCAGCCAGCTATTTTTAATCAAATTGTTGTAATCTTCATGTAGAACCCAAGAGGCAAGGAATTTGAAGGGTTTAGGTCCTTCATCCCTATAGGCCAAACGAAAATCCAACAAATTGGAAAAATGATTTGACTTTAGTTTGGGTAAGTGCTTAACACAAATATTTAGAAAATCATCAGAAAAATTTACGTTACTTAAGAAACGGTCAAGTATTCTCTTAATATTACCTCTTTGCCAAGTGAAAAGGGTTCAGTAAAAGCTAAATCTTTAAGCTCACAACAAATTAAACAATCGTTAAATTTATTAGTATCAAGAGATAGGTTAGAGGATCCTTCTGTGTCGTTTAGGGAGAGAATAGAGTTGAAGTCCCCTCCTAGGCACCAAGGACCACTTAAAGTAGTGGCAATATCTTTTAACTTGGTCCAGAATTTGTTCCGTCCCCCCATCCTCGGACTTCCATAAACCGCTGTATAGAACCAATGATCGCTATTTTGCCACTGGACTTCAAGGTGAATAAGTTGCATATGAATGAGCAACGGCTTAATTTTTCAAGAATTCTGTTTTCAGAGACACGAGATACCCCTGGAATATCCTTCTGTATCACTAATGCACCAAGAGTCAAATCTCAATTTTCTAATAATTGATTTTGCTTTCAGACCTGAGACATGGGTTTCCAACAAAACACAGAAATCAGTTCCATATTTGATCATAAGGTCATTAACAATAGATTCGAGGCCTTTAGCCGAGGCTCCTCGACAATTCCAAGTTAAAATATTCATGGATAACAATAAAACAAGAAAAATTTAATCATGGAGATATAGAAGAAAAAAAACTCCCTAGTTCAGAGAAGTTCAGTCTAGGCTTCTATGTCATTTGGTTCCTTAGCATTCTCAGAGTAGATTCTTCAATTTTATTAATATCGATAGCCATTCTATTAGCTTCACTGCTCATATCCCCATCTTCTGGCGGTCTATCTTTGTAATATTCGTTGCCTTGTGCTGAAGTTCCTCCACCCATGATTTTTGCGATAAGAGCACCTGATATTGCATTGCTAGAACCATTTGTAGGAATATAGTTCCCTTATTTGTGACTTAGGTAGACTTCCTTGGCCAGTCTATTGAATTGCCTCCAGTATTCCTGATGTCTTTGATCTTGATCTTTTTTGTTAGTCTCATACGAGTGTTGGCTGGCTTTCACAATAATGATAGCTTTTTTTTCTGTTTTGATTGTTGCTACCTGAATTCGGATTATCTTGGTTCTGTTTTTTGGAATTTTCTGGGCCCTTTCCTTTTGTGTTTTTGTTTGGAGGGTTTAATTTTGGTGCTCCTTTCTGGCTTTGGTTTCTGGTGTCCAGCATGTCGTGAGGCTGATTTGCTTTAGGAAAACCCTCTTTCTTTTTTAATCTACTCCTTTAACTTGCCTGATTGATGTTTTCTTTATTTTCTTCTCTTGCCTGATCTTTCTCCACTCTTTGTAGAGTATCAAATTTGGTATTGAAGTTGTCTTTTTTATTCTCCCCATTTATATTTTCTGATCCTTGTTTGTATCTTCTTGGAGGCTTTTTGACAACCATCAACAGGCCATAAGGATTTTCTCATAAATATCTGATTTTATTCCTGAAATTTTTGCCCCAGGTTGTTGTTTGTTACTATTATTAGTAATACTATCCTCTGATTCTGTTAATTCCTGAAGATCTGTAACATTAATATCTTTTCTGATTTGGTCACCCTAAACTTCCCGAGTTGTCTGGTTCTGATCTACGGCTACGCCGTTGGTGTTCTGGCCAGTCTGATGTGTTGTTGTTGCCTGATTCTAGTTGTTTTCCGTAGCATTCTTCGCTGTTTCAGGAAATACATCACGCTTGTGTCCATATCTTCCATATTTAAAGCAGATTTGGTGAAGGCCTTTGTATTCAAGCCAGAATTCCTTTTTAAAAGCTGTGAATGTTGGCACCAATTTTTTTTTCTCAAATAAATTTCCATGCAAATATGAACAAATTTAGCCCTTGAATGTATAAATGTGTGCTCATTCGCTTTTAACATCGTTCCAAATATTTTTTCTACTTTTCATAGAAAATACCTATTATACAATTCTACTAGAAGGTTAGGTATTCTTACCCAGACTGCCACTTTTTGGACCTCACACTTTTGGAAAATAAACAGGGTCTCCATCTTTGCACCAAAATGTAGTGATCAGCAATCATCTAGGAACCCTCGAATAAGGCATGAGAATAATCCTCTTGGCTCGAGAAACGAACTAGAAAGTATCTCCCCACAAAATTCATTACTCGAATTGCTTCTTTCTTCGTCCATCTCTTCATTGTTTGAAGATTTAGATTTTTTTCTAGAGGTTTGGTGACGAGTGCTTACTTCCACGGCCTGCACCATTCATCGTATTCTTCTAGAGAGACATCTATGACTAGATTTGGAGTGAAGGGAGTCTGGTGGCTCTCCATGGGATCCTCATCGAAGATATAATCTTCAGTGACCATCTCTACAATCCCATACGGGTTCATCTTATCCAAACCATCTATTTTAAGTAATTACTAACATTATATTTTTCTAATTATTTGCTTGTCTTATTTATTATTTATGCTTTCAATCAATTATATTAATAAACAAATAAACTAAATTAACTTCAGTTATACTTGGACTATTCAACAATTTAACATAATCTTTTTAATTTGGGATTAACTATTAATGATAGAAAATAAAAAAATTTGGAATAATTCAATATTATGAACGTTAATTATTATTGTGAAATAACCTAAAATTTTACAGTAATTTATTTTTAAAGAAATAATCAAGTATTATTGTTAATTATGAAATAACCTAAAATCATAATGCATTTTGTTTTTAAAGAAACAATCATCCATTAATATCTATAAATAGAAACTATCGTCAAAATGCTTTGATTAAAAATATGAGGGGTTAATTACTATTCATTATTAATAATATATCGATTATATCAAAAAGTGAAAATATAATTATCCGAATTTACACCATTAGAAGAATTACCATCATTAGTAAAATTTTGTCAAAAAAAAAAGAAGAATAAAATTGCAAACATAGTGAATTTAAAAAATAAATATAGTTAAGTATATAATTATGCTTTTTTAATAAATAGTAAAAAATTAAATATCATAAACTATATTCTTTCAAAGGTAACCCTTTTAAGTTGTTATGTTTGGTATGGTTTATTTGTATATCATTTAAATTGACATTATTTTTAATTATAATAATCATTTATCCATAATAATTATTATTAGAATTTAATAAATTTTCATACCTTGCAATAATTATCTATAAAAAAATATATATATCCTGAAAAAATTATTAAATAAATTTATTCTTTTTGCCTTATTTTCACATTAAAAAAATTTTTGTTCTGTCTTTTTTAATTGTTATTATGTTTTTAGAATTGTTAAATAATATTAAAAAAATTCTTTAAAAATAAAAATAGCAATGACACCTTGAATAATTAATTCAATAGAATTAAATTTAAACGAATAAGATGATTCAGTTAATTATTATACAAATAATAACATATTTATAAATATTAATAATAAAAATAGTCTCACTATTGTAAATTATCAATACAATAATTATATGAAAAAACAACTAATTACATAATTGCATAATTTTCAAGATCCTATATAGTTGAATCTAATGGACAAATAAAAAATATCTATATGATAATGTCCTAATATTTTAGTATATTATAAATCATATTATAAATTTATATATCATATTATAATTTTAAGTCAACTCTTTAAACACATTATAACATAAACCATCTAAAAAGATACACCAAATTAACAAATATCACATGGGTCACACACAACATATATACACTCTAAATTATTACGATATTTCAAATAAAAAGAGTATCAATACAGCGAAATTAATGAATATAATTAAAATTAGGGATGACAAAACTCTTCGAGACGCGGGGATACCTGCGGGTACTGCCTCGAATGGAGATCCGACTGTGGGAAATTTTCTCCGCAGAGATGGGGATGGGGGACAAAATTTCTCCGATGCAGGCGCGAAGACCCGAGCGAGGATCCCTGCCCCATCCCCGTTAATCCCCGAAGTTCATAAATTTACTGAATTGTCGTTAATAGTATATTTCTCATATATGTTTTTTAGTAATTTCACACACACACACACACACATATATAGATATATATAAACCCAAAACTCCTAATCCTAATTTGCATAACCCTTCTTCAATTCAGAGATCCCTAACGTTGTCCATACTCCATCCAACCTCTCTGTAGCTACCCCCTCGCCACTCTCCCTTCTCACCGCATCGTCACACCTCACCGTGCCATCACCCTCATCATGTCGTGCTCTCTATTTGTGACGTTCCTTTCCGTAACTCTGCCATCGTGTCCATTCTCCTCTCTGTTGCCGCATTTCCCACCTCGTCCACTGCTCTGTCCTCTAGCTCGCCATTGCATTCCACCACTACGTCATTTTGAAAGAAGTCATCATCTTGTCATCTAGATTTTTTGTATAAAATATTACTATTTTTGTATATGATGGATACTTGCAGCTCTATTCATATGAAAATTAATAATTAGTTAGAACTATCAGATAGATGGAGAATGGGGATGGGGATGGGTAGGAGGAGCAAATCTGGGGGTGGGGATGGGGAGCAAGGAGGCATCCCCGCCCCCGCCCTATCCCATTGACACCCCTAATTAAAATAAAGAGCAACAAAGAGACACACGAAAAAAATAATAATAAAGAGAATCAATAAAAATATTAAAATATAAACCACATACACGAACAATGTATATATTAATTGTGAATCACAAAAAAAAGACAATATATATATATATATATATATATATATATATATATATATTTAAAAGAGTATGCACCTAATAATAAGCAATTAAAATAAACAAAAAATTTAAAAAATATAAAAAATAAAATAAAATGTATAAATAAAGATAAAGGAAAAAAATAAATAAATTACGAAAATTGTATCCTAAACATGAGAAAGAGAGAAAGAGAGAGAGGGGGGAGGGGGAGAGGGAGGGAGGGAGGGAGGAAGAGAGAGAGAGAGAGAGAAAAAAGAGCGAATGAATAAAAAATATTTGATCTTGTATAAATAGATGGTATTTAGAAAAATAAACTAATTAAATTAAGGGGCCTGCTACACATACAAGCAATTAAGGCCTACAAGCCTTACAAGTTGGCCCAGCCCAGAAACAATCCACGTGCACTCAAGCCTTAGAATGGAGCGTCAATCTCACGCGCCTCACACAACGGTTACGCTCTCCAAAACACGCTGATTATGGGGTACTCTTCCTCTTCTCCCTCAAAGAAAACGCAAACCGTCAAGTTTCAAGGAAGATTCCAAATAAATTACAATTCTGAAGAGACGTTCGAACTCGTCGCGAAGATTAGAAGAAATCAAGAAAAAAAATAGAACTCTCCATCAAAAATCGCCGGAAAAAACGAAGAAATATTATTCAAGGTAAGTTACTGTTTTACTGATCTTGTAGATTTTCAACATTTCGAAATCGAAGAACTAGGTTTTACTGTTCTTCTAGGTTTTACTGTTCTTCTTGTTCTAGCTCTCATTTTACTGTTTTTAATGTACTTCTTGTTCTAAGTTTTACTGTTCTTCTAAGTTTTTTTAGGTTTTACTGTTCTTCTAAGTTGTTCTAGGTTTTACTGTTCTTCTTGTTCTAGTTCTTCTCCTAACGGATTTTTTGGAGTATATTGCGTAATTTGGTGGGTGTATATGGCATAATTTGTTGGGTGTATATGGTTGATTGTTGGGTGTATATGGAGTAATTTGTTGGGTGTATATTTCTGAACTAATAATGTAATATAATCAACTGTTGCAACTGTTCTAATATTGCTTGTCCTTGGGTGTATATTGCTTGACCTTGTATATTTATGCATGTTTGAGTGAATTGAACATCATTTTGAACTGATCTAATTAAATACTTATGAGAATCCATATAGGTGTATGTGGCTGATCTATGGTTGTATCTGACTGATATATGGGTGTATTTTTCATTTCAGAAAAAATGGCAAGCAAAAATCAAGCTGGAAAAAATGTAAGCACAAATATATGTCTTAGATCAAATCAGTTTTTCATAATAAAAATATATCTGACTCTAATTTTACTTTGTTTATAGCAAATCAAAGACCTTAAGTGTGCAACCCATTTGTTGAGTGAGAAATTCAGAAATATGAGCGAAGAGAAGAAAGCAATTGTTAGGGATTTGGGATTTGGTGGCCTGATGCACATCTCGCCGCTAAGGGTGCATCACAAGTTATTAAAGGAGTTGGCTAACTCCTTTAAATTAGGAAAAAACACACTCGAAACCGGCTACGGTTCGTTTAGAGTAAGACCAAGCACAATAGGGGCTGCACTTGGCCTCAACGCATCAGGTAAAACATAGGTGTATATGAGCCATATTGGGGTATATTTCAAGTGATTTTTGGGTGTATTTCAAGTGATTTTCATACTATGTTGTTTTCCTTTTTGTAGGAAATCTATTTCCTCAGAAAATCAATTATAAGGATCTTTCTGAAGACAACAAACAAATTTTTAGAAGATTCCAGGGGAAGACCCTAAAAAGTCTCACAGATGAGATGATGACTATTGCTGTTGATAATGAACAGGATCGCCTCATGTTCAAGAGAATTTTCATCCTCTATATACAGATGGCATTCCTCTTACCAACAACAATTAACAAAATCTCCCTTGTCTACTTGACACCAATTTTCAAGATGGACGTAATAAAAGAGGGAAACTGGGGAGCACATGTTCTGAATTTCATCATCAAGGGCATAACAGATTACAATCTGAAAAAGAAAAAGGCAATTGACGGCGGCCTGTTTGCCCTGATGATAGTTTACTTCCATCTATCAAAAAATAAAGACAAAAAAGGAGAAGAAAGACCTCCAGAACTCTGGATTGCCAACTGGATTAGAGAGCAGTTGGTTGAAAGAATGAAAGCAGAAGTGGATGAACATATGGTAAGTGAAAAGAATACCTTGGGTGTATTTTATTTACCTGAATGCTGCTAACTAAAATTTCTAATATTTCAGGAGATTGTAAAGATGGCTGAAACAAAGGAGAAGTTAAAACAAATGAAGAAAAAAGATAAGAAAGAAAAAAACAAAAAAACAAAAAAAAAGGAAAGCAAGTTCATCATTATCAAAGACTGAAACATCTGAAGCTAAAGTCTATTCTTCCTCTGATTCTGAGACAGAAGAAGACTCAGAGGGACCAAAAAGGAAACAACCCACCCAAAAGGCCAAAAAGTAAGTAACATACTTGGGTGTATTTTGTCACTTTTAGGGTGTATTTTGTCACTTTTAGTCCTTTTCTTAATAATGATTGTTTGCCTACGAGAATTGAATCCAAAAAAAGGAAGAAAAATCAGGAAGATTCCGATTCAGAAACTGAATCGAACGATGAGTAATGTTCTAAAATTATCATCGCTTTCTTTTTTGTTTATTCTCAAAATTTCTTGTATTAACAGTGCGTTTCTTATTAACTTTCAGAAGCAAAAAATCATCACCAATAGAAAAATAAAAAACAAAGAAAAAGAGCAAGCTCATTGTTGAGGATTCATCTCCTGAACAAACTCATACCTATCATGGGTGGGATATTTTATAAAACTATACTACCATTTGTGTTCAAAATTATATTTGTTAACATGTTGTTTTATGCATATGCTATCAGATCTGAAATTGGAACTGAAGAATTAGAAGAATTATTGAGGGAATCTAAAAAGAAGAAAAATAATGAAAAATCTGCTGCACAGGGGTTTGTAATTTTTGGGGTGTAAACTTTTTTTTGGGTGTTTTCGTTGCTAATAGCTGTTTTTGGTTTCCCAGGGAGAAGGGAGCTGACTTGCAATCGACAGAAGATCACTATGACTCATCTGAGACGTAAGAACCTTTATTTGATAAAATCTTGTTATTCTGATTTAACCATATGGTATTTTTACTGAATGATATCTATTCCATCTTTAGAATACCAGACGTAAACTTAGGAAGTGATGATCCTTTATCTCAAGGACACACGGATCAAAGCAGCATAAACAAACCAGCAGAGAGCATGTAATTTCTCTTTCTAATACCAGTCGCTTTTATCTTTTATTACCTTATGCTTCTAATTCTGTATATATTTTTTTTAGAAAAAAAAGCCTTTTTATGTTTTATTCGAGAAAAAAAAGGCAGGAAAAAAAAGCAAAATATGCAGGTACATAAGTTCTCAAAAAAACAAAGCTTGTGTTTCTTATGATTACTTCGGGTGTATTTTTTACTTTCTTTGGGTGTATTTCAGGTTGAGTCTGGTTGAAGAGTCAGCCAGTGAGCCAACTGAAGAGAACATGATGGTTGTCCGGGTAGAGACACAATCACAAACGGAAGCGCTTTCAATGTGAGTTTTTCAAGAAAATTTCAACCTTATAACCATTTTATTTTCGGGGGCGTTGTTAACCTTTTATTTTTCTTCTTATTTAGAGTTCCGATTCAAGTTTGTCTACCACTGTCCCAAACAACCACTGTGCCAGAAATTGAACCAGCCCCTGTGCCAGAAATTGAACCAACCCCTGCAAAGTCTCCAAGTGAAAAAATTAATGAAGAAACTACAAAAAGGTAAGGAATAATCTTGGGGTGTATTTGTTAATTGTTTGGGTGTATATTGTCCTTGTTGGGGTGTATATCCTCACAATTATTCTGTAACACTGCAGTACTCCAGAACCGCCGCCAAAAACTAAAGAAAGCACACCCACGCTTCCACCAGCTTCATCTAAAGTGTAAGTTCAGCAGAGTAAAATTTTGTTTTCAATATCATTCATCTATTCTTACTCTTATAGTATGTTATATCTCATCACACAGTAATCCAGCCTCAGAAGATGCTGCTGCACTAATGATGATGGCACGGACAGCATCGTACATTCCTAAAGAAGGTTCAATGCCATCATTCAGCCTCGGCTTGATTGATTCAAGCCAAGAAGAAGCAGCAACGCAAGAGGGGCAGAGGGAGAAAACTCCTGAAACGCCAAAACTAATAGAACAGTTAGGGGAGCTGGTGAAAAAAATTGCAAGCAGTGGGGTGAAAACAGAAGGTAAAACTCCACCTATTCATAAGCAAAGTGGTGAACAAAGTTTTGAAAAGTTTGAAACTCCTGCGAGGACAAATGAAATGAGTGCTGAAATGAAAGAGAAATGCTACATCTGGGCCACACGTGTCAAAACATCCGCAGATGGACGTACTAATGAGTATGACGCCGTGTGCACACTCATTGCCCAAGATAAATACATTTTGTCAAAACTCCACTTCGCATCTCTCCAAGCTGATACACATATAGAAGCTGAGGTAATATTAGAATAACATTAATGATTTTATCATGAAAAGTAACTGCAATATCAATTTATGTAAAATTGATTTGGGCTTTTATTTCTAGATTATCTCTGCCATGTGCCTCATCCTTAACTAGCAAAAGATTAAAAGGTTTCAAGAAGAAATATACTGTCTCCCCCCTGATATTTTGGTAAGTTGTACTGCAACAAATCTTGGGTGTATTTTCTGTATTCATTTAGTGTTTCACAATTTTTGCAGAACATGGCCATTGCAAATCATCCAGAAGGGGTATTCTTACAGCCTAAAACTAATAAGCCATTCAGGGTGGAAGACTACCCAATGTTTATATCCTTCTTGGACCTCAAAAAATTAGCATCGCATCGTTATGTAAGTTTTCATTTCTAAAACTTCTTATTACCATTCTTTACTTATGTGCCAAATAAATTAAAACACTGTTCAATCTGGACATACTTCAAATTTTTGCACCTATTTGCCATTCACAACATTGGTGGTTATGGGTGGCTGATACAAGAAAAAAAAACTTTTGTACTCGACCCATATCACACGACTTGTCCAGCCGATGAAATAAAGAACATAAATTTATTCGCTGTAAGTTGGTTTGTATTTTGTATTTTAATATTTGGGTGTATTTAATATTTGGGTGTATTTCTATTCAGTATAAGGTGTAGGTTTGTGCTCATTTGTTTATATTCCTTTATTAAATTTATTCATATATTACTGATTTGTTTTGTGTGTTAAGGGACATGTAATTTCAAGAATGAGAGTATATGCTGGGGGGCACCTCTGAAGAAAGACGATCACAAAAAACACCATACATTGACATCTCAGGCCAAAAGACAAGGTATAAATCTTTTAATCTGAAAGTTAAACTTTCCTAAATGTAATTTGCTAAGTTATTTCTTATTTTTCAGCTATGAATGTGCTATTTATGTAATGAAGTGGTTTGAGATAATTCAGCCCAAAAACATTAAAAGGGGGAAGTATGAGTGGGACAACTGGACCCAGGTAATTATGTTTAAAAATTATATAACTCTATATTACCTTACTAAATTAACATAGTTGATTAAAAAGAAAATTCTTTTAAACTTCAGGACGAGGTGGACCACTTTAGAGTAGAATATGCTTCCCGGATTCTATTCCATGAAATGAATCAAGACAAAGTTGAAGCCATTAGGGGAAGTAATGCAATAAGACTGTCCAAGCCATCCTCATTGTTATTGAGTCCATATTGTCAGATAGATTCTAATGATATTGACACTGATTAATGTAACTGTTATATAGTCTTGTAAGAAATTGAATAGATGCTGTAAAAATTTGCCAATTATGAGTAAAATTTTTTTCCATAATTAAATTCTCTCTGCTGTATTCAAAATGTCTGAATTATAGGTACTATAATATGAAGAAAAATATCAAACCAAATATACACCCATGCATAACCTGATATTTTACACCCAAAGAAAGTTGAATATACACCCAAACATTTATCCCCTGATGATTTATCCCTAAAACCCTAAACCCTAAACTCTAAACCCTAAAACCCTAAAATCCTAAACCCTAAAGCCCTAAAACCCTAAACCCTAAAAACACTAAACCTTAAACCCTAAACCCTAAACCCTAAACCACCCAACCTACTCTACACCCAAATCATTGATTCTTTACACCCATAAGATCTCATTTTACATCCAAGGAAAGTTAAATATACACCAGACTTCTATCCACTAATGCTTTATCCCTAAACCCTAAACTCCTAAACCCTAAACCCTAAAACCTTAAACCGTAGTAAAAAAATACAAACAATATTTTATAACATAAACAGCAGATTGTGAAATATATATATATATATATATATATATATATATATATATATATATATAATGTGAAACACAAGAAAATTCAGAAATACACCCAAAAAACAGTGCTTTACACCCATATTCTGTAACTATACACTCAAAAAGTTGTCCACTGCTACTGATTCCCTGAACTGATAATTCATAACACATCCTTGATATTGGCTGGAATTTGGACGCACCACAGATGCAGCATCAACGAGGTTTAACTAGATATAATAAACTCACATATTAGCTAAACTATTAACGAGAAAATTAAACTCAATCACCACATATTTAAAGAACATCACTTTTACCTCGTTTAAAGCTTTCGTTTTCTTCTTCTTTGAGGCATTCGCAATCTGTTTGTCCAACTTTGAACCTAGCCTATTTTTTGGACGTCCTCTTGTTCGAATCCTTGGAGGGCTTTGAAGCTCATTAACGGATTCCAAGTTGGCGTTTTCGTGAGATAAAGAAGATGTCCCCTCCTTTTGGCTTTCAATGATTCCATCTCAACCATGATGTTATCGTACGCACGGTGCAGAATTGCAGTCGGCTCCTCTGATTCTGATGCAAATTCGCAAATATTTTGCGAACGAAAAATTAATTCGTCAAACCTCTTACTTCTTGGCTCCAACAATGGCTCGTCGTGGCTGCTCTTGATGTGTGTGTGTCGCCTCTTTATCTTCTTGCTCCATCGTTCCAATATATATCTCGATGACACTTGGCTTACTCGTTCAAAGCTTAACACACTTAGTGCGTGATGACACAATATCCCTCTTGACTCGAATAATAAGCATTGACATTTTACCTCGGCTGCTACTGAGTCGTAAGTAACCACAAACTTGTTGAATATTGAGCTGGAAACTTGTTCTCCAACTTCGTATATTGAATAGCCTAGAGCGAAATTCGTTAATCTAGTGATGCAATTCACCTTTCTTCTAAATTGTGCTTGGACTTCCCTAAACTTTTGATGAGTGTACACATCTTGAAATTGAGCTTCAATGGAGGATTTGGTTGCACATGGTATGACCGTATGAAAATCTACAGCATCTGATTCTCTCTCTGCTTGCTCCCTACTTTCGAGGCAATTATCGTATTGTTTGACAAATTGAATAAGCGAGCTGTTCCGGGTAATAAACTTGTTAAAAAATGAATGCATGATCTCGCTGCTTTGTGTGCTTTTCATCCCTGCCCAGAAGTGGTGATCCAGATAGATTGGAACCCATATATGACGGTCTTCATAGAGATCTGCAGAATACACCCAAAAACAGACTATAAATACACCCGAAAAAATATGCAATTTACACCTCTACTGTAGATTTTAAACAACATTACCTGAAAGCCACTTGTTGTCCACAAGACCAAAATTTAGCAGAAAATCATTCCAATTCCTATCAAATGAATCTTTACTATGAGAGTTCCAAACAACTTGGCTCAATTCTTGTTCAATTTCAGCATGTCCCTTGTACCCATTTAATTTGCTTGGGATCTTCTTTGTGATGTGCCAAATACACCAGCGGTGAATTGTTGTTGGCATACAAGCCTCTATAGCCCTTTTTATTGACGCGCATTGATCGGTGAGAAACCCTTTTGGAGCATTTTCCCCATGCAACGAAGCCAACATTGAAATAACCATTTAAACGACTCAATTTCTTCGTTTTTCATCAAAGCGCATCCAAGAAGTATTGACTGACCGTGGTGATTCACCCCGACAAAAGAACCACAAACCAACTTATACCTGAAACAAATTACGACATTGCAGAATGAAAATCATTACGTACATCCATATAATGAATTTATACACCCAAGAAACATCCAATATACACCTCTGCAGCAGATTCATAGAACAAAATTAATTTAGCAACATAAACAAGAACAGCATATTACCTGTTTATATTGTAGGTGGTGTCAAATGAAATAATATCTCCGAAATACTCAAAGACAGCTTTGCTCCTTGCATCTGCCTAAAAAGCAAGCTTAATCGATTGATCGTCCTCGAGTTCAAGCTCGAGAAAGAAATTATGATTCTTCTCTTTCATTCTCAATAAATATTTCCCGAATTCCTTTGCATCTTCTTGTTTCGAAACATTCCGCACTTCTCTCGTGATGTAATTCCTCACATCTTTTTCAATAAAATTTAACTCGCGGTGACCCCCAGCTGCCGCAAAGAATGATTGGAATGTTTTGCTTGGTCTGATACCGACCTCCTCATTATTCTCTATTGTACGATGAACGGACATGCTTAGTTCCCTGTGCTGTTTGAGCATCTCTGCTTGAGTTGGATAACAAGGATGTGAATGATGTAGCACGACCTTTGAAATGATCCAAGCACCAACATCCTTCAATGTGTGTATATAAATTCTTGTAGGACAATTTAAACCAGCTGTGGGATTTGTCTTCTCGGTCGGAGATATTTTAGATTTCCGTTTTCCCTCTCTGCTACATGTAATCAATTGATTCTTACTTTCGTTTCTCTTTTTATTTGTGCTCCGAACTCTTGTAGAAAAACCTGCAGCCTTGGCATAGTCCTTGTAAAATTTGTCAGCATCTTCAAGGGTTTTAAAGGTCATTCCAACCTTGGGAACAAGTTGCTCATCAACAACAGAGAGGGGCTGCAAAAATACAACATGTTTAAAACAAGAAAATACTATAGAATTTCTGCACCTCATAAAAAAATAACAATCAAAGTAAAATACACCCAAGGACTCCTGATCTACATCCGTTACGACAACAAGTCAACTAAAATAATAAGAAAAACCATAAACTGTAAGTACACCCAAACTTCCCCTAAAATACACCCAAACTTCCCTAAAAATACACCCAAAAAGTTATGATCTACACCTGAGCGTCTGCTATAAATTGCAGATAATTAATCAAAACTAATACATTAGATTCAATCCACAGATTATGTTCACGCATTAATTTCACAGTCTATGTTCACGAATTATTCAGCTAGACAATCATAGACGAATAACTGCATCAAATTCAGATTAATCTTAATTAGCTGAATCTAAATCAAATCTCATAAACTTCATTCGATTCAAATTCAAAATCCACTTCACCCTGATTGAGCTGACAATCTGAGGTTGAATCATCCATTATCTTCAAGGTTCGTTCAAAATTTGATTTCAGAAACCAGAAAATCGAAATAAAATGAAGCTAGAGTTACAGTAAAAGAAACTGAGGTGAATGACGAAGAACAAATCAGTAATAAACGCAGAAGAAAGAACGATCGAAAATACAAGCAAAGAACGCAAGAAGGAGAACAAAGAAACTTGGCAAGAGATTCGAAGAAGGTAACGAAATCTTTTGAAAATTGGAAATTATATTATTCGCGCGTTAATTGATTTTGATTGATATAATATTCTGTTATATAGCGCGTGACTTGTACGTAACAATTGGAGCGCATTTAAGGTGTTAGTAAGCTTCAGGACTTGTAACACTTGTAAGTGTTAATCGCTTGTATGCTAAGATTAATCCTTAAATTAATTCATATATTTTATTATTATATTTATTGTTTATTAAATAATTTGATATTTACTTCAATCAAATCAAATAATTAATATAATTAACCAAATCAATTAATTGATATAATTAATTATAATTAATTAATTCATATAAATTATAATAAATGGTGAGATTTGAATGTCTAATCAAATTAATTAATTGATATAATTAATTAATTATAATTGATTTGCTTTAACGACTTAAATGAAATAAATTAGGAAACACCTTAAGAGCATGCCACATCAGTTCCATCATTAAATGCAAAAATTCGATTTTTATATAATAGAATAGAATAGATAGATAATAAAGATATTTTCTTAAATTAATATAATTATGCATTATTTATTAAATATTAATTGTAATATTGTAATATAATTATAATAAAGATATTTTTCTAAAATAAATTTATTTAGAGAAATATAAATTGGTTATTAATAACCAGTGCCATTATCATATAATTATCATATTTTATTATTATTATTATTATTATTATTATTATTATTATTATTATTATTATTATTATATTTTCGATTGATAATTGATAAGTAGTTTAATAATGCATTAAGTATTGATTTTATATAACTATAATAAAGATATTTTCCTAAATTAGTATAATTATGCATTATTACTTAAATGCTAATTATAGTATAATTATAATAAAGATATTTTTATAAACGGAAAAGCTCTGCATACAAGCCATTAGGGCTTGTATGCTTTACAAGCTCATTAAACAATAAAATCAAAATACGCGCTGCTCCACGTACGTTGATTACACGCGCTATATAAGATCCCGCGTATATCTAACTACCAAATTTAAAATATTTGTTTCCTTCTTCGTTTTCATTATTTTGAGATTTGGTTGTTCTTCTTCTCGCGCGTCTTCCCTCGTTCTTCTCTATCGTTCTTTTCCTCTCGCTTTCTCACTGGTATGTTCTTCGTTTACGTTACTTTTTTCTCTCTCTGCAACTCGATCTTCGTTTTCTATTTTGATTTGTTGTTTTCTGAAATCAAAGTTTGAACTCGTTTTGAAGATAATGGATCATTCCACCTCAGACTCGCAGCTGAATTCAGGCGAAGTGGATTATGAAGTTGAATCTAACGAAGTTCCTGAGGTTTGATCTACATAATGAATTTTCTTTCAGTAATTTGTATAGCATTGTGTAGTTGAAAAATTGCTGAACATTGACTGTGAATCTGTCGATTCAATGTATTAGTTGTGATTAATTAACTGAAATTTATAGCAGACGCTCGGGTGTAGATCAGCTCTTTTTTTGGGTGTATTTTTGCTAGAAGTGTGGGTGTATCTACACTACTGGTTTTGTTATTTTAATTGAGTTGTTGTTGTTCAGGTGTATTATATCAGACATGATTGGGTGTGTTTTTAGTTTTTGACATGGTGTATTCTGCAGCCTGTGTATTTACAGTTTATGGCTTTAAAGGTCATTGTGTAGTTGAGTTGTTGCGGTTCGGGTGTATCATATTAGGCATGATTGGGTGTATTTGAATCATATCTATGGGTGTATTCACAGTACTGACACGGTGTATTGTGCAGCCTCTCTCGGTTGTTGATGACGAGCTTGTTCCGAAGGTTGGAATGACCTTTACCACCCTTGAAGATGCTGGAAAATTTTACAGAAACTACGCCAAGGCTGCAGGTTTCTCTACAAGAGTTCGGTGCACAAATAGGAAGGAAAACGAGATTAAGAATCAACTGATTACATGTAGCAGAGAGGGAAAATGGAAATCTAAAATATCTCCGACCGAGAAGACCAATCCTACAGCCGGTTTAAATTGTCCTGCAAGAATTTATATACACACATTGAAGGATGTCGGTGCTTGGATTATTTCAAAGGTTGTGCTTGATCATTCACACCCCTGCTGTCTAAGCAAAGCAGAGATGCTCAAACAGCACAGGAAACTAAGCATGTCCATTCGTCGTACGATAGAGAATAACGAGGAGGCCGGTATCAGACCAAGCAAAACATACCAATCATTTGTTGCGGCTGCCGGGGGTCATCGCGAGTTAAATTTTATCGAAAAGGACGTGAAGAATTACATTTCGAGGGAAGTGCGGAATGTTTCCGAACAAGAAGATGCAAAGGAATTCAGGAAATATTTGTTAAGAATGAAAGAGAAGAATCCGAATTTCTTTTTTGAGCTCCAACTCGAAGAGGATCAATCGATTAAGTTCGCTTTTTGGGCCAATGCGAGAAGCAGAGCCGCCTTTGAGTATTTCGGAGACGTCATTTCATTTGACACCACCTACAATACAAACTGCCCCTGTTTATGATGCTAAATTATTTTATTTTTACGAATCCGCATCAGAGGTGTATATTGGCTGTTTCATTGGGTGTATGCGAAGCATTTGTTAAGGTGTAACTAATGATTTTGCATTCTGGACCATGGTAATTTGTTTCAGGTATAATTTGGTCTGTGGTTCTTTCGTCGGGGTGAATCACCATGGTCATTCAACACTTCTCGGATGCTCTTTGATGAAGAACGAAGAAATTGAATCATTCAAATGGTTATTTGAATGCTGGCTTCGTTGCATGGGAGGAAACGCTCCGAAAGGGTTTCTCACCGATCAGTGCGCATCAATGAAAAGGGCTTTAGAGGCCTGTATGCCAACGACAATTCACCGTTGGTGTATTTAGCACATCATGAAGAAGATTCCAAGCAAATTAAACGGGTACAAGGGACATGCCGATATCGAACAAGAAATGAGCCAAGTTGTTTGGAACTCTCACAGCAAAGACTCATTCGATAGGAATTGGAACGATTTTCTGCTGAATTTTGGTCTTGCGAACAACAAGTGGCTTTCAGGTAATGTCTTTTTAAAATCTGCAGCAGAGGTGTATATTGCATGTTCCCTCGGGTGTATTTACAGTCTGTGTTTGGGTGTATTATGCAGATCTGTACGAAGACCGTCACATATGGGTTCCTATCTATCTGGATCACCACTTCTGGGCAGGGATGAGAAGCACCCAAAGGAGCGAGAGCATGCATTCATTTTTTAACAAGTATATCACCCGGAACAGCTCGCTTATTCAGTTTGTCAAACAATACGATAATTGCCTTGGAAGCAGGGAGCAAGCAGAGAGAGAATCAGATGCTGCAGATTTTCATACGGTCATACCGTGTGCAACCAAATCCCCCATTGAAGCTCAGTTTCAAGATGTGTACACTCACGCAAAGTTTAGGGAAGTCCAAGCGCAATTCAGAGGAAAGGCGAATTGCATCACCAGATTAAAGAATTCCGCTCTAGGCTATTCAGTATACGAAGTCGGAGAACAAGTTTCCAGCTCAATATTCAACAAGTTTGTGGTTACTTACGACTCAGTTGCAGCCGAGGTAAAATGCGAATGCTTATTATTCGAGTCGAGAGGGATACTGTGCCGTCACGCACTAAGCGTGTTAAGCTTCGAACAAGCAAGCCAAGTGTCACCTAGATACATACTGGAACGATGGAGCAAGAAGGTAAAGAGGCGACACACACACATCAAGAGCAGCCACGACGAGCCACTAATGGAGCCAAGAAGCAAGAGGTTCGACCAATTGGTTTTTCGTTCGCAAAATATTTGCGAATTTGCCTCCGAATCGGAGGAGCTGACTGCAATTCTGCACCGTGCTTACGATAATGTCATGGCTGAGATGGAAGCATTAAAAGCCAAAAGGAAGGGGACATCTTCTTTATCCCACGAAGACGCCAACTTGGAATCCGTTAACGAGCTTCAAAGCCCGCCAAGGATTCGAACAAGAGGACGTCCAAAAAACAGGCTAGGTTCAAAGCTGGAGAAACAGATCGCAAATGGCACAAAGAAGAAGAAGACGAAAGTTTTAAGCGAGGTAAAAGTAATGTTCTTTAAATTTGTGGCGATTGAGTTTATTTTTCTCGTTAATAGGTTAGCTAATGTGTGAGTGTTATATTCAGATAAACCTGTTTTGATGCTGCATCAGCGGCGCATTCAAATTCCAGCCAATATCAAGGACACGTTTATGAATTATCAGTGTAGGGTACCAGCAGCAGGGGATAACTCTTTGGGTGTATAGTTTTATAGAATATGGGTGTAAAAGCACCGTTCTTTTGGGTGTATTTTTGTTCATTGAAAATTTACATATAGACACATATATAGATTCATATAGAACCAAAGCTCTAAAAATTCGCAGGTTATGGGTGTATATTTGATTTGATGTTTTTCTTCATATTTTAGTACATGTAATTCATACATTTTGAATACAGCACAGACAGTTTGGGTGTATATTTTACGCAATGTTGGGTGTATTATTAGACCTGCGTTGGGTGTAACAGTTTATAATTTGCGTTTATATATGCCTTGATTTTTTCTTCATATTTTACCATCTGTAATACAGCTTTTGAATACATCACAGACAGTTTACCAGCACAGATAGTTTAACTATGGGAAAAAATATACATGGAACAGAACTTGTTGATAAATGGCAAATATTTACATCATTTGTTCAATTTACAAACTACCCAGCAGTTGGATTACGCAGTTTCTATATCAGCAGAATTAATCTGACAAAACGGACTCAATAATACAGAGGATGGCTTCGACAGCCTTATAGCACTACTCTCCCTAATTGCCCGATCTCTTTCTCTATTCATCTCACTGAATAGTATCCGGGAAGCATACTCCACTCTATAGTGGTCCACCTCCTCCTACAATTAAAAAGTATATTCTGTTTAAACAGCAATATTAATTCAGTAAAGTAATACAGAGTTATATAGTTCTAAAGACAGTTACCTGTGGCCAATTATCCCATTCATACTTCCCCTTTTTTATGTTTTCCGGCTCAATTAACTCCATCCACTTCATAACATAGATAGCGCAGTCATAGCTGAAAATGAAGAAAATAAATTACAAATCTCATTTACGAAAGTTTAATGTTCAGACTCACAAATTTATACCTTGTTTTTTGGCCTGATATTTTAACATATGATGATTTAATTTTTTTCTCATTCTCCCCTTTCTGCAGAGGTTTCCCGCCGGTATATGTTATCAATCTTGAAAATACATATCCCTTAAATAGCAAAATAAATCAGTAATACACCCGAATAAATGCACAAGATACACCCAACTGAATGGACAATATACACCCAACACAACTAACGAAATAGACCTAAATATTAAAGTAAACAAGACAGAGGCAACTTACAGTGAATTTATTAATGTCCTTTCTCTCATCGCTTGGAGCTTTTTTGTGTAGCGGGTCAAGTATATGACATTTTCGCTTTCTTGTATTTATGAGCCATAACCACCAATGCCCCGAGTGGCAAACAGGAGCAAAAATCTGAAGGATTCCCACATTTCAACAGTGTGTTATTTTATTTGGCATATAAGTAAATAAGCGTACTAACAAATTTAGTAAACGAAAACTTACATATTGATGCGAAGTTAATTTTTTTTTATCTATGAAGGGAATGAAACTCGGGTAGGCTTCCACTTTGAATTCCCTTTTCGTTTTTGGTGATATGAATTCCCCCTTTGGGTGATCCGAAAGCGCCATGCACTGCAAGAATTGCGAAACAAGAAATGAAATACTAAACTTACACCCAATGGAACGTAAAAAATACAGCCAAATCAATACAGAAAATACACCCAAAGCTCGTAGAAGTAACACTTACCACAATATCGGGGGGGAGACAGTATATTTGTTCTTGAAACCTCTTTTCATTTTTCTGGTTGAGGATGAGGCAGATGGCAGATACAATCTAGAAATATATGCCAAAATCAATTTTACATTAATAAGCATTGCAATTGACTTTGGTGTAAAAACATTAATGTTGTTCTAATATTACCTGAGATTCTATATCACTTTTTGCCTGGAGGGATACAAGGTGCATTCTCATCAAAATGTATTCTCCTTGGCCAATCAGAGTGCACATCTCCTCATACTCGTTAGTATTGCCATCTGCATCTTCCTTCAGTCTCGTCCCCCAGATGTAGCACTTTTGTTTCATATCATCTGTAATCTGATATAATCCCCCAGGAGTTCGAAACTTTTCAGAACTTTCTCCCCCAGTCCCCCTCTCAATTTGTGGACTTTTGTTGTTTTCCTTCGCCGCACTGCTTGCTATTTTTTGGACCAAATTGTCCAATTCTTCTATCAAATTTGCAGATTCAGGAGATTTTGTCCATTCTGTCTCCTGCCTTGATGCCCCCTCATGGCTCGAATCAGTCAATGCAAGGCTGAATGATGGCACCCCTGGATCTGTTTTAGGAACATAGGATGCTGTCCGTGCCATCATTAACAGGGCAGCAGCGTCTTCTGCGTCTGGATGACTACGTCATCATGTATAAGAATAAGAATATACGGATGATAAGCAAAGATTGATTTTAGTCTGATGAACTTACATTTTAGTTGGAGCTGGGGGAACCGTGGGTGTGGTCTCTTGAAGTTGTTTGGGGGTTTCAGGAGTGCTGCACAGTTACCAAAAATTAATCACGGCGTAAAAAAAACTAATCAGGAACAATATACACCCAAACTGTTAGCTAATATACACCCAAACTCTAAACAAACATACACTCAATACTATTTCTTACGTTTCTGTAGTCCCTTCAATCTGTAGCATAGGGGTTGGTTCAAAATCTGTCTCAGTGGTTGTTTGGGATGCTGGCACAAAAACCTGAATCGGGACTCTAAACAAGAAGAAAAGTGAAAGGTTAACAACGCCTTTGAAAATAATAAGGTTATAAGGTTGAAATATTATTGGAAAACTCACACTGCAAGCGCTTCCGACGGTGTCTGTTCCCTCACAACCATCATATTCGAATCAGACGGACTCAACCTAAAATACACCCAAAGAAATTCAAGAAATACACCCGAACAATTCAAAAAGAAGACAGGCTTTGTTTTTTTGAGAACTTACATACTTGCAGTTTTTGCTTTTTTTTCCTGCCTTTTTTTTCTTGAATAAAATAATAAAGGGCTTTTTTTTCTAAAAAAAAATATATACAGAATTAGAAGTAGAAGGGTAATAGAAGAACAAAAGTAACGATTATTTGAAAGAGAAATTACATGCTCTGTGACGGCTGGTTTACACTACTCTGTTCTGTGCGCCCTTGAGAGGAAGGAGCATCACTTCCCAAGTTCACAGCCGGCATTCTAAAACAGATCTCATGTTATTCAGACAAAATAAGATACAGGTATAAAATACACTCAAATGAATGCACAAGATACAACCGACCGAATGGACAATATACACCCAACACAACAAACGAAATATCCCAACTTAATAAACAACATACACCCAACTTGATCAACACAATACACCGAAATGGTTCCACAAAATACACCCAAATCATGATAACAAGATTTTATTAAATAGTAAAGCTTCTTACGTTTCAGACGACACATAGCGACCTTCTGTCGATCGCAGGTCTGCTTGGTTCTCCCTGGAAAACAAGAAACAATTATTAGCATACAAAACACACCAAAATATGAAATAGACAGCTCAGCAAGACATACCCCTCTGCAGCAGATTTATTTTGCCCTAGCCATTCATCTAGTTCGTCACTTGATATTTCATATGTCTCACTACATTCATAAAAGAAGACGTTAACAAAAATAATTACGATGATAGACGGTAATATAGCTTACGAGGTACTGTACCGGTCAAAGTATTGATCTTCTTTAGGAGGTGAATCCTCCACAACAACTTTTTTCTTTTTTGGTTGTGTTCTGGGTGGAAAGAAAAGAGTACCAATCAGAAATAAGAAATTAATTTTATCACAGAATAGTCGTCTAATCTAATTATATGCAAAGAAGTGCTTACTTTTTTGGTGTTGTTTTTGTTTTTTTCTTCTCCTTCTCCTTCTCTACAGGTGATGATTCTTCGCTCCTATAAGTTAATAATAGACACTTTAGTTAATACACGAAATCTTTATAATGAAGCCAAAAGAAAGGAGTAATAATTTCAGGACATTACTCATCACTTGGTTCAGATTCAGATTCTGAATCAGAATCTGACTCCTCTTGCCTCTGCTTTCTTTTTCTGGAGTCCATTCTGGAAGGCAAACAATCATTATTTAGAACATACTAAAAATACACCCAAATAAATTCACAACATACACCCAACTGAATATACAATATACATCCAACGCAGCAAACGAACACACCCAGCTTAATAAACTACACACACCCAACGTGATGAACAAAATACACCCAACTCAAAAAAGAAATTACACCCAAGTATGGTACTTACTTTTTCCCCTTTTTGCTGGGGTGTTTTCTTCCTGAATCCTCTGAGTCTTCTTGAGTCTCAGACTCAGAGGTAGAAGTGTCAATGTCAGTAGCTGTTTCTGTCTCTGAAGATGATGTTGGACTCGCCTTCCTTTTTTTGTTTTTTTTATTTCTTGTTTTTTTTATTTTTTTTCTTTTTTTTTTCATTTTTTCTCTTGCTCTTGTCTCCGCCATCTTCACAATCCCCTGAAACATTAGATATTTTAGCTAGCAGCATTCAGGTAAATAAAATACAAGCAACATATTATGTTTACTTACCAAAATTTCCTCTCTTTCTGCAGTCATTCTTTCCACCAACTGCTCCTTAGTCCAGTTGGCAATCCAAGGCTTTGGTGGTCTTTCAGCCCTCTTCTTGCCTTTGTTTTCAGAAAGATGAAAGTATATTATCATCAGGGCAAAGAGGCAGCCATCAATTGCCTTCTTCTTCTTCTCCTGGTAGTCTGTGATGCCCTTGATCAAGAAGGTCAAAACATGCCCCCCCCCAGTTTCTCTCCGATATGCCGTCCATGTTAAAAATTGGGGCCAGGTGCACGGGTGATATTTTGTTTATCGTCGTTGGCAAAAGGAACGCCATCTGTATGTAGAGGATGAATATCCTCTTGAACATCAGGCGTTCCTCTTCGTTGCCAACGCCGATTTCCATCATTTCATCGGTAAGACTTTTGAGGGTCTTACCCTGGAATCTTCTAAAAATTATTTTGTCATCATCAGAGAGTTTCTTATACTCAACTTTCTCAAGAAATAGATTTCCTACAAAAAGAAAAACAACAAAGTATCAAGGTCGGTTCAAATACACTCAAGCATCAACCTTAAATACACCCAAGCATCAACTTAATATACACCTATAATTTTGAGCTAGTTACCTGTTGCATTGATGCCAAGCGCATCACCTATTATTTTTGGTGTTATTTGGAAAGAACCATATCCTGTCTTCAGTCTGTTCTCCCCAAGTTTGAAGTTATTTGTCAGTTCCCTTAAGAGTTGGTGATCCACCCTAAGTGGTGGGATGTGCATCAACCCACCGAATTCAAGATCCCTCACAATTGCCTTCTTCTCCTCAGTCATGTTTCTGAACTTATCACTCAGGAGATGTGTGGCACACTTAAGGTCTTTTGTTTTGTTTCTTGCTGCCATTTTCTCTGAAACGTAAAATACACCCAAAGACATCAGTACGATACACTCATATATATGAGTCAGATACACCCATTGATAACAGTAAGATACACCCATAGATATGATTCAGATACACTCATTGATAACAGTGAGATACACCCATAGATATGATTCAGATAAATCCATTTATATCAGTCAGGTATCACTCAAACATGCTTCAATATCAAATTAATTGAGATCTCAGTAAGATACACGCATATATGAGTCAGATACACCCATTGATAACAGTAAGATACACCCATATGTAAGAATCAGATACACCCGTTGATAACAGTGAGATACTCCCATAGATATTATTCAGATACAGTATCCATATATATCAGTCAGATATCAGTCAAACATGCTTCAATATCAAGCCACATTACAAGTTCAAGCAGTATACACCCCCCAATCTACGGAATAAACCCCCAAAAATCAACAACAATAGCAGGAGAACTTAAAACAAGAACGTAGAACGACGTAGAACTTAGAACAGTGTAACAAAGAAGCAAGAAGTAAACCCTAGAAGAACGGCGTAGAAGAAAAGTAAAATATACAGGAATCTTAACGAACTTACGTTGAGTATTGTTGCTTTGCTTCAGATTCTTCACGGAGAGTTTGATCGTGTTTTGATGGAGGTTTCGAAGAACGATTTGTATGTTTTGAACTTTGATTTTCGCTCGAAAATGGAAGGGTTTCCTTGTTTTCGAAGCGTTTTGAGAAGTGGAAGAAGTGGAAGAGTTTTCCATACGTAACGGTTGTAGTGTTGAGTGCGTGATTTTGACGCGCCATGTTGTCTCTCTTTATGCGCGTGGCTTCTGTTTGGGCTGGGCCAACTTGTAAGCTTGTAAGCTTGTATGTGTAGCCCAGCCCTAATAAAATAAACTTAGAAGAGAAAATAGTATATTCATTTTGGCGGGAAAATGGATTAATGAGAAATCGACACCTCACTTCCATTAGTTGAGGGAAAAATCCAATTTTAGTATATAAAGTAGAAGTAGATAGATAAGTAGATATTTTCTCTTGATCCCATCTATAAAATATATGGTAAGAGATCACATTTTATCCCCTCAAATAAAAAAAATTAAGAGGATCCAATCTCTTAGTTCTTTAGTTTTGACAAATTTTAAAAGTAGAAACAACTAAACAAAGAATAAATATCCATCTCCATCCCTAGAAATTTCTTCTAAGGACCAGGAGCCCCAAAAAAAAAAAATATCAATTTTGGCCCTCGTTCTTTAACATTGTGAGACTAATTAGTCCTCACGTTAATGATATCTCGTCAGAATATATTTATGTGACACATTAATCACGAATATATTCTCAATTTAATTTTTATAAGTAAAAATAAATTAAAAATTACTAATATTACTTAATTTGACATAGTAAATTTAACCAATGTATTTAAAAACGGTAACAAAAATATATAAAAAAATCTAAACGACCCCAACAACTACCCAAAACACCAGACTCCCAACAAAAAAATCTATCAATCCTAATTAGTTTTTAACAGATAAATCAATAGTTTAATATGTTACACAGGTTTATTTCATTAATATAGAAAAAAATATTAACAAAAAGATTAATTAGTTTTACAGAAATAAAGATTAAGGATTGGAGACATAATTTTTGAGTAATTACCCAGATCAATCCCCAAAGATTTTAAAAACGGACATTTTAGTCTCCAAAAAAATTAATGTATAAACCAATCTCCAACATTTCTCTCCATTAGACATGACAGTCCTTCATCCAAAAATAAAATAATAATAATAATAATAATAATAATAATAATAATAATATTATTATTATTATTATTATTATTATTATTATTATTATTATTATTATTATTAATTGCACAAGGTGTATTTTTTTGTATTTTTTTAATGATAAATTTATTCATTAGATTCTTTTATATATATATATATATATATATATATATATATATATATATATATATATATATATATATATATAGTCACTTAATAATAATAATAATAATTTATTATTATTATTATTATTATTATTATTATTATTATTATTATTATTATTATATTTTTAGAGGAAGAATTATTATGTCTAACGGAAAGAAACATTGGGGATTGATTTGTACATTAATTTTTTGGGGGACTAAAATATCTATTTTTAAAATCTTTGGGGACTAATCTGGGTAATTATTCTGCCGGAAAATGAACTGGGACTGATTTGTCTGTCAAAGTAAAATCTTGGAGATTAATCTGTGTATTAATTTTTCTTAGGGACTAAAATGTTCAATTTTAAAATTCTTAGGATCTGATTTAAATAATTACTCCGTAATTTTTTATTAAACCTCACTGTCGTTTAAAATTTTCTCTTAAAAAAATAATCTCAAATAAATTTGATACTATTCTCACTCTCTAATATGTTTAGTTAAAAGAAAAGAAATAAAAAAAATAAGAAATAAAAAATTAAAAATTAAATATATTTTTATTTTTCTTAAATATATTTAAATAAAAAATATTATAAAAAATAATTTTATTTTTATATTATAAAATATATTAAAAAAAAAAGAATACTATTAAAAATAAAAAAAACATAACAAATTTTTTACTCCTTTTCTTTTAATATTAAAAAAAATTTATTAAATCCCATCAATTTTTTTACATTATTCAACTTTTTATTTCTAACTTTTTTCTGACTAAACAATAAAAAATAATCAATTTTCTTTAATTAGTAATTACCTTTCCTCTCTTTTTCTTTGCTTCTATTTTCCTCGCAAACCAACATGGTAAGGTGGAAAGCACTCTTCGACTCAACGCATTCCATTTTACCATACTCTCTTCAGTGGCAGAACTTAGTTCAGACGAGGGGGTCATGGCCCCCCAAACTATTTATAAAAAATTTACTAGTATTTTTTTAAAAGATAAAAAATAGTTCAATTGACTTAAATACTTTACTATGACTTAAAGTATCTAATAAGTTCAATAAACAACACTCTCTCTATCTTTAGTTCAAATATAAAAAATTAGATATTTTTTATTTATTTAATTTAATATTATTTTATATTTTACTATTTATTTAATTTAATTTTTTATATGATAAAAAATAATAAAATATTCAATAAGTATTAATATTATTGTATTTGTATAAATTAATAAAAAAATTCAATAAATATTATAAATTTTAATATTTGTCCTTCTAACTTCTTCTTTACATATTTTACAGGATATATATTCAAATTTTTATATAAAATAATAATAAAAAATCAAAGAATTGATACATTTTTTAAGAAAAAAGCTAATGTTTAAGAAGGAGAACATATAACTTTTACAATATCAACACCTGTAGATAGTTCTTCTACTCTAATGAATTACGAAAAAAGTGGGATATAACCTTCAAAAGTTCTAAAAGTTACATCTCATGACTTTAACCTTAACTTTTTGGAACGAGATCTTAAAAAACAGTTTTAAGTTTGACAATATCACCCAAACCAGAGAGATGAGATTAGACGAGGGTATCTGAGATTCATATCAAAACATTTTGACAATTATTTTCTATCTGTCCCCAAAATTTTGTTTCAAGTTCCACCACTGCTCCTCTTGAGTTTTGATTGCAAGAATGTTGTCATTCTTCTCATCCTCACCAATCAAATTAAGGTATGCTTTTCAATTCCCAAATTCTGTTCCCCAGTCCGCTCTCCGTCTTTGCTTCCCTTCAACTTCATCCCTACACTCTCCCTCTCAGTCCCAATTACTTGATGAAGCTGTTGATTCCTTCACTCGCATGCTCTTGGATTGTGTGTTGTTGTGACGGAGGTGTTAAAAGTGAAACAATACAGAACTCTTTGAAATTGAATTTGATTTTATTTGATGAATTTCTTTACATTTATTTATTATTTTGATTAATGTTGTTCTAGAAGGATTACTTTTAATGACTCAGAAGTCTGAACTTTATATTTGCTAGTGCAGAGGAAGTTTGTATAGACTAATTCATCTGCCAAACAATCAACTAGATGAGCAAAGGCAGTTGAGATGGCCCTCGATACTGTAAGATTCGTTTTTCTTTTATTGCGATGTAGTTTCATTAAGAAAATTATTGCCATAATTAGTGAAACTCAGTTGACGTGACATATATCTCTTGAATCTACAGGCCCGAGGAATAAACCATTTGCACAACTGCACTCCAGTGATTGTACACCGTGATTTGAAGTCACTAAATCTTCTTGTTGATAAAAATTGGGTTGTGAAGGTGTCAACTAATTGTCATGTTTGAATTTTCTTGATAGCATGCTGAATGCTACCTGTAGATATGGTTTAATTGGTTTTTTTCACCCTTTCTTTTTTTCTTTCGTATAGTTATGTGATTTTGGCTTATCAAGAATGAAGCACATTACATTCCTTTCTTCCAGATTAACTGCAGGAACAGTAAGCTGTCATAATCCTTATTTCTAAGCTCAAATACTGTGTCATACCCTCTGCATTCTGAATTATTCGTTCTTTCATGTTCTTGTTCTACATTTTGCTGCATATTTTTTATGTTCGTTGTGCTTTATATTCTTCTAAATCTATACAAACATACACAAATGGAGGCATTTGCTATTATCTTTTAACAAAAAATTTGGAAAACCAGGAGCTTCTTGCCGTTTAAAAATTCATTATGTTTGACATGTTATATTAATCCTTTTGTGATGATGAATACCTATCTTTAGCCTCGGCTTATGTTATGTTCAATTTATAATACAATTACAAGTTCTATGTGCCAAGAAAATGTCAATTGAATAAGGTTTGAGAGAATGAGAGAAGGAAGAAAACAGAGTGAGAAAGAGAAGAGGATTTGAAGAGAAAGACAAGAAATTTATGATCTGCATTACTAGTGAGCTTATCACTAATCTGTGCTTATGTATAGAGAAGGGTAGCTTGCTGTGCAAGCTAGTACAAAAGGCACAACAGTCCGTTCATTCTTAAAATTATTTATGATAGCTGTAACTAACAGCTCTCCTATGTAGCTGGCACTGTTCTAACAGCCAACAGTTCTTTCATAACCAACTCTTGTAACTCTTCTCTAGACTTTACCAACTTACTCTACTACGATGAATGTTCTTTGGTAACAAATGAGCAAATCTTTCTTAATTTTGTTGAGGCCTAAAGTTATTGTTTGGTAAGAGTTTCAAATAGGTCTGTGTCCTCTGATAATTGCCAAATGGGGCCTTAGTGTAACTACATGCTTTTCATCTCTACCTCAAGCTCCTCTCTTTCGTATGCGTGATCAGTTCCAATATTCTGCACGCATTTAGTTTTGCTGCTAAGCGTTTGTTTGGCATTGCAATATATTCATTTTTTATGACATGTTGCAGGCCGAGTGGATGGTGCCTGAAGTATTAAGAAATGAACCTTCAAATGAAAAGTAAGCTCAGTTATCATTGGTTTTCGTCATTAAATTTTTCTTTATTTTGCTTGTGGAGGAGGATTTCATAGTCTGTGTTCCTCTCTAACCTGAATCATCTGGCATAGGAAAAAATAAGTTGGAGTTTTTATTACATATAAGTGTTGTTCTTTGGCTTCCTTGTCTCGTCGTTCTTCTCATTGGTTTTGCCACCCTTTTAAGGCATTCATAATTTTATGATAACAAGTGGTGATTGGATATCCCGGTGCGATGTTTATACTTTGAGTCATATTATGGGAGCTCTCTACTTTGCAACAGCCCTGGGGTGGAATGAATCCGATGCAAGTTGTGGGTGCTGTCGGTTTCCAGCATTGTTGCCTTGTCATTACAGATGATATGGACCCTGCTATCACGGATATTATCAATCAATGCTAGCAGACGTGAGTGTACTCTTCAATCATTTTATCCGTATTCTAAGATATCAGAACTCTTGCTTATAGCATTCTGAAAACCACTTGTTCTATCTGATATGAATAATCACATGAAAGGAAATACACATTTGATCTTGCCAAGGTACAGTTTTGTTTCAATATAACCATTTTTTTAATAAAAAATCTTTATAAAGTGCAAGCCAGTTTCAAGAAACCCCTTAATGACGACTCGTTTTCTCTTAAAGATTTTTATGCATGATAGGGACTTGATTACACAATTCTTAAAGGAAAAGTCTAGGAGGCCAGTAACTTTTTCAAATTCTAGCCAGCATGTAACCAGCAAAGAAATGTGAGCCATTGGATGAAATTTCATGCCAATCTCACACCATTAAAATCATCATTGATAGTTATTTGATGGCTACAAATCACAAAAATTGCTGGCCCCCTAGCACTCCTCATTTTTAAACTAGAATACTTGGTTGAAAACTAGGGACTTGACGAGTTGTATAGTATTTTTGCTCATTCAGTCCTGTGAGGCTCTGATTCTTTTCAGTCTTGACCCTTTCCTTTCTTTTTTTTTTATTTTCTTTCTTCCCAGTTTTTTTTTTCTTCGGTGGAGTCATTATCAGTTTGTACCATTTGTTTGTGTACACAATTCTTTATAATTTTGCTGTAATCAATTCTAAATTTTGATGTGCATAAATTATGAAATGTTGCAGTTGTAGCTTGAATGGGAAAAAAATTGATAGTGCGTGGAAATTGTTTGGTGCTGTAAATGCAAATTGGATAAGCTTTTTATTCTTTTTTTGTTTTTCATTTTTTTATTTGGATGGGTCCAAGTGTTATGTCTAAGGCTTGGTTTGGTAAAATTTTTTGAAAAAGTATTTTTTATTTAAAAGTACAAATTTTTTATTTTGCATTTGGTATATAAGAAAGATTATGTATTTGTACTTACAAATTTTAAAAGATAGAAGTGTTTTTAAAAGCATTTAAAATGGAATTTTTCAAAAATAATTTTGCATATTAAAATTAAAAAATCTAATATAATCTTATACATTAATTGATATCTAAATATAATTTTTATATTAATGTATATTATAGTATTTTTAAATTTTAAAAATTATTTTACTAAATGCTATTATTACTTCTATTTATTGAAAATTAGTTTTAATTTAATTTATTAATGTTATAATTTTTAAAATGTTATCTTTTAAAAGTTAATTTCTATAAATTACTTTAAAAAAAAGTAAAAATTTTACTAAATAAAACATAACTTCTTCACCTTTCTTGCTAAAAAAATAATATTATTTATATTTTTATCAAACTCGTAAAAATAATGTCTTTTGGTGTAAATTTGATGGAAAAAAAAAAGTATAAAAGTGCTTTAGTATTTTATTATATACATATATTTAATACGTGATGTTATATTTGTAAAAATAATATGAATAGTTATTTAAGATATAAAATAATTTATATTTTCTGTATATTAAAATTAAATGTCTTTTATCTTTTAAAATGATCTTTTTAGCGGATCAAACATAAATTTTTGTTAGTTTAGTCAACATTTCTTTTTCTTTTAGAAAAGTAATTGAGAAGCCAATTTAAACGGATTAATTGTAGTAACAAAGGGAAAAGAGTAAATACTCAAATTGATGCCTGAAAGATTATTCGATCTTTAAAATTGGTCTTCGAAAAATAAAATTAATCAGAATTGTCCCCAAAAAATTTAAAAATACTCATGTTAGTCTTTCTGTCTGTTATTTGACAAACAACGTCATCATTTGCTTACCTGTCTGTTAGTGTCACAAGTCAACAAAAGCTTCAAAGGCGTTGTTTTCTTTGGTCACCCTTTTCAACCCTTTTTCATTACGGTCTATTCTATCTTTCTTCTCAAAATAGAACATCTCTCTAATCCAATCCTTCGACTTTGGTTCTCACCTCCAGCAGAAAAGGATGTTTGGCTTTGTGACGTTTATTGATCCACAAACGGTTAAAACCATTTTAGACAAAGGGAATCCCCATTATGTTCGTGGGTCTCGAGTGCTTGTTAAATCTTATCGGGGAGAAGTCAAAGGTTATTGAAAAGTACTTCCTTGTCTAATGTTTCTTCGGTTAATTTATATTTTCAGCTTAGAATTGAATGCTTAAACTCTGGATTTAAACTTGAAATGTGGGTACAATTGCACTTGACATTAGAAAGGGTTGTTGTTATAATTTGATTGTTTCTTGGTATAATTGTATCAATATCATTATCTTAAAGGTTAGTTTAGAGAAATTTATATACGATAATAGTATATATTAATTAATTTACTTTCGTCCTTTGTGTATGAATGAAATTTAGTAATTTAATTTTATCTTTTGATCATGCTAGTTATGTTGACAGATACTTCTTTTTTCAAGAAACTTTTCGTATCAACTTTAATTTGGTTGCAGAAAATATGCTGATAGAATTTAACACTCTATGTGTTACTCACCTCACCACATAGACATGGATTCTGAAATGAACTCAAGTGAGTATCATATTATCTTGTTTGGAATCTATATTACTTGTCCTGTTCATATGACTTGTTCTGTGATCATTCTCTCATTAGTCATTAAAATAACAATTTTCAATTTTTTTTGTAATTCTAAAAAATTGTGGCAATGCTAGATCTCTTAGGAGACGTTTGGCAGCGTTGCAGTTTGCCCAAAATTTTTCTGTCTATTTCACCCCATTTTCGCTTCTCCACGAATGTAACGAGAGCTTCAGAATGTATGTAGTAGTAACATGAATTGCATTTATTTATTATGAGTACATTCTTTGTATCATTCTTTATAAGGCTACTTTACATTTTTCAGATCATTTTAATTTCAACTTTCATTCTCAAGAATCTTTCAAAAACACACACGGAAAGAAATATAGAGTTTAAATAGCCCAAGGCCAATACACTATACAGTACCAAGTAGCTTTGAAGTTTAGTCAAAATCTCTGACTTTTAAGATGAAGGTAGCAGCAAGAGGATTATAAGTTATTAGCAGGAATATATATTATATTATGCATAGTTTTCAACCATATTGTATCCTTGTCTAGACTCCGGCCAACTAGATGCTGCCCATGATGTAGTTCAACAACAATTTTGGCCTCTGCACAATTAATTTGTTGCTGCAACAACAATGGCATTTAACGAGAATAAGAGATTAGGATTTATTCTCTTTAGGACTAATTTGACAAAAATTTCTAAACATATCTTGTCATCAGCCATTCTGCACCAACCTGTCATGTTAATATGACACACTAACAACCACATAAGTAAGATTTAACGTCGTTACTGACAGAATGAACGGAGGGGAGACGGAAGGACTAACGTGACCATTTTTAAATTTTTTGGGTACAATTTTGATTAATTTTTTTTTCGAGAACAAATTTGGAGATCGGGTAATTTTTTAGGAACCAATTTGAGTATTTTTTTTTTTTGTGACTGAAATAAATTAAACAAAGAAAAACAAAAGAAACAAAACAAAGAACTGTTTAAATAGAGGGACAGTCCTGTTTAAGACTACTCTTAAACTCCTCCCAAGGTGAAAGAAGCTCCACATGCGAAAGTTGTAACTTCATCGCCATCTTTGCCATAGTATCTGCCACCGTGTTTGCATCTCTCATAATCAAACGAAAGTCAACACGCCAATTCCAATGCATGATATCTCTTATTTTGAGCACCAGTGGATCAATAAACCCAAAACCATCTTGAGTAACAAGATTAAATGCTTCCACACAATCCGTCTCACAAATAACATCTCGTTGACCCACATCCCAAGCTAAGAGATATCCTCTCCAAATAGCAAACAATTCTCCTTGAAGAATACTATTACTCTCAATCATTCCCAAACACCCCCTTTGCCAGCTCCCATTACAATCTCTAATAACACAAGCAAAACCAACACTATCACCCGAACCAAAATAACTAGCATCACAATTAATCTTAAAAGTACCAATGGATGGGGGATTCCAAAAATCATTTAGAGTAGAGGGAAGGGACATACGTTGTAATTCAAAAATATTTCTAAGCTCCTTTTTTGAAGTTAATGCCAGACAAATGACTTTTTCCGGAGGCCAAGTTTTATGGGGATTAAAGATGTCGTTATTCCTTGCTCGCCATATCCACCAAAGTCCCGAAAAGAACTTGAACGGGTGCTCTCTGCTATGATACAAGAACCAGTTCTTCAAATCCAAAGGATGACAAGGAATATCCAACCTTTGCCAGACAAGCTGAGCTTTTGGACAATCCCGAATACAATGTATAACCGATTCCTGGCTAGAAAGACATCTTGGACACCTATCCGATGACGACATCCCTCTTCTAAAGCGAAAACTTGCAGTAGGAAGAGCCTCCTTAAGACACAACCAAGCCAAAAACTTATGCTTTTCCGGAACAAGCTGACGCCAAAGCCAAAGCCAATTCTCCCTCTCCTCCCAACCAAACAGCTGCTTACACAACCACAAGTAACCATTGCGTGAGTCATAGACTTTGGCAGCAGACCCACTCCAATACCAACCCACTTCCAGACCTGCTTGTTCATCTGGATTGTAAGAGAGAATATTATCTTTCAGATTTTGAGATAAAGGAGAATAAAGAGTATCCAAATGCCACCTACCAACCGACCAAATATCCTGTATCCGGAGATTCGAATCAGAGATGTGGACATAATCCATCTCATTAGATAACCGTCCTTCTCTCCTCCAGCTAGAAAACCAAAAATTCTGGTTCAAATCTCCAATACACCAAGCAAACTCATCCTTCAACACTTTCCAAGCCTTGCAAAGACACCTCCAAATGGGAGAGTCCTTGTTCTTAGGATAACTAAAACAGTCATATAGAGATGATCGGTATTTGGCATCCAATAATTGGACCCATAGCTTGTTTGGCTGCTGGAAAAAAGTCCAAACTAGCTTCCCAAGAAGAGCAATATTTACACAATAAGGATCTCTAATCCCCAAACCTCCATATTTTTTTGGAGTAACCAGTACCTTCCAACTAACAAGATTCAATCCTCTTCCATCAACTTGTCCTTTCCAAAGAAAATTCCTCATCATAGACTCCAATTTACTAATGATTCCTTTGGGAAAAATAGAGACCTGCATCTGGTACGTGGGAATAGCAGCGGCAACAGAATTAACCAAGCAGAGTCTACCAGCCCGATTGAGTAAACTCCCTTTCCAGCTTGCTAGCCTACTCCGAATCTTATCCAGGACACCATTGAAAGCTGAACGAGTCACCCTAGAATGGCTAAGGGTAACTCCAAGATACTTGCCCAAATCCTGGACAAATCTGATAGAGGATACCCCAGTGAAAACCTCTTTCCTTGTTGCAGAGACATTCTTGGAGCAAAGCGCTTTAGACTTCTCCACATTAATCTTCATCCCAGATGCTTTGCAAAAAGTCTCTAAAACCAACATCACATTTTGCACTTGTCTCTTTGTAGCTTTACAAAATAGAAGCAAGTCATCCGCAAACATTAAATGGGATATTCTTGGTCCCCCTCTAGAAATAGCAACCGGCTCCCACAAACCCAAATCAACCTGATGACTAATAAAGCATGCCAGTCGCTCCATACACAACACAAAAAGATAGGGTGACATAGGGTCTCCTTGTCTAAGACCTCGGCTAGGAGTAAAGCCATTCAGACGACTCCCATTCCAAAGAATAGATAAGGAAGAAGCAGTGACACAATTCATAATCAAATTAAGTGTAGGAATAGGAAAACCAAAGCTCTTAAGGGTATGAGCTAAAAACCTCCAGTCAACTCTGTCATAAGCTTTCTCCAGATCAATCTTAAAGGCCAGTGTGCCTTTCTTTGATTTAGTCTTCTTCATAAAGTGGAGGACTTCTTGAGCAATAATGATGTTGTCAGGAGTTCCTCGTCCCGGAATAAATCCTCCTTGAAGCGGGCCAACAATCTCCGCAAGATGAGGACGAAGCCTATTAACAAGGACCTTCGTGATGATCTTGTAAACTACATTGCAGAGACTAATCGGCCTGAAATTTTTCATAGATACCGGTGATTCAACCTTTGGAATGAGAACCAGTAAAGTCTCCAACATTCTCGGATCAATAGTAACACCGGAGAATGCCTGCTTAACCATCTTCCAAACATCAAGACCAATGATCTCCCAATATTCTTTGAAGAAGAAAGATTGAAACCCATCAGGACCCGGAGCTTTAAAAGAGTTCATGTGAAAAACAGCTGTTTTGACTTCCTCCATAGTAACCGGTGCCGTAAGATTATTGCAAGCTTCCTCATTCAGAGAAGGAAGAGGCACATCACCAAGGCAACCCAAATCAACATCATCCAAATGACAGAATAAGCTTTTATAGAAAGACTCTGCTTCTTGACTCAGAACCTCTGGATCAGTTTCCCACACTCCATCCTTGAGAAAAAGGCCATGAATCTTATTATGCTTCCTTCGCGCAAGAGTTTGAATATGAAAGAATCTTGTATTCCTATCCCCGAACCTTACCCACTGCTCTCTGGACTTTTGGAACCATAGGAGCTCTTCTTGCACTAGAGTATTATTATAATCATCAACTAACTGTTGCTCTTTCTGACGCAAATAAATACTATCCACCACTTCCAAACGCTTTTGTAAATAATTAATCTGCTGCTCTAATTCACATTTCTTAACAAAAATGTTACCAAATACCTTCGAGTTAAACTCTAGTGAATTCTTCTGTACTTCTGAAAGCTTGCCATGAATTCCTCTATTACCAGACCACCATGACTGGTTCACAATATCTTTATACCCAGGATGAGTAGCCCAAGCAGCAACAAATTGGAAAGGTCGATTCCCTTTAGGCTGAGGACGACCTTTACAACGCACCAGAATAGGGCAATGATCAGACTGAAGCCTATTTAAAACTTCTGCATAAGCCTCTGGAAAGATAGATAACCAACTACTATTTATACAGACTCGATCAAGCTTTTTTGCCACGTCAACATAATTTTTCACCCTCCTGTACCAAGAAAACTGCCTCCCGATAGTCTTCAGATCAAACAAACCACTATCTCCTAATGAAGTAGCAAACATGTCTGCTCTTTGATGAGAAAATTGACAGCCCTTAGATTCATGAGAAAATTTGACTTCATTAAAATCACCAAGAACAATCCAAGGTCCTTGAAAAACCATGGATTGTGCAACAAGATAATCCCAAAGGAGAACCCTTTTATTAAATTGAGGACTGCCATAAATACCACTACACCTCCAAATTAAATTATCAAAGTGAACCTCAACAGTAACACCCTGATTAAAAGCATCAATGAACTTACAACAAACACCCTTCATAGAGGATAGAAACCAAATACCTCCCTTATGCCCCTCTGCCTCTTCTATACCAACAGAGTGATACCCCAACCTTTCCCAAAATAATTTTAAATGCTGAAAAGGGGAGTGAGTTTCAACCACAATAAAAAAAACAGGTCTAAATTTCCTAACAAGTTCCTTACAATGCACCCGGGCTAACTTATTAGAAGCACCCCTAATATTCCAAACAATCATATTTAAACTATCCATAAATAATAGGGACAGAATAAATAAGAACATAAACTCTAAACAGAATCACCAACCTCAATAGGTGGTTTGTCCTGCGGTACTAGCACACTCTGATCCTCAATAATTGCCACTTTTGGACCCCCTGACACTGCACCTGCCATGCTTCCATCTACTAAGGTTTCCTCCGTTGCACCACCATTTTTATCAACTGGTGAGTTCTGCAAGGAGGAAGGCCGAGGACGCTTCCGTAGAGAAATTCCACGACGTGCAGGAGTTCTGCGCGATGGAGATGGCGCAATTTCATATTTTTCTTGTTTCCCCATCCTAATGCCAGTTGATTTGCCTCCATCACCATGCAAATTGGGCCTTGGAACCCTTCTCGAACCAAACTTGTGCTGCTTTCCATCTTGGTCCTTCAAACCTGATGACTGGCCCATTGTAAATTTTTTCTTACGCAGCACTTGTTGCCAGCCCTCTCCATCATCCATGCATGCCTCATTAACAAGACCATCAGGCACGTGAGGAGCCAATGATTCCGTAACCACATCCTTCCCTTTAACAACTCCTAATTTCTCACCCAAATCACGAGCTTCTGATTCAGCCTCTTTTTGAATCTCATGATTATTGTGTGGCACTAGTGTTGGGGCTTCATTATTTTTTCCATCACCAAAGGAATTTATGTTTCCTTCCAAGGACTCCTTCTCCATGCACAACGATTTATCATGCCCATACCGTGCACAAGTAGCACAAATCAACTGTAAACTCTCGTACTCCACTTCATAAGTCACACCCTCCACTATAATATGTTTGATTACAGGCAACTCAAGATTAATTTGAACACAAGCTCGGGCATATTTTTCTCTTTCTGCAAGCTTAGTAGCCAAATCTACTTTCACTGGAATCCCAATTGCAGAAGCAATTCGCAGCATTGCTTGTTCCTGGTAGCACTAAATTGGAAGTCCCGAGACTCGAATCCATACCAACGTTGATCCAAAGGATTTTTCGCATGGCCTAAAATCCACATCCCATGGCTTTACTGCAACATAGTGACCGTCTATCAACCACGGGCCACCAAGAATGACTTTCTCACGATCCCCAGCAATATCAAATTTAACCAAAAAATATCCAAACCCCACATCCAACAAATCAAACCCTCCTTTGATGCGCCATACTATCCGGAGCTTATGCATGAAAGCCGTGTAGCCATAATACTTATCCAGCACCTTGATCACGATGGCTTCCTTATAAGGTTCAGCTAGACAACTCTTTGCCTCCTTGGTAAAACTGACACTTGGTGGACGAGAATCACCCTGCTTACCTGTCACCGTCGCGATACCATTCCCAGATAAAGACCCTACTAATGCAAAGGCCTTAGACTTTTCTGCACCAATGACTTTATCTCTAAAAGAGACCTTGGATGGCTTTCCTAACCCCTCTCGAGAAGAACCCTCCTTAACACCGGATACACACCCACCCACGCTCTCCCCCTTATCTCTTCCGATGGCATGGCCATCTTCCTCACCGTGTTTCACCCTCAACCGCTCGCCCCCGCTTTCTCCTTCTCTCATTCTCTTTGAGTACGGAGTCAATTTGAGTATTTATTCAAAGAGAAAATATATCTTTTCAATTTGCTTTTTTTAATTAATGTTATAAAATAGACTTACATTAAATTATCTTTATATAAAATTAATAGTTAAAATTTTTGTTAGATAATAATTTAGTAAAATTTATTAAATTATTTAATAATTTTTAAATATTATTTTATATAAAAATATTTACATATAAGTTGTTGTCTATAAAATATAATTTTTATCGGTATTTTTTAAGTGAAATAAAAAAGTAAAGAAAATGTGATATAATAAAAGACTATTGCTATGCTAATGAAACTTTTTTTTTTCTTCACATGATGAACACAAGTAGCATACTCTAGAGCAAATATATTTACCAAGTCTTGGACAGCTTTTCTGCTTCGTTACAGAAGTTTTGTTTCCTCTATAGGATAAATAATTAGTGAAGTTTTTCTACAGATGGGCTTCGAGACCTTTTTTGTGTGTTTTTTTAATTTTATTGATTGTTGTTCCTATACTTTTTCTATGCTTTTTGTGAGTTTTTTTTTGGAATGATGTATATTAGAATCTCTTTTTTTGGGGGGGGGGGTGGTTTATTTATCAGGACCCAGATTTGGTCTTCTGCATGTTTTTCATTGTATGTCCAAGACTTCAAATAGTAGTAGCTATTAGGTTCAGTTTGGTAAACAATTTAATTAAACTTTTTTTTGAAAAAATAGCTTAAATAATAAATAATTATATTAAAAGTAGTTTATAAATAAGTTATTTTGTATTTGAATTTTTAATTTTAAAAGTGCTTATTTTATAGAAATATAATAAAAAATAATAGTATTAAGAAAGAAGTCATTTTTTTAAACTTCTTTATAAGCTCTTAAATAGCTTCTTAGAAAGTTGCAATTTGATTTTAAAAATTGCACTAAACATTAATACTACTACTTTTCATAAGTCAAAAGTTTAAAAAATTTATTTTTGAAACTTCCCAAGGTCCTTAATGTTTAGAAATACATTTTACCAAAAAAAAAAAAACATGTTTAGAAATACATATTGTTGAATGAAGGTTTAATTCATTTCGCGAAATTTTCAATTAGGTTCCTATACTTTTTTTTTCTTTTTAATTAGGTTCTTGCACCAATTTTTTTTTTCAATTGAGTTCTTACATTTTTTTCTTTTATTTAAGTTTCTGCACCAATTTTTTTTAGTTAGGTCCCTATATAATTAAGTCAATTACTACCAAGAGAGACCTAATTGAAAAAAAAAATTGGTGTAAAGACCCAATTAAAAAGAAAAAAAAGTATAGGAATCTAATTAAAAATTTTGCGAAACTATAGAGATCAATAGAATGATTAAACCTTGAATGAATTCACATTAAAAAAATTTATTGAAATTAATAGACCTGAAAAGCAGTCATTATTTCTTGGTAAAAAATTATTATTTTGCGTCCCTAATTTTAATGATAATAACTAATAGCTATGGGGTGCAATATTTTATTAGGTGACAATTTTTTATTTATTCCATTCAATTTTTTTCTAATAATAAGTTGATTTGTCAATATTATTTGATAATTTTTTTAATATAAATAAACAATTATCAAGAGATAGAAACAAAAATTAACTCTGATTAATTGTTAGAGCATGAATATTCTCCAAGTATAAATTTTCTAATATATTCTTTCCTAGCATAATATTAAATATTTTTGGTCTTCCACTTCACTCGAAAAAATATATAGTAGAGTTGGACAAAATTTTATAAACAGGTGTATATTAAGTGTATCAGCAAAATTATAATAAGTGTGATGCTAACCACTTCAAACATACTAATTCAGCCTCTTTTAACTTTATACTATTCAACAAATTTTCTAAACCATAAATCTTAAAATCATCTGATCATGTTATACTTTTCTAAAGATAACATATCTCTTTGTTGTTATTATTATTATATTTAATTATTTTATTAACATTTATAATTTTATCAAGTTTTTAATTAATTTTTTATATTTTAAAATTTGTAATTAAATCTATATACTAGATTAAAACTTTCAGTTAGATCATCTCATTTTTTTAATTAAAAAATACTATTTATTTTAAAAGTAAATATTTAAAATTATTAAAAAATTTTAAATAAAATTAAATTACACAGTTGATTCCTATACTTTGATAAAATTGTAAATTAGTCCCTACACCAATGAGAATCTTTGATTCTGCCAAAATAACGTCGTGTTTCTGGCATTATCACCATTAATTTCAAAAACGGCTTGGCGGCGAGGCATTGGCAGAAGTTATGGGATGGGAAGAGGATGAGAAGCTTCCTGCGTTCCAAAATGGTGCGTTTGAGGTTGATGGCGGTGATGGTGTTGGAGCAATGGAGGAAAAGACGTTGATGGATTGTGAATTCTTGGATCGGTATGTGTCTATGGGTGGGATCCAAAGACATACTATGAGGAATTTTTTTTGGTGACTTTACTACGAGGGATTTGATTAGTAAGATTGAGTTGTTAGAGAGAAGGATTTTGTTTATGATGAGGGAAATATTTTAATTATTGATAATTTAAATATAATTGGGATGAATTGAATTTAGTTCATTCATGATAATAGTTCATATTATCGTGATAGTTTGTATAATTTCCGTTAATTTTGGTTTTTACTGTGTGTTCATAAATTTGATCATCAGTAATGATTTTGGCATTGTTGTTGTTAAAGTCGTATTATTATTAAAGAAGAATAAAAAAACAGGAGAAGAAAAAAAAGAGAAAAAAAAGAAGATAACATTATAATAAATTTGCGTTTTTTTTTACGATAAATGTTATTAAAGACTTAATTACAACAAAATTATATTTTGTACAAGAATTTAATTATAAATTTTTAAAATGTAAAGATTAATTTGTAATTTTAGTAAAAATATAAAAATTAGTAATGCAATTTGATCTTTAAATAACAATTAATAAAAATTTAATTATAAAAATTTAATTATAATTTTTTAGATTCCAAAAATTTAATCAAATGATAAGAACTAATAAAATAATTAAATTTTATTGTTATTGCGTCGTTGTTTGATAGATCACCTTTTTTTCTCGAGCATAATGAAACCATTACTCGCCCAAGCCTTGTAATTTATTTGGTATATACGTCCAATTCATAAAATTGATAAAAAAAAAAAAGAAAAAAAAAATCAATAGAACCCAATTAAAACGGAACTGGAGTCTGGAGACCTTTCATTAGTATGGGGGGTGTTCGAAACAGAGGACTATTTCCGCAGAGTTAGCAAACTCCCTCAAACTTACACAACAGCGAAAGTGCGAATCACTAAAATGTTGTCATCCTCAACCTCAACGATCACTTTCATTTTTAGGTATTCTCTTCTCCAAATCCCTAATTTTGTTTCCTTCCCTTCCTCTTCATCCCTTCACTCTCATTCTGAGCCCCCATCCCTTCGCCACGTTGATGAAGCTGTTGATTCCTTCACTCGCATGCTCTCTATGCGTCGCCCTCCATCAATAATCCAATTTAACAAGATTTTGGGGTCTCTTGCCAAGACCAACCATTTCCCCACCGCCATTTCCCTTTTTCAGCAATTGCAAGCCAGAGGAATCGCTCCCGACTTATTTACTTTGAGCATCGTAATTAATTGTTGTTGCGGCGTGGGTCGTATGACGCTTGCTTTCTCTGTATTGGCCAAGATTTTCAGAATGGATTATCAACCTGATACGGTAACATTGAATACACTCGTTAAAGGCCTCTTTCTCTGTGGTAGTGTTGAAAAAGCAGTGCGCTTTCATGACAGAGTGCTGTCTCATGGATTTCACTTTAATCAAGTCACTTATGGGACCTTGATCAATGGGCTCTGTAAAACCGGACGCACGTCAGCTGCTATTCAAGTGTTGAGAAAGATCCCACGGTATGGCATTGCTCCTAATGTCTTCATGTACAGCGCAATTATTGATAGCCTCTGCAAGGATACACTTGTAAGTCAGGCTTTTCATTTATACTCTGAAATGCTTGCTAAGGGAATTTCTCCTAATGTTATCACATACAGTTCTCTCATTTTTGGATTGTGTCTTGAGGGTCAATATAAGGAAGCCATTGATTTGTTAAGTGATATGGTGCTTAGAAACGTTACTCCAAATGTTCGTACCTATAGTATTTTGATGGATGGGCTTTTTAATTTTTAATAGACTTTTCCCTTTTAAAAAAAGTTACTGGCTTGGAGTTTTGTTATGGGGGTGTTAAAGTGAAACAATACAGAATTCTGAGTGGTCGCTAATTTTGCCTCCAAATACTAATTTTCCCTGCATATATCCTTCCACTTCCTGATTTTCGATCGTCATCATTCAATCATAATTTTTTCTCTCCAAATAATTTTTTTATCACCATCATTCAACAATACCGAACACTTTCAGGGCTCCAATAATAGTACGAAAGCTCCAGCATCTTTGGTGGGGAGGGGTCCTCATCCCCGTGGGGATTTTGCGAGTTCCGTTAAAACTCCGGATAATCTCAATAGATATCCATGGGTTCAAGGTTTTTGGCCATCCTTATATACAACATATAATGAACTAGTGATTCAACTATTCAGATTGTTATAGAATTCATATTCAGGAATACTATCTTCTTCAATTCTGCAGAATCTATCCTGCTTTCTTTGCATCAAAAAAATGTTAATACATTGATGAAGATACTGTAATATGGCAAAATGATCAAAGAATTAAAGAATCATTGAATTGCTCTATGATATCTCTAAGTACATGCGTTTTGGTTGCAATTGATGAAATGAAATCTCATAATATAATCTCATCAAGCAAGCCCCCATCCCAAAAACAATAATAAAAAAAATTTCAGCATCAAATAAACAAAGATTCATATATATAAATTTTGTTGGACTATTAATCTAAAATAGGGCAGCAGCCAACAAAGCAAAAAAGCTTGGAACACCAAAACGAATAAGTCTTGTTGCATTTGATGATTCAGCAGCGGACCAAACATTTTAGGGTCTAACTTTATATCTGAAACCAGCAAATGTAGTTTGAATTTTGTTATTACATATGTAATGAATGAGTCTCTGATAAATGTACAATTGACAAACTAATAGATTTGAAATTAATAATAAATTAATCTATTATTGGATAATTTTATTCACTACTATGCATTAATAAAAAAATATAGATATATTTATCACTTTGTATTTGTATCCGTAAGTACTCTTATAATTCTAACATTTAAGTTAAGTTCTAATTCTGTTTCTAATGTTTGATGTTTTATTTCCAAACATATTTATTTGGTTCTAATGATTTAAAAATAAAAGTAACAGAAGAATAAAAGAAATAAGAAGGCAATAATAGAGAGAAAATAATATTTTTGGAAAAAATTTAATTTCGACCAAAAGACTAAAATAGAATGAAATAAAATGTTTGTAAAAAAAGAATTTTTAAGCGTTAGGAACTAAATTAAAATGTAACCGAAACTTTAAGGTCCAAATAATATTTTTATCTTGTATAAATTATCCGTAAAAAAATTGTGCTAATTTTTCGTCATCTATTTTAAGAGGCTTTAGTTGTTTTCAAATATAAAAGGATGATATTTTTTCTATTTTTTTAGAAATAATTTTGAAAATTTACTTTAGATAAATATATTTGTTATAAATAAATTACTTCAAAATTGCTTAAATTTTATTTAACTTGTTCAACAAATATTTCAAAATTTCAATGCTTTTTTTTCAGACATGGAAATTTCAATGCTTCAAACACAATATTATTGGTTGATGATTTGCCTGATAGGCTGATATTGGTGGGCTTTTTACTGCAATGAAAATAAAACAACAAGTTGAAGGTTAAAACCAAGCCATCCATTAAGTGAACAAAATTTGAAGAATACAAATTATAGACATTATGTTATTAATTCAAGGTTTCAACTACATTGTGTGAAGGCTCAACACAACTACACAAGTACACAACTCGGTGAACATTATAGAAGGTATAATGAAAATGTTCATCTATTTGTTTTAATTTGTTTACTTAGTAGGTTTATAGCTATAATGATTTTGTTCTCTTAATTTGATTATGGATCTTTCAATGGAAAATGCAATTTCTCGGTTGTTAAATTTTTAAACCAAGAAAAAAGATATAATAATGAAAATGTTACTATGAAAATAAAAAAAAATTATAAAAACAATCAATACTCCTATTTTCATGTGAAATACTTGTGGTATTAAAAGAGGGGAGGGGAGGGAAGGGGAGGAGAGGGAAGGGGAGGAGAAGCTATATATCCTTGTTTTAGAAGGGTACTAATATTTTTTTATTCTTTGATACAAAATGGGGCTAAAGCCCAGGAAAAAGAAAAACACTAAACAAGAGTGGTTCTGTAGAACTCCACTCCACGCTCATTAGTTTTCATCAAGAGAACCATTATAGCTGGGACTTCTTTGAACAGCATGACCCCTTTCTCCATTCCTTGCCCATATTTGGTTAGAGCATCAACACATTGATTCGCTTCTTTAAAGATATGCCGAATTACCACTTTTTGCGGTTTTATCAGCAGCTCCTTGATCGACCTCACCAGGAAAGTTGCAATGTGAGTCTCAACCGCCGTACTCTGGACGAGATTAATAGCACAACTCGGGTCAGATTCAATTTCCAGGTAAAAGATATGCAAGTCTACTGTTGATTTCATTCCTATAAAGAAACCCCAAAGTTCAACTATAGTGATGGTACATTTTTCAATGTTCATACTGAATCCAGCGATGAATCGTCCTCTGGAGCCTCTGATTATGCCCCTAATGGCTCCTTTGCTATCAGGTTGAAATATAGAACCATCAACGTTGAGCTTGGCTTATCCTCTTTCCGGCGACTTTCACCCAATCAAGACTGTTCTAGTAAGACGAAGTGCTCTTTTATTCTGCTCTGTGATATCCAGAATGTAGCTGTAGTTCTCTGCCAAGTTCCTAATCTTTTGATGCATCTGATTATTCTGGGTATTTAGGTTGCTAAACACCAATTCATTTCTGCATTGCCAGGCTAAGTTGCAGGTTGTCACGAAAGTGATGGTCCACGGAGTACCGTCCTGGGATGGAGTATGTTTACTCAAGTTATTTTTAATCCATTTTGAATAAGAAAGGCTAAAAAACTCTTTTTATAAACTACTATTGACCATGTTATTCCAAACAGTGCAGATAAAAGGGTAATCATGTAATGTATAGAGCAAAGTCTCTTCTTCTCCTTAGCATCTTGGGCAATTGCCATCTTCAGTAAGTCCTCTCCTTTTTTTATGATTTGTCAACAATGCTTCATGAGTGAGTAACCAGAAAAAAGATCTAAGTCTTTGTGGCAATTTGGCTTTCCAAATCTGTTTGTATAGAGTATGCTCCTCTCCATCTTCAATACAAAAAGTTTCATAGGCTGATTTAATAGAAAAAACACCATCTGGGCAGGACATCCAACTGATAGAATCTTTCCCGATTTGCGGATTAGGAGCTTTGATTGCATGTAGAATATCTGTGACCTCTTCGGGTAATTCTTACCCTTTGAATGTATAGATGTGTGCTCATTCACTTTTAACATCATTCCAAACATTTTTCCTACTTTTTATAGAAACTACCTATTATACAATTCTACTGGAAGGTTAGGTATTTTTACCCAGACTGTCACTTTTTGGACCTCACATTCTTGGGGAATAAACAGGGGTCTCCATCTTTGTACCAAAATGTAATGATCAGCAATCATCTAGGAACGCTCGAATAAGGCATGAGAATAATCCTCTTGGCTCGAGAAATGAACTAGAAAGTATCCCCCCACAAGATTCATTACTCGAGTCGCTTCTTTCTTCGTCCATATCCTATTTATCCATCTCTTCATTGTTTGAAGATTTAGATTTTTTCCTAGAGGTTTGGTGATGAGTGCTTACTTCCACGGCCTACACCATTCATCGTATTCTTCTAGACAGGCATCTATGACTGGATTTGGAGCGAAGGGAGTCTGGCGGCTCGCCATATGCTCCATGGGATCCTCATCGAAGATATAAACTTCAGTGACCATCTCTACAATCTCATACGGGTTCATCTTATCCAAACCATCACTTATAAGCCTATCCTTATAAGAAGGTTTATTGCTGATTATTGCAATATTAGCAGCCTGTATCTCTCTCATAGGAGTACCTTTTGGTTCCTCCATAGCAAGTTCTGGTGCCTCTTCTTCTTGGGTAGCCTCCATAGTTGTTTTTTTTTTTTAATAGTTCTTTGTCATTTATTTTCACTTTTTTAGTGCTCCTTTATACCAGATCCTCCTCTTCTGGTGATCTTTTTTCAGGTTCAGCGCTAGTTGTTGCTGGGTTCATAGAGAGCATTTCTAGGATACTAATACTTTTAATATATTGGAAAACAATAATTTTATACAACAACAACAAAGCCTTGTCCCACTAAGTGGGGTTAGCTACATGAATCAAACGACGTCATTATGCTCTGTCATGTAACATGTCTATAGAGAGACCGTTTACATGTAGATCTTGTTTGACCACCTCATGGATGGTCTTCTTAGGTCTTCCTCTGCCTTTCGCCCCTTGTCCATCTTCCATCTCATCTACCCTCCTGACTGGATGTTCTATCGGTCTTCTTCTCACATGTCCAAATCACCTGAGACGCGATTCAACCATCTTTTCCACAATGGGTGCTACTCCAACTCTCTCCCTTATATCTTCGTTCCTTATTTTATCCAATCGCGTATGACCACTCATCCATCTAAACATCTTCATCTCTGCCACACTCAGCTTATGTTCGTGTTCCCCTTTAGCCGCCTAATACTCCGTACCATAAAGCATAGCCGGTCTTATAGTGGTGCGATAGAATTTACCTTTAAGTTTTAAAGGCACTTTTTTGTCGTATATAAAACCAGATGCACTCCGCCATTTTGACCAACCTGCTTGGATCCTACGATTTACATCCTGTTTAATCTCTCCATTATCTTGTATGATGCACCCAAGATACTTAAAACTTTTAACTTTTCGTAGGCTGTTTTCTCCAATCTTCACATCTATATTAGGGTTTTCCCTTCTCAAACCGAACTTATATTCCATATATTCCGTCTTGCTACGGCTTATGCGCAGATAATACATTTCTAGAGCTTCTCTCCATAACTCCAACTTCTTATTTAGGTCTTTCCTTGACTCTCCCATAAGGACGATATCATCGGCAAAAAGCATGCACCATGGCACAGGCTCTTGGATGTGCTCTGTGAGTACTTCCAAGACTAATGTGAAAAGATATGGACTTAAGGATGATCCTTGGTGTAATCATATACCAATAGAAAATTCCTCTGTCACACCACCTTGAGTCTTCACACTAGTTGTGGCCCCATCATACATGTCTTTAATTGCACGAATATATGCAATCCTTACTCTCCTATTTTCTAAAACCTTCCATAAGACCTCTCTTGGTACTCTATCATACGCTTTTTCCAAATCAATAAACACCATATGTAGATCTCTTTTATTACTACGATACCTCTCCATCATCCTTCTTAAAAAGTATATCGCTTCAGTGGCAGATCTGCCTGGCATAAATTCAAATTGGTTTTCTGTTACTTGTGTCTCTTTTCTCAACCTCTGTTCTATCACCCTTTCCCATAACTTCATGGTATGACTCATAAGCTTGATCCCTCTATAGTTTCCACAATTTTGTATATCCCCCTTATTCTTATAAATAGGTACCAAGGTTCTCTTTCTTCACTCATCAGGCATCTTCTTTGATCTTAAAATCTCATTCAAAAGCTTGGTTAACTAGTTGATGTATTTTTCTCCAAGACCCTTCCAAACCTCAATCGGGGTATTATCAGGTCCTACTGTCCTGCCATTTTTCATCTGCTTTAGAGCCTCTTTTACCTCGAAGTCTCGGATCCTCCAATAGTAGTCAAAGTTTTGATCTTCTTCCCTTGTGCATAACCGACCAAGGCTTGGAAGAGTCTCCTGTCCCTCATTAAATAACTCGTAGAAGTAACTCTTTCACCTTTCATTAATCTTCTCCTCTTGAGCCAACACCTTTCCATCCTTATCCTTTATGCACTTAAACTGATCCAAATCTCTCGTTCTTCTTTCACGGTTCTTTGCGATTCTATATATACCTTTTTCTCCTTCTTTCGTGCCCAAAGACTGGTAGAGACCCTCATATGCTCTTGTTTTTGCTTCACTTACAACCACTTTTGTCTCTTTCTTAGCCGCCTTATATTTTTTCCAGTTATCTGCGTTGCGGCATAGAGACCACTCTTTAAAGCACTCCCTTTTTATCTTTATCTTATTTTGTACACTCGCATACCACCACCAGGACTTCTTGTCTCTTGGTCCTATTCCTTTAGATTTACCAAAACTTTCTTTTGTTTTTCTTCTAATAACTTCTGCCATCTCCCTCCACATCTCTTCCGTGCTTTCATTCCCATCCCACTTTGCTTCTTCTCCTACCCGTCTTAGGAAGTTTCTTTGTTCCTCACATTTCATCCACCACCACTTCGTCCTTGGGTTTTTTGTATGATATCTTTTCCTCAACTTTTGCTCAACGCAGAAATTCATGACGAGCACCCTATGTTGTGTTATCAAATTCTCTCCCGGGAAAATTTTACAATTAATGCAAAATTTTCGGTCGACTCTCCTCAACAAGAAGAAGTCCACTCTTATAGGTTATAAGATGTTCATCTCTCTTTTTAAAACATGTATTTGCGATGAGAAGATCAAATGTTGAGGAAAAGTCCAAAATAGTTTTACCCTCGGCATTGATCACCCCGAAACCATGGCCTCCGTGAATACTCCCATATCCAACCACTTCTCTCCCAACATGGCGATTTAAATCTCCTCCTAAGAAAATCTTATCTTCCAAAAGTATGTCTTGAACCAAACTCTCTAGATCCTCCCAAAACCTTATCTTGTGTTGTTCGTCTGAACCCACTTGCAGTGCATAGGCGCTAATCACATGGAAAGCACCTCCCTCCATCACAAGTTTGATAGAGATGATCCGATCTCCCACCCTCTTAACATCCACTACGTCCTTCTTCCACTGCTTATCCACAATTATTCCAACTCCATTCCTATTCTTCACCTTTCCTGTATACCAAAGTTTGAAACCAGAAGTATCCAACTCCCTAGCCTTCGCACCAACCCATTTTGTTTCTTGTAGGCACATAATGTTAATCTTCCTCCTTGTCATGGTGTCCACCACCTCCATGGACTTTCCTGTTAGAGTGCCTATATTCCATGTCCCAAATCTCAACCTTCTGTCGCTCCAACCTTTACCTTTTACTTTGTGAACTAGCTTATTTACCCTCATCCGTTCATGAAAATGCGAGAACCCTTACTCATTTAACACTACATCCGGGCACCGATGCGGCGGCTCTTGCTCATTTGACACCATACTCGAGCCATATAGCGCGTTACTTCCAAGCAACGACCTAGTTTTAGCGCAATAATGTCTTTGATTCATGTCATGGGGATTCGACTATATTTTTATGTTGGTTGTCGAAGACCTAACACAACCCTCCTCCTTTATCCGGGCTTGGAACCGGCTATGTACCGCAAGTGTAACATAGGCGGAGTTGGAAAACAATAATTTTGTATTAATTTAAAAAAATTAACTATTCTGTTGGTCTCTATAGTTTTATCAAATTTTTTATCAAGTTCCTACATTTTTTTCTTTTTAATTGAATCCCGACAATGCTTTTATTTTTGTAATTAAATCCTTTTTAGTGTAAAATTAGGCAAAATTTGTATTCAACACTATGGCCCAAAGTAGAGTGTCACTTAATGTTCGAAGTTACAATATCATGATTAATGGCTTTTGCAAAAGTAAAATGGTCGATGAAACCTTGAATCTCTTTGAAGAAATGCATAGTAAGGACTTGGTTCCAAACACAGAAACTTACAACACTCTTATTGATGGCTTGAGCAAATCAAAGAGAATCTCTTGTGATTTTAGAGCTTCTTGTTGAGATGCATGAAAGGGGTCAACCCACTAATGTAGTCACTTGCAATTCCTTGTTGGATGGGATGTTCAATATCAAATGAGTTGACACGGCACTTATGTTATTCAAGGAAATGAATGAGTGGCATTCATGCATATATATATACATACAACATACTTATACATGGCTTGTGCAAAAGTGGAAGACTTAAAAATGCAAAAGAAATATTTCAAGATCTTTCAATTAAAGGTTGTTCTCCAAATGTGAGGACTTACAATATTATGATCCATGGGTTCTGCAAAGAGGGAGTGTTTGAAGAAGCATTGCCTTGCTGTCGGAAATGGAAGACAATGGTTGCTTACCAGATGCTGTGACTTTTGAAACCCTTATTCGTGCTTTGTTTGAAAAAGATGAGAATGACATTGCAAAGAAACTTTTTCGGGAAATGATTGCTAGAGGCTTATTGAATGGATAAAAGAAGGTAAGATACATCAACTCAAATTGAATTACATCTCTATTTTTGAATATGTATCATAGTTATGTAAATTCTGTATCTGTTCGGTCAGAGGACTTTGGCAACGCCATAGCATCAATTAATCTTGAACTTTCGAATTTTGCAATTGCTACAATCCTTTTTAATTTCACTGCTTTATTGATTCTCTAGAGGATATTCCTAGTTATAGTTTACAGCTTTAGTGTTTAAGATCTCTTTATAGTAATTGCGTGTTACTTATTGTTATTCTATGAGATCATATATTTATCATGCTACAATCTAAGCAAAACTAAAAAGATTGAACATTTTGTTTTGTTATTTGTTCTCTGCTATTTTGCCGTGCAACTTATTTTTCCTTATCTTTGTAGGTACCGTATATAAATCAAACTAATTCCTATGACTGTTTTATCATATAAGCAACCATAAACTATTGTTTATTAGATTGTATATTTGTATCCTCCAAGAATGGTCGTAAAAGGAAATTTAAGTACCTGTTAAGGATTTATTCTTAAGCTATATGGTTTTTCACTTCCATCGTAAAATAAAACCCACCTTCTAAAATGCATGCCCCTTTTTTTTGATGAGTTTAAAAAACTTGAAATTATTGTGATGATCAAACATTATTAAAAATATTAATTAAAAAAATTATTTATTTAATTTTTACTTCCAATTGTTTGTTTAATAATTTTGTTAATGTGTAGATTTTTTGTTAATGGACCAAAAGCACTTTTTAGTCCAAATAACTAGCAGTCTTGGATGAAGAAAAATTTTGTTACTTATGGCTGAATGTTTTTAAGGCTCAGCAAAGCTAATTGGACTGGTAATTTAATACTAAGCCCAAGTTAACATTGTCTTGGCCCAATATCATCATGGTCCGAATTTGAAAGAAGAAAGAAAGTAGTGGAACATGATGAGTTTGGTTACCTACTCCCCTAGTGGAATGGAATTCAAAATTAAATTAGTTTAATTACATGCATTGGTAACAGGAAAGAGAAAATTAAAAGTGATTTGATTGCTTTCAATGACTCCACACGTTACTATGCATACGGGAATGTAAGTGGGATTTAATTAAGTTTTAATTTTCATTCATTGCTTCCAAAGCTTTTTCTTTCTCTTCTCTCTCCTCTTTCTTTTCATTCGGTCTTGTCAAATAGGAAGGAAGGAAGAAGAAGCTATCAGAAAAACAGTGAAGCTAGAAGAAGGAAAAAGGTTAGGATGATGATGGCCTTGAGAAAAGAAGATCTAAAGCATGGATGTGGCAAGATTGTTACCACTAAAGGCAAGGTGTGAAGAAGAAGCTTCAAGATCTTCATGCTTAAAGTAGAAGCAATCGCCTGGGTCAGAGAAGAAGATCTCTGAGGTGAAGCTCGTTTTCACTTTTGTTCATCCATCACAGAAGGTAGCTACTAGAGCTACGTGGAGGAAGAAACAAAAATGAAACAGATGGAGCTGTCAAGGATCAAGAGTTCATCAAGGGTCGGAAATCTTTCTTAGGGACAAAGTCAAGATGGAAGGCTCAGATTGATGAAGTTTGATGAGAAGGGATGAGAGAGAGGTACATGCATGTTGATTTGCTTTCTGTTTTTCCTCTCTCTTCTCTCTGTCTGAACCGATTATGTGTGATGGAGAAGATATTGATGGCTTGGTTGAACCGGTTTCAACTTTGGAAGCTTCCCCTTCTATAATAAGGGTGAACGGCCAAGGGTTGAAGCAAGGAGAGTAAGCACAGAGTTCTCATAGCTACCCAAGCTAACAGAAGTTCTTCTCCTTCAATGTTACATTTTGCTTTCTTTTCTTTAGTTTTCTCTGTCTGAGTCTCATAGTGAAAAAGGCAAACAGATGTCTAAGAGTTCCTTTGTACATTTGTGTTGTGTTTCATGATCCTGTGGGGATTCCTTTGCAAGTTGGGTTAGCACTTTGTGGTTGAAAGCTTCGTAGGTGACCAAGTCAAGTTCAGTTTTGGGAATAGATTCTGGACTTGTCCCAGATAAGAATGGGTAGTTCCTAGGGAAGAATTGGTGTATGTAATCTATTGATTAAAGTAAAATTCTGTCACTGTTGTGATGGAGACTGGACATAGGCTGCATTGCACTTAGCAGCTGAACCAGGATATTTCTAGGTGTGATTCTCTCTTTCTCTTCTACTCTATTTTTGATTCTGTTGCGTAGGAGACAAAATTGAAAAATATCTCCTAACCGCTTCCGAGACAAAAAGAAAATGTCTCTTGACTAGTTATGAGACAAAAACAGAAATATCTCCTGAAGTTATCTCAAAAGGTAGAAAGTTACACATAGCAAAAAAAAGGGCTAAGATTCAACCCTCCCTTCTCTTAGCCACTGATTACCATCAATTGGTATCAGAGCTTGGTCTCAAAGAGATCAAGCTTTGCAGCTTGGAGAAAAGATCCTGATGGCGGCTAACAGTGGCTCAAATCTGGTTGCCTATACTCTGACAGAAGGGCAGTCAAGCAACAGACCTCCAATCTTCAATGGAAAGAACTACAGTTACTGGAGAGAAAGGATGAAGATATTTGTTCAATCTGTAGATTACAGACTCTGGAAGATAATCCTAGAAGGACCATAGTTTCCAATAGTTACAAGTGCTGATGGTGTGGTTACACTCAAAGGCAAAGCCGATTGGAATGAGGAAGACAGAAAAAAGGTAGAACTCAACGCCAAAGCTGTCAACTTGCTCAACTGTGTGGTTAGCTTCGAGGAATACCGACGGGTATTAAGATGCACAACAGCAAAGGAAATTTGGGACAAACTTCAAATCACTCATGAAGGCACAAACCTAGTAAAGAAGACCAGAATAGACATGCTGAACAGAGAATATGAAATGTTCTCAATGAAGGAAGGAGAGATGATAGATGAACTGTTTGAAAGATTCAACGTCATCGTCACTGGCTTGGATGCTATGGGGATCACATATCTAGAATCTGTGCTTGTGAGGAGAATACTGAGATGTCTCACAAAAGAGTGGGAAACCAAAGCAATAGTAATAGTTGAGAGTAGTAACATTGATACTATGACATATGATGATTTGAGAGAAAATTTTCTTACTTTTGAAAACATATATTTAAAAAGGGATACAAAAAAGAAAGGAATTTCTCTCAAATCTATTACTGAACCTCTGGATAATGAATCCAGTAATAACTCATCTGAAAATGAATTTGTTTTGTTTGCTAAGAAATTCAGGAAAATGGTGAAGCTGAAGGAGCGAAACAAAGGAAGCAGCTCAAGGAAGACAAAGAAGGATCTCAGCAAAGTAATCTGCTACAACTGTAAAGAAGCTGGGCACTTCAAGACTAATTATCCAAAACTGAAGAAGGAGGACAAGCCGAAAAAGGGAAAGAAGAAAGGCCTCATGGCATCTTGGGAAGACTTGGAAAATGACTCTGATGAAGATGATGAAACAAAAATCAAGTCTCAAACGTGTCTCATGGCTAACATAGTTGATGAGGTAATATAACCTGAACCCTCAACTAAAGACTTTCATCTTATGATTGATCATCTTTCTGAAAAGATTAAATGTTTCCTAAGTGAAAACCAAGATCTTGAGTCTCAAATAGAAATTCTGAAGGCAGAAAATGGTATTCTGAAAGAAAAGTTGAGAGAGGCTGAAACCGCTGTTGATCTTGTTGAAGAAAACAAGCGGTTGAAAACTGAAATAAAAGCTTGTGAAAAACAGCATTCTGTGATTGCATATCTTAACTGTTTTGAAGAAAATGAGAAGTTGCTTAAAGAGGTAAAAAGACTTAAAGAGGCCTTAGCCACCTTTGCTCAAAGTTTTAAAAACTTAAATCAACTTTTAGCTAGTCAAAAACCTCTTTATGATAAAGCTGGCTTGGGTTTTTATAAATCTGCAAAATTTATTGAAAAACCTTCTTTTACCAACATGGCATCCTCTTCAGGTGACATAAGGTTTCAAAACCCAACTAACTTTAGAAAAACAGCAACTCAAAAATTTTGTAAATTATGCAATCGGATTAGACATTTTCCTATTTAGTGTTTCATAAGTGAAAGGATGATTGGAAATTAAGTTTACAAAATTGTTTGTGATTATAATGGCTTGGACAAAAGAAATGGTTTGATATCAAAGGATCCAAAAAGATTTGGATACCTAAGGTCACTTGAGCTTGTTTTGTAGGTTTGCCTAGCATCCAAAAGAAAGGACAACATGTGGTATATGGATAGTGGGTGCTCTAGGCATATGACCGGAAAGGCAACATTCTTCATCAAGCTTGATGAGTATGATGGAGGCTTTGTTACTTTCGGTGATAACGGAAAAGGTAAAATAGTGGTCATAGGTAAAGTGGGTAAGAACTTTTCTTCCTTCATTAATGATGTCTTACTTGTTGATGGATTGAAACATAATTTACTAAGCATTTGCCAATTATGTGATCTTGGATATTGGGCTATTTTTAGACAATTGGACTGCTTGGTTGTATGTGAAAAATCTGGTGACATTTTGTTTGAGGCTAAAAGGTGCAATAATGTGTATGGGTTAACTCTAGAGGACTTAAAGGATCAAAAAGTAACCTGTTTTACTTCTTTTAAATCTGAAAAATGGATTTGACATAAGAAATTGGGTCATGCTAGCATGTACCCAATTTCTAAGCTTGTTAAAAAAAATTTGGTTAGAGGAATTCCTAAAATTAAATTTGATAAGGATATTACTTGTGATACTTGTCAACTAGGCAAACAAGTAAAATCATCTTTTAAACCAAAAGAAGGAATTTTCACTAAAAGGCCATTAGAAATGTTATACATTGATCTCTTTGGTCCAACTAGAACTCAAAGTTTGGGGGGCAAACATTATGGTTTGGTAGTGGTGGACGATTACTCTATATTTGGTTGGGTTCTTTTCTTAGCTCATAAGAATGATGCTTTCCATACCTTTTCTTCTCTTTGTAAAAAGATTCAAAATGAAAAAGATTTTAAAATTTCCCACTTGAGAAGTGATCATGAAAAGGAATTTGAAAACCAAGATTTTAAAAATTTTTGTGATGAATTTGGAATAGCACATAACTTTTCATGCCCAAGAACACCTCAACAAAATGGGGTTGTTGAAAGAAGGAATAGAAGCCTTCAAGAAATGACTAGGGCTATGCTTTATGAGAATGATATTCCAAAAATTTTTTGGGCAGAAGTTATAAATACAGCTTATTATATTTTGAATAGAACCATCATTCGAAAAGGTTTAAAGAAAACCCCATATGAGTTTTGGAAAGGAACCCCACCTAATCTTAAGTATTTTCACATTTTTGGATGCAAATGCTTTGTACTCAAAAATAAAGAAAATCTTAAAAAATTTGATCCAAAATCTTATGAAGGAATGTTTGTTGGGTACTCCACCGCTAGCAAAGCATTTAGAATTTACCTCAAGGAACATAGAACAATAGATGAATCCATACATATATCCTTTTATGATTCTAACTCTATTCCTAGTGCTGTGATAGAAGATGATGCAGGTTGTGATACTGAGGTGAACCAAGAAGCCAGTCAAGTTGATCCCAAGTCCTTCCCAGATGCTGAACCTGACTGTCCAAAAACGTCTCGTCAGAATAAAGGAGACATTTCTGTTTTATCTCCTGACCAAGGTAGAGAACCCAGAACAAAGTAGTCAACTGAAACTCATCAAGGCATAACCATCCCTCAAAGGCCACGAGAATGGAAGTTTCTGAAGGTTTACCTTCATGATTTCATCATTGGTGACCCATCTCAAGGCATAACCACTAGATCCTCAAGCAAGAAACAAGTGGAACAAAGCAATGTTGCCTTCTTGTCCCAATTGGAGCCTCTTAATGTAAAGCAAGCCCTTGAAGATCCCTCATGGGTTAAAGTCATGGAAGAGGAGCTTGCTCAATTTGAAAAGAATGAGGTTTAGACACTTGTACCAAATCCTAATGGTAAGAAGGTAACTGATACAAAGTGGATTTTCAAAAATAAATTGGGTGAGGATGGTGGTGTTGTTCGTAACAAGGCTAGATTAGTGGCCCAAGGTTACGATCAAGAGAAAGGGATTGATTTTGATGAGTCATTTGCCCCGGTAGCAAGAATGGAAGCAATTAGATTGTTTCTTGCCTATGCTACCCACAAGGGTTTTAAGATGTTCCAAATGGATGTCAAATGTGCTTTCCTTAATGGTTTTATAGATAGGAAAGTATTTCTGGCTCAACCCCCTGGTTTTGAAAGTAAAGAATTTTCAAATTATGTTTTTAAACTCTCAAAGGCTCTTTATGGCCTAAGGCAAGCTCCAAGAGCTTGGTATGAAAGGCTTAGTGCCTTCTTGTTGGAAAATCATTTTCAAAAGGGTACCACCGATACTACTTTATTTATAAAAGAATCTAATGATGATATTTTACTTGTTCAAGTTTATGTGGATGACATAGTGTTTGGTTCGGCCAATGAAACCTTGTGTGAAGAGTTTGGAAAACTTATGACTAATGAGTTTGAAATGAGTTTGATGGGTGAATTAACCTTTTTTCTTGGTCTTCAAATTAAACAAACTCCTAGTGGTATTTTTATTTACCAAGGTAAATATGCAAAAGAATTAATTAAGAAATTTGGCCTTAAAAATTCCAAACCAATGGGAACACCTATGCATCCAAACACTAAACTTGATAAGGATAAAAGTGGCAAAGATGTGGATGAAACACGATATAGAGGAATGATAGGCTCACTTATATATCTTACTTCCTCTAGACTGGATATTGTTCAAAGTGTGGGTGTATGTTCAAGATTTTAATCACACCCAAAAAAATCTCATCTTTCGGCTGTTAAAAGAATCATTAGATACATTAAGGGCACATATGACCTTGGCTTATGGTATCCAAAATCTAATGAATTTTGTGCAGTAGGTTTTTGTGATGCAGATTATGCAGGTGACCGAGTGGATAGAAGAAGCACTTCCGGCATGTGTTGCTTCCTAGGAAGCTCACTCAACATGTGGTCAAGCAAGAAACAAGCCATTGTTGCACTATCCACGGCTGAAGCTGAATACATATCTGCCGCCGCTTGTTGCTCACAATTAATTTAGTTGAAAACTCAATTAGAGGATTATAAATTGAAAATCAATAGTATACCTTTATTTTATGATAATATGAGTGCTATAAACATTTCTAAAAATCATGTTCTGCACTCTAGAACTAAGCACACTGAAGTAAGATATCATTTTATTAGGGAACATGTGCAAAAAGGTACTATTGATATTCAATTTGTGAATCCGAAGAGCAACTAGCTGACATATTCACTAAACCTCTATGTGAAGATAGGTTTTGTTCTTTAAGGAACAGTTTGGGAATGATGGATTTGAGCTGTGTTGAAAAATTGTAATTTTTATGTTTCTGTTGGTTTTTGTCTCGTAGAAAGCAGGGAGACAAATCTGGGCATGTGATGAACAAGCTATGAAACAGGGGGAGACTGGATCTTGGTGCCTTCTAACTTAAGCCCAACCCAACCACTTTGATCAATTCCATGATTCTGGCCCGCTTTCAATTTTTCTTCATCATAGTTTCAATAAAATAATTTTTTAAATAGTTTTTGGAAAGATTGTCACATCATATCTTTAAAAGGGAGTTCATGTCATATCAAATCTCTTTTCCCTTATTCTCTCCCACGTTTCAAGGAAAAGGTTTTTCAATTACTTGTTTTAATTTTAAATTTCCTTAATTGAAAACCATTTCCATTAAATACTCATTACTTTAAATGTTATTCCCCACTAAGCATTTAATGCGTTGTATCCTCTCCTCACCTTCCTTACTCTTCGGCCTCTCTTCACCTTCTCATTCTCTACTTCATCTCTTTCGTTAACAGGAAGAAGTTAGCTACCCGTAGAAGCAACCGAACCCCCTCATTTTGTCTCATAATTTATGTCTCTTTTGCTACTTTTGAACTATTTCATTTTGGATGACTGTAATAACTCTTAATATTGATGCACTTCAGACAGCTTAGTTAGTACTTTAAACTGTGCTCTAACTCTTTTCTGCAGGATACAAGACTTTGTTTTTGTTGATTTCGTTTATTATCCACCCTTGATGACAAAAGGGGGAGTAATAGCAATAGGATAGGATAGTAGATCCTAGTACTTCTTTTGGTTTTTTGCTGCATTAATACTTGTTTTCACATGCTAAATCTGTTTGCTGATGGTAATAGCTTGATGTGGGCTGATTATGTGATGTTGCTTATCTGATATCCCTTAACCAAGATTAATGTATTTTATTTCTTTATTGTGCTCTCTTTAAAATCAAAGAAAAATAGGAACAAAGAGGAAAGCACAAATTCAGGGGGAGCTAATCATGAAAAGGAAAGGGGGAGCGACATAAAAGCAAAAGACAAAAATCAAAGGGAGTTTTCTAAACCTGACTCAAACTCATTTCCTTTTGATTATTGCTTAAATCATGTTTGTCATCAAGGGGGAGATTGTTGAGTTAAGAAATTAACCAAATTAATTAGTGATGACAAACATTATTTTTGAGTAAAATAAATAATTAGTGTTGATTAATTATATTTACTTATTAACTAATTGTTTATTGTTGCAGGCCAAATATTAATAGCCCAAATGGAATAAAAAGCAATCAGCAAAGAGTATTGGGCTGAAAGCAAAATAAAGAGCCCAAGCAAAAGCAAAGAAAGAAGCCAAAGAAATTAAATCGAGCCAAGCATACCAATACCCGATCCTAGCCCGATCTGGTTTTAGAAATGCAAATCCCCCTCTTTTGCTTAACCAAAAGCAACGTTCCTCTCCTCTCTAATCAAGTCAAATCATGGCATCAGAAAAGTAAGAAAGAGAAAGAGAGAAAGAGCTTCTTCCCTAAGCTAGTAACCAAAGAAGCAAAAGAGAGAGAGAGAGAGAGAGTTGAAGCACAGAAGCACAGAAGCTAAAACAGAAAATTCAAACCAAATCAAGCTTAAGAAAGGTAATCCATCTCATCTTGCATGCAATTAGATCTTCATCCCTTCTTCCCAACTCTCTGCTCTATCCGAAAATGGCATTCAAGGGAAAGTTGATCTCTGTTCTTCACTGCTACAAATCCACGGTCACAAGAGATTCTTGGGGACCAAGTTGCATCTCTATGGTTCAGATTTGGTTGACCATTGGAAGACAATTTCAGTTACTCCCACATGGCTTTCGGTCAAGTTGGAGAAGTCAGAAGCAAAGATCCTATTTTGATGTTTGAGAAGAAAAAGTGAGCTTGTGGGTTGGTGAAGCTCAAGGCTCAAGGTGTTGACCTTGGAAGAAGAACCAAGGAACATGCAAGGAGATAAAAGAGGTTTGCTGTTCATTCATAAACTAAGGAGAGAAAACCAGTGAATAGAGGTTTTGTTCTGAAGAGAGATCTTTGAAGAAGTTCAACTAACTGGACAGTGTAACCTAATCAAAGGTGCATTTCGCCAGTATGAAGAACTGATTCAGAGGCTTGCTAATCTGGTTTTTCGCATAGCAAAGAGGCTGCTGATGAAGTCAATCTCCTTCATGTTTTACTGATTGTAATGTACTTTTCTAAGTTTATCTTTCTGTAATTTCTTGAGAGAAAAGGCATTGTGAGAAAGCTCAAGTAAAAGCCATGAGTGGAAAAAGGTTGAGTGATACACTTGAGAGAAAAGCCTAGAGTTATTTTCTGATTTCTTTAGGTGTATTTATGTCTTATATCTTGTACCTGTGAGGTATCCCTTTCTTAGTTGAGTTAGCACTAAGAGTGAATAGTTAGGTATTAGCATAGCCAATGTCAAGTTAGGTTAGAACTTGAGTGTGAAAGGATTGGGTCAATCCTGTGTTATTGGTATATGTAATACTGTTAACTATAGTGAAATTCTTCCATAGTTGTGGAGGAGACTGGATGTAGGTTGCATAGCACAAGGCAACCGAACCAGGATACATGCTGGTGTTAGCTTTTCTCTTCTCTGTTGTGTTCTGTTTTCTGATATTCATGAGACAAAAATAAATTATCTCATAAATTTCTGCTGCTGAGTCCAAATAGAATCAGAATTGCAAATTTGTTTAAAAGGGTAATAACAGCTACTTAAAAGGAAGGCATAGATTCAACCCCCCTTCTCTAAGCCTACCACAACCTTCAATTGGTATCAGGAGCTAAGGTCTCAAGAATCAAGCTTAACCGCTTGGAGCAAAGATCCAATGGCGAACAATCTGGGCACAACCATTGTTGCCTACACCCTCACTGAAGGCCAGTCAAACAACCGGCTACCTTTCTTTAACGGAAAGAACTATTCCTACTGGAAAGAAAGGATAAGGATCTTCATCCAATCCATCGATTACAACTTATGGAAGATAGTTGTGAGTGGTCCCAAGATCCCAACAAAAACAAGTGCTGATGGAGTGGTGACTCCGAAAGAAGAAGCTGAATGGAATGAAGATGACAAGAAGAAGATAGAGCTGAACGCTAAAGCAATCAACCTTCTTCACTGTGCTATCAGCTTTGAAGAGTACCGAAAGGTGTCTAGATGCAAGACAGCCAAAGAAATCTGGGAAAAACTCCAGGTTACACATGAAGGCACTAAACAAGTCAAAGAAACGAGGATTGATATGCTGCGAAAAGAGTACGAGATATTTAGCATGAAGGATGGAGAAAGCATTGATGAAGCATTTGAGAGATTCTCAATCATAATCAACAACCTTGATGCTATGGGTACAAACTATGCAGAACAAACCTTGGTGAGAAAACTCCTTAGAAGCCTCACAAAAGAGTGGGAAAACACTGCCACTGTCCTAACCGAGAGTAACAACATAAGTCCCATAACCTATGATGAGCTGAGAGGAAAACTCCTTGCCTATGAAGCCACACACACAAACACAGACTCAAAGAAAAAGAGAATAGCCCTCAAGTCACAAATAGAACCGAAAGAGAGTGAGTCTAGTGATGGTATTTCAGATGATAAACTTTTATTTTTTGCTAGGAGATTTAGAAAGATGATGAAGAACAAGGGCAAATACAAGGGTTCAAGTTCAAAGGAGCACAAGATAGACTTGAGCAAAGTGACGTGCCATCATTGCAAGGAGGCTGGACACTTCAAGTCAAACTGTCCAAAGCTCAAAAAGGAGGACAAAGGAAAGAAGGAAAGGAAGAGAGTACTCATGGCAACTTGGGAGGATCTTGAGAATGACTCAAATGAAGAAGAAGAATCTGAAGGAGATGACAAGGACTGTTTCATGGCTGGAAACAACAATCTTGATGAGGTAAACTATTATGATTTGACCATTGAGGACTTGCATGTTATTATTGATGATCTCACTTTAAACACATCAAAACTGCTTGATAAATACAATGAATGCAGATCTGAAAGAGATATGTTAAGAGCTGAAAATATTTTTCTAAAAGAAAAAGTAAAGGAAACTGAATGTGCTTTGGACATCATTGACGAAAACAGATTTTTAAAATCTGAACTTGAAAAATTAAAAGGAAAGCACATTGTGGATCCTTCACATGAGTTAATTGCTGAAAATGAAAGATTAAATGATATGATTAAAAGGCTGAATGGTGACTTAGCAAAATTTGCTTAAGGGTCTAGTAACTTGGACAAATTACTTGCAAGTCAAAGACCATTGTTTGAAAAATCTGGTTTAGGCTACATAGCCAAGGAAGATGCAGTTTCTAATATTTTCTCTATAAAGTTTGTGGCTTCTTCATCAAATACCGAAACCATACCAAACAAATCTGGTATTGAAAATGCTCCAACACTTGAAGAAAAATTTGATGAAGTATACACAAGTGAAACTGAGCCTTCACCAAAAACTGAACCGAGTTCAAACCGGCCAGGTTTGGGTTATGTTTCGAAAAATGAGGCTGTTTTCAAGAAACCACCATTTTACAACAAAACCTCATATTCGAAAGGTAAAAATGTTCAAAAAAATTCTGGTGAAAATACTTTTGCAAAGAGGAATAACTTTAATAAAAATCAGTTCGTTAAAAGAAATGCATCTCCTCCAAAAACCAGAAAATTTCAAAACTTTAATCATTTCAAGCAATATAACTCACATCAGTTTTAGCAACACACACGAGAAAATCATTGTGTTAATTGCAAGAAATTTGGTCACTCATATGCACAATGCTTCATTGAAAAGAGAGTTGTAGGAAACAAAGTCTACAATGTTGTTTGTGATTTCAATGCACTTGGGCAACCAAGATGGATTAACTTCAAAGGATCCAAATTAATTTGGATACCTAAGGCTACTTAAAACTCATCATGCAGATTTGCCTAGCATCCAAGAACAAAAAGGACATGTGGTACATGGATAGTGGATGTTCAAGGCACATGACTGGAAGGTCAACCTACTTCATCAAACTAAATAAGTATGATGGAGGTTTTGTGACCTTTGGAGATGATGGTAAAGGTAAAATCATTGCTGTTGGAAAAGTAGGTAATGAACAATCTACTTTCATTGATGATGTACTTTTGGTATGTGGTTTAAAGCACAATCTTTTGAGTATAAGTCAGCTGTGTGATTTAGGATATTTAGTTGTCTTCAAAAGGCTTGAATGCTGTATTGTTAATGAAAAAACAAATGAAGTGATGTTTGTAGCCAAGCGTTTCAATAATATGTATGGGCTTACTCTTGATGAACTAAAAGATCAAAATGTAGCTTGTCTTCACTCTAAAGAATCTGAAAAGTGGTTATGGCACAAGAGATTGGGCCATGCAAGTATGTTTCAAATAAACAAACTTGTTAAGAAAGAATTAGTAAGAGGTCTTCCTTTGATAAAGTTTGACAAAGACATCACTTGTGATGCTTGCCAAATGGGAAAACAAACAAAAAGTTCTTTTAAACCAAAGGAAGACATCTCTACTAAAAGACCACTTGAGTTGCTACACATTGATTTATTTGGTCCAACAAGAACTCAAAGCCTAGGTGGTAAACATTATGGCTTAGTAATTGTGGATGACTACACTAGGTTTGGTTGGGTTTTATTTCTTGCACACAAAAATGAAGCCTTTTCAGCCTTTGAACCTTTTTGCAAGAAAATTCAAAATGAAAAGGATTTGAAAATCTCCTCTATAAGAAGCGATCATGGAACTGAATTTGAAAATAATTTGTTTGAATCCTTTTGTGAGGAATTTGGAATATCTCACAACTTCTCTTGTCCAAGAACACCACAACAAAATGGTGTTGTGGAAAGAAGAAATAGAAGCATACAAGAGATGACAAGAGCCATGCTTTGTGAGAGTAATGTTCCAAAATTCCTTTGGGCTGAAGCGGTTAACACAGCTTGCCACATTTTAAATAGAACAATCATTAGGAAATTTTTGAAGAAAACCCCTTATGAACTTTGGAAAGGCTACCCACTAAACTTAGATTACTTGAACATCTTTGGATGCAAATGTTTTGTTTTAAATAACAAAGAAAATTTGGGAAAATTTGATCCAAAGGCTTATGAGTGTTTGTTTGTAGGACATTCCACAACTAGCAAAGCATATATGGTTTATCATCAAGATGCTAGGATTATTGAGGAGTCCATACATGTCACATTCTGTGATACTAACTTGGTACAAAGCATTTTGGAAGATTGTGATGCAGGAAATCAAGCTCAAAGGAAGATGAAATTGCTCAAAATCAAAGAAAAGAAAATTCTGGACAAGCTGAATCAGAAACTGCAAATGCTGAAAATTCAAGAGACAATTCCATTTTGTCTCATGAATCTAAAGGAAATCCTGCAGCCAGCAGCGCCCAGAATCCCTTGGTAAATGAATTTGCCTCCAAGACCACCAGACCTCGTGAATGGAGATTCTTGAAGAATTATCCTGAGGAATTTGTCATTGGGGACGTCTCTCATGGAGTGCAAACAAGGTCTTCCACTAGAAAGGCAAATGAAGGATCAAACATTGCCCTTCTTTCACAAATAGAGCCTCAAAACGTCAAGGAAGCACTTAGTGACCCCTCTTGGGTTAAAGCTATGGAGGATGAGCTTCTTGAGTTTGAAAATAACCAAGTATGGACTTTGGTTCCAAGGCCAAGTGGAAGGAAAGTGACCGGCACCAAGTGGATATTTCGGAACAAGTTGGGAGAAGATGGTAGCATTGCAAGAAACAAGGCAAGGCTAGTGGCGCAAGGATATGACCAAGAAGAAGGAATAGACTTTGATGAATCCTTTGCCTCTGTTGCCCGAGTGGAAGCCATAAGACTTCTCTTAGCTTATGCTGCATTTTGTGGTTTTAAATTATACCAAATGGATGTGAAATGCGCATTTTTGAATGGTGTGATAGATAGAGAAGTATATGTGGAGCAGCCTCCTGGTTTTGAAAATAAAGAGCATTCTAATCATGTTTTTAAATTGTCTAAAGCTCTCTATGGTTTAAGACAAGCTCCTAGAGCTTGGTATGAGAGACTTAGCTCTTTTCTTTTGAAAAATGATTTTCAAAGAGGCACCACCGATACAACTCTATTTATCAAGAATTCTAATGATTCTTTTATTCTAGTCCAAATATATGTTGATGACATTATTTTTGGATCAGCAAATGAATCCCTTTGTTCTGAATTTGGAAAACTCATGACAAGTGAATTTGACATGAGTATGATGGGTGAACTTAATTTTTTCCTTGGGCTACAAATTAAACAAACTGAAAATGGTATTTTCATTCATCAAGAAAAGTATGCCAAGGAATTAGTTAAGAAATTTGGTCTTGAAAATGCCAAACCCATGGGAACTCCCATGCACCCTAATTCAAAATTAGATAAGGGAGAAACTGAGAAAGATGTTGATGAGACTAGGTATAGAGGAATGATTGGTTCTCTTATGTACTTAACTTTCTCTAGACCCGATATTGTGCAAAGTGTTGGATTGTGTTCTAGGTTCCAATCCAAACCAAAAGAGTCACATCTTTCTGCAGTTAAAAGAATCATTAGATATGTTCATGGCACATCCAATTTTGGTCTTTGGTATCCTAAGATTGATGATCTTTCTGCAGTTGGTTATTGTGATGCAGATTTTGCTGGTGATAGAGTTGATAGAAGGAGCACTTCTGGTTTATGTTGCTTCCTTGGGAAGTCCTTAAATGTATGGTCAAGTAAGAAGCAACCAACAGTGGCCCTTTCCACTGCAGAGGCTGAGTATATAGCTGCTTCTTCTTGTTGTTCTCAGCTTTTATGGTTAAAAACGCAGCTTGCTGATTACAAATTAAATGCTGAAAATATACCCCTGCTGTGTGATAATATGAGTGCCATTAATATTTCTAAAAATCCAGTTTTGCACTCTAGGACTAAACATATTGAGGTGAAATTTCACTCAATAAGAGAACATGTCCAAAAAGGGGATATTAGTATTCAATTTGTTAAATCAGAGGAGCAATTAGCAGATTTTTTCACAAAACCATTAGCTGAGGATAGATTCTGCATGCTTAGGACTTGTCTAGGAATTTTGAGTTATGATTCCTTATTTGAAAAATGCTGATGTATTTGCTGGAGTTTTTTGTCTCATAAACAGGCATGAGCCAATTCTGGGCAGGTGATGAACATTTCCATCAAGTCAGCGTGTTCTGGGCTTGTTTCAAATGAACCTCAATCTGGGCCAACCTCAATATTCAGATCAAGAGTGGTCCAAATATGTTTCATTAATTTCATATCACCTCAAGGCTCAAATATGAATGTTACAATCTTGTTTGTTAGTTTTTGATGACTTGTGTGTTTCATAAAAGGCTTTCACTAAATGTTTTGTGGCCCAAAAGGTTTTCAAGTGGATTTAATTTTGGCCCAAAGAGTGTTTCAGGTTAATTGTGTTGTTTTTCAAATTTTTAAAATTAATTTCTTAATTTTTAAAATCAAATAAAATCTTTCTTGAATGAGGTCATGTCTTTTCAAGTCTTTTCAAATGGTGATGCAGTTGCATGGTTTTAGAAATCTACTTTTTGGGTACGGTTACCAACACTCCCTCTCTTCCCTCCATAACTTCTCCACACACTCTTCGGTTTCTTCCCACTCACTTTACTGCTTCTTTTCCCTCAAAAGACTGAAACTAACCAAATAAGGAAGAAAACCATTCCTAAAAGGCCTCCTCGTGAAAAGATTTACAAGCTATCCACAAAGCCTACCACTCGCTCTCAAGACCGAACCTTTACCCCTTCTCTGTCTCCTCCTACCTCTCCTTCTCTCACTGTGACCCCATGGCTCGGACCAAGAACACTCCAAGGTTCCCTGCCTCTGCCAAGCCGACGCCACCACCGAAAGTCACACCATCAAAGCCAGGATCATCGAAACCGAGTTCATCCAAAGGGAAGCGACCTGCAGCACCAGAACCTCTACCTGAGTCCACATAACCAAAGTCTAGGTCTGTTCCATCACGTTCTCAAAGAGGTAAAACTCGAGTTCCTCTCACATCTGTTAGAGAACCAGACATTGATCCTTTTGCTCACAAATCACACTATATGACATCTCACTCAGACTTTAACCCCCATCGTTTCAAATTTGCCATGAACCACGATTTCTATGAGGGAGTTATTCAGTATCGTACTCTGTGTCCATCTTTTCTGGCTGATTTACCTGATTTGAAAAAGAAAGGTTTTCCTTTTGTTGAAAATTTGGAATTTTTAGACTGGAATCACCTTTTCAAAATCAAAAAACCTGTATATCCTAAGTTGGTCAAAGAATTTTATGCAAACATGACTTACCATGAAGGAAGTGTGCATTCGTATGTTAAGGGCCGAGACATATTTCTAAATAATGAAACTATCAGTGATGCCTTGAAGTATACTGATGTTGGGCCTTGTGCCTACACTTCGGTTAAGTGGGATGAAGGTGTTGAAATTTCTTATCATGATGCATTGGCTCACATCTGTGAACATGTTTCTCTAATTGATGGTATTACACCCACTCACAAAGCCCTAAGATATGAGCGTGCTCAATTGCACCGAATGGTCAATCATATTATTCTGCCTCAAAGCGGCTCATATCAAAGGGTTTCCTACACTGATACTCTCGTTTTATATGCCCTTCTCACCAAAACTAAAATTTCATTTGCATACTTGATGGTTAGATATATGTTTGACTCTGTTAGGAGTGAAAAGGACAAAGCACTCCCTTATGGCATGTTTCTAACTTGCATTTTTGAGTATTTTGGTGTTGACTTGACCAATGAGAAATATGAAAATAGACATTCATACCTAAAGGGGGGTGGTTCAGTGAAACAGAACAAAGGACCCACTAGATCTGAAAGAGTCGTCCTAGATGATGAAGATGAGGACTTTGTCCCTGAGGATTCTACTGCTCCTTCCACTTAGGGTACTTCCATCTCCACTGGGAAGAAATCCACTCTGCTGAATGTGGTCAGGGATGTTGCTCAAGAGTTTGTCTCCCAATCGAATCACTTGATTGAATTGAGCAAAGAGAAAAGGAAGCTGGCTAGCAAGCACGAAAACTTCCTGAAGAAATCAAGGGATAGGGTGGTTGTACTGATGACCTTCATTGACAACCTTCAAAATGATGAAGACATAGCCACGGATGTTGAAGAGGAAGCTGCTTCGGAGGGGAATGGTTCTGATGCCTAGATTTGTCTCATGAAAACTGCTGCTACTGCTCTCTTTTTGTCTCATAATTTATGTCTCTTTTGCTACTTTTGAACTATTTCATTTTGGATGACTGTAATAACTCTTAATATTGATGCACTTCAGACAGCTTAGTTAGTACTTTAAACTGTGCTCTAACTCTTTTCTGCAGGATACAAGACTTTGTTTTTGTTGATTTCGTTTATTATCCACCCTTGATGACAAAAGGGGGAGTAATAGCAATAGGATAGGATAGTAGATCCTAGTACTTCTTTTGGTTTTTTGCTGCATTAATACTTGTTTTCACATGCTGAATCTGTTTGCTGATGGTAATAGCTTGATGTTGGGCTGATTATGTGATGTTGCTTATCTGATATCCCTTAACCAAGATTAATGTATTTTAGCTCTTTATTGTGCTCTCTTTAAGATCAAAGAAAAATAGGAACAAAGAGGAAAGCACAAATTCAGGGGGAGCTAACCATGAAAAGGAAAGGGGGAGCGACATAAAAGCAAAAGACAAAAATCAAAGGGAGTTTTCTAAACCTGACTCAAACTCATTTCCTTTTGATTATTGCTTAAATCATGTTTGTCATCAAGGGGGAGAATGTTGAGTTAAGAAATTAACCAAATTAATTAGTGATGACAAACATTATTTTTGAGTAAAATAAATAATTAGTGTTGATTAATTATATTTACTTATTAACTAATTGTTTATTGTTGCAGGCCAAATATTAATAGCCCAAATGGAATAAAAAGCAATCAGCAAAGAGTATTGGGCTGAAAGCAAAATAAAGAGCCCAAACAAAAGCAAAGAAAGAAGCCAAAGAAATTAAATCGGGCCAAGCATACCAATACCCGATCCCAGCCCGATCTGGTTTTAGAAATGCAAATCCCCCTCTTTTGCTTAACCAAAAGCAACGTTCCTCTCCTCTCTAATCAAGTCAAATCATGGCATCAGAAAAGTAAGAAAGAGAAAGAGAGAAAGAGCTTCTTCCCTAAGCTAGTAACCAAAGAAGCAAGAGAGAGAGAGAGAGAGTTGAAGCACATAAGCACAGAAGCTAAAACAGAAAATCCAAACCAAATCAAGCTTAAGAAAGGTAATCCATCTCATCTTGCATGCAATTAGATCTTCATCCCTTCTTCCCAACTCTCTGCTCTATCCGAAAATGGCATTCAAGAAAAAGTTGATCTCTGTTCTTCACTGCTACAAATCCACGGTCACAAGAGATTCTTGGGGACCAAGTTGCATCTCTATGGTTCAGATTTGGTTGACCATTGGAAGACAATTTCAGTTACTCCCACATGGCTTTCGGTCAAGTTGGAGAAGTCAGAAGCAAAGATCCTATTTTGATGTTTGAGAAGAAAAAGTGAGCTTGTGGGTTGGTGAAGCTCAAGGCTCAAGGTGTTGACCTTGGAAGAAGAACCAAGGAACATGCAAGGAGATAAAAGAGGTTTGCTGTTCATTCATAAACTAAGGAGAGAAAACCAGTGAATAGAGGTTTTGTTCTGAAGAGAGCTCTTTGAAGAAGTTCAACTAACTGGACAGTGTAACCTAATCAAAGGTGCATTCCGCCAGTATGAAGAACTGATTCAGAGGCTTGCTAATCTGGTTTTTCGCATAGCAAAGAGGCTGCTGATGAAGTCAATCTCCTTCATGTTTTACTGATTGTAATGTACTTTTCTAAGTTTATCTTTCTGTAATTTCTTGAGAGAAAAGGCATTGTGAGAAAGCTCAAGTAAAAGCCATGAGTGGAAAAAGGTTGAGTGATACACTTAAGAGAAAAGCCTAGAGTTATTTTCTGATTTCTTTAGGTGTGTTTATGTCTTGTATCTTGTACCTGTGAGGTATCCCTTTCTTAGTTGAGTTAGCACTAAGAGTGAATAGTTAGGTATTAGCATAGCCAATGTCAAGTTAGGTTAGAACTTGAGTGTGAAAGGATTGGGTCAATCCTGTGTTATTAGTGTATGTAATACTGTTAACTATAGTGAAATTCTTCCATAGTTGTGGAGGAGACTGGATGTAGGTTGCATAGCACAAGGCAACCGAACCAGGATACATGCTGGTGTTAGCTTTTCTCTTCTCTGCTGTGTTCTGTTTTCTGATATTCATGAGACAAAAATAAATTGTCTCATAAATTTCCGCTGCTGAGTCCAAACAGAATCAGAATTGCAAATTTGTTTAAAAGGGTAATAACAGCTACTTAAAAGGAAGGCATAGATTCAACCCCCCTTCTCTAAGCCTACCACAACCTTCAGTCCCTACACCAATGAGAGTCTTTGATTCTGTCAAAATGACGTGTGTTTCTTGCACTACCACCATTAATTTCAAAAACTGCTTCACACGCCGTGTCCTGGTCCTCCAAGGACCCGAGTGGTTTTGGTGCTAATAAAGTGAAACGCTACGGAGCTTGGTTTGCGAGGGCAAGAGGGTTAGGATGGTCCCTGACAGGATCTGGATGGCGAAGGGCGGGGAGGCGTTGGAGACGTTATGGGAAGGGAAGAGGATGAAGAGCTTCATGCGTTCCAAAACGGTGCGTTTGAGGTTGATGGCGGTGATGGTATTGGAGCGGTGGAGAGAAAGACGCTGATAGATCGTGAGTTCTTGGATCGGTATGTGCCTATGGGTAGAATTCAGAGGCATACTACGAGGGATTTGATTAGTAAGATTGAGTTGTTAGAGAGAAGGATTTTGTTTATGATGAGGGAAAGATTTTATATATTGATAATTTAAAGAGCAATGCTAGGGAACCAAAAGGGTATTAGCCAAAAATCAGCCAAATATTTTTGGGTGAATCCAAAATCTCTACGAGTTAATATACATGGATGTTTCTTCTGTTAAGTATCAGAATGTTTCTTTTTTATACTAAATGGATGTTCTTTTATATATTTTTTAAATTTTTTTGTATTACAAATGTGAATGTCTCTATTTCTTTAAAAATTTCATAATTTTTTTTAAATTTTATAGATATTTAATTATTTTTACTAAAATATAATTGGATATTTCTTTTGTTAAGTATTAGGATAGCTTTTTTTTCATATTAAATGAATATTTTTTTATATTTTTGTAATTGTTCAAGAACTCCTTTTGACTAAAATCAAATGTGTAGTTTACAGTCTCTTTAATCATCAAGTCTATCGTTGTTCAAGATCGATAAAAATGCTTTCTTTCTCCCATGCATTTCGGGATCAACCAACCGACAATTTCCAACAAACAAGTCTTTTTTCAGTAAAGCGGATCACTATGTTCATGAGAGAGTATGACAATAAACCAATTTTATGATTGGATCATCGGTTGCTGTAAAAAAAGAAAAAAAAATGATGAAGTACCAGCAAAAATCGAAGGGGATAAAAAATGGATGAAGGAGTGGATATTAAGATCGAGCTACCAGTAGGGGAAGAGCCTACCGGCGGTACTTCTGGGGGTGCAGGAAATTTCACGCAAAAGATGCGGTCTCTGTAATTGCTTCCGATTGAAGGAGCTAGTGGAGGTGACGAAGATGTGTAGAGAGATGAAAAGGACGGTGCCAGAAATATTAGAGGTGGAGGTTGATTCGAAAGGAGGGCCCGGATAGTGAAGGCCGGCGAAGAAGAGATCCTTCTTTGGTTACAAGCAGGTTGTGGTTAGGTTAATGTGAGAGAGAAGAGGAACGTTTTTATAGGTTTTAATTAGGTTTACTTAATCTTTTAAATTTTTTAAATTTTGAATTTAAAAAATTTAAAATTAATTAATTATTAATATAAATTAATGTGATTTTGTTTAGTTTTTGGTTGGTAACCTTTTGGTTCCATATACTTTTCCTAATTTAAATATAATTGGGATGAGTTGAATTTTGTTCATTCATGATAATAGTATATATTATCGTGGTAGTTTGTATAATTACCGTTAATTTTGGTTTTTACTGTGTGTTAATGAATTTGATCATCAGCAATGATTTCGGCATTGTTGTTGTTAAAGTCGTATTATTGTTAAAGAAAAAGAACAAACACACTGAAGAGAAAAGAAGGAAAAAAGAGAAAACAGAAAGAAGAAGATATTATGTTGTTGTTAAAGTCGTATTATTGTTAAAAAAAAAGAACAAACACACTGAAGAGAAAAGAAGGAAAAAAGAGAAAAGAGAAAGAAGAAGATATTATGATAAATGTGCGTTTTTTTTACTATAAAATGTTATTGATGACCTAATTACAAAATGGGTAAAGTATACTTTTTGTCCCTGAAGTTTACTAAAAGTTTCAAAATTACCCCTAAGTTTCAATTTGTTTCAATGTTATCCCAAAAGTTTTCGATTTGCATCAATTTTATCCCTGAACGTTAACAGCGTTGAAATCACTAACAGACGTTAGTGACGTGGCAATAAAGGAGTTCTATGTGGCAATTATGTGTGTGAGTCATTTCTAAAACGTTTTTTAAAATAATTTTTAATTTTTTGTTTAAAAATTTATATTACAAAAATGATATGGCTAAAAATCACAACCTCAAACCCTAAAATTAACTTCTTCATTTACGTCTTCCTCTTCATCTTCTTCACTGTGTGTAAGAATAAGAACCCTAACGAATGGCTTCCCAAGGCTCGGTATCATCACAAAAAAGCAATCGGAGACGACGAACGCTTATATGCAACTGTGGTGAACCCCCTGTACTGAGATGGTCGAAGACACCAGAAAATCCCGGCCGGAGATTTTGGGGCTGTGTATACTTTGATGTTAGTTTTGAGTGCTTTTAATTTTGATGTCTTCATGAGTTTCTTCAAGTTCTTTTTTTTTTGTTTATGTTGCAGATTGGGAAGGAGTGCACATTTTTTTCCTGGGCAGATGGAGTTGCAGAGACAGAAGAGGCTGAGGTTGCAAGGTTGAAGATGAAGATTTCCACCTTGAAGACTAAATTAGTTTATGCTAAATGCAAACTGTTGGTGGCTGTTATTTTTGGTGTGTTGGGTTGGTTTATGGTGATTTTAATGGTTTATTTGTGGGTGAAGAATGGAACCCATTTGAGATTAGGGTATTAATGCGTTTGGGATAGCTGAAATTAGCAGAAGTAAGAATAGATTGACTGGTTGTAATCAGTTACAAAAATGTACTCAACTCGAAAACTTGTTAATATAGTTGTCCTTGAAGTTTAATTTATGTTTCAAAAATATCCCTGAACGGATTAAAATAGTTTGGCACTAAAATTGGCATTAAGAACCTGTTGTGGCAGAGACAAACTCAAGTAATGAGGGATAATTTCAACAGTGCACTAAAATAAATTTGCATGAAGGAATACATCACATTAGTCATTATCAAAATAACATAAGTTGTTAATCAACATAATCTCTAGTTAACGTAAGTCATAACCAAAGTAAAAACTTAATTACATAAGTCCTAAGCAAAATAATTCAGCAACAAAGGAAGAATTGGAGTCATAAGTCATAAGTCATAATACAAAATGCCAACATTTTTCAATCTTCCAAAATAAACACCAAACACAAGATGTGACACAACTAAGACCCTGTGAGAGCACTCTGAGTCTGACTCCCTTGTGATGAGGGTTGTCCCTGTGCAGTTGAAGTAGAGTTGCTCCTAAGAATTCTAGTTAGTCTTGGTGGCTGAAATTTTTTGTGTGCATTTGGTTGGGTATTAGGCCTTGCTGCAACACTGGCCAACCTGGTACTCTTATGCACTGAGCCAGTAGATCCAGCATTCCTTGCAGTGTTGTGCTGGACTGGTGATGTTGTAGCAGTTCCAGCATTATTGTTTTGGGCTGGCGATGCTGAGGATGGGGCAGCAGTTGTTTCCTATGATGGACATGAACAAAAAACAACAACAAGTTACAGTTATAAAGAGGTAAACAGTATAAGAAACAGTGTTATGTATAAAACTATATTTACTAGACAAGTACTCACGTTTGGCCTTCTAAGAGGGCAGCCTCGCTTGTTGTGACCCAATTTCAGACAACGAGAGCATTTTTGTTGTAACCCCAGCCTAGATGTGCTTGGGCCCTGTGGTTCTTCACCCTCCCCCCTTGCTCTTTTCTTCTTAGGCCTCCCAATTGGCACTCTATGTGGTGGAGGCATCACATCTGGGTGGGTAGTTCTCTCCCACATTGTATGTCCATTACAAGGGTTAATCATGGGGGTATAACAAGCCACATAAGCAGCTTTAGTGTAACAGCTTGAAACATATTTTCGAATATCATCCTTAGCACAATTAATTGCACTAACTGCATGCGGACAAGGTAAACCTGTCATTTGAAACTTTCTACAAGTACACTCTTTCTTCAGAAGATCCACTACAAATTTGTCCCTGCCTCTTATGACTTCAAATTTTGAAATACCGGCAGCAACCGGAAACCACCACCTAGAAGCATCTATTTCCTTTTGTAACTTAAGCTTAATCCTAGGAAGAATATCATCCTTATACTTCTCAATAAGTACCCTATTTTCAGCCCATCTCTTCATCAAATAAACTCTAATATCTTCTAGCATTGTCAATATTGGTTTTTCCCTTGATTCAACAATTGCAGAGTTAAAGCTTTCACACATATTATTGACAAGAGCGTCACATTTAGGATAGAATTCAAACCTTGATTTAGTCCAATACTTTGGACGAATTCCTATCAAGTGTCGATAGGCACCCTCACTAATGGCTCGGATTTCCATCAACTCCTTTTCCCATGCTGCTAGATATGTACATTTTGCAGCTCTCCACATCCTTTTCTTAAGATTCAGCCCTGGAAATTTTTTTTTGAAGTTGGCATAAAGGTGTCTCACACAGAATCTGTGATCAACACCTGGAAGTAATTCATCAAACGTTGGCACCAGGCCCTATTGGTGCAAAGTGCACAATTTTAATATAATGATCAAATAATTAGTTTAGTGCAGAAGCCACATGACTAACTAATTCACAGCAATTTATAACTATATATAAAAGAACATTACAAGAACATTAACATATAGTGCAGCTCTCCACATGACTAGCTAATTCACAGCAATTTATAACAGCAACATATAACTAATTATATGTTGAACATTACAAGAACAGCAAGATATAGTGCAGAAGCCACATGACTAACTAGTTCACAGCAATTTATAACTAATTATAAAAGAACATTATAAGAACATTAACATATAGGTACAGCAATTTATAACTAATTATAAAAGAACATTACAATTACATTAACATATAGTGCAGAAGCCACATGACTAGCTAATTCACAGCAATTTATAACTAATTATAAAAGTCAATTACAAGAACATTAACATATAGGTACAACAATTACTAACTAATTATAAAAGAACATTACAATTACATTAACATATAGTGCAGAAGCTACATGACTAGCTAATTCACAGCAATTTATAATTAATTATAAAAGTCAATTACAAGAACATTAACATATAGGTATAACAATTACTAACTAATTATAAAAGAACATTACATATAGTGCATAAGCCACATGACTAGCTAATTATAAGAACAATAACATATAATGCAGAAGCCATGAACGTGCTAATTATAAAAGAACATTACAAGAACAATAACATATAGTGCAGAAGCCATGAACGTGCTAATTATAAAGGAAGATTACAAGAACATTAACATTAACTAATTATAACTAGACATAAAAATATAGTGCAAAATCTTAATTACACTAAAATACAGGTTAGTAAATTACCTTTTGTTGGTCAGACATGAACGTGCTACGTAATAATTTATCCGCTCCTATATCATCAATTAGGTTTGAGAGGAACCACGTCCATGAATCTTTTGTTTCAGCCTCCACGACCGCATATGCTATAGGTAGCATCTGGTCATTCGGATCCCACCCCAAAGCAACCAATAGCCATCCTCCATATAGTGTCTTCAAAAAGCAACCATCAAGCCCTATCATAGGCCTACACTTCATGAAACTCTCCTTGCAAGCCTTTAAGCAAATATAAATCCTATGAAATCGTGGACTTAAGTCAACTGTTGTATCGGGGTGCTCAGTTTGGGCTACTGGAGGTAATTGAACATGCAGCTTCACAGATGAACCAGGATTGGTGCGCAGCAACTCATGGCAATAGTCGTAAAGTCTTCTATACTGCTCCCTAAAAGTTCCATTAATGTCAACCAGTGCAATCTGCTTGGCCCGAAATGCCTTTGCTCTTGAAATCTGCACATTCCACTTCCTAAGAGTCCTACTTTGTATGGTGCCCAGCTTCAACTTCGGATTCTCTTCTACTTTTCTCCTGAAGACCTTCGCCAGCCACTTCGACTTCATCACTTTTATGTCAAATACAGTGTTACAAGAATGATGATCATTAACTGTTCTTAGCTGCCAACTATCTTCATTGGCCATCTTCACCGCATATGCAAACCATTCACAACCATCTCCACACTTAGCCCTCACCCGGACATTGTCCACCACTGGAAATTTTATGTTTCTCCCAGTATGAACAGCATATGATGTCACAGCTTCCTTGAACTCCTCTCTTGTTGCATAGAGAGTTCCAGCCTCCCACTTATACTTACTCATATCCTTCAACTCCTTGTGAACGGGAAATTTCTTCTTGCTGGCTTCATCATCCTCACTCGATACCTCCTCTAATTCATCACTGTTCAATCCTTCATCATCGCTTAAACGAGAGCTCTTTCTCTTCCCAGCAGCCACCTTTTGAGTTTTCTTTAACTTCTCGACAGCACTCTTACTTTTCTTAGACTTTCTTATATCTTGGTGCATCTCCCCAAGAGTTATATCAACATCAAATAAACCATCATCACCACAATAATCATCTTCACTATCACTAAAATGCAGATCAGAATCAGCCTCATAATCTGGGTCATCAGTGTCATCCTCTTCTTCACTATTGTCCCCATCACCAATATTCTGTAGCACTTCTTCAGCAGATAAATGGGCATCAACTAATCCCTGCATTTGGGCCTCCATATCCACCCCTCCACCTTGGGCTTCTGCTTGAATATTTTGGGCCTGTCTAATATCACTTGGCCCACTATCAGCATCCACACACTCCTCCTCAACAACTTTGCTGCCACCCCCAACATCTAAATAACCAATGTCGTAACAAAAATCATCAGGGATTGAAGCCTTATGCACCACATACAAATCAACTACCTTTTTTTCAACTCCTATCTTTGCCATTTCCATTGCTTCTTCATCACCTTTCAACAACTTCAACCCTTCTAATCCTAATTCAGTATCTTTATACCACAGTACCCCAATGTTTTCAGCAATGTACCCAAGTTTTCCAACCACATCATAAGCTTCTATAACACTCCATCTATCTCTGTCACACCAGTCAACCGTTGTCACCTCACCATCAATATACTCATTTTTTCCCTTATCACTACAAAACCTACCCCTGTGATGAACTCTAACACTGAAATCATCCATCCTGCCGTTATAAAAAGATGTTCAGACCAAAGAACAGAGTAACTAATCATTAAAAAATATAGACCACCTCAAAGTTATATTTTTCACTAAAACAGAACAGAAATCCCTCAATCCCTCAATGCAATAGAATCCTAACAGCAATCAACAGTGATTAAAAAAAAACCCTAAATCCTAACCATTCAGACATGCAGTAGCAAAATTGACTAGAATGGTGGCCTACCTCGTCAGAAACCTTAATCAGAATGGCGCTATCCACGTTTGAATGGTTGATAACTGAATACTATCCCAAACTCCTCCCTCAGTCTCGACGGCGTCACAACATGCGCCGTCCTGCACGTCGCTGTGGCGGACTGTAGTTGACGGTGCGACGTCTAACCACCCACCAACCTTCCTCCTGTGACTCTGTTTCTCTGGCGATGTTCCTTACTGGCAAAGGGAAGACAAACGGGTTATGTTTGAAAAAGGATGCCAATTGGTTTACTTGGTATAACTCAGCCATGGGTATTTTGGGGGTTTCACATTTCTTGCCACATCACACACTATACTTTGCCATATCACTAACGTCTGTGAGTAATTTAAACGGCGTCAACTTAAAGGATAAAATTGATGCAAATCGAAAACTTTTGGGATAAAATTGAAACAAATTGAAACTTAGGGGTAATTTTGAAACTTTTAATAAACTTCAGGGACAAAAAATATACTTTACCCTTACAAAATTATATTTTGTATAAGAATCTAATTATAAACTTTAAAATGTAGGGACTAATTTATAATTTTAGTAAAAATATAAAGATTAGTGATGTAATTTAATCTTTAAATAACAATTAATAAAGATTTAATTGTGAAAATTTAATTATAATTTTTTAAATTTAAAAATTTAATTAAAAATTTGATCAAATTATAAAGGTTAATAAAATAATTAAATTTTATTGTTTTTTTTTTTTGGTATTATAAATTTTATTGTTATTGTTGTTGTGGTTGTTTGATAGATCACATGTTTTTCTCGAGCATAATGAAACCATTACTGCCCCAAGCCTTGTAATTTATTTGGGAGTAAAGTACCAATCCGGTCCCTGTCCATTTCCCAAAATGACAAGACGATCCTTAACCAAAAACACGTTCCATTACGGTCCCTGACCCTATACTCCGTCTGCCAATCCGGTCCTTTTGTCAGTTTTTCGGTGAAAACTTGACGAAAATTGCTGATGTGTCAGGTTAAAAAATGGACAGGGACCTAGTTGTCTCTAAATTTAAATTGGTTAGGGATTTATTTGTCCGTATTATTCTTTAAATAATATTTTTTAATTATTTTTTATTTATTATATTAATATTCTTTTTTTAATAAATAAGTACAAACTAATTAATAAATTATTCAAATTTAAAAATATCCTTTATTATAAAACTAAATAAATAATTTTTAAATATATAAATAATTTTAACATTAAAATTCAGTTAATACATTAATAATAATAACTCTATGATATACTATTAGTATTATGATCTAGCTAATTTTTACAATAAAGTGAAAACTAATGAACACATTATTTAATATATAGTAAACTTTTTTTGACTAATAACAAATTTAATTTTTTATCTCTTTAAACTAAATTAATAATTCTATTTGATATCTTTACACTAAAATACACTATGAGTAGGCTACTAATACTAAATGAAATAAAACATAATAGAATTATTAATTTAGTTTAAAGAGATAAAAAATTAAATTTGTTACTAGTAAAAAAAGTTTACTATATATCAAATAATGTGTTCATTATTTATAATACTAATAGTATATCATAGGGTTATTATCACCAATGGATCCACTCCTATAGGTGTGGGAGCAAGCGCCCCCCCTACAGTTTGAAATTTTATTGAGTAGTATATAATAATAATATTTATTTGCCTCCATTAAATTATTAAATTTGACCCCACAATAATTTTTTATTCAACTTTCGACACTTGATAATCAATTTGAGAACTTCATATTAGATTTCCGTTATAATAATCAATTTTTAAATTTAAATAAGATTAGTGTTCTTTTTTAGAAATCTGCTCAAAAGAATATTATCTATCTATTTGTGTTTCTTCTTTTGAAATTAGTTTTAGTTTTTTTTTTTCATAATAACTACACTAATTGAATGAATTTTTTCAACTATGAATATCATCAAGAGCTAATTGTATAAAAGTTGAGTTCTAAATGATTGTTTAACGACATATACAAAAAAAGGACATTTTTTGTGACTAAAAAAAGGGACATTTTGATTATATTGTCAAGGTTTCAAAATATGAAATATAAAAAATTAAATTTTAAATTATGTGTTATTATTTAAATTACTATTTTCGTATTTTAATTTGTAATTAGATATCTTGAAACCTAATCATATTTTATAATAATAAAATATAATTATAACAACAATTATGCTACGTAAATATAAAATAATCACTTGTACAGAATAAATCTTAAAATACAAATTTTGAAATACAAAATACACATTAAAAATAATTTAATATATGTATTTATACTCAAATTTATAGTAGATAATTTGATAGCTAATTTTTTATGTAAACGTAATATTTTTATTATAAAAATTATTATCATGTTATATATATTTCGTCCCCCACTATCAAAATTTTTTAGATCCGTCACTAGTTATTATTATTAGTGTATTAACTGAATTTTAATGTTTATTATTTATATATTTAAAAATTATATTTAAAAATTATTTATTTGGTTTCATAATAAATGATATTTTTAAATTTGAATAATTTATTAATTAGTTTGTACTTTTTTATTAAAAAAAATATTAATATAATGAATAAAAATATAATTACAAATATTGTTTAAAGAATAATAAAGACAAATAAACCCCTAACCAATTTAAATTTAGAGACAATTAGGTCCCTGTCCATTTTTTAACCTGACACATCAGCAATTTTCGTCAAGTTTTCACCGAAAAATTGACAGAAGGACCGAATTGGCAGACGAAATACAGGGTTAGGGACCATAATGGAACGTATTTTTGGTTAAAGATCGTCTTGTCATTTTGGAAAATAGACAGGACCGAGTTGGTATTTACTCTTTATTTGGTATATACGTCCAATTCATAAAATTGATAAAAAAAAATCAATAGAACCCAATTAAAACGGGACTGGAGTCTGGAGACCTTTCATTAGTATGGGGAGTGTTGGAAACAGCGGAGTAAGGACTATTTCCGTAGGGTTAGCAAACTCCTTCAAACTTAGACAACAGCGAGAGTGCGAATCACTAAAATGTTGTCATCCTCAACCTCAACGATCACTTTCATTTTTAGGTATTCTTTTCTCCAAATCCCTAATTTTGTTGCCTTCCCTTCCTCTTCATCTTCATTCTCATCCCTTCACTCTCATTCTGTGCCCCCATCCACTCGCCAAGTTGATGAAGCTGTTGATTCCTTCACTCGCATGCTCTCTATGCGTCGCCCTCCATCCATCATCCAATTCACCAAGATTTTGGGATCTCTTGCCAAGACCAACCATTTCTCCACCGCCATTTCCCTTTTTCAGCAATTGCAAGCCAGGGGAATCGCTCCCGACTTATTTACTTTGAGCATCGTAATTAATTGTTGTTGCGGCATGGGTCGTATGACACTTGCTTTCTCTGTATTGGCCAAGATTTTCAGAATGGATTATCAACCTGATACGGTAACATTGACAACAATCCTGAAAGGTCTCTGTCTCTGTGGTAGTGTTGAAAAAGCAGTGTGCTTTCATGACAGAGTGCTGGCTCATGGATTTCACTTCGACCAAGTCACTTATGGGACCTTGATCAATGGCCTCTGTAAGACCGGACACACATCAGCTGCTATTAAAGTGTTGAGAAACATCCCACGGTATGGCATTGCTCCTAATGTCTTAATGTACAACGCAATTATTGATAGCCTCTGCAAGGATACACTTGTAAGTCAGGCTTTTCATTTATACTCTGAGATGCTTGCTAAGGGAATTTCTCCTAGTGTTATCACATACAGTTCTCTCATTTTTGGATTGTGTCTTGAGGGTCAATATAAGGAAGCCATTGATTTGTTAAGTGATATGATGCTTAGAAATATTACTCCAAATGTTCGTACCTATAGTATTTTGATCGATGGGCTATGCAAGGAAGGAAAGATCAAAGATGCTAAGAGTGTATTGGCTGTAATGGCAAAACATGGTGTGAAACCAGATGTAGTTACTTATACCAGCTTAATGGATGGATATTGTTTGGTTAATGAGGTAAATAAGGCAAAATATATATTCAACACAATGGCCCAAAGTAGAGTTTCACTCGATGTTCAAAGTTACAGTATCATGATTAATGGCTTCTGCAAAAGTAAAATGGTCGATGAAGCCTTGAATCTCTTTGAAGAAATGCATCGCAAGAACTTGGTTCCAGACACGGTAACTTACAGCACTCTTATTGATGGCTTGAGCAAATCAAAGAGAATCTCCCGTGCTTTGGAGCTTCTTATCGAGATGCATCATAGAGGTCAACCCGCTAATGTAGTCACTTACAATTCGTTGTTGGATGGGATGTTCAAAAACCAACAACCTAACGAGGCATTTATGTTATTCAATCAAATGAAAGAGTGTGCCATTGATCCAAATATATTCACTTACAATATACTTATAGATGGCCTATGCAAAAGTGGAAGACTTATAGATGCAAAAGAGATTTTTCAAGATCTTTCCGTTAAAGGCTATCGTCCAAATGTGAGGACATACAATATTATGATCAATGGGCTTTGCAAAGAGGGCTTGTTTGAAGAAGCATTGGCACTCTTGTCAAAAATGGAAGGCAATGGTTGCTTACCAGATGCTGTAACTTTTGAAACTATTATTAGTGCTTTGTTTGAAAAAGATGAGAATGACATGGCGGAGAAACTTCTTCGGGAAATGGTTGCTAGAGGCTTATTGAATTGATAAAAGAAGGTAAGATACATCAACTCAAATTGATATTACATCTCCTTGTTGCTGAATATGTATCATAGTTTTGTAAATTCTGTGTCTGTTGGGTCAGAGGACTTTGGCAATGCCATGACATCAATATAATTTTGCACTTTCTATTTTTGCAATTGCTATCATCCTTTTTAATTCCACTACTTTATTGATTCTTTAGATTATATTCCTAGTTATAGCTTACAGATTTTATTTTTGGGAGTTAATTACTATTTTTCTGGATTTAATTAGGTTGATTGTTGATTTTTTTTCTGGGTTAATTAGTTGTTTTCTGAGTTGATTTTCTTCGCTGTTCATTCATTGTTGTTAACAGAGCTAGATTGTTGGTGTTTTGTTCTGATCTCTGCTCTCTGCCACTGTGAGTTCTTGGGTTTTTGAATTATTTTTTATATTTTGTTAATTCACTATATGAATTGTTTGTTGGAAGATTGTTAGTTCAATTGTCTTGTTAAATATATGAATCGATGGCTTGATGCAGAGTTCTTCTGCTTTTCAGTTTTTTTTTATTTTGTTAATTATATGAATTAATCTTTCTGTAATTTTGAATTTGCTTAATATAAATTTGATATAAGTTCAATATAGTAGAAAGTAGAAACAGATATTACAGTTAAAAACATGAATGACTAATATATTTCTAGTCATGAGAACTCGATACCTAAGTGTTTTTCTTCTCTACCACCTCAATACATCAAATCTATTAAAATCTTTGGTTACATTATCTTCCAAATAGCTATCTATCTCATTCTTATTGAGTTTACTCGACTTTATTTTCTTTGTTTGCTTCCATTTTCTCAAAGGATCTTTAATCATATCGCTATCATTTTCACTTATTTTTAAACTAAAATTTGGTTCGATATCTGAAGAAAAATTTGCATTTTGAGTGTTCGCTAATTTTGCCTCCAATTCCTAATTTTCCCTGCACATATCCTTCCAATTCCTAATTTTCGATCATCGTTCAATCATAATTTCTCTCCAAATAATGTTTTGGGTAAAGTATATCTTTTGTCCTTGAAGTTTGACAAAAGTTTTAAAAATACCCTTAAGTTTTATTTTGTTTCAATTTTGTCCTAAAAGTTTTCGATTTGCATCAAATATACCCTTAACGGCTAATTTTTTAAAAAATTTAAGATCAATTCAACAACAATTTCATAAGAACAACCCTCAACATAAGCAAATCAAGCATAAGTTTTATGCATTATTGTTAGATTGGTTTTAAATTTTTTGAAAATTTACCCGTCTAGGGTATATTTGATGTAAATCGAAAACTTTTGGAACAAAATTGAAACAAAATAAAACTTAGGGGTATTTTTGAAACTTTTGCCAAATTTCAAGGATAAAAAGTATACTTTACCCTAATTTTTTTTTATCACCATCATTCAACGATGGTGAACACTTTCAGTACTCCAATAATAGTACTACACCTGAATGATGAACACTTTCAGGACTCCAATAATAGTACTACACCTCCAGCATCTTCGTACCTTTTTTTGTTCTTTTCAAATTTAATACGCATGCTTTACTTTAAAATTTAAGTGAACTATCAATATGATCCCTATCCATTTTTCAGAATGATAATGTGACCCCTTAAAAAAAATACGATCCACTTTGGTCTCTATTCTTTATTTCGTGAGACAACGCGGTACTGTTTTTCTGTTAATTTTGAACGGAAAATACTGACGTGTCAAATTTAAAAATGAATAGAGACTTAATTGTCTCTAAATTTAAATTAGTTAGGAGTTTATTTGTCCTTATCTTTTAAACGATATTTTTTTAAATTATTTTTTTATTCATTATATTAATATTCTTTTTCAATAAATTATTGAATATATAATATAATAAATACAAACTAATTAATAAATTATTCAAATTTAAAAATATCATTTATTATGAAACTAAATAAATAATTTTAAAATATAATTTTTAAATATATAAATAATAAACATTAAAATACGGTTAATACATGAATAATGACCGTATGACATTAGGGTTATTAATTTAATGCAAAGATATCAAATAGAATTATTAATTTAATTTAAAGAGATAAAAAATTAAATTTGTTATTATACAGAAAATTTTATTATATATCAAATAATATATTTATTTGTTTTCACCTTATTGTGAAAATTATCTAGATCATAATACTTGATTTTGAGTAAAATATATGTAAATTTAATTGAATTTTAATATATGTAAAATTTTAACCAATCTGCATTATTCTTATATTGATAAATCTCCATCGATCTATAGCCTTATAACAATATGTATTATTAATATTGTTACGGTGGGTAACCGGAGATTGATGGGCCGGATGGCGTTGGTTGGCCCAAACGGGTGAAGGAGGTGGCTTTCGAGTGGACCTGGTACTTGGTGCTCCTTCGTCCGACTTGTACGTAAGAAAGAATGGGGGGTGGTACCTGCAAAGACACTCCGATGCCTAAGTTAGCAAGAGTGTGAGCAGGGCTAGAGAGTATTGGAACTTAGTGATACCTGAATGGTGTCAGTGTATTTATAGTGGTGAACCAATAACCACCGCTGAAGTAGTGCCACCTTTTTAGGTGGATAACCGTTCCCATATCTTAGGGAGGTTAAGATATGGCTCTATGAAGTGGTTAGAGGGTTTCTAGGGTCAGTTACTCATTCGAATGAGTGTTATCTGCCAGCTAACCCTCGTATCCGACTTCTTTGGAATAGGTCGTGTTCAATACCGACTTCTGGGATGAAGGCTGATACTGGATGGAGGGCCAACCCTTTGGGTGGGGCGCCTTTGCTTGGATCCTGGGCCCTATTTATTGGGTCAGGGTATGAACAGTGCCCCTACTCGAGCCCAATTCTTTTAAGAGTTGGGTTCGAGTATTCAACTCGGGGTCTTGGCCGACTTGCGAGAGGACCGACGTGATGATTGAGAACCGGCGTGATTTTTCTTTGACCTTTCGGTTCTGACGGTTACGTCTAATCAAGCGTCGTGTCCGTTGAGTATGCGTAGGGATTTAATGGCCTTGGTAACGGTGCACCTTTATTAAGAGTTGCCCCAGTTTTACCATTATGCCCCTAACGTCTTTATAAATACTTTCCCTCTCTTTCGTTGTTTCGTTTCTGCAATCTTTCAAATTTCCCTTGTATTTGTTCGTACTGCGTTCTTGCGTTTCGAAGGCTTTTGCTTCCTCCAGTCTTGATTTCAGACTTTAAAGGTTAGCTTTTTCCCTTTCTGTAACATGCGTTCTATTTGCGTGCTTTTATCTTGTAGGTAGATTTGGTTTGTAGGCTTTAGTTCCGTACCCCTTCCCTTAGAGACTGTGTGTTGATTTTCCTTTTCTTTTGTAGGTTTCTTGTCACCCTTTTTTAAGAAAAGAAATGGCTTCCGTAGATGCTCTCTCCCAGTGGGTTGATGTTACGGTCCTAGGGGAGGAGCCCTCATTTGATACTGAATTTATCATCCACCTACGCACTCACTATAGAATTTGTACTTCTGAAGAAGATGAGCCGAAGTACGAGTTGATAGTCCCGGGTCCAGAAGACCGGGTTTGTTTCGGGAGGGCCGACGAGACGGCCCCTCATTTCTTTTTTATGTATGAGAGTATGATTACTCGTTTGGGCATTTTTCTCCCCTTTTCAGAGTTTGAAATGTCTGTGTTGCGTCATTGCCGGGTTGCCCCCACCCAGCTTCACCCCAACTCTTGGGGTTTTTTTAAAATTTACCAATTTATTAGCCAGGCTTTAGAGTTTTCGACTTCTCTGAGAATTTTCTTCTATCTCTTCCATATGACCAAGCCCTTCAGTGGGTTAAATAATAAACAACAGTGGGTGTCCTTCCGTGCCATTCAAGGTCGGAGGCTCTTTACCCTTTTTGACGAATCCTTTCATGATTTCAAAAACTATTTTTTCAAAGTTCAAGCAGTAGAGGGTCACCACCCCTTTTTCCTGGATGATGATTCTTCTCCCCGGTTCCCTTTATATTGGCTAGAGGCCTCTCCCTGCGAGAAATATGGTCTGGACGACCTGGATGAGGTGGAGGCGGCCATTGTGGGGTTCCTCCGAGAAGTGTGGGGGAGGGCCCCATATTTGGATACTAAAAAGTTTCTCCAGGGGTCGCCGACCTTTGTCCAGTCACAACTAGGTAGCCTTTTGCGCTTTTCGTTTATCTCCGACTTGCAATTTCTTTTACCGACTTGTCTGATTTTTAGCTGCCAATTTGTTTTTGCAGAGATGGCAAAGAAAAATGCTCAAGAGTCTTTCCAGAGGGTTCAGGAAGCCAAAGCGAAGTCTCGTGCCAGATCTGGTGGTGCTAGGGTGGCTGTCTCTCCTTCTCCTCCTCCTCGGAATGTTGGGACTTCCTCCCAACCTATTGTGATTTCTTCCTATGCCTCCTCTCTGCCACCCCCTTCCGCCCGACCTACTCCCGAACCAGAGCTAAAGAAGCGCAAGACCTTGGAGTCCGGCGCTTCTGGTGAGGCGGACGCTCTTGCGTTCGTCCGAAAGAACATCTATCCTCATGCTCGTATGAGTATGGATGATGTTTCTGTTCGGCATTACCTCACCACTGTGGTTGAGGAAAGTCTCAAGACGGCGGGGGTTTGCGGCAAACTCTTGGATATATTTGAGAAGACTCCTATCAGCTCTTTAGGGACGACCTCGAGGGTCGAGGAGCTAGAGGGTAGGCTTCGCATATATCAGGAGCATGAGAGGGAGTTGGAGGGGAAGGTCGCCAAACTGAAGGAGGAGAGGGACAGCCTCCGAGAGAAGGGGTAGAAGTTGCAAGCCCAATGCAACATGGAGGTAGATTTGAGGAAAGCAGCGCAAGCCAGCTACAATAGTTTATTTGCTGATCTTGTGTCTGTAAAGAACGACTTGCTGAATGCTCGGAAGGCCTACACCGAGTTGGAGGACTCTATTGCGGATGGTGCTGATGAGGCCTGGAGGATTTTCAAGGAACAAGTCGGAGTTATTGCTCCTGACTTGGACCTTTCTCCTTTGGACCCTGATAAGATTGTTATTGATGGTGCCATCGTGGATCCTCCTGTCCCCATAGTGGAGTCTGAGTCTGATTTAAAGACTCGGGGGCAGAGGATCGTAGAGTCCCCTCCTCGCTCTAAGGACACTCCGAGTTTCTCTACCATTCTTCCGACTTCCTCTTCGACTCCTGCTCCTGGCGTTCCCCCTGACTCTTATGCGCGCATGCTTTTTCTGTTCGTGGTTCTTTTGATTCTTTTCTAGAAAAACCTTTTCTTTGGGGCTTGCCTGCTTTTCTGAATCTCCTTGATCTTCAAGGTAGCTTTACAATTTTCCTTGGTTTTTCCTATCTCTTTTTGTTATTCCTAGTACTCAATTTCGTTTTATTGAGCCTTTCGTGACTTAGGCTACTTTTGCGATTCATTTTATTTTTACTCGGTGTCGCATTCCGACTCATGAGTCGGACCGCTCCCGAGTTTATCATGATCGACTTCTATGGCCTCTTTACGCCGATTTGTACCTCGTCGTTTTATCCTGACGACCATCTAGGTCGGTTCATGGGATTTTCACGTTTTGTCGAGCTTAAATCGGCGCGTTTCGTAGAAGGAGAATAAAAAAGGGAATTTAAAAGAGATATTTTAAATAACTAAAAGAGATCTTTATTAGTTGAGGAGGTACCTTATTGTAACTAAGGGCTTTTGATAATTTATTTCCCTTAGCCTCTACTATGATGCCTCGTTAAAAACCCTTCTCCAGAAAAACCCTTTGATTCTGGGAAAAAATCATGAAGCTGGGAAAAGAGTACATCAGGGAGTAGAGTTTTCTTTTAACTGTAGTACCTTTTCATATTACAAGCATGCCATGACCTTGGTAACTCGGTGCCGCCTAAGTCGGTCACCTTATAATAGCCCTTTCCTAAGACCTCCTTGACCTTGTATGGTCCTTTCCAATTAGCAGCGAGCTTTCCCTCCCCCGATTTGTTGACTCCAATGTCGTTTCTGATCAAGACTAAGTCGTCAGGGGTGAAACTCCTTCGAATGACTTTTTTGTTGTACCTTGTAGTCATCCTTTGTTTCAACGCTGCTTCTCTTATCTGAGCTTCTTCTCGAACTTCAGGGAGCAAGTCGAGCTCTTCTTTGTGCCCCTGTATGTTCCTGATCTCGTCGTGGAAAATCACTCTTGGGCTTTGCTCATTGACCTCTATTGGGATCATGGCTTCTACGCCATAGACTAGCCGGAAGGGTGTTTCTCCAGTGGCGGATTGGGGGGTTGTTCTGTAAGCCCATAGTACTTGTTGGAGCTCTTCAGCCCAAGCTCCTTTCGCATCTTGCAGCCTTTTCTTCAACCCTGCTAGTATGACTTTGTTGGCTGCTTCGGCTTGCCCATTGGCTTGTGGGTGTTCGACTGAGGTGAACTGGTGTTTGATGTTCATACTGGCTACTAGGCTTCTAAAGGTGGAGTCGGTGAACTGGGTTCCGTTATCTGTGGTAATGGAATAAGGTATCCCATACCTTGTGATTATGTTTTTGTAGAGGAACCTCCGACTTCTTTGTGCGGTGATGGTGGCCAGTGGTTCCGCTTCTATCCACTTTGTGAAATAATCTATTCCCACTATTAGGTATTTAACTTGTCCTGGCGCCTGGGGAAAAGGACCTAACAAATCCATTCCCCATTTTGCAAAGGGCCATGGAGACGTGATACTAATGAGCTCTTCTGGGGGAGCCACGTGGAAATTTGCATGCATCTGACATGGCTGGCATTTTTTCACAAATTCTGTGGCATCTTTCTGTAAGGTTGGCCAGTAGAATCCAGCTCGGATCACTTTCCTGGCCAATGACCTGGCTTCGAGATGGTTCCCGCAGATTCCACTATGTACCTCCTCCAACACCTCGGTGGCTCTTGAGGTCGGTACACACTTTAACAATGGTGTTGATATCCCCCTTCTATAGAGAACATTTTTCACCAAGGTATAGTGTTGTGCTTCCCTTCGGATTTTCTGGGCTTCTTTTTCCTCCTTAGGGAGGATGTCGAATTTTAGGTATTCGACTAAGGGGTTCATCCATCCGAGGTTTAATCCGACCACTTCAAAGACTTCTAGTGAGTCTTCCGTTTTTACCACTGAAGGTTCCTGGAGAGTCTCTTGAATCAGGCTTCTGTTATTTCCTCCCGGCTTGGTACTTGCTAGCTTGGATAGGGCGTCTGCTCTGCTGTTTAGATCCCGAGTTATGTGTTTCACCTCGGTTTCTGCAAAGCGCCCCAGGAGCTCCGAAGCTTTTTCCAAGTACCTTTTCATATTTGGGTCCTTTGCCTGATATTCCCCATTTATTTGGAAGGTCACCACTTGGGAGTCGCTGTATACCATCACCTTTATAGCACCGACCTCTTCTGCCAGCTTCAATCCTGCGATCAAGGCTTCGTATTCTGCCTGATTATTTGAAGCTGGGAATTCAAACTTGAGGGAAACCTCTATCTGGGTTCCCCTTTCATCTACCAGTATTATGCCTGCGCCGCTTCCTGTTTTATTGGAGGATCCATCCACGTAGAGTTCCCAGGTAGTCGGTTTGTCCTCTTGGTCCCCTGCATATTCTGCAATGAAGTCGGCGAGGCACTGGGCTTTAATCGCCGTCCGAGTTTCGTACTTCAAGTCGAACTCGGAGAGCTCTATTGCCCATTGGACCATTCTTCCTGCAATATCCGTCTTTTGGAGGATTTGCTTCATGGGTTGGTTCGTGCGGACTCTTATTGTGTGAGCCTGAAAGTAAGGCCGTAACCTTCGAGAGGCTGTTACTAAGGAGTAGGCAAACTTTTCTAATTTGTGATACCTTAGCTCAGGGCCCTGTAGAACTTTACTGATGAAATAGATTGGGTGTTGACTGACCTCGTCTTCTCTTATCAAGGCTGCTGAGACAGCCTTGTCTGCCACGGATAGGTATAGGACGAGGTCTTTTCCGGCTATAGGTCGAGTCAAGATAGGAGGTTGGCTTAAAAACCTTTTGAACTCCTGGAACGCCTCCTCGCATTCGGGAGTCCACTCAAACGGGTGCCCCTTTTTCAGTAGGGAGAACAGTGGAAGGGATCTTAATGCTGATCCTGCCAAAAATCTGGAGAGAGCTGCTAGTCGGCCGTTCAGCTGTTGGACTTCTCTCAAACAAGTCGGGCTTTTCATCTCTAGGATAGCTCTACACTTGTCGGGATTGGCTTCGATCCCTCTTTGTGTTAGCATGAATCCTAGAAATTTTCCTGCCTCTACTGCGAAGGCGCACTTTGCAGGATTTAGTCTCATCCCGTGCAACCTTATGGTGTCAAAGACTTGTGAGAGATCGGACAAGAGGTCGACCTCCTTCTTGGTCTTTACCAACATATCGTCGACGTATGCTTCCATTAAGTTCCCTAAGTGAGGGGAAAAACACCTTATTCATCAGCCTCTGATATGTGGCCCCTGCATTTTTCAATCCAAATGGCATGACCACGTAGCAAAAGTTAGCTCTGGACGTGATGAATGATGTTTTTTCCTGGTCTGGTTCATACATCGGGATTTGGTTATATCCTGAGTAGGCGTCCATGAACGACAAGTATTGATACCCCGAGCTAGAGTCTACTAGGGCATCAATGCTTGGTAGTGGATAAGGGTCCTTGGGACATGCCTTATTTAAGTCGGTATAGTCGACGCACATTCTCCATTTACCATTTTGTTTTTTGACTAGCACTACGTTGGCTAGCTATGTTGGATACTTGACTTCTCTGATGAAACCGGCTTCTAGGAGCGCTTGCACTTGTTCCTCTACTATTAGAGCTCGCTCTGAGCCGAGTTTGCGTCTTCGTTGTTGTACAGGCCGAGATCCCGAGTAGACCGAAAGCTTGTGGGACATGAGCTCGGGGTCTATCCCAGGCATGTCGGAGGCCTTCCAGGCGAAGAGATCGGAATTATCTCTTAGAAGCTTGGTCAACCCTTGTCTTAGGGTTTCCCTTAGGTTGGCTCCTATGTGAGTATTTTTCCCTTCCTCTTCGCCGACCTGAATCTCCTCGGTTTTTCCCCCGGGTTGGGGTCGCAGCTCTTCTTTAATCCTTGCTCCACTGAGCTCTATTGTGTGAACTTCTTTGCCTTTTCCTCTCAGGTTTAGGCTTTCATTGTAGCATTTTCTTGCTAGCTTCTGATCTCCCCTCACCGTTGCTATCCCTGCTGAGGTCGGGAATTTCATGCAAAGGTGGGGCGTCGATACCACCGCTCCGAGTCGATTAAGGGTAGCTCTGCCGATTAAAGCATTATAGGCCGACCCCACGTCGATGACTATAAAGTCTATACTCAGAGTCTTTGTCTTCTCTCCCTTTCCAAAGGTGGTGTGGAGGGGCAAAAATCCTAGTGGCTTTATTGGCGTATCGCCTAACCCGTACAAGGTGTCGGGGTAGGCTCTTAACTCTTTCTCGTCTAATCCTAGTTTGTCGAAAGCGGGCTTGAAGAGGATGTCTGCTGAGCTTCCCTGGTCTACTAGTGTTCTGTGTAGATGGGCATTTGCCAGGATCATGGTAATTACCACTGGGTCATCGTGCCCAGGGATTACTCCTCGCCCGTCTTCCTTTGTGAATGAAATGGTCGGAAGGTCGGAGGACCCCTCTTCGACCTGATAAACTCTCTTGAGATGTCTTTTACGAGAGGATTTTGTGAGTCCCCCTCCCGCAAACCCTCCTGAGATCATATGGATATGTCTCTCCGGAGTTTGTGGTGGTGGGTCTCTTCTATCCGTATCTTCTCGCTTTCTTTTTCCATGACTGTCCGACCTTTCTATGAGATATCTGTCAAGCCGACCATCTCTGGCCAGCTTTTCTATCACATTTTTAAGGTCGTAACAGTCGTTTGTAGAGTGCCCATATATCTTATGGTACTCACAGTAATCACCGCGACTCCCCCCTTTTTTATTTTTAATGGGTCTGGGGGGAGGCAGCCTTTCAGTATTGCAAATTTCTCTGTATACATCCACTACAGGAACTTTCAATGGAGTATAAGAGTGATATTTTCTTGGCCTATCGAGGCCAAGCTCTTCCTTCTTCTTCGCTTCCCTCTCCCTTTCTTTCGTCTAGGGAGGGTGCCCGAGTCGCAAACTCGGGTCTCTTAGCCTAGCGTTTTCTTCCATATTGATGTACTTTTTAGCTCTTTCCTGTACATCATTTAAAGAGGCGGGGTGTCTTTTTGATATGGACTGTGAGAAGGGACCTTCTCTAAGACCATTGACTAGCCCCATGATGACTGCTTCGGTGGGCAGGTCTTGAATCTCCAAACATGCTTTGTTGAACCTTTCCATATAGGCCCGTAAGGACTCCCCGACCTCCTGTTTTATTCCCAAGAGACTTGGTGCATGCTTTACTTTGTCCTTCTGGATGGAGAACCTCATTAAGAATTTTCTTGAGAGGTCTTCAAAACTGGTAATTGACCTCGGAGGGAGGCTGTCGAACCACTTCATCGCTGCTTTTGACAAGGTTGTCGGGAAAGCTTTGCATCGCGTAGCGTCAGAAGCGTCGGTCAGATACATCCGACTTTTAAAGTTGCTCAGATGATGCTTTGGATCGGTGGTTCCATCGTAGAGGTCCATATCGGGGCTTCTAAAGTTTCTCGGAACTTTTGCCCTCATTATGTCCTCGCTAAACGGATCTTTTTCTCCTAAGGGGGAATGTTCTCTATCGTCGTGGGAATTCCGACCTTTGAGGGAGGATTCTAACTTTAAGAGTTTTCTTTCTAACTCTTTTTGTCGCTCCATCTCCTCTTTTAGGTTCTTTTCAGCTTCCCTTTGTCGTTCCCGCTCCTGTTCTAGCTGCTCGAGGCGGCTATGGATTAATCCCATAAGCTCACTAGCGTGGGAGGGTCCTTCTTTTTCTGATTCGCGCCCCTCCGAGGAGTTCACCTTCGGATTTTTGATTCCGGAGGTGCCTTCCCTATGTTGATCATTGGCTTCCTGGTGGAGGGTCTGATCTATCTCATTGTTTCCAGTGTTCAAATTCTCTTGTTCGGAATCTGTCTCCACATGACCCTCTTCAGGGGATCTTTCCGCCATCACTGGTTGATCTCTCGGGTCCCCGGCAACGGCGCCAATGTTACGGTGGGTAACCGGAGATTGATGGGCCGGATGGCGTTGGTTGGCCCAAACGAGTGAAGGAGGTGGCTTTCGAGTGGACCTGGTACTTGGTGCTCCTTCGTCCGACTTGTACGTGAGAAAGAATGGGGGGTGGTACCTGCAAAGACACTCCGATGCCTAAGTTAGCAAGAGTGTGAGCAGGGCTAGAGAGTATTGGAACTTAGTGATACCTGAATGGTGTCAGTGTATTTATAGTGGTGAACCAATAACCACCGCTGAAGTAGTGCCACCTTTTTAGGTGGATAACCGTTCCCATATCTTAGGGAGGTTAAGATATGGCTCTATGAAGTGGTTAGAGGGTTTCTAGGGTCAGTTACTCATTCGAATGAGTGTTATCTGCCAGCTAACCCTCGTATCCGACTTCTTTGGAATAGGTCGTGTTCAATACCGACTTCTGGGATGAAGGCTGATACTGGATGGAGGGCCAACCCTTTGGGTGGGGCGCCTTTGCTTGGATCCTGGGCCCTATTTATTGGGTCAGGGTATAAACAAATATTATTGATGCTTTGAGTTTGTTGAGTTTATAAATGGTCTTCATAATATATATATATATATATATATATATATATATATATATATATATATATATATATATATATATATCATTTAGTATTAGTAGCCTACTCCTAATATATTTTAGGCAAAAATATCAAATAGAATTATTAATTTAGTTTAGAGAGATAAAAAATTAAAGTTGTTATTACTCAAAAAAAATTATTATATATCAAATAATATGTTCATTAGTTTTTAATTTATTGTGAAAATTATCTAGATCATAATACTAATAGTATATCATAGGATTATTATTATTAATATATTAATCGTATTTTAATATTTATTATTTATATATTTAAAAATTATATTTGAGAATTATTTATTTAGTTTCATAATAAATAATATTTTTAAATTTGAATGATTTATTATTTAGTTTGTATTTATTATACCATATATTCAATAATTTATTGAAAAAGAATATTCATATAATGAATAAAAAAATAATTTGAAAAAGATATCGTTTAGAAAATATGGACAGATAAACTCCTAACCAATTTAAATTTAGAGACAATTAGGTGCTTGTTCATTTTTAAATCTGACACGTAGCATTTTTCGTTCAGAGTTGATGGAGAAAAAGTCATAGGAATTGCGTCGTGTCAAGAAATAAAGAACAGGGACCGAAGTGGATTATTTTTTTCTTAAGAGGTCGCGTTGTCATTCTGAGAAACGGACATGACTAGATTGATAATTCACTCTTAAAATTATTTGTTTGGTAAATTTTTATTTCAAAAGTCAATTACATTATTTTTTGTCAACGTGACTTACTCAGCCATCATAACCTATACATGTTATGTAATTTTTGTCATTGTAGTACAAATTCTATATTATTATTTTTATCGTATTTGTTATGTATATAAAGGTATTTAAGTAAATTTTTTTTATAAAAAATTCACATTTATGTAGAGCAGGTATTTTAATTTCTGTCTCCCGTTTGTATTTATTGGCGGGGTGAATCCTCATCTCCATAAAAATTTTGCGCGCAGATACCCGTTAGCCTTCAGTCACGAATAATCCCAACAAATATTTACGGATACAAGTTTTTTTGGCCGAATATACAACCGTATAACGATTTAACTAGTTAGATTGTTATAGAATTCATATTTAAGAATACTATCTTCTTCCAATTCTGCAGAATCTATTCTGCTTTCTTTGTCTCAAAAAATGTTAATATATTGAAGATACTATAATATGGCAAAATGATCAAAGAATTATAAAATCATTGAATTGCTCTATGATAGCTCTAAGTATGTGTTTTGGTTGCAATTGATGACGTGAAATCTCATAATATATTCTCATCGAAGCAAGCAAGCCCCCATCCCAATAATAATAATAATAATAATAATAATAAAATTTTAGCATCAAATAAACAAAGATTCATATACATGAATTTTGTTGGACTATTAATCTAAAATAGATCAGAATAGCAGCCAACAAAATAAAAATTCTTGGAACACCAAAACGAATGAGTCTTGTTGCACTTGATAACAACTAATCAATATCTAATTAGAAATTTTTATCTAATATAAGAATTTAATTATAAGTTGATTTGTCAATATTGTTTGATAGCTTTTTTAATATAAATAAACAATTATCAAGAGGCATAAACAAAAATTAACTCTAATTAATTGTTAGAGTATAAATATTGTCTAAGTATAAATTTCTTAGTATGTTATTTCTTAACATAATATTAAATATTTTTAGTCTTTCACTTTACCCGAAAAAATATATAGAATTGGACAAAATTTTACAAATAGGTATATATTAAATGTACCAGCAAAATTATAGCAAGTGTGATGCTAACCACTTCAAACACACTAATTTAGCCTATTTTAATATTATATTACTCAACAAATTCTCTAAACCATAAATTTTAAAATTATCTATGGACACTATACTTTTCTTAGAGTAACATGTCCCTTCTTTATTATTATTATTATTATTATTATTATTATTATTATTATTATTATTATTATTATTGTATTGGTATTTATAATTTCATCAAATTTTTACTTAGATTTTTATAATTTAAAAGTTTATAATTAAATTCATATACTAGATTAAAATTTTCAATGAGATCATCTCTATTTTTTTGGTTAAAAAATACTGTTTGTTTTAAAAGTAAATATTTTAGAATTGTTATATTTTTTTAAATAATGATTAATAAAGATTTAATTATAAATTTTTATTTAATATAAAAATTTAATTTTATAATTTTTAAATTTTAAAGATTTAATTAAAAATTTAATTGAATTATAAGGACTAATAAAATAATTAAATTTTATTATTATTATTATTATTATTATTATTATTATTATTATTATTATTATTATTATTATTATTATTATTATTATTCGATGGATCACCTTTTTTCTCGAGCATGATGATTGATGAAATGAAACCATTACTCCCCCAAGCCTTATAATTTATTTGGTATCTAGGTCCAATTCAAAAGTTGATAAAAATAAAACGGGCGTCGAATCTGGAGACCTCCAATTATTATGGGTGTGTTTGGTAAACGCGTTGAGGAGAAAAGAAACACGTTTGAGTCTCTTGAAAGTTTTACCTTTATGTTTGGCAACTTTTATTCTTCTGAACGCAGAAGTGATTTTGCCTTTAAACTTACGTACAAGAGAAGATAAAATTTGTAGCTTCTGCATTTCACATTCACGGTGGTTGATTATCTTAGAAAATTAGGTGGAAATTTTATTTCTTTTTTACTATTCCTATCCTTCATTTTCTTCTATACAAAGGATACTAGTAACTATTACTATCACAGTTCTCTATAGTTCCTCCTACTTGTTCTTAGTTTCAATTTGTTTTCATAAAAATGGTTCAAATTTGTTTCAATCACTAGCAAAGTGAATATTTTAATTTTTTTTTATTATTTTTAGTACTCACTTTCATATTTTAATTTTTATATTTTTTATTATATTTTATATTTATAGGATAAAGATTTTTATATTATTTGTGTAGTATTTTAATTTCTCATGTTATATTTTTATATGAGTTTTTTTTATCATTTACTATACTATTTTTTATATGTATATTTTTTATGAAATTTTTTTTATTTTTGTTTGGCTTTGTTCATGTGATTTTTAATTTTTTTATTGTATTTTTTTTATTCATATGACAAATGTTGTTGATTTTTGTATTGTGCTCTAATTTTTAGATATTTTATTAATTTTATGATATTTTTATTATTTTTGGTTCATATGAATTTTTTTTTTATCCTTTACTGCATTGTATTTATGTTGTGTATGAATTTTTTTTATTTTTTTATTTTATTTTATTCATATGAATTTTATTTACCTTTTGTTGTATTTTTTTTGTTCATATGATATATGTTGTTGGTTTTATGAAATTTTTATTATTTTTTATCTGTATTAATTTTTTTTTATTCTTTGATATACTCTATTTTTGTTTTGTATTAATTTTTTTATTTTTTATTCTGATTTTATAAAATTTGTAATTGTAATTATTATATACTACATTTATTATCAAAATTTTATAATATAAATTATGATCTTATAAAAAAAGACAAAATAAATAAAAACTAATTATAAGTAACAATAGAGTCATAGATAATGAAAAATAGTTGATACAACAAAGGAAATTGATTATAGTCTAAAATAATACTAAATTAAAGAGGACTGATATTACTAAAAAAATTATAGAATATTTTCTTTTTGTTTGATATTATAAAATTTATAGTACTCTTTTCCATATTTTTATTTTTTATTGTATTTATTTTATTTATATGATAAATATTTTTTATATTATTTTTGTTAGCATTTTGATTTTGCATGTATATAAAAAAATTATTTAAATTGATGTCTCTTTTGGTAATTTTTTATCTAAAAGTAATTTTGAGTAGTATAATTCAAACAACATTTATTTTACTATAATCAATTTTAATATAAAGATTACAAAACATAAATCACGTTAACACAAACTTACTTTTTATCAAAATCAATTTTGCAAAATCAATTTTATACAAACTTCCGTTTGCAAACTGTAATCCAAACACACTATGTTATTAGGATTAAATCGGTGACAGGGGCACGGGTAGGAGCCGTAGGACTATTTCCGCAGGGTTAGCAAACTCCCTCAAACTTTGACAACAGCGAAAGTGCGAATCACTAAAATGTTGTCATCCTCAACCTCAAGGATCACTTTCATTTTTAGGTATTCTCTTCTCCAAATCCCTAATTTTGTTTCCTTCCCTTCCTCTTCATCCCTTCACTCTCATTCTGAGCCCCCATCCTTTCGCCAAGTTGATGAAGCTGTTCATTCCTTCACTCGCATGCTCTCTATGCGTCGTACTCCTCCCATCATCCAATTTAACAAGATTTTGGGATCCCTTTCCAAGACGAAGCATTTCCACGCCGCCGTTTCCCTTTTTCAGCAATTGCAAGTCAGGGGAATCGCCCCCAGCATAGTTACTTTGAACATCTTAATCAATTGTTGTTGCGCCATGAGTCATATGAAGCTTGCTTTCTCTGCTTTCGCTAAGATTTTCAGGATGGGTTTTCAGCCTGATACCGTAACCTTGACAACAATCCTGAAAGGCCTCTGTCTCTGTGGTAATATTGAAAAAGCACTGCACTTTCATGCCACAATGTTGGCTTATGGATTTCACTTCGACCAAGTCACTTATGGGACCTTGATCAATGGGCTTTGTAAGACCGGACACACATCAGCTGCTATTCAAGTGTTGAGAAAGATCCCACGGTATGGCATTGCTCCTGACGTCTTCATGTACAGCGCAATTATTGATAGCCTCTGCAAGGTTACACTTGTAAGTGAGGCTTTTTATTTATACTCTGAAATGCTTGCTAGGGGAATTTCTCCAGATGTTATCACATACAGTTCTCTCATTTTTGGATTGTGTCTTGAAGGTCAATATAAGGAAGCCATTGATTTGTTAAGTGATATGGTGCTTAGAAACCTTACTCCTGATGTTAGTACCTATAGTATTTTGATCGATGGGCTATGCAAGGAAGGAAAGATCAAAGATGCAAAAAATGTGTTGGCTGTGATGACAAAACATGGTGTGAAACCAAATGTGGTTACTTATAACAGCTTAATGGACGGATATTGTTTGGTTAATCAGGTAAATAAGGCAAAATATGTATTCAACACAATGGCCCAAAGTAGAGTGTTACTTAATGTTCAAAGTTACAATATCATGATTAATGGCTTGTGCAAAAGTAAAATGGTTGATGAAGCCTTGAGTCTCTTTGAAAAAATGCGTAGTAAGTACTTGGATCCAAACACGGTAACTTACAACACTCTTATTGATGGCTTGAGCAAATCAAAGAGAATCTCTTGTGCTTTGGAGCTTCTTGTCAAGATGCACAAGAGAGGTCCACCCGCTAATGTAGTCACTTACAATTCCTTGTTGGATGGGATGTTCAATATCAAACAAGTTGACAAGGCACTTATGTTATTCAAGCAAATGAAAGAGAGTGGCATTGATCCAGATATATGCACGTACAATATACTTATTGATGGCCTATGCAAAGGTGGAAGACTTGTAGTTGCAAAAGAGATCTTTCAAGATCTTTCTGTGAAAGGCTATCCTCCAGATGTGAGGACATACAATATTATGATCAATGGGCTCTGTAGAGAGGGCTTGTTTAAAGAAGCATTGGCCCTGCTGTCGGAAATGGAACACAATGGTTGCTTACCAAATGCTGTGACTTTTGAAACTGTTATTCGTGCTTTGTTTGAAAAAGATGAGAATGACATGGCGGAGAAACTTCTTCGGGAAATGGTTGCTAGAGGCTTATTGAATTGATAAAAGAAGGTAAGATACATCAACTCGAATTGAAATTACATCTCATTGTTGCTGAATATGTATCATAGTTTTGTAAATTCTGTGTCTGTTGGGTCAGAGGACTTTGGCAATGCCATAACATTAATTAATTTTGTACTTTCGATTTTTGCAAATGCTATCATCCTTTTTCATTCCACTACATTATTGATTCTTTAGATGATATTCCTAGTTATAGCTTACAGATTTAGTGTTTAAGATCTCTTTATAGGAATAGAGTGTTCTTTACTGTTATTCTATGAGATCATGTATTTATCATGCTAAAATTAAGCAAAACTAAAAAGATTGAAAATTTTGTTTTGTTGTTTGTTGTTTGTTCTCTACTATTCTGTTGTGCAACTTATTTTTCCGTATCTTTATAGGTACCATATATATATATAAGGAAATTTAAGTAGGTAATAAGGATTTATTCTTAGGCTATATAGTTTACACTTCCATCTTAAAAATAAACCCACCTTCTAAAATGCATGTCCCCACTTTTCATCAACCTAAGCAACATCGAGTCAAGGTAACATGGTTTAGTTATCTCAAGATTTTTGGCCATTTTCTTAATTAATGCTACTCAGTTGTATTGCTTGGAAATTGCTTCTGCTGAAAATATGTACATTATGAATTACTTTTTCGGAGAATATTTTTCTGTTAATTCTTAGATAAATTACTCCATTATTTCTTGTGTAGACATTATTCCATTGTCTCTAAGTCTCTGTTTATTAGCATTTTAAAAAAAGTTATTCGCTTGGAGTTTTGTTATGGGGGTGTTAAAGTGAAACAATACAGAATTCTGAGTGTTCGCTAATTTTTCCTCCAAATACTAATTTTCCCTGCATATATCCTTCCACTTCCTAATTTTCGATCGTCATCATTCAATCATAATTTTTCTCTCCAAATAAATTTTTTTATCACCATCGTTCAACAATACACTTTCAGGGCTCCAATAATAGTACGATAGCTCCAGCATCTTTGTACTTGTTTTGTTCTTTTCAAATTTAATACTCATGCTTTACTTCAAAATTTTTTGTTCGATAAATTTTTATTTCAGAAGTCAATTACATTATGTTTTGTCAATGTGACTTATTCAGCCCTCCATCTATGTTATTATTTTTATCGTATTTGTTATGTGCATAAGGGCATTTAAGTTAATTCTTCTTCGCAGGAATTTCACATGTTTCCGTTGAGCGGGTACCTCAATCCCTGTCTTCCATCCCCATTTATTGGGGGTTGGAGGGAAGGGAGGGGTCCTCATCCCCGTGGGGATTTTGCGAGTTCTGTTAAAACTCCGGATAATCTCAATAGATATCCATGGGTTCAAGGTTTTTGGCCATCCCTATATACAACATATAATGAACTAGTGATTCAACTATTCAGATTGTTATAGAATTCATATTCTAGAATACTATCTTCAATTCTGCAGAATCTATTCTGCTTTCTTTGCATAAAAAAAATGTTAATACATTGATAAAGATACTGTAATATGGCAAAATGATCAAAGAATTAAAGAATCATTGAATTGCTCTATGATAACTCTAAGTACATGCGTTTTGGTTGCAATTGATGAAATGAAATCTCAATATAATCTCATCAACCAAGCCCCCATCGCAAAAACAATAATAAAAAAAATTTCAGCATCAAATAAACAAAGATTCATATATATATAAATTTGGGCAATGTACTTAAATAAATAAAATGAGAGAATTCTTTATCTGATTATAACATTTGGAAATTCTTTACGTGAGTGTCTTGTTTTGTTTACTATGTAAATCGTGGGAGCTAACCACGGTTTCAATATATTCATAAATCGTGGGAGCCTTGGACGGATTTCAGTTGGAAAACTTTGAACATAAACCGTGACTGTTTACCACGGATTATGAAGGAAAATAGGTAGCCATAAACCGTGCTTGGTCACCACAGTTTATGAAAAAAAAAAAAAAAAGCTCTGAACATAAACCTCCCTTGCCTACCACATGCATAGAGAAGTATAAATACATAATTCGTCATCACGGATAGCATTTGTGCCAAACCAAAATTGTTGCACCTTGGTGGTTGAGAGAGTTGGAGGGAGAGGTTTGAAGGTTTTGGTGACATTTGAGTGGTGGAGCCATAGAGGACGAAGCTCGCATGTACCGGCTATATTAAATTATTAATTTTAGTTACACTTAAAAATGAATAATACTTTAAAAATAACTAAAAAAAATTCAAAAATCTTATGTGAAAATAAGTATAAATATCAGGATGGTCAATAAATAATTACCGAAGAATAAAAAGAGTAAAAAATAATTGTAAATTCTAAGAGTTGAAATAGTAAAAAGAATGAAAAAGAAAAAGTTGCATTTTTTTAAAAATGATATTATAAAATAATAAATTAAATTTTTTATTTATAATATTATTTAATTGATATATATCTAACTTTTTCTTCTTCATTCTTTTTACTATTTCAACTCTTAGAATTTAAATTATTTTTTACTCTTTTTATTCTTTGGTAATTATTTATTGACTATCCTGATATTTATACTTATTTTCACATAATATTTTATGTACATGTTGATTCACATGAGATTTTTGAATTTTTTTAGTTATTTTTAAAGTATTATTCATTTTGAAGTGTAACTAAAATTAATAATTTAATATAGCCAGTACATGCGAGGTTCATTCTCTATGGCTCCACCACCCAAATATCACCAAAACTTTCAAACCTTCGAACCTCTCTCTCCAATTCTCTCAACCACCAAGGTACAACAATTTTGGTTTGGCACAAATGCTATCCGTGATGACGGATTATGTATTTATACTTCTCTATGCATAAACCGTGGTAGGCAGTAGAGGTTTATGTTCAGAGTTTTTTTTTTTTTCATAAACCGTGGAGACCAAGTACGGTTTATAGCTACCTATTTTCCTTCATAATCCGTGGTGAGCAGCCACGGTTTATGTTCAAAGTTTTCCAGCTGAAATCCGTTCAAGGTTCCCACAGTTAATGAACATATTGAAACCGTAGTTAACTCCCACGGTTACATAATAAACAAAACAAGACACTCACGTAAAGACAGTTTATAATCAAATTTTTCCAGCTGAAATCCGTCCAAGGCTCCCACAGTTTATGAACATGTTGAAACCGTAGTTAGCTCCCACGGTTTACATAATAAACAAAACAAGACACTCACGTAAGGAGTTTTTAAATGTTGCAATCAGGTAAAGAATTCTCTCATTTTATTTATTTAAGTATATTGTCCAAATCTAAAATAAAGCAGCAGCCAACAAAGCAAAAAAGCTTGGAACACCAAAACGAATATGTCTTGTTGCAGTTGATGATTCAGCAGGGGACCAAACATTTTAGGGTCTAACTTTATATCTGAAACCAGCAAATCTAGTTTGAATTTTTGTAAATTATTGGATAAATTTATTCACTACTATGCATTAATAAAAAAGTATAGATATATTTATCACTTTGTATTTGTATCTGTAAGTACTCTTATAATTCTAACATTTAAGTTAAGTTCTAATTCTATTTCTAATGTTTGATGTTTATTTTCCAAACATATTTATTTGGTTCTAATGATTTAAAAATAAAAGTAACAGAACAATAAAAGAAATAAGAAGGCAATAATAGAGAGAAAATAATATTTTTGGAAAAAATTTTAATTTCGACCAAAAGATTAAAATAGAATGAAATAAAATATTTGTAAAAAAAGAATTTTTAAGTGTTAGGAACTAAATTAAAATGTAACCGAAACTTTAAAGTCCAAAATAATATTTTTATCTTGTATAAATTATCCATAAAAAATTTGTGCTAATTTTTCGTCATCTATTTTAAGAGGATTTAGTTGTTTTCAAATCTAAAAGGATGATATTTTTCTATTTTTTTAGAAATAGTTTTGAAAATTTACTTTAGATAAATATATTTGTCATAAATAAATTACTTCAAAATTGCTTAAATTTTATTTAACTTGTTCAACAAATATTTCAAAATTTCATTGTTTTTTTTCAGACATGAAAATTTCAATGCTTCAAACACAATAGTATTGGTTGATGATTTGCCTGATAGGCTGATACTGGTGGGCTTTTTACTGCAATGAAAATAAAGCAGCAAGTTGAAACCAAGCCATCCATTAAGTGAACAAAATTTGAAGAATACAAATTATAGACATTATGTTATTGGAAAAATATAGGTAAATAATGAAAATATTAAACAATGTAAATAATAGATATATCGGATGTTTATTTTACTAGTGTATGGATGGTTATTTTAATATTAAAATTTAGAAGATTAATTTAAAGGTGTAGTGTGTTTTTATTTAATTGGTGGTTGTTTATATTGTTCAATCTCCCTAATATTCCCCTATGTTATTAATTCAAGGTTTCAACTACATTGTGCGAAAGCACAACACAAGTACACAACTCGGTGAACATTATAGAAGGTATATGTTGATTGGGTGAAAGCGAGGATAATATAATAGGGAACAATTCCACAAACTATAAAATGTTCATCTATTTGTTTTAATTTGTTTACTTAGTAGGTTTATAGCTATAATGGTTTTGTTCTCTTAATTTGATTATGGATCTTTCAATGGAAAATGCAATTTCTCGGTTGTTAAATTTTTAAACCAAGAAAAAAGATATAATAATAAAAATGTTACTATGAAAATAAAAGGAAAAAATTTATAAAAACAATCAATATTCCGATTTTCATGTGAAACAAGACAAATATTGCATTTGTTTAAAGATATCTGAGAGAGACTGAGAGAGAGAGATGAGAGAGAGAAAGAGAGGGGGTGGGAAACACCGGGAGGGGTAGGGTTAGGCAAATCAGTAGAGATCCGAGGGTTTGGAATCGAGAAGAGTGCTGTCGTTTGGAAAACGAATCGTTCTCAATTTTTGTAGATCATCTCCCGGATGATATATCAAAAAGGGAGCTGTACCACTTATTCAACTGGACTCGACGCATAAATGATATCTATCTTTCACGAAAACAAAAGCATGGTAAGATGTACGTGTTTGCATTCATCAAGTTTACAACAAAGGGTGGAGCTTTGAAGGCTATTGCAGAGATGAACAGAACGAGGCTAAGAGGGAAGATCATCTCAGTCAGAGAAGCGAGGTATCGACATAAGAATGACACGGAGTATAGTAAGGGGCTTCAAGAGGCGGGTGATGCCCAGAATGGTGTGAAAATTCAAACTCAACCTGAGGATAGCACGAGGTTTCTGAGGAAAAATGTGAAAGAGGTGAGAGAGCAGGGGAAAAAGAAAGATCCACATGGCAATGGATGGACGAAGAAGATAGAAATTCCAGTGGCAAAAGTAAACCTAGAATGGCTACAGAGGAGCCTCATAGGCGGGGCGACGAAGGCTATGAACCTCCCATCTCTGATGTCTATGATTAGGAAGAATCTGCCTCAAGTGGTGCATGTGCGAGAGCTAGGAGCGTATAAGGCTCTCATGACTTTTGATAGTGTATTGAGTGCAGAAGAAGCCTACACGTTCAAAATGAACAATATGTTGCAATTTTTCCACAACGTATGGAGATGGAATGAGGAGGAACGTAGTAAAACTCGAAGGGTCTGGTTAGAATGTTTCGGTGTTCTATTGCATACGTGGTCAGTGGAGACATTTAAGGTCATAGAAAGCCAATGGGGAGAAGTGATTGGATGTGACGAAGCCACTAAATCTTGCCTCTCATTTAGCGTTGGACGGGTACAAATTGATACTTGTATCATGGACGCCATCAACGAATGAATCCACGTCACAGTTGGCACTAGCGGGTTCGACGTTTTGGTTAAAGAGGTTGGTCGTGAGAGTTATAGTGGAGAGTGCAAATTTGAAGAGATAGGGAATCTTGGCCTCCCTAAAGCATGCGAGACGGTTGCGAGCAGCTCGAAGACCATGCTGCCAGTGGAAAGCATAAACCCGATGGCTGAGCTAGTGATGGTGGTGCCAAGGGAGGAAGAAAGTGACAAGGGTAGAGTCATAAATTTAGAAGAAATTTTGAATGAATGGATTAATTACAATCCAGTATAAATGTGTATAGAAAGGAAAACACCTGATTCGGAATCAGAGGAAAGTGAGGATATTATGGGATGTAATAATTTGAGTGTTAATGATGATGCATAAGAAAAAACACTGAGTTGGGCTTACAATAACAAGAAGCTGAAGCAAAACGGTACTTGGAAGGAAAAAGAAATCCAAAGCAAGCTTATTATGAAGCCCAACACGGTTTTTTGTGGAAGCTGCGCCAATAAAGTAGGTATAGGCCTCCTTCCTACAGCAGCTAGCCCAACTCGTGCTGGCCACACTGAAAACGCTGGAGGAGACGGGCTGGGTAATCCGGATTGGGCTGGTGCGCTCCAGACTGAAGCAACCCGGTTCCTGGTCTGTGCGCAGCGCTGCCACATCAACGTGAGGGGAGGTTCTCGCAGATGATTGGCGTGAAGAATGCGCAGGAAGTGGGCGCCACTGGATCCGGCGATGAGCGTCGTGTTGGTCATGGAGCTACCCGACCTGCAACGGCGGTAGAGACCTGCGACCAAGGACTATTGGTGTGCCCTCCCATGGAAGCTGACTCTCCACCTGGGCTCCGTCTAACACCGGCGATGGCGTCGCCGCGCTCCCTCATGGACGGCGAGCCTGACCCGGATGCAGAGCTGCGCTGCTTAGCACCTCGGGAGTCTGAAGCCGGTTCAAAGGTTGACTTGTTGAGGCTTACGGATGACACACCTAGGAACTGTTTGAACTTGATTGCTGAGGGAGTAGACAGAGACAGAGTCAGAGCTGAGCTTGCTGTGGACGATAGTGATGATAATATGGGAAATAGTGACGGGAAGGACAAGGAAAGGGAGGAAATGATGATGGAGAATAGGAGGACGTGGGAGCTGGCTGTTGAATTAGAGCTGTGCAGTATGACGAAGAAGATGATATCATGGCAATCCTTCAAGAACAGAACGAGGCCTTAGCTCAGAAGAGGAGGTTAGCAAAGAAGAAAGAGAAGGCACGATGATGCAGACCTAAAAATCCCAAAAAGGTGTGTAAAACAGTTTTAAAATGATTTTTAGCGCTTGGAATATTAGGGGGTTAAGGGGTGTTGGAAAGGTGAGTATGGTGAAAAATCTAAAAAAGAAGCAAAAATTGAATATGTTAGGATTGGTTGAAACTAAATTGCAAGTCATGACTAAGTTTGATGTAATCTGAATCCGGGGAAGCGATAATGTCGGGTGGGAGTTTGTAGGGTCGGAAGGCTCATCTGGGGGTCTGTTGTTAATGTGGGATGACATGCAATTTAAAATGAATAATTGTTACAAAGGGGAAAGATGGATATGTGTTGAAGGAGTGCTTCTAAAAAATGAGTTCAACTGTGCAATTTGTTTGGTATATGGTGCTCATACTAGAATGGAAAAACTGGCTATGTGGGAGGAACTGAGCTTTGTAGCTGGGTTATGCCAGGATCTGATATGTTATATAGGAGACTTTAATGAGATCATATAGGTTGGAGAAAGGAAAGGGCAGGACAGAATACCAGCGTCGGCAGCAGAGTTCAAAGATTGGGTCCAAGATATGCAACTAGTGGACTTACCGTTGAATGATCGGAAATTTACTTGGTTCAGAGGCCGCTCCTGCAGCCGCATTGATAGGGTCCTCATGAGTGTAGAATGGCTTGAGAAATTTCCGAAAATTCGATTAAAAGGTGGTTCGAGAGGTTCGTCTGATCACTGCCCAATTGTAGTGGAGGATTCCAAATTTAGAGATGGTCCACGTCCTTTTCGGAGTCTAGATTTGTGGTTTACACATGAGGGATTCTTAAGAATGGTTAGGGAGGAGTGGAGGAATATTGGAGAACTCGAGTTTACAAAAAATTTGAAGGCTTTAACTTTGCCTTTGGGGAGATTGCACAAGAACAAATTTGGTGACATGGATAAGAGGATTCAACGCTTTGAGGAGGAGATAAAGAAGCTAGATGAGATGGTTGGAAATGGAGTTTATGATGGTACAGTCGAGGCTAGAAGAAAGCTCTGGTAAGTTGTTGTAAGCAATGGTATGTGAGAAAAGAAATACACTGGAAGCAAATGTCGCGATCCAGGCATGCGAAGGACATGGATAAAAACACAAGGTACTTCCATCACTTGGCGTCGGAAAGAAGGAGGAATAACAGAATTGATGCTTTGGTCATAAACGGAAGACTGATAAGAAATCAAGCTCGGATCAAGATTACTATTAGAGAGTTCTACAAGGAATTGTATCTTCAGGAGAGATTGCCGGTTGTGAGGTTTAGGGATGGTCTGGTAAATCGGATTGATGAAGAAGATGCAGCAGCTTTGGAAAGGATCCCGACTATGGAGGAGATTAAAGCGGCAGTCTGGGACTGTGAGTCATCTAAAGCTCCAGGAAGCGATGGTTACAACATGAACTTCATTAAAAAGTGCTGGGATAACATTGGTGCAGAGTTCACGACAACTGTACTAGATTTTTTTCACTCATCAAGACTGCCTTCTGGCTCGAATATCACCTGGGTGGCCCTAGCACCAAAGTTCACTGGAGCCAAGGAGATTAAGGACCTCAGGCCGATTAGCATGGTTGGTTGCATTTATAAAGTAATCTCTAAAGTCTTGGTTCGAAGGATGAGAGCAGTGATGCCAGGTCTAGTAGGTGAGACGCAGAGTGCTTTTGTAAAGGGTCGAAAAATACATGATGGGGCACTTATCGCATGCGAAACAGTACAATGGTTAAAGATGAGGAAAAGAAAAGCAGCGATTATAAAATTGGACTTCCAGAAGGCGTATAACAGTGTTAAGTGGAGCTTCATAGATATTGTACTCCAGAAGATGGGGTTTGTTTGGAGGTGACGGGAATGGGTGAAAGAGTGTGTTGGTACAGCTTCAATGTCGATCTTGATAAATGGATTCTGACACACAAATCTCACTCCTTCATGAGTATTCCGTATAATCTCACGGTTGCGATACACTACCAAGTTTGTGGTACCTCCATTACACTAGCAACACAATAAACGAACACTAAAAAGAATACTCTTCCTTATAATAAAAATGGTACCGAGTTTTGCCTTATATATAGAGTAGCATTCAACACTTCCCCCCTCTCCCCCCCACGTGCTGACTCAGCACACCCCCCACTTTTTGATTCATCAGCCAATGACAGTTCGCCACGTGTAACACGCCTACCCCTGTGTTGACTCAGCACTCTCCCATGTGTTGCAAATCTATGCAACCAGACTTTGCCACGTGGCTATCACGTCCCCCCCCCCCCCCAACGTGCTGCATTCAACCCCCCTCCCCCATGTTGAATCTTTCATCTAACAGTTTCACCAATTTGTAAATACACTCACTGTACCCATTTTCAAATAAAATACCAATAATAAATCCATAACTAAATTTTTTAGCCCCATTACTATGCTAATGAAACTTTTTTTTTCTTTCATATGATGAACTGAGGTGGCATACTCTAGAGGAGACACATTTACCTAGTCTTGGATAACTTTTCTGCTTCGTTACAGAAGTTTTGTTTCCTCTATAGGATAATTAGTGAATTTTTTTTCTACGGATGGCCTCGAGGCCCTTTTTGTGTGTGTTTTTATAATTTTATTGATTGTTGTTACTATATTTTTTCTTTGCTTGTTTTGAATTTATTTTTTTTGAAATAATGTATATTAGAATCTCTTTGTGGGGTTTATTCATCAATACTCAGTTTTGGTCTTCTGCAGGTTTTCCATGATATGTCCAAGACTCTAAATAGTAGTAGCTATTCATGTTTAGAAATACATTTTACTAAAAAAAACATGTTTAGAAATACATGTTGTTGGATGAATTCACATTAAAAAAATTTATTGAGATTAACAGATTTAAAGAGCAGTCATTGTTTCTTAGTGAAAAATTATTATTTAGCATCCCTAATTTTAATGATAATAACTAATAGCTATGAGGTGCAATATTGTATTCGGTGATAATTTTTTATTTATTCCATTTAACCTTTTTTCAATGATAAGTTGATTTGTCAATATTATTTAATAAATTTTTTAATATAAATAAACAATTATCAAGAGGCATAAATAAAAATTAACTCTAATTAATTGTTAGAGCATGAATATTATCTAAGTATAAATTCTTTAGTATATTCTTTCCTAGCATAATATTAAATATTTTTTATCTTCTATTTTACCCAAAAAAATATGGATTTAGATTTTCTAATGTTTGAATTTTATTTTAGAGAGTAAAGTGGGATCTCTCACCATTTATTTTATAGATGGGATCAAAAATAAATATAAGAGAAAAACTATTCAAAAGTAGAAGATCACATTTTACCCTCTAAAATACAAATTTAAAATTTAGAGGATCCAAATTCAAAAAATATATAGTAGAATTAGATAAATTTTTACAAACAGGTATATATTAGGTGTACCAGCAAAATTATGGCAAGTATGATGTTAATTGCTAACCATTTCAAACATACCAATTCGACCTATTTTAACATTATATTACTCAACAAATTCTCTAAACCATAAATCTTAAAATTATTCGTTGATATTATACTTTTCTAAAGGTAACATGTCTCTTTATTGTTATTATTATTATTATATTTTTTGGGTGATTTAAATAAATTAAACAAAAAAAAAAAACCAAACAAATTGTTTAAATAGAGGGACAGTCTCATTTAAGACTATTCTTAAACTCCTTCTAAGGTGAAGAAAACTCCACATGAAAAAGTTGTAACTTCATCGTCATCTTTGTCATAGTGTCTACCACTATGTTTGCATCTTTCATAATCAAACGAAAGTCAACACGCCAGTTCCAATGTATGATATCTCTTATTTTGAGTACCAATGGATCAATAAACCCAAAACCATCTTGGTGATTAGTAACAAGATTAAACGCTTTCACACAATCCGTCTCACAAATAACATCTCGTTGACCCACATCCCAAGTTAAGAGATATCCTCTCCAAATAGCAAACAATTCCCCTCGAAGAATATTATTACTCTGAATAATTCCCAAACACCTCCTTTGCCAACTCCCATTACAATCTCTAATAACACAAACAAAACCAACACTATCACCCGAATCAAGATAACTAGCATCACAATTAATCTTGAAAGTACCAATGGATGGAGATTCTAAAAAACATTTAGAATAGAGGGAAGGAACATATGTTGTAATTCAAAAATATTCCTAAGCTCCTTTTTTGAAGTTAATGCCAGACAAATCACTTTTTTTGGAGGCCAAGTTTTATGAGGATTAAAGATGTCATTATTCCTTATTAGCCATATCCACCAAAGTCTCGAAGAGAGCCTGAACGGATATCTGCTATGATATAAGAATCAGTTCTTCAAATCTAAAAAATGACAAGAAATATCCAACCTCTGTCATACAAGCGGAGTTTTTAGACAATCCCAAATACAATTAATTATATTTAATTATTTTATTAATATTTATAATTTCATTACATTTTTAATTAAATCTTTATAGTTTAAAGTTTGTAATTGAATCTATATACTAGATTAAAACTTTCAATTAGATCATCTCTTTTTCTGTTAAAAGATACTATTTGTTTTTAAAAGTAAATATTTTAGAATTATTAATTTTTTTTAAATAACAACTAATAAAGATCTAATTACAATTTTTTTTATCTAATATAAGAATTTAATTATAATTTTTTAAACTCTAAAGTAATAATAGGTCTGTGTCCTCTGATAATTGCCAAATGGGACCTTAGTGTAACTACATGCTTTTCTCTCTACCTCAAGCGCCTCTCTTTTGTATGCGTGATCAGTTCTGATATTTTGCACGTATTTAGTTTTGTTGCTAAGCATTTGTTTGGCATTGCAATATATTCATTTTTTATGACATGTTGCAGGCTGAGTGGATGGTGCCTGAAGTGTTAAGAAATGAACCTTCAAATAAAAAGTAAGCTCGGTTATCATTGGTTTTCGTTATTAAATTTTTTTTTATTTTGCTTGTGGAGGAGGATTTCATAGTCTGTGTTCCTCTCTGACCTGAATCATCTGGCATAGGAAAAAATAAGTTGGAATTTTTATTACATATAAGTGTTGTTCTTTGGCTTCCTTGTCTCGTCGTTCTTCTCATTGGTTTTGCCACCCTTTTGAGGCATTCATAATTTTATGATTATAACAAGTGGTGATTGAATATCCAGGTGCAATGTTTATAGCTTTGGAGTCATATTATGGGAGCTCTCTACTTTGCAACAGCCCTGGAGTGGAATGAATCCGATGCAAGTTATGGGTGCTGTCAGTTTCCAGCATTGTTGCCTACTTGCCTTGTCATTCCAGATGATATGGACCCTACTATCACGGATATTATCAAGCAATGCTGGCAGACGTGAGTGTACTCTTCAATCATTTTATCCTTATTCTAAGATATCAGAACTCTTGCTTATAGTATTAAACCACTCTTCCACCTTAGCCCATGACAACAATAAAGACGTTTTACGGCCCACAAATTCAGCCCAACAGAATACACAAATTAAATTATAATTTAGTCTTTATCTTATCTTATAGTTATCTTTATCTATATCTTATCTTTATCTAATTTTATCTTTCATAGGCCAATACTCTATATATACTTAGTTTTACCTTCATAGTTTACAATTCATTCAATCAACAATCAATAAAATTTCTTCATCTTTTTCTTTCACAATTCTTTTATTTTCCTATTCTTTCACAATTTTATTATGGTATCAGAGCTCCTCTTGAGCTCTGCTGACATCCATGGATCAAGGAGAAAGGGCACACCAGCAACTTCATTCGGAGTCTCTTTTGGACCTTTCGTCAGCCCAACACTTTTCTTTCATGGCACTTCCTTTCAATGAAGAAGCTCGTCCTTCAAACCAACTTGAACTTCTGCCAAGTCCAACTACTCATTATCTTTGTTCTTTCAATACATTTTCTACTGTTAACAATTCTTCAAATCGAGATTCATTCTTGAATACTTGGATCATTGATTCTGGTGCCACAGATCACATTGCATCAAATTTGTCTTGGTTTATTTCTTACACACAAATTTCTCCTATTATTGTTCATTTACCAAATGGTTCTCAAACTACTATTTCTTATAAAGGCATCGTTCAATTTTCACCATCCTTGGTTCTTCATGATGTTCTTTATTTACCTCATTTCAACTTTAATATTATCTCTGTTTCAAAAATTACTTCAGCACTCATATGTGAACTCACTTTTTCATCTTCTTCTTGCACTCTACAGAGCAACAATTTGGGGACAATTGATTTGGCCAGAATGAGAGAGGGATTATGTGTCTTTGAACCTAATTTCGGTAAGAATTCATCCACTACACACTCCATAAATTCCATCCAATCTCCACCCATTACACCTTCCAATATATGGCATTTTCGTTTAGGACACCTTTCTGGGCAAAGACTTAATCATTTACATAAACAATTTCCTTTTATCTCTATGCATCATGACGAGACTTGTGACATTTGTCATCTTTCTAAACAAAAGAAACTTTCTTTTTCTCAAAGTTTTAACAAAGTCAATGCAAGTTTTGATTTATTACACTTTGATATTTGGAGTCCGTTTCGACAAAATTCTATTCATAATCATAAATATTTTTTTACTATTGTTGATGATTTTAGCCGCTTTACATGGGTTACTTTATTAAAATCAAAAGGAGAAGTACAGAATCAAATAAAAAATTTTATTACTTTAATTGAAACACAATTCAACTCCAAAGTCAAAACTATTCGTTCTGATAATGGACCAGAATTTATTTTACCTGATTTTTATGCTTCAAAGGGCATTATTCATCAACGTAGTTGTATTGAAACTCCTCAACAAAATGGAAGGGTAGAACGCAAGCATCAACATATTTTGAATATAGCTCGTGCTCTTATGTTTCAATCTAATTTACCATCATCTTTTTGGTCTTATGCTGTTAGACATGCTGTTTATTTACTTAATAGAGTTCCATCATCCGCAATTAATTTTAAAACACCATTTGAGATTTTATTCAATCTTCCACCAAATTATCATGACATTAAAGTTTTTGGATGCTTATGTTTTGTTTCTACCCAAATGGCAAATAGATCAAAATTTGATCCAAGAGCCAAAAAGGCTGTATTTATTGGCTTTCAATCTGGTTTTAAAGGGTATATTGTTTATGTTTTAGAAGATAAAAGAATTGAGATTTCTAGAAACGTAATTTTTTATGAAAAGATCTTGCCCTTAGTCACAAAAAATGTCCAATTCCAGACACTTAACCCAACATTGCCAAACACACCTTCTCAAAAACAAGATTCAGTTAGTCTTCCAGTTGAACCCTCACCTATACCCATTGACCCAACTCCACCTAGTTCTTTATTTTCTCCAACAACCTCTCCTTCTTCCTCACTATCGTTTCCTAACCAAGTTGAACCCATGACCACCGAATCCCTTTCAACACTAGACACCAGCCCACCGTCACCTTCTCATCCACCGTCACCTTCTTCACCACCTGAGCAACCCCATCCTCGTCATTCCGACCGGCCTCACCGACCTCCAGCATATCTCTCTGATTACTTGTGTAATTCCTCTCTCATCTCTACAAATCAATCTCCCTCAAAGTGCAAGTATCCTTTATCTTCAGTCATGTCTTTTTCTTCTCTTTCATCTTCACATAAAAAGTTTCTTTTATCTCTACATTCTGACGTTGAGCCAAAGTCTTTTAAGGACGCCAATCAACACTCTAATTGGCGTAGTGCTATGAAAGATGAGTTGGATGCTCTTGAGCTGAACAAAACTTGGCGTCTTGTTGATTGCCCTGCAGGGGTTAAGCCGGTTGGCTGTAAATGGGTCTATCGCATCAAACGCAAGCCTGATGGTTCAGTTGATCGATATAAAGCACGCCTTGTGGCTAAAGGGTTCACTCAAACTGAAGGTGTTGATTTCTTGGAAACTTTCTCCCCTGTTGTCAAGCCTGCCACTATCAGATTAGTTTTGGCATTGGCCTCTATGAAGCATTGGCCTATACATCAGTTGGATGTCAATAATGCTTTCTTACATGGGGATCTTTCTGAGGATGTTTATATGACTCTGCCACCCAGATTTATATCTCCTCAACCGAATCAATGCTGTAAGCTACTAAAGTCACTGTATGGTTTACGACAATCTAGCGTATGTGGTATGACAAACTTTCTCATCTTTTGCTATCTCATGGATATCAGCAGACCTCATCTGATTATAGTTTATTTGTCAAATTCATTGGTGATCAAATTTCTATCATTTTAGTCTATGTTGACGACATTGTTCTCACTGGTAATTCTATTTCTGAACTTGCTGCCATTAAGTCTATTTTACATCAACACTTCCGAATTAAAGACTTGGGCCCATTAAAATATTTTTTGGGTATTGAAGTTGCTCAATCAGAGAAGGGAATTTGCTTATCTCAGAGAAAATATTGCCTTGATCTTTTGGAGGATTCTGGTTTATTAGGTGCTAAACCTGCCTCTGTTCCAATGGATAGTACCACAAGACTATATCAAGATCAAAGTCCCTTGCTATCCGACCCTTTTGTATATCGTCATTTGGTTGGCTGTCTTATCTATCTCACCACTACTCGACCGGACATCATGTATGCCACTCAACAATTAAGTCAATTCATGGCATCTCCTACTGAATCTCATCTTCAAGCTGCCAAGCATGTGTTACGATATCTGAAAACTAGTCCCGGCAAAGGACTTTTCTTTCCAAGGGAATCAGAAATTCAGCTTCTCGGCTTCAGTGACTCTGATTGGGCCAGATGTCCTGACACTCGGTGATCTTTAACAGGTTATTGTTTCTTCTTAGGCAGTTCTTTAGTCTCTTGGAAGACCAAGAAACAAACCACCGTTGCCCGCTCTTCCACGAAAGCAGAATATCGTGCACTTGCCAACACAACTTGTGAACTTCAATGGATACTAAATGTGTTACAATTTTTACGCATCTCTCCTATTCGCCCACCAGTTTTATATTGTGATAATCACAGTGCTCTTCATATTGCTGCTAACCCGGTTTTTCATGAACGGACCAAACATTTAGAGGTTGATTGTCACTTGGTTCGACAAAAAGCTCAAGCTGGAGTGATGAAACTTCTCCCAATTCCCTCTTCTGGGCAACTAGCTGACATCTTCACCAAGCCTTTGTCTCCTCAACCCTTCCATCTTAATCTGAATAAGCTTAGTGTTCTTGACATCTTTCATCCTCCAGCTTGCGGGGGCGTATTAAACCACTCTTCCACCTTAGCCCATGACAACAATAAAGACGTCTCACGGCCCACAAATTCAGCCCAACAGAATACACAAATTAAATTATAATTTAGTCTTTATCTTATCTTATAGTTATCTTTATCTATATCTTATCTTTATCTAATTTTATCTTTCATAGGCCAATACTCTATATATACTTAGTTTTACCTTCATAGTTTACAATTCATTCAATCAACAATCAATAAAATTTCTTCATCTTTTTCTTTCACAATTCTTTTATTTTCCTATTCTTTCACAATTTTATTATATAGCATTCTGAAAACCAATTGTTCTATGGGATATGAATAATCACATGAAAGGAAACACACATTTGATCTTGCCAAGGTACAGTTTTGTTTCAATATAACCATTTTTTTAATAAAAAATCCTTATAAAGTGCAAGCTACTGAAGCTAGTTTCAAAAAACCCCTGTAATGACAACTCGTTTTCTCTTTAAGATTTTTATGCATAATAGGGACTTAATTATACAATTTTTAAACTAGAAGACTTGGTTAAAAACTAGGGACTTGAGGAGTTGTATAGTATTTTCGCTCATTCAGTCCTATAGGCTATAAAGCTATGATTCTTTTCAGTCTTGACCCTTTCCTTCTTTTTTTTTTAATTTCTTTCTTCTCAGTTATTTTTAATTTTTTTTAGTGGAGTCATTATCAGTTTGTACCATTTGTTTGTGTACACAATTCTTTGTAATTTTGCTGTAATCAATTCTAAATTTTGATGTGCATAAATTATGAAATGTTGCAGTTGTAGCTTGAATGGAAAAAAAAATTGATAGTGCGTGGAAATTGTTTGGTGCTGTAAATGCAAATTGAATAAGCTTTTTATTCTTTTTTTGTTTTTCATTTCTTTATTTGAATGAGTCCAAGACTCCAAGTGTTATGTCTAAGGTTTGGTTTGGTAAAATTTTTTAAAAAGGTGTTTTTCATTTAAAAGCATAAATTTTTTATTTTGCATTTGGTATATAAGAAAGATTATGTATTTATATTTATAAATTTTAAAAGATAAAAGTATTTTTAAAAGCATTTAAGATGAAATTTTTCAAAAATAATTTTGTATATTAAAATTAAAAAATCTAATATAATCTTATACATTAATTGATATCTAAATATAATTTTTATATTAATGTATATTATAATATTTTTTAAATTTTAAAAATTATTTTACTAAATGCTATTATTACTTGTATTTATTGAAAATTAGTTTTAATTTAATTTATTAAATATAAATATTATAATTTTTAAAATGTTATATTTAAAATTCAATTTCTATAAATTACTTTTAAAAAGTAAAAATTTTATTAAACAAATCCTAACTTCTTCACCTTTCTTGCTAAAAAAAATAATATTATTTATATTTTTATCAAACTCGTAAAAATAATATCTTTTGGTTTAAATTTGGTGAAAAAAAATATAAAAGTGCTTTAGTATTTTATTATATACATATATTTAATACGTGATGTTATATTTGTAAAAATAATATGAATAGTTATTTAAAATATAAAATAATTTATATTTTCTGTATATTAAAATTAAATACTTTTTATCTTTTAAAATAACTTTTTTATCAGATTAAACATAAATTTTTGTAAGTTTAGTCAACATTTTTTTTTCTTTTAGAAAAGTATTTGAAAAGCCAATTCAAACAGATTAATTATAATAATAAAAGAAAAGAGTAAATATTTAAATTGGTCCTTAAAAATTATTCGATCTCCAAATTGATTCCAAAAAAATAAAATTAATCAGAATTGTCCTCAAAAGATTTAAAAATAGTCACGTTAGTCCTTTCGTCTATTATTTGACAAATCACATTAACATTTGCTTATCTGGCGGTTAATGTCACATGTCAACAAAAGTTTCAAAGGCGTCGTTTTCTTTGATCACCCTTTTCAACCATTTTTCATTACTGTCTATTCCATCCTTCTTCTCAAAACAGAATATCTCTCTAATCCAATCCTTCGTCTTTGGTTCTCACCTCCAGTAAAAAAGGATGTTTGGCTTTGTGACGTTTATTGATCCACAAACTGCTAAAATCATTTTAGACAAAGGGAATCCCATTATGTTCGTGGGTCTCGGGTGCTTGTTAAACCTTACCTGGAGAAGTTAAAGGTTATTGAAAGGTACTTCCTTATTTAATGTTCCTTCGGTTAATTTACATTTTCAGCTCGGAATTGAATGCTTAAACTCGGATTTAAGCTTGAAATGTGGGTAAAATTGCACTTGACATTAGAAAGGGTTCTTATTATAATTTGATTGTTTATTGGTATAAATGTATCAATATCCGGTTATCTTAAGGTTAATTTAAAAAAATTTACATATGATAATAGTATATATTAATTAATTTACTTTCGTCCTTTGGGTATAAATGAAATTTAGTAATTTAATTTTATCCTTTGATCATATTAGTTATGTTGACATATACCTCTTTTTCAAAAAATTTTTCATATCAACTCTAATTTGGTTGAAGGAATTATGCTGATAGAATTCAGTACTCTATGTGTTACTCACCTCACCACATAGACATGGATTCTGAAATGAACTCAAGTGAGTATCATATTATCTTGTTTGGAATCTACATTACTTGTCCTGTTCATATGACTTGTTCTATGATTATTCTCTCATTAGTCACTAAAATAACCATTTTCAATTTTTTTTGTAGTTCCAAGAAGTTGTGGGAATGCTAAATCTCTTAGAAGACAACTTATGGAAGAGTAGGAGCAGGCTCTAGAACTAGTATAAATACAAAAGAGACGTTTGGCAGTGTTGCAGTTTGTCCAAAATTCTGTGTCTACTTCACCCCATTTTCGCTTCTCCACGAATGGAATGAGAGTTTCAAAAGGTATGTAGTAGTAATATGAAGTGCATTTATTTATTATGAGTATATTCTTTGTATCATTTTTTATAAGGCTACTTTACATTTTTCAGATCATTTCAATTTCAACTTTTAACCTCAAGAATCTTTCAAAAATACAGAAAGAAATATAGACTTTAAATAGGCCAAGGCCAAAGGCATCAACTTTCTTTTGATACACTATACAGTATCAAGTAGCTTTGAAGTTTAGTCAAAATCTTTGGCTTTTAAGATGAAGGTAACAGGAGGATTATACGTTATTAGCAGGACTATATATTATATTATGCATAGTTTTCAACTATATTGTATCTTTGTCTAGACTTTGGCCAACTAAACGCTGCCTATGATGTAGTACAACAACAATTTTGGCCTCTGCAGAATCAATTTGTTGCTACAACAACAATGGCATTTAATGAGAATAAGGGATTAGGGTTTATTCTCTTTAGGAATAATTTGACAAAAATGTTTAAACATCATTCTGCACCAACCTGTCATGACACACTAACGGCTACATAAGCAAAATTTAACATTGTTACTGATGGAATGAACGGAGGAGAGATGAATGGACTAACGTAACCATTTTTAAATCTTTTGGAGACAATTCTGATTAATTTTATCTCGGGAACCAATTTGAAAATTGGGTAATTTTTCAGGGACCAATTTGAATATTTATTCAAAGAAAAAATATACTATTTTCAATTTGTTTTTTTTAATTAATGTTATAAAATAGACTTACATTAAATTATTTTTATATAAAATTAAGTTAAAATTTGTTAGATAATAATTTAGTTAAATTTATTAAATTATTTAATAATTTTTAAATATTATTTTTATATAAAAATATTTACATGTAAGTTATTATCTATAAAATATAATTTTTATCAGTTTTTTTAAGTGAAATAAAAGAAGTAAAGAAAATGTGATATAATAAAAGGCTATTGCTATGCTAATGAAACTTTATTTTTTTTCTTCACATGATGAACTGAGATAGCATACTCTAGAATAGATATATTTACCTAATCTTGGACAGCTTTTCTACTTCGTTACAGAAGTTTTATTTCCTCTGTAGGATAAATAATTAGTGAAGTTTTTCTACGGATGGGCCTCGAGACCCTTTTTGTGTATTTTTAAATTTTATTGATTGTTGTTACTATATTTTTGTGAGATTTTTTTGGAATGATGTATATTAGAATCTCTTTTGAAGGGGGAGGGGTTTTGAGAGGGGGGGAAGATATTTATCAGGACTCAGATTTAGTCTTTTTCAGGTTTTTCATTGTATGTCCAAGACTCCAAATAGTAGTAGCTATTAGCTTCAGTTCGGGTAAACAACTTAATTAATTTTTTTTTGAAAAAATAGCTTAAATAATAAATGACTATATTAAAAGTAGCTTATAAATAAGTTATTTTGTGTTTGAATTTTTAATTGAGCTAATACTCAAAATCGTCCCCGAGATACCTCGATCTCCATATTAGTCCCCGAAAGATAAAGTTAATCAAAAGAGTCCCCGAAAGTTACACGAGTTAATCAGGTTCGTCCTTCCGTCAATTTGCTTGATGACATGGCTAACGTCTGCTCACGTGGCACGTTAACTGCCATGCTGGCAGAGAAGGAATACGACGCCGTTTTGAGGGAATGTCCAGATAGACATGAATCGGCGTCGTTTCGTGGAGATAGTGGATTCAAAACGTTGCAGAGTGGATTTACCCTCTTCCATAACGAGTATCTCCACGTTTGACTCCAAATTGTTTCGTCTCTGTCAAGCCATGCCCTAACCCCTTCACGTTGCATTCGAACATCGCCATCCACGTTTGTCCTTGTTGGTTGACGATGAAAGCCGAGTAGCTGTTGGTACTGAGAAGAGCGGTCATCAGCTGTTAGCAACATTGTTTGTGGAAGAAGCAAGCGTGACGGTTAGAGGTAAGCATTAAAGTTTTTTCCATTTTTTTGAAGTCAGTTTGTAGCCTGATGTCGTAGGGGTGGCGTTCTGTATATCTCTGTCTGATTAGGGGTAGGGGTTTGTGTGAGTGTTGTTTAAGGTCAGAATGCATTGCTTTGAATGCCGTTGTGATGATATTGTGTTATGGGTGTTTGATGTTAATGGGAGTTAGTTTTCGTTGTTGCATGTTTGTTTTGGGGTTAGGGTTTCTTATGTTATGATTGAGAATAGGCAGTTACAATCTGTGTGGGCTTTTCTTATTTCTGCTTGTAGATGGAAGGTCCTCCGATGACCTTTGTGTTTCACCATGGGGGACTGTTTAAGAAGAATGCTGAAGGAGATATGGTATACGAACCCAATAATACAGAGGTGCTGATGGGGGTTGAAGGAGACACGCTTGACGTCTTCTTTGTAAGGGGTTATTATAGGGAGTTGGGTTACATTGAAGCTGGAAATTGTTGGTGGAAAGATCCTGGAGTTCCTCTTTCATCAGGGTTGAGAAGCTTAGTCACAGACGCAGACTTGGTTGCGATGTGCAAGGATTGCAGGAGAAACCACAATCTGATCAATATCTACCTGGAGCATTGTATCTCTCAGCCTTGTATAGTAGACCAGATTGAGGATGAAGTAGTGAATGTGGAAGCAGCAGGGTTGAAACAGGGGAAGTGCAGCTCCCAACCTGTGAAGAAACCCACAAGAATTGATCCTCAGTCCCAGAAGCAAACCTGTCACCCCAACAGAACAACCTCACAGCCCAAGTCACAGCCCAATCCTACAATGAAGCCCATATCTGAGCGCAATCAACCAAAGGTGAAGCCCATGTCTCAGCCCAATAAAGTAGCCCACAGCCCAAGAAGACAACATCTCAGCCCAAGAAGACAACTGCTCAGCCCATGAAGCCTGTTCCTCAGGCCAAGAAGACCAGTTATCAGGCCAAATCAGTCCCACCTCAATCAAATTCGTCATCAGAGGCAGGCAACAACTCACAAGGGGCAAAGGACAAACAAACTAGCAGTGGCTGCAGAGTCACAAGATCTGGAAGACAAGTGAAGGAAGCTCAACTCCAGGAAGATGACACTGACTCTCATGACTCTTATGAGAGTACTGAAGATGAACTGTATAGGCCTCCAAAGGTTGTAGGAGACAACCTCTATAGCAGTGAGAGTGACAGTGACTCTGGGAAGGGAAAAAGAAGTGGAAAAAGAGACAGCAGGTCTGAAGTCAGAGAAAAGCAGAAGCCCCCTAAGAAAAGACTAGCTGATAAAGAGATAGACACTGATGATTCCAACTATGAGGGGTCTGAAGATGAAGAAAGTTCTGAGTCTGGTATGTTAATTCCATTAGGGTTAGTTGTTTCGTAAATTATTAGGCAAATGTTAGGGTTTCTAATGTGTTAAACTTCTTTGTTACCAGATTTAGATGATAGTGATGCTGCCTCAGATGGTGACTCCTGGCATTCAGAGGATTCTGATAAGGTGTTGGAGTCTGATGAAGAAGCACCAGCTGTGTACCCTCAGTTCAATGAAAAAATAAAGTTTGGAGAGTTGAAATTCGAGGTCAGTATGGTATTTAAGTCAAAGGCTGAATTCATGCAAGCAACTAGGGATTATACAATCCAGTGGGGTAGAAATATTTTGTTTTCAAAAAATGACAAAGTTAGAGTTAGGGTTGTCTGCAAGTCTAAAGATTGTCCCTGGGTAGTTTACTGTGCATGTAATAAGCAAGATGGTTCTTGGCAAATTAAGACACTAGTAGATAATCACACTTGTCCAAGAAGGAGGAAAAACAGAGCTGCAACCTAAACCTGGACTCTGAGTAAACTAGTTCCTAAGCTTAGAAAACACCCAACCATGAAGCATCGAGAGGTTTATGACTGGTTTGTTAGAAAGTGCAACGTCTATCTCAATAGCACATGCATTACAAGAGCTTTGAAAGCCGCTAGGAAAATAGTTGAGGGTGATGAGATAGCTCAATATGGGTTGGTGTGGGACTATGTCAATGAGTTGCTGACTAGTAACCCCGGCTCCACAGTTCAAGTGTCTGTTATCCCCATGCCTGAGAGTCCTCCCCTGTTTGATCGCTTTTATGTTTGCCTTGATGCCTGCAAGAGGGGTTTTAAGGCTGGTTGCAGACCCTTAATTGGTCTTGATGGAGCGTTTCTGAAAACACTACATGGGGGTCAGATTTTAACAGCTTGTGGGCAGGATGCTAACAATCACATACTTGTGATTGCTTATGCCATAGTCAGTGTTGAAAACAAGGACAACTGGAAGTGGTTCCTTGAGTTACTGCACAATGACCTGGGAGACTACAGGGAGAACAAATGGTGCTTCATTTCAGACATGCAGAAGGTGAGCACTTTATTGATTCTGATAAGACAATACTGGGACTATTTTGATTAAATAAAGTAACATTGAGGGATGTATTTGATTTAATGAAGTTATCGTAGGGACGAATTTGACATGTTATCTTGTCGTGTCTGTTTCAACTTGCAGGGGTTAATACCAGCTGTTCAGGAAGTATTTCCCAGGGTACACCATCGATTCTGCGTCTGGCATTTATGGCGCAATTTCTCAAAACAGTGGTCTAGTACTGAACTGAAGGATATGGTTTGGGAATGTGCTCGGTCTAGGACAACAGTTGAATTCAACAGAAACATGAACAGAGTGAAGCTCATTAATCAAAAAGCATGGGAATATCTCGAGAAGTGGCCAAAAGATGCATGGACAAAGGCCCACTTCAGTGAACTGCCAAAGGTGGATAACATATGCAACAATGCTTGCGAGTCTTTCAACGCAAAAATCAAGCATGATAGGGGCAAGCCGATTCTGACATTAGCTGAGGAAGTAAGAAGAATCACCATGAAGAGTATTGTTGACAATCGGAAGAAGCTAGAGAATTATCAAGGGATTCTCCCCCCTGTTCAGCAGAGCAGACTTGAAGCCATGACAGCGTTGTCTAGCCACTGGGCTCCTCAATGGTCTGGTGATGAAAAAGAAGAACTGTATGAAGTTCATGGCTGGCCAACCAATATGGTGGTTGACTTGGGAAAGCATACGTGCAGCTGTCGTTTTTGGAAACTAACAGGTAAAAAATTCAACATTTAGTTACTATAATTTAATTTTATGCACGAGTTTAAAATAATGATTGGTTTCTCTATGTAAGGGATGCCGTGTATGCATGCAATCTCAGCTATACAGGATAAGAATGAAAAATGTGCTGAAGACTATTGTCACGACTGGTTGAAGATGGAAGCGTACAGGAAGACTTATTGCTTCAATGTGAATCCAGTGAAAGGTCAGGATCTGTGGGAAAAAACTCCACACCCAGCACCCGTCCCACCACCATTTAAGGCAAAGCCTGGAAGACCAACCAAGAAAAGGAGAAGAGACAAAGAGGAACAACCCACTGGATCAAAAACAAAGATGAAGAGGAAATACAACCCTATCAGATGCATGTATTGCAGTGAGATAGGACACAACAAGCGAAGCTGTGCAAAGAAGAAAGCTATCGAAGCTGAGGAGCATGCTAGGCAGCTGCAGCTGCAACTAGCTCTGGTTGCTCCTACTGCAGAAGGGGCTGCCCCTGAAGCAACCACTGTCCCAGCTGAACCTAATCCAGCTCGATCACCAACACAGACTCCGACAGTAATTGATGTTAGCCAGTGTGATAGTATACCACCAACCCAAGAAACACAACAGGTAATCTGCCATATGTGATTCATTTTAAACATTTGTTAGTTCATAAATCTCATTTCTTTAATAAGCTAAATCTAAATCTAGATGTACCATTAATTTGTGTAGGAACAACTCGCTGCTAGGCCATCGAAGTTAAAGGTCATTAAAGGGAAAGCCAGAATTCAGTCGTCTCCTAAAGCTACTGTAGCCGCACCAGTCGCTATCTCTGCTGAGACAATCAAGGGGACTAGTTCAGCCACTGCTAAAAAACTGGCCGACTTTATGACCTTCGTTCCTACTCCCGCCTTCAAGCCCCCAAAAAAGACTGATAAATGACTTTGATTAGTGTTGAATTGTATTGTGGTTGAATTCGTTTTTTGTGTGAGGATACTTTCTGTTATTTTGCACAGGGCAATTGGAGTTACATTATCTACATTTTGGTTATCTATGTCAATGCAAGTTGTACTATGCCCTTTTATTTTGGTCTAGGATACTTTTTAGGTTATGTATCCTCATGTAAAGGCTTATGACTTTGATGTGGTCTGTTTCCTATATTAAACCTTTTGGTCCTTAAGAAAATGTGACATCTAGCCTTCTATGGCAACTGAATATTTAATAGTACTTTGACTACTCAATGTTTAACACTACTTTCACTACTGATTATGTCCATTCCTTAGTACATGTTACTTTAATAGTCAATCGAATTGGTTTGGAACCTTTCAATTGGATTGTGTTGTCTTCATATAAAACAACCAAATGAAACATCTATTCTCATTCAATGGATTCATCTCATTACACCATCAAGTGTTTGGAATTTGCTTTACTTGGAACGACACAACAAACTACAAACAATCACATTAAGCACAACTACCACAAATAGGAAAACTATTAACATTTTCAATGCTTTTACTTCAGCTTCCAAGCTGCCCAGTCTCCATGCCACCTTCAACCTCCATTCATCACAGTCACTATCAACCTGCAGCTCAGCCCCATAATCTTTCTTCGTTCCACCTTGGCCCATCCCTTCATACTCATCATCCTCAACCCACTTAAAGTAGTTGCAGTGACTGCCCTTCTGAAAATTCAGAAATCAGAAAATCAAAAATTAAATAAAATCCCAACACACAAAACAACATCAAAAACCCTTAAAATCTTACACAACACTCACCCGGTACCTTGGACATGCACAGAATAGTCTATCTGGGTTCTCCGCTGTCCCAGACTTTCTTATCGCAGCCTTCAACCCACAGAAACATGATTCCTCATGGGGTTTCCTCCTGCTTCGCATTGAGGCGCTGGAACCATTACTGCCGTTCGAGAACAACGACACACCGCCACCACGGCCTCCATTTCCGGCCTCCATCGTCGTCCCAAACCACCAATTTGAACACGAACCCAGGTATATGGCCATCTGATTGATGAATGCGACCTATTTATCGTGGAATTTAGGATTAGGTTTCAAACACTTAGGGACTAATTTGAACTGTTTTCTCAAACTTACCTTGTCAGCAACAGGTCATCACATGTGGGCCTCTTCCACGTTGGAAGCTAACCACACACATCAGCAACAGTTAGCCAGGTCACCAACAGAGTTAATGGAAGGACAAACGTGATTAACTCGTGTAACTTTCGGGGACTCTTTTGATTAACTTTATCTTTCGGGGACTAATATGGAGATCGAGGTATCTTTCAGGGACGATTTTGAGTATTAACTCATTTTTAATTATAAAAGTGCTTATTTTTATAGAAATGTGATAAAAAGTAATAGTATTATGAGAGAAGTCATTTTTTTAAACTTTTCTATAAGCTTTTAAATAGTTTCTTAGAAAGTTACAATTTGGTTTTAAAAATTGTACTAGACATTAATACTACTACTTTTCATAAGTTAAAAACTCAAAAAAATTATTTTTGAAGCTTCCCAAGGTCCTTAATGTTTAGAAATACATTTTACCAAAAAAAAAAAACATGTTTAGAAATACATGTTGTTGAATGAAGATTTAGGGTGTGTTTGGCAAACGCGTTGGGGAGGAGAGAAGCACGTTTGAACTTTTTGAAAGTTTCACTTTTATGTTTGGTAATTTTTATCTTTCTGAACGCACGTTTAGGAGAAGCTAAAATTTGTAGCTTCTGCGTTTCACGTTCATGGTTGCTTATTACCCTTGGAAAATTAGATGAAAAATTTATTTTTTTTACCAACCCTACCCTTCATTTTCTTCTATAAAAAAGATACCAGTAACTATTACCTTCACAATAATTCTTTATAGTTCTTCCTACTTCTTCATAGTTTTTCGTTTCAATTTTTTTTTTCATTAAAATAGTTCAGATTTATTTTAATCACTAGCAAATTAAATATTTTAATTTTTTTATTATTTTTAGTACTCATTTTCATATTTTAATTTATATATTTTTTATTGTATTTTTTATTTATATTTTTTATTTATATGATAAATATTTTTATATTATTTGTGTAGTATTCTGATTTTTCATGTTATATTTTTATGAGTTTTTTTATCATTTACTATACTATTTTTTATATGTATATTTTTTATGAATTTTTTTTATTATTTTTGTTTGGCTTTGTTCATATGATTTTTTATTTATTTTATTATATTTTTTTTATTCATATGACAAATATTGTTGACTTTTTTATGATATTTTTATTATTTTTTGTTCATATGAATTTTTTTCTATTCTTTATTGCATTGTATTTATGTCGTGTATAAAAAAATTTTATTTGATTTTATTCATATAAATTTTATTTACTTTTTATTGTATTTTTTTGTTCATATGATATATGTTGTTGATTTTATGAAATTTTTATTATTTCTTATCTGTATGATTCTTTTTTTATTCTTTGATGTATTCTATTTTTGTTTTGCATTAATTTTTTTATTTTTTTATTCTAACTTTGTAAAATTTGTAATTGTAATTATTATATACTACATTTATTATCAAAATTTTGTATAATATAAATTATGATCCTATAAAAAAATTATAAAATAAATAAAAAATTAATTATAAGTAACAATAAAACTATAAATAATAAAAATTTATATTCCAAAATAATACTAAATTAAAGAGTACTGATAGTACCTTGGCCCAATCCTAAGGTCCAGGTCCAAAATAAAAGGCCCAATCCTAAGGTCCAGGTCCAAAATAAAAGGCCCAATCCAAAGATTGGTTCTCACTCGACACCGACCTTCTCTTAAGAAGTCGGTCTTAACGACGACTTGGCTAAAAGAAGTCGGGAACGAAGATTAGCTGGTCGATAATACTCATCCAAATAAATAACTGTCCCTAAAATCTCTCAACCCACTTCCAGGAGTCATATCTCAACTTTCCTAAGATAAAGGGACGGTTATCCTCCTTAAAAGGTGGAACTACTCCAACGGTGGTTATGGGTTCACCACTATAAATACCTTGACACCCCTCAGGTATCTTTAAGTCCCAATACTCTAAAACTTGCTTAGACCCTTGCTGACTTAAGCATCAGAGTGTCTTTGCAGGTACCACCCCCCATTCATTCATACATACAAGTCGGATGGAGGCTCTCAAGGCGCTAACTCAATCGAAGGTTTTCTCCCTCAGACGATTGGGTAAACCCAACGAGTCCAGCCCGCTATTCTCCGGTTACCCTACGTAATATTGGCACCGTTGCCGGGGACCCGAGAGATCAACCAGTGATGGCGGATAATTCACCTGAAGATGGCCACACAGCGTCCGATTCTGAGCAAGAAAATCTAGACGTTGGAAACAATGATGCGAACTTGACCACCCACCAAGGTGGGGCCGATCAGAACAGAGAAGGCACTTCTGGATTGAAAGACCCAAAGGCAAACTCTTCTGATGGTCGCGAATCGGGAAAGGAGGGACAACCCCATGCTGCCGATTTCATGGGATTGTTCCACGGGCACCAAGGGCGCTTGGAGCAGTTGGAATAAGAACTGGAACGACAACGAGAGGCGGAGAGAAACCTGAGAAACGAGATTGATCGACGAAAAGAGCTAGAGGAAAAGCTCTTAAGGCTGGAGTCTGCTCTTAAAAGTCGAAGTTCCCGCAGCGACCGAGAAGACTCTCCCTTGGGGGGACAAGATCCGTTCAGCGAGGATATAATAAGGGCAAAGGTTCCAAGGAACTTTAAAAGTCCTGATATGGACCTCTACGATAGAACCACGGATCCAAAGCATCATTTAAGCAACTTTAAAAGTCGGATGTATCTCACCGACGCTTCTGATGCTACTCGCTGCAAGGCTTTTTCGACCACCTTAACGAAAGCAGCGATGAAGTGGTTCGACAATCTTCTCCCAAGGTCGATTACTAGCTTCGACGACCTCTCGCGAAAGTTCTTAATGCGATCCTCCATCCAAAAGGATAAAGTAAAGCACGCGCCAAGCCTCCTGGGAGTAAAACAGGAGGTCGGAGAACCTCTAAGAGACTACATGGAAAGGTTCAATAAGGCGTGCCTAAAGATTCAAGACTTGCCCACGGAGGCAGTAATTATGGGCCTAGTAAATGGACTTCGAGAAGGCCCCTTCTCCCAGTCCATATCGAAAAGGCACCCGACCTCCTTAAGTGATGTACAGGAGAGAGTTGAGAAGTACATCAACATGGAGAAAAACGCCAAGCTACGAGAACCGAGTTGGCGGCCTGGGCATTCTCACTCCTCAAAAGAGAAAGAAAGAGAACCCAAGAAAAAAGAGGATGTCGGCCCCGAAAGGCCTAGGAGATATCACTCCTATACTCCTCTGCGAGTTTTTCTGGTAGATGTATACAGGGAAATCTGCCATACTGAAAGGCTACTGCCCCCCAGACCCATCAAAAATAAGAAGGGGAGAAGTCACGGTGACTACTGTGAGTACCATAAAATATATGGTCACTCAACGAATGATTGTTACGACCTTAAAAATGTGGTAGAAAAGTTGGCCAGAGAGGGTCGGCTTGACAGATATCTCATGGAAAAGTCAGACCATCATGGAAAAAGGAAGCGAGACGACGAGGACCGAAGAGATCCACCACCACAAACCCTAGAAAGACATATACTTATGATCTTAGGGAGATTTAGTGGAGGCGGCCTCACAAAGTCAGCTCGCAAGAGGCATTTGAAGGAAGTCTACCAGGTCGGGGACTAGGCTCCCGATCTCCCCACTATTTCATTCACCAAAGAAGATGAGCAAGGAATCATCCCTGGATATGATGATCCAGTGGTGATAACATGGTCCTTGCCAACGCCCATCTTCACAGAACCCTGGTAGATCAGGGGAGCTCAGCTGACATCCTTTTCAAGCCAGCATTCGATAAGCTGGGGTTAGATGAAAAGAAATTAAGAGCTTACCCTGACACCCTATATGGCCTAGGAGATACGCCAATAAAACCACTGAGATATGTGCCCCTTCACACGACTTTCAAAAAGGGGGGAAAATCCAAAACTCTGAGCATCGACTTCATAGTCGTCGATGTGGGGTCAGCCTATAATGCCTTAATCGGCAAAACTATCCTAAATCGGCTCGGAGCAGTGGTATCCACCGCTCACCTTTGCATAAAATTCCCAACACCAGAGGGAGTAGCAACCATTAGGGGAGACCAGAAATTGGCAAGGAAATGCTACAACGAAAGCCTGAACCTGAGAGAAAAGGGAAATGAGGTGCACACAATTGAGCTCGTAGGGGTCAGAGCCAAGGAAGAGTGGCGACCATAACCTGGGGGAAAAACTAAGGAGGTACAGATTGGAAAAGAGGAAGGGAAAAACACCAACATAGGAGCCGACCTGAAAGAAGAGCTGAAAGAGAAGCTTATAAAGCTCCTACAAGAAAATTCCGACCTCTTCGCCTGGAAAGCCTCCGACATGCCAGGGATAGATCCCGAACTCATGTCACACAAACTATCAGTTTACCCCGGATCGCGACCTGTTCAACAAAGAAGGCGGAAGCTCGGACCCGAGCGAGCTCAAGTAGTGGAAGAACAAGTGCAAGCACTCTTAGAAGCCGAGTTCATCAAAGAAGTCAAATATCCGGCGTGGCTGGCAAATGTGGTGCTGGTCAAAAAACAAAACAGCAAGTGGAGGATGTGCGTCGATTATACCGACCTGAATAAGGCATGTCCCAAAGACCCATATCCACTTCCAAGCATTGATACCCTAGTAGAATCCAGCTCAGGATATAAATACTTGTCGTTCATGGATGCATACTCGGGATACAACCAAATCCTGATGTACAGGCCGGATCAAGAAAAAATATCATTCATCACGCCTAGGGCAAACTATTGCTATGTGGTAATGCCCTTTGGACTAAAAAATGCTGGAGCCACATATCAAAGGCTGATGAACAAGGTGTTTGTACCTCACCTTGGGGGATTGATGGAAGTCTACGTAGACGATATGCAAGTAAAAACCAAGGATGAGACCAACCTCTTGACAGACCTCCTGCAAGTCTTCAACACCATAAGGTTGCATGGGATGAGATTGAATCCCGCAAAATGCACCTTCGCAGTAGAGGCTGGAAAATTTCTAGGATTCATGCTTAATGAAAGAGGAATCGAAGCTAATCCCGACAAGTGCAAAGCAGTCCTAGAAATGAAAAGCCCGACTTGCTTAAAAGAGGTCCAGCAGCTGAACGGCCGACTCGCCGCCCTTTCCAGGTTCTTGGTGGGATCAACATTAAGATCCCACTCTTCTCCCTACTAAGAAAAGGATGCCAGTTCGAATGGACTCCTGAATGCGAAGAAGCATTCCAGGAGTTCAAAAGGTTTTTAAGCCAACCTCCTATTCTGACCCTACCTAAAATTGGGGAAGAACTCGTCCTGTACTTGTCCGTAGCAGATAAAGCTATAGCATCAGCCCTAATATGGGAAGACGAAGTCGGGCAGCATCTTATCTACTTCACTAGTAAAGTCCTACAAGGCCCTGAAGTAAGGTATCAAAAACTCGAGAAGTTTGTGTATGCGTTAATAGTAGCCTCTCGAAGGTTACTGCCTTATTTTCAAGCCCACACAATAAGAGTTCGAACGAACCAACCCATGAAGCAAATCCTCCAGAAGATAGATATTGCGGGTAGAATGGTTCAATGGGCGATAGTGCTATTCGAGTTCGACCTGAAATACGAAACTCGGACGGCAATAAAAGCCCAATGCCTCACTGACTTCGTAGCAGAATATGCAGGAGACCAAGAGAAAGAATCCACTACATGGAAGTTATACGTAGATGGATCCTCAAACAAAATAGGAAGTGGTGCAGGCATAATACTGGTCAACAAAGGGGGAACACAGATAGAAGTTTCCCTAAAATTTGAATTCTCAGCTTCTAACAATCAGGCAGAATATGAAGCCTTGATTGCAGGATTAAAGCTAGCACAAGAAGTCAGTGCGACAAAAGTAGTGATATTTAGCGACTCTCAAGTGGTGACCTCCCAAATAAATGGAGAGTATCAGGCTAGAGACCCCAATATGAAGAGATACTTGGACAAAACCTTGGAGTATCTTAGGCGCTTTGCAGAAACCGAGGTCAAGCACATAACTCGGGATCTCAACAGTAGAGCAAACGCCCTCTCCAAGCTAGCAAGTACCAAGCCAGGGGGGAATAATAGAAGCCTGATCTAAGAAGCTCTCCAAGAACCCTCCGTAGCAAAAACAGAGGCCAAGCAAGACGTCCTTGAAGTCTCCGGATTAACCCTCGGATGGATGAATCTTTTTATCGAACCATTGGCCACCATCACCGCCCAGAGAAGTCGGAAGTTTCTCTACAAAAACATTATCACAAGGTATGGAGTACCTCATTCCATCACCACTGATAATAGAACTCAGTTCACCGACTCAACCTTCAGAAACCTAGTAGTCGGTATGAAGATCAAGCACCAATTTACCTCGGTAGAACATCCACAAGCAAATGGACAAGCCGAGGCAGCTAACAAAGTCATACTGGCAGGGTTGAAGAAGAGGTTACAAGAGGCAAAGGGAGCCTGGGCTGAAGAACTCCCACAAGTACTTTGGGTTTATCGGACTACACCTCAGTCTGCCACACGGAAAACACCCTTCCGACTTACTTACGGCATAGAAGCCATGATACCAGTTGAAATCAGTGAGTAAAGTCCAAGGGTGAGCTTCTACGATGAGGATGGAAATATACAGGGGCACAAAGAAGAATTGGAACTACTCCCTGAAGTCCGAGAACAAGCCCAGATAAGAGAAGCAGCGTTGAAACAAAGGATGGCAAATAGATATAATAAAAAGGTCATTCAAAGAAGTTTCACCTCAGACGACTTGGTTTTGATTAGAAACGATATTGGAGTCAACAAGTCTGGGGATGGAAAGCTTGCTGCCAATTGGAAAGGACCATACATAATTAGCGAGGTCTTAGGAAAAGACTACTATAAGGTGACCGACTTAAACGGCGCCGAGTTACCTAGATCGTGGCATGCTTGTAATATGAAAAGGTACTACAGTTAAAAGCAAACTCCATTCCCTGATGTACTCTTTTCCCAACTCCATGGTTTTTTCCCAAATAGAGGGTTTTCCTGAAGTGGGATTTTTAATGAGGCATAAAAGTGGGGGCTAAGGGGGAACAAACTGTCAAAACCCTTAGTAGCAAAAAAGTACCTTCGCAAATAAATAAAGATCTTTTTCCATATCTCTTTATAAATTTCTTTTTACGATTATTTTCACTCTTTCTACGAAACGCGCCGACTTAAGCTTGACAAAGCGTGAAAATTCCATGAACCGACCTAGATGGTCGTCAGGATGAAACGACGAGGTACAAGTCGGCGTAAAGAGGTTATAAAAGTAGATCATGAAAAAACTCGGAAAATAACCGACTCGCAGGTCGGAAAAACTCGAGACGAAATGAAATGCATCGCAAAAATAACCTAAGTTATAAAAACTCAATAAAAGAAAAATTGAGTGTGAGGAATACCAAGAAGAAATAAGAAAATCCATCCCCAAAAGCCGAAGGCAAAAGCTGTCCCAAGTTTCTACAAATTCAAAATAACTTAGTACGAAAGACAGCCAGCCAGGATAAAAGATTTTCAAAAAGATCAAAAAATGATTTTTCGCAAAAATAGCCTAAACAGAAAGCATGCACACGGCAAAAGATATCCTAAACCCTTATCCAAAAAAGAGCATTTTTAAATATTTTGTTTACGACCACAAAAGACCAAGAAATGTCAAGTAACAACTACCACCACAAAGAAACAAAATATAAAAATCGTTTAAAAAACAGGGGGCCCACAGGCCGGGCCCCATATAGCCACAATCAGTTAAGCAAAAGGAAGATCACCACCACCAGGAGAAGGGCCATCACCACCAGGACCAGGGAGAGAAGACGGAGCAACATCAAGAGGGGGCGGAGCAGGCTGATCAGGGTTTTCAAAAGGAACTCTTGAGGAACTCAGCACGTCCCCCCGAGGAGGAGACTCCATTATTCTTTGTCCCCTCGTCTTCAAATTGGAGTCAGTCGCAGGTCGGGGAGGGGAGACAATAGCACCGCTCACTACAATCTTGTCAGGATCTCAGGAGCAATAACTCCGACTTGCTCCTTAAAGATCCTCCATGCCTCCTCTGCACCCTCAGCAATCGAATCCTCCAATTCCTGGAAAGCGTCCTGGCACCCAGAAAGCTCCTTCTTCAAATCCAGGTTCTCCCCAAACAGCCTAATGTAATTCTGCTCTGTCTTCTCCCTGAGACCCTCTGCCATGGCACACTGGCCCATTAACTTCTTCTCCCTCTCTCGAACCCGATCCTTCTCCTTCTTTAACTTGGTAACCTCCTCCTTTAACTTCTTCTCCTCTTCTTGGTATAAAGAAATTCTCTCCTCAAGCTCCTCAACCTTACAGACAGAACCCAAAGAGCTAAGGAGAGTATGTTCAAAAATATCTAGGAGTTTTGTACACACCCCAGCCGCCTGGATGCTCCCCTGAACTATAACATTTAGATGATTCTGAACCATAGCATCATCCATATTAATGGATGAATGGAGAAAAATATGGTTCCGGACAAATTGGGGACCATCGAATGTAACCCCAGAAGAAGAGCCAGAAGTCTTTCGCTTCTTCTTCTCAGGTTCAGGGGAAGATCGGGGCGGAGGGGAAGGAGAAGGAAGAGAGGAAGTAGAGGAAGAGGATACCATGATAGGACAGGAGGAAGTCCCCAAAGTGTGAGGAGGAGGAGGAAGGGTACCAGCAGCCCTTGCCGCATCCACCGCGCCTGAGATCTTTTCTTGGCATCTTGAACTTTTTTATAAGAAGAGGCGGAAGCTTTCTTCACCATTTCTGAAAAAGAAGGCAAAAAATCAATTTATAGGGAAATCAGAATTCCAGAGTCAAATGATTAAAACAAGTCAGAGCAAATCAAAAGACAACCATATCTACCTAAACGAGTCTGTACAAAGGTCGGAGACCCCTGGAGGAACTTTTTTGTATCGAGATAAGGGGCTCTTCCCCAAACTTCTCGGAAGAACCCCACAATAGCCTCATCTACCTTGTTCAGATCATCCAGACTATATTTCTCCACAGGAGAGGCTTCCAACCAGTACAAGGAAAAACGGGGAGAAGAATCTTGGTCCAGAAAAAAGGGGTGGTGACCCTCTACGGCTTGAACTTTAAAAAAGAAATTTTTGAAGTCATGGAAAGATTCATAAAAAAGGTAAAGACTCTCCGGCCTTGGATGGCTCAGAAAGACACCCATTGCTGCTTATTGTTTTGCCCACTAAAGGGCTTGGTCATATGAAAAAGGAAAAAAAAATCTTCAAAGATGTCGAAAAATTTAATTCACGGCTGATAAGTTGATAAATTTTCATAAAACCCCAAGAATTGGGGTGAAGTTGGGTGGGAGCAATGCGACAGTGAGACAAAACTGCTATTTCAAAGTTGAAAAATGGCAGAAAAACTTCCAGGCGGGTAAAAAGGCTCTCATACATAAAAAAGAAATGAGGGTCCGCATCAGAAGCCCTCCCAAAACAAACTTGGTCTTCCGGACCCGGAGCAATCAGTTCATATTTTGGCTCATCCTCATCAAGAACACAAATTCTATGATGAGTACGAAGGTCAGTGATGTAATCAGTGTCTACGAAGGATTCCTCCCCAAGGACCGTGACATCCACCCACTGGGAAAAAGACTCTAAGGAAGACATCTTTTTCTAAAAGGGTGACGAATCCTACAAAGAGAAAAGAAAAAAGAATAAAAAAAGGGTCTCTAAAGGACCTAATACAAGCTTCTCAGACAAACAGAGTCACTAGGCCTACAGTCAACGCTCCTCTAAACGAAAAATATACAAGTAAAAGAATTTGTAAAAGAGAAGAAGGAAAAAGGAACTAACCTTTCGCTTGCAAAAAAGGTTGGGGCGACAGACAGTCAAAGCACCTGAAGAAGGAAGGAGTCTCTTCTTTCGAACAGAGGGTGCAAGTAAGAAAATTTTCAGAAACGATACAAGAAAAGAGAGGGAAAGTATTTATAAACATGTTAGGGGCATAACAATAAAACGACGTAATCATTTAAGAGAGGCGTTGTTACCAATGTAACTGCTCCCCGCGTATAAATGCTAAAAACCCCTGAACGGACACGACGTTTGATTAGACGCGACTGTTGGAAAATTTTGAATCACATCGGATTCGAAAAATCACGTCGGTTCCTCACTAAGTCGGCTACGATCCCGAGTTAAAATACTCGAGCCCAACTCTTAAAAGAGATTGCACTCATGTAGGGGCATTGTTTGTACCTTGGCCCAACCCTAAGGCCCAGGTCCAAAATAAAAGGCCCAATCCAAAGATTGGTTCTCACTCGACACCGACCTTCTCTTAAGAAGTCGGTCTTAACGACGACTTGACTAAAAGAAGTCGGGAACGAAGATTAGCTGGTAGATAACACTCATCCAAATAAATAACTGCCCCTAAAATCTCTCAACCCACTTCCAGGAGTCATATCTCAACTTCCCTAAGATAAAGGGACGGCTATCCTCCTTAAAAAGTGGAACTACTCCAACGGTGGTTATGGGTTCACCACTATATATACCTTGACACCCTTCAGGTATCTTTAAGTCCCAATACTCTAAAACTTGCTTAGACCCTTGCTGACTTAAGCATCGGAGTGTCTTTGCAGGTACCACCCCCTATTCATTAATACATACAAGTTGGACAGAGGCTCTCAAGGCGCTAACTCAATCGAAGGTTTCCTCCCTCAGACAATTGGGTCAACCCAACGAGTCCAGCCCGCTATTGTCGGTTATCCTACATAACAAGTACTAACAATACTAAAAAAATTATAGAATTTTTTTTTGTTTGACATTATAAAATTTATAGTGCTTTCTTTCATATTTTTTATTGTATTTATTTTATTTATATGATAAATATTTTTTTATATTATTTTTGTTAGTGTTCTGATTTTGCATATATATATATATATATATATATATAAATTATTTAAATTGATGTCTCTTTTAGTAATTTTTTATCTAAAAGTGATTTTGAGTAGTATAATCCAAACAACATTTATTTTACTACAATTAATTTTGATATAAACATTACCAAACATAAATCACGTTAACTCAAACTTACTTTTTGTCAAAATCAATTTTACAAAATCAATTTTATGCAAACTCCCGTTTGCAAACTGTAATCCAAACACACACTTAATTACTCTGTTGGTCCCTATAGTTTTGCGAAATTTTTAATTAGGTCTCTATACTTTTTTTTCCTTTTAATTGGGTCCCTGCACCAAATTTTTTTTCAATTGAGTTCCTACACTTTTTTTCCCTTTTATTTGAGTTTCTGCACCATTTTTTTTAGTTGGCTCCCTATACAATTAAGTCAATTACTACAAAAAAAGACCTAATTGAAAAAAAAATTAGTACAGGATCCAATTAAAAAAAGAAAGTATAGAGATCTAATGAAAAATTTGACACTATAAAAACTAACAGAATAATTAAACCTTGAATGAATTCACATTAAAAAAATTTATTGAAATTAACATACCTAAAGAGCAGTCATTGTTTCTTGGTAAAAAATTATTATTTAACGTCCCTAATTTTAATGATAATAACTAATTGCTATGGGGTGCAATATTTTATTAGGTGACAATTTTTTATTTATTCCATTCAATCTTTTCTAATGATAAGTTGATTTGTCAATATTATTTGATAATTTTTTTAATATAAATAAACAATTATCAAGAGGCAGAAACAAAAATTAACTCTGATTAATTGTTAGAGCATAAATATTGTCTAAGTATAGATTAATTGTTAGAGCATGAATATTGTCTAAGTATAAATTTCCTAATATATTCTTTCTTAGCATAATATTAAATATTTTTGGTCTTCCACTTCACTCGAAAAAATATATAGTAGAGTTAGACAAAATTTTATTAACAGGTGTATATTAAGTGTATCATTAAAATTATGGTAAGTGTAATGCTAACCACTTCAAACATACTAATTCAACCTCTTTTAACATTATACTATTTAACAAATTTTCTAAACCATAAACCTTAAAATTATCTGTTGATATTATACTTCTCTAAAGGTAACATATCTCTTTGTTGTTATTATTATTATATTTAATTATTTTATTAATATTTATAATTTTATTAAATTTTTAATTAGTTTTTTATATTTTAAAAATTTGTAATTAAATCTATATACTAGAGTCACCCCAAAAAAAAATCTATATACTAGATTAAAACATTCAGTTAGATCATCTCATTTTTTTTTATTAAAAAATACTATTTGTTTTAAAAGTAAATATTTTAAAATTATTAAAATATTTTTAAATAAAATTAAATTACATAGTTGATCCCTATATTTTTAATGAAATTGTAAATTGGTCCCTACGCCAATGAGAGTCTTTGATTCTGCCAAAATGACGTCGTGTTTCTGGCACTACCACCATTAATTTCAAAAACTACTTCACACGCCGTGTCCAGGTCCTCCAAGGACCCGAGTGGTTCTGGTGCTAATAAAGCGAGTCACTACGGAGCTTGGTTTGCGAGGGCGAGAGGGTTAGGATTAGGGGTGGAAACAGGCCAGGCTTTGCTTTTAACAGGCCTGGCCTGTCATGTAGTTGATTGGCCTGAGCCTGGCCTACAGTCTGCTATAAGCTTTTTTTTAAAGTACTAAGCCTGGCCTGGCCTGAAGCCTGTTAAAAGGCCTGCTAATTTTTTTTTGCAAAAATAAAAATATTATTTAAAAAAATATTTTTTAATAAACATATTTATATATAAAATGTCATATTTAATATTTATAAGAATTTTTAAAATATTTAAAATATACAAAATTATTTATAATTAAATATAGTAAATTTAAAATATCTCATTATTTTGTTAATAATAAAAAAATTATTTATATATATAATTATATATTAAAAGGCTAGACAGGCCTGACAGGCCAGGCCAGGCTAATTAGTGAGCCTGGGTCTATTAACATAATAAGGCTTTTATAACAGCCTGAGCCTGTGCCTATTTTATAACAGGTCAGGCCAGGTCAGGCCAAACACAGGCCAGGCTGCAGGCCCTTGGCAGGCCGCCTGACCTTTTTCCACCCCTAGTCAGGATGGTCCCTGACAAGATGCGGATGGCGAAGGGCGGGGAGGCGCTGACAGACGTTATGGGAAGGAAAGAGGATGAGGAGCTTCCTGCGTTCCAAAACGGTACGTTTGAGGTTGATGGCGGTGATGGTGTTGGAGCGGTGGAGGGAAAGACGTTGATAGATCGTGAGTAGTTGGATCGGTATGTGCCTATGGGTGGGATCCCGAGGCATACTACGAGGGATTTGATTAGTAAGATTGAGTTGTTAGAGAGAAAGATTTTGTTTATGATGAGGGAAAGATTTTAATTATTGACAATTTAAATATAATTGGGATGAGTTGAATTTTGTTCATTCATGATAGAGTCTTGCTAGGGAGCTAATGGAATATTTGTACAATGTGTACAATGGACTATTGAGTTAAAAAATGAGCATCACCTACATTATCCAGAATAACCATTCAAGTACTAAGGCTAATAAACATCTCATGTCAGATCTAGAACTCTGATATCATGTCATGATACCACTCGTCTTAAAAGCTTAAGCTGATGGAAAAAGTAACACTAATAGTTATATCTCTAATACTGAATTGGACATCCCTAAACCTCCATTGTACACATTGTACAAATATTCCATTGACTCCCTATACTTCCTCTTCATGATAATAGTGCATATTATCGTGGTAGTTTGTATAATTACTGTTAATTTTGGTTTTTACTGTGTTAATGAATTTGATCATCAACAATGATTTTGGCATTGTTGTTGTTAAAGTCGTATTATTGTTAAAGAAGAAGAACAACAACGCTAAAGAGAAAATAAGGAAAAAAAGAGAAAAGAGAAAGAAGAAGACATTATGGTAAATGTGCGGTTTTTTTACGATAAATGTTATTAAGGACCTAATTACAAAATTATAATTTGTATATGGATCTAATTATAAACTTTTAAAATATAGGAACCAATTTGTAATTTTAGTAAAAATATAAAGATTAGTGGTGTAATTTAATCTTTAAATAACAATTAATAAAGATTTAATTATAAAAATTTAATTATAATTTCTTAAATTAAAAAATTTAATTAAAAATTTGATCAAATTATAAAGGTTAATAAAATAATTAAATTTTATTGTTATTGTTGTTGTCGTGGTTGTTTGATAGATCACCTTTTTTTCTCGAGCATAATGAAACCGTTACTGCCCCAAGCCTTGTAATTTATTTGGTATATACGTCCAATTCATAAAATTGATAATCGAGACTTGCTACACATACAAGTCTTTTTGACTTACAAGTTTTATAAGTTGCTATACATTAGGGTCTTTTAATGTGTTATTCAGTTTCCAAAGCACTACACTCACCGTGAATTATGAACGACTCCTCTTCCTCTTCCTCTTCCTCTTCCTCTTCCTCTTCCTCTTCTTCCTCTTCCTCTTCCTCTTCCTCTTCCTCTTCCTCTTCCTCTTCTTCTTCTTCTTCTTCTTCTTCTTCTTCTTCTTCTTCTTCTTCTTCACTCACCGTGGATTACGAACGACTTCCTCTTCCTCCATGTATTTCTTCGTTATTATCTTTGCCTTTTCATTAATTGTTTTACTTGCGTTTATTACTGGTATTCTTGCTTCCTTTTTTTTTTTTTCATGGTTTCTGAAATCAAGCTTTGAAATCGTTTTGAAGATAATGGAACTTCAGAAATACATCCAAACGATTATAGAAATACACCCAAACGATTATAGAAATACACCCAAATGATATTTCTTCGTTATTCTCTTTGCCTTTTCATTAGTTGTTTTACTTGCGTTTATTACTGGTATTCTTGCTTCTTTTTTTTCGATTTTCATGGTTTCTAAAATCAAGTTTTGAAATCGTTTTGAAAATAATGGAACTTCAGAAATACACCCAAACGATTACAGAAATACACCCAAACGGTTACAGGAATTCACCCAAACGATATTTCTTTGTTATTCTCTTTGCCTTTTCATTAGTTGTTTTACTTGCGTCTTGCGTTTATTACTGGTATTCTTGCTTTTTTTTTTATTTTCATGGTTTCTAAAATCAAGTTTTGAAATCGTTTTGAAAATAATGGAACTTCAGAAATACACCCAAACGATTACAGAAAATACACCCAAACGATTACAGAAATACACCCAAAGGACACCTTATGCATAATTCAAAACTCTTTCTCTTTCTCCTCCTCATCTTCTGCTGCTTTTTCTTCTTCAAAAACGATTTCAGAGCTTGATATCAAAAAATAATGGAAATCAAGAATAACGAAAAAAGAAAACAAAGAGAAAAGCACGTAAATGAAGAAGGAGAAAGAGAAGGCAAAAAACGAAAGAAAAGAAGAAGAAGAAGAGGAGGAAGAGGAAGAAGAATGTGCAGCAAGAAGAAGAAGAAGAAGACGGTGCAGTGAAATTGTGCAGTAACGGTTGAAGAAGGAGAAAGAGAAAACAAGAAACGAAAGAAAATAAGAAGAGGAAGAGGAAGAAGAACGTACACAATAACGTTCAAGCGCGTTAATATAATAACTTGTAAAGACTTGTATAAAAAAATACTTGTATACGGAGAATTTCGCTAAAAAAAAGTCAATAGAACCCAAGTAAAACGGGATTGGAGTCTGGAGACCTTTCATTAGTATGGGGGGTGTTGGAAACAGAGGACTATTTCCGCAGGGTTAGCAAACTCCCTCAAACTTAGACAACAGCGAAAGTGCGAATCACTAAAATGTTGTCATCCTCAACCTCAAGGATCACTTTCATTTCTAGGTATTCTCTTCTCCAAATCCCTAATTTTGTTTCCTTCCCTTCCTCTTCATCCCTTCACTCTCATTCTGAGCCCCCATCCCTTCGTGAAGTTGATGAAGCTGTTCATTCCTTCACTCGCATGCTCTCTATGCGTCGCCCTCCATCCATCATCCAATTCACCAAGATTTTGGGATCTCTTGCCAAGACCAACCATTTCTCCACCGCCATTTCCCTTTTTCAGCAATTGCAAGCCAGGGGAATCGCTCCCGACTTATTTACTTTGAGCATCGTAATTAATTGTTGTTGTGGCATGGGTCGTATGACACTTGCTTTCTCTGTATTGGCCAAGATTTTCAGAATGGATTATCAACCTGATACGGTAACATTGAATACACTCGTTAAAGGTCTCTTTCTCTGTGGTAGTGTTGAAAAAGCAGTGAGCTTTCATGACAGAGTGCTGGCTCATGGATTTCAGTTTAATCAAGTCACTTATGGGACCTTGATCAATGGGCTCTGTAAGACCGGACACACGTCAGCTGCTATTCAAGTGTTTAATCAGTTTCATGTACAGCGCAATTATTGATAGCCTCTGCAAGGATACACTTGTAAGTCAGGCTTTTCATTTATACTCTGAAATGCTTGCTAAGGGAATTTCTCCTAATGTTATCACATACAGTTCTCTCATTTTTGGATTGTGTCTTGAGGGTCAATATAAGGAAGCCATTGATTTGTTAAGTGATATGATGCTTAGAAACATTACTCCAAATGTTCGTACCTATAGTATTTTGATCGATGGGCTATGCAAGGAAGGAAAGATCAAAGATGCTAAGAGTCTATTGGCTGTAATGGCAAAACATGGTGTGAAACCAGATGTAGTTACTTATACCAGCTTAATGGATGGATATTGTTTGGTTAATCAGGTAAATAGGGCAAAATATATATTCAACACAATGGCCCAAATTAGAGTGTTACCCAATGTTCAAAGTTACAGTATCATGATTAATGGCTTCTGCAAAAGTAAAATGGTCGATGAAGCCTTGAATCTCTTTGAAGAAATGCATCACAAGAACTTGGTTCCAGACACGGTAACTTACAGCACTCTTATTGATGGCTTGAGCAAATCAAAGAGAATCTCCCGTGCTTTGGAGCTTCTTATCGAGATGCATCATAGAGGTCAACCCGCTAATGTAGTCACTTACAATTCATTGTTGGATGGGATGTTCAAAAACCAACAACCTAACGAGGCATTTATGTTATTCAATCAAATGAAAGAGTGTGCCATTGATCCAGATATATTCACTTACAATATACTTATAGATGGCCTATGCAAAAGTGGAAGACTTATAGATGCAAAAGAAATTTTTCAAGATCTTTCCCTTAAAGGCTATCGTCCAAATGTGAGAACATACAATGTTATGATCAATGGGCTCTGCAAAGAGGGCTTGTTTGAAGAAGCATTGGCACTCTTGTCAAAAATGGAAGGCAATGGTTGCTTACCAGATGCTGTGACTTTTGAAACTATTATTCGTGCTTTGTTTGAAAAAGATGAGAATGACATGGCGGAGAAACTTCTTCGGGAAGTGGTTGCTAGAGGCTTATTGAATTGATAAAAGAAGGTAAGATACATCAACTCAAATTGAAATTACATCTCATTGTTGCTGAATATGTATCATAGTTTTGTAAATTCTGTGTCTGTTGGGTCAGAGGACTTTGGCAATGCCATGACATCAATATAATTTTGCACTTTTGATTTTTGCAATTGCTATCATCCTTTTTAATTCCACTACTTTATTGATTCGTTTGATTATATTCCTAGTTATAGCTTACAGATTTAGTGTTTAAGATCTCTTTATAGCAATCGAGTGTTCTTTACTATTATTCTCTGAGATCATATATTTATCATGCTATAAACTAAGCAAAACTAAAATGATTGAAAATTTTGTTTTGTTGTTTGTTCTCTGTTATTCTGTTGTGCAACTTATTTTTCCGTAACTTTGTAGGTACCAAATATATAATATATATCAAACTAATTCCTATGACTGTTTTATCATAAGCAACCATGAGCTATTTTTATTTGATTGAATCCTCTGGGAATTGTTGTAATAGGGAATTTAAGTAGGTAATAAGGATTTATTCTCAGGCTATATAGTTTTCACTTCCATCTTAAAAATAAACCCACCTTCTAAAATGCATGTCCCCTTTTTTCATCAACCTAAGCAACATTGAGTCAAGGTTAGTATGGTTCATTTATCTCAAAATTTTTGGCCATTTTCTTAATGCTACTCAGTTGTATTGCTTGGAAATTGCTTCTGTTGAAAATATGTACATTATGAAGTATTTTTTCGGAGAATGTTTTTCTGTTAATTCTTAGATAAATTACCTCGTTATTTCTTGGGTAGACATTATTCTATTGTCTCTGTTTATTAGCATTTTGAAAAAAGTTACTAGCTTGGAGTTTTGTTTTGTGGTGTTTGAGATGGGAATGTTAAAACTTAACAGTGAAACAATATAGAATTCTTTGGAATTGCAGTTGATTTTATTTGGTAAATTTATTTGCATAATTATTGCATTTATTTATTTATTATTTATTTTCAATTAGATGTTGGATTATGAATATAGCTTTATTGCTGAATATTTCATATTTATGAAACTGATTTTGATCTTGTATTGGTGGTTGACTTAGGTTGAGGCTTGACATGGCTTTCATCCTTGTTTTTTTTCTCAAAGGTAGAATTTCATTTCATGAAAATTAGGATTTGGGTCCACGATGGACCACTTACAATACTAAAAGAGAGATTTCCCAACAAAACTTGTCTAAATCAGGAAACAACATTGAAAGGGAAGGAAAGAGTAAAGTGAAAACTTCTTCTTCAGACATTTCTAATCTTCTTCGCATTCCTCAGTCGAGCAAGCACGCTTGGAACTCTGATTCACTCCTTCTGGCTCGTTCAAGGACACAAGCCTCATCGAACTCTTCACCGTCAAACATGAATCTGTTGCGAGCCTTCCATATCTCCCACATCAGGTTTGCAGCTTCTCTCAATTTCTTCACACCATTTCTGCTTCTTTTCAACTTCTCAGTTAACTCTATCCACCGTTGCCATACTTCTTGGTCCGTTTGACTTCCAGGGACTCCAATTCCGGATCTGAGCCAAGTGGACCATGACTGACCACAGCTAATTATGCAGTGTTGGACTGTTTCTTCCATCGTGGTACATCTTCGACAGGTTGGGGGTATTGTTCTGATTCTTCCATGGAGTTGTTGGTTCACCGGCAATCCCTTGTGCATTACTTTCCAGAGGAAGATTCTTATTTTCGGTTGCACTTTCAGGTCCCAAATAGAAGTCCAGAGCTTCTTCTGCTGGCAGTGGAGTGGCATCAGATCGAGTGGAGGGTGGCAGAACTAGTGCGCCAGTAAATATCCTGAAGCCACGGTGTAGCAACCCTTTTTCTCCCTTGGCCAGGTAACTGAATCATCCCGTTCCCCAATTTCAGTTTGTAAAATATTCTGTGCAATATCTGTACTGAATTGTTCTGCAATGAGCTGTTGGTTCCATTGCTTGTTTTCGTTTAGGAGTTGATTAACCCAAATTAGTTGTGAGTTAGTAGGAATTAACATCTGAGTAGATAATGCTTGTTGATTTTTGATCGAAGAGTCCTCCATTTACATATGGATAAATACCAATCTACCATGTTATATGTATAAATTTAACTGGCTACACATTAATCCAAACTATGTTGAAGCTCTCTAGTGTGAATTTTCCTTTATACTTTGATTTGTATTTGGCCCCTTTGGAATCAATTGTGAGACACTAGAGTTCTTCTCAACTAATTTGGTTTCTAGTTGAACCCATACTAACTAGATTTTAAACTTCAAAAATCACTTTTCTCATGAAACTCAAACAAAAATCACTTCATCTCAAATGGATGAAATATTGCTGTTGCTATAAACTTTGCAAAGCCAATCTTTGCATTATAATTTGGTTCTTTATTTATATACTTCCATTCTAACTTTGTGTGGTGCGTGCTGCATAAAACAGTTTTAGACTTAAGCAAACAGTACTCCAAATAAACATTTGATACTGCAAAGGGAATAATCTTGCTTTATGGTGAGAGTATATGATATACAATGTGTTTTGGATATTGCAAGTTCATCAAGAACAAGATGGCTCTGTCATCAAGAGTTGTTTGAGACTCTACAGAAAGGGAAAATTTTAATATAGTTAACCAATTCTTTGTTCATTTTCACTGACATACAAAATGGGAGCTCAAGTTGAATAGTATTTTTTATTTATTTATTTTTTTTCAGTTTTCGTTATGCAATCTACAATGCAGTTCTGTTCAGGTTTTACCATTTGTAGGCATAGGTAATTTAACTTTTGTTATGTCATTAAAAAGTTGCGATTCTACCTCGTAGCAGAAGAAAAAATGGTTAACTATATTAAAATTTTTGGTGCTGGTAATTGTTGGCGCTATAAATTGTGACCGCTAGTATATTTTATATGTAGTATTTATTATGAAATGTAACTATAAAATTTACTAATATTATATGATAATTTTTTGTGTCAATATTATATGATAATTTATTATTTATTGTTAATTTTCTAGTATTAGTTCCTGCAAGATATCATAGGTTAAGTTTCACCTAATCAATTTATAAGAAGTTATTATATTGTACATGTAATAATTTTTTATATTATTGAATTTGAATTATATTGTTTATTATTGTCTTATATATTATTGAATTTGAATTAAATTAATAATAATGTCATGTGACTTTAGATATAGTCTAGTTAATGCAATATAGTAGAAAGTAGAAACAGATATTACAGTAAAAAACATGAATGACTAATATATTTCTAGTCATGAGAACACGATACTTAAAGTGTTTTTCTTTTCTACCACCTCAATACATCAAATCTATTAAAATCTTTGGTTACATCATCTTCCAAATACCTATCTATCTCATTCTTATTGAGTTTACTTGGCTTTATTTTCTATGTTTGCTTCCATTTTCTCAAAGGATCTTTAATCATATCGCTATCATTTTCACTTATTCTTAAACTAAAATTTGGTGCGATATCTGAAGGAAAATTTGCATTTTGAGTGTTCGCTAAGGCTCCGTTTGGTTTGTGTATGCATTGGGACATAGACATTAAGACATAGACACTTGAGACATAAACATAAAATATTTGTGTTTGTGTATAGTGTTTGGAAATAATAGACATGACACTAGTGTGTAGTGTCTAATATTATGTTTGGTTACAAAACACAAGAACATTACATAACTAAAAATGACTATTTTGTCCTCATAAATTAAATTTAAAAATAATTAATATTAAAAGTAAAAAAAAAAAGAGTGAGATAAAAACCCCTATTCTTCACCATTTATCGTCAGTTATCCCTACCCCCAAAACACTTCCTCTCTTTAGTCGCTCTCCTCCTTCGTGAATGTCTTCACCTTGCACGCTGGCCGCATCTACCCTAAACCCTCTCCTCCATCTCCGTATCCAGTGTTTGTTTTCTTGTGGCTCTGTCCCTTGTTTTGTTTGTCACAAATTCCTCTTCTTCACTGTATACGTTCAATTTTCATGGAGGTGAGGTATAATGTTCTTCTTCCCATCAATTTCTTGCTCTTCCAAGGTTTAATTGAGAATCAGTGAAGAAAAGTTGCTGCTTAATTTTTTTGGTTATGCTGAAAAAATCAAGAATTGGTGACATTGAATGAGTGTTAATTATGTTAGATTGCTAAACATATATGTAAATTGGATAACATTTGAAGCCTCTAAGCCCTTCATCCCAGTGTTTTTTCAAATAGGTATTGCTTTGACACTTCAAATTTTGTATCTTTTTAGTTGAAAATCATATGGACGTTATGATCCCCTCTCTTTTTTTAGTATTTTATTTAATTTATTATTTTATTTTTTCCATTAGTGAATGTAGTAGTAAAATGAAATTTATTTTGGCATACAAAATCTTTATAGACTATGTTAATGTTAGTTGTAGCTACTGTGGCAGCACTTGATGTTGATGCTCACCAATCTCTTACTCAACTTACTAATTGTTCTTTTCTCTGTAGCTTCCATTTTAGGTTTGATGAAATATTGTAATCAATCTTTTTCTAGCATGTGAGCTGGCTATAAGCATGCTTTATAATTACTATCCTATATATGTTAATGAGTGCCTTTTATACATCATCAATGTCGTACTTTTTAAATTCCAGTTGAATTTCTTATGTTATTGTATCAAAGAATTGAATTCTAAAACTCTAATTGAATTCTAGTACTCCAGTTGAGTTCTCATATTTTAAATACATTGTTCAATTTACATATAGGAAAAGAATCAAACTTTAGTTGAGTAATTAGAATTGACCTCTACTTAGTGGCCTGGAAGAAGCAAACAATAAGGAGCAAAGTTGGAAGAACCAAATAATAAAGCTACAAAGTTGTGAGAAAAAAGTGCTAGTAGTTGTTGATGGCTCTTGGGATGATATAAATTTTTTCCCTTGTATTTTTTTTGTTATGTTAGAATGAGGGGTTTCGTAGAATTGCCCATCTCTTCTTAAGCAACCCAAAGCACCGTTGAATCACATTCCTAGCCGAAGAGTGCTTCTTATTAAATAACTCTAGACGATTTTGTGGTGCACGTTGACCTTGAGCCCACTCATTCACATGATACCTGACATTTTTATAAGGAGATAAAAATCCTCTACCATTGGTATAGCCAGCATCCACTAAATAATAAGACCCTAAAATTGAAGGATGGAAAAATTATAAGGGGAATATTGTAATTCTTTAATAGATAGTTAATGCACTTATCAAAAGATTAATTTAAACATATCAAAACAGGTATTTTTAGGCCATTACGTCGAGTAATTGCATCTCTAAGTACCCTTGAATCAGATGCCGATCCTTCCCAACCGCTAAGGACATAGACGAAATTCATGTTCCGATTGTAAACTCCTAAGACATTGGTGGATATTCTAGATTTCCTTGTCCGATACCTAGATTTATCACCCTTTGGGACTGTGACATTTATGTAAGTGCTATCTAATGCTCCTAGACAATCCTATCAAATGGACAAAATAAAATAGTTATTACATACAAGTAAACTTGACCAATAAAAATTTAAACTTTATGCAACACCTTACCTTAAACTATTTCCATCTGGGATCTATACAATCCTCTGGTACAGGGTCTGCCTTTGCAAATAACACACTTTGGACACGCAAAACCGAACCTAATACCTTATGAAAATACCTACTAATAGTTTCACCAGACCTATAAAACCTAACTTGTACGCTGCGATTTTTGGTATGATGAGCTAATATGATCAAGAAAGTTGCTACTTGCTCGCCTATGCCAACATGACCATCTTCGTCTAACCCACCTTGAACTTGTAGCAATTCACACAAATTTGCAAATGCATTCAAACTCATTCTTAACTCCCATATGCAATTTCTATCTCCGCCTGCCCCAATGATGTTATCTAATGTATCTCGCCTTAATGGCAATGTGTTCACTCTTCACCCAATTGAAGAATGATCCCACCTTCTATTCCTAATATACATATATAAAGTAACTAAAAAAAACAACATCAACGTATCAAATTGCATTCTCATGATCCAGTAATATCCAACACATAACTTAATTTGTTCAGAACGATCCATCATCACTTTCTAACAAACAATAAAAAGTAAATGCATAAAAATAAAATAAATTCTAATATCCAGTATGACAACACTAAAAAATAAGTTTTTCTTTATCATTTCAATTAAACTTTAAATAGAGAAAACACTCATTACATAATCACATACTCATATTATCAAGCTAATAGTTTTTGATACATAAATGGAGAACTCTTAATTTAGTTACCATCACTTATAATCTATTTTATTGACCAAAACAGAAAAAACAAGATAACCCAACATAATACTCCAACCAAACCCCATTAAAAATATAATTATTTCAGATATTTAAAACTATAAATTTGCATACCCAGAACAGGGAGAGCAGAAGAGTACCTAACACATATGTGCTCAAAAAGAAAAAAAGAATATCTAATATAGCAGCATACAAATACAACATACAAACAAACAAAAATATTATTATTATGTCAAACCTTGAGTTGAGTTTTCTAGCACAGATAAAGGAGAAAGATTGTGATAGAACAATAAAAAAACTTCAGAAAAATGGCAGCACACACAAGTGAAGAAGACACAAAGCTATAGAAAGCCAGAAACAGAAGAGAAGAGATTAGAATTAGTTAAAGTTTGTGAAAAGGAGAAGGAAATTGTCTTAGAATAATAAAAAGTTTCACAAAATTAACCAACACATACCCACAATGAAGAACACACGAAGCTTCAGAAAACAGAAGACAAGAGCTCAGAATTGATTAGGGTTTGTAAAAAGAGAAGGAGAAATTTGGAATTTCAAAAAATCAATGAGGATAAAATTGTCCAAAAAAAAGATTTTAGATCCATGTCCATGGCTTCAATTTCGTGTCTCACCATTTGGAAGAGACACAAAATACACGTATTTCATGTACTCTTGTGTGTAACTGTGTCTCTCACTTTTTTGTGTCTCATACAACAAACACTGGACGTGTGTCATCGTGTCTATGTCTTTGATGGACATGGACAATAACCAAACGGGCCGTAATTTTGCCTCTAAATACTAATTTTTCGTGCACATATCCTTCAAATTCCTAATTTTCGATCATCATTCAATCATAATTTCTCGCCAAATAATTTTTTTTATCACCATCGTTCAACAATGGTGAACACTTTCAGGACTCCAATAATAGTACTACACCTCCAGCATCTTCGGACCCTTTTTTGTTCTTTTCAAATTTAATACTCATGCTTTACTTTAGAATTTGAGTGAACTATCAATCTGATTCCTATCCATTTCTCAGATGATAATGCGACCCCTTAAAAAAAATACGATCCACTTCGGTCTCTATTCTTTATTTTGTGAGACAACGCGGTCTCTGTTTCTCCGTCAACTCTGAATGAAAAATACTGACGTGTCAGATTCAAAAATGGCCAGGGATTTAATTGTTTCTAAATTTAAATTGGTTAGGGATTTATTTGTCTTTATTTTTTAAATGATATTTTTTTAATTTATTTTTTTATTCATTATATTAATATTCTTTTTTTATAAATTATTGAATATATGATATAATAAATACAAACTAATTAATAAATTATTCAAATTTAAAAATATTATTTATTATGAAACTAAATAAATAATTCTCAAATATAATTTTTAAATATATAAATAATAAACATTAAAATACGGTGAATACATTAATAATGACCCTATGATATTATGTTATTAATTTAATGCAAAGATATCAAATAGAATTATTAATTTAGTTTAAAAAGATAAAAAATTAAATTTGTTATTACATAGAAAAATTTTACTATATATCAAATAATGTGTTTATTAGTTTTCACTTTATTGTGAAAATTATCTAGATCATAATACTTGATTTTGAGTAAAATATATGTAAATTTAATTGAATTTTAATATAGTAAAATTTTAATCAATCCACATTATTCTTATATTGATAAATCTCCATCAATCTGTAGCCTTATGACAATATGTATTATTAATATTATTCATGCTTTGAGTTTGTTGAGGTCTCCATAATATATATAATATTTTTATTTCATTTAGTATCAATAGCCTACTCCTAATGTATTTTATGCAAAAATATTAAATAGAATTATTAATTTAGTTTAGAGAGATAAAAAATTAAAGTTGTTATTACTCAAAAAAAAAAATTATTATATATCCTATAATATGTTCATTAGTTTTTAATTTATTGTGAAAATTATCTAGATCATAATACTAATAGTATATCATAGGATTATTATTATTAATATATTAACCGTATTTTAATATTTATTATTTATATATTTAAAAAATATATTTGAGAATTATTTATTTAGTTTCATAATAAATAATATTTTTAAATTTGAATGATTTATTATTTAGTTTGTATTTATTATACCATATATTCAATAATTTATTGAAAAAGAATATTCATATAATGAATAAAAAAATAATTTGAAAAAGATATCGTTTAAAAAATATGGACAAATAAACTCCTAACCAATTTAAATTTAGAGACAATTAGGTGCTTGTTCATTTTTAAACCTGACACGTCAGCATTTTTCGTTCAGAGTTGACGGAGAAAAAGTCATAGGAATTGCGTCGTGTTAAGAAATAAATAACAGGGACCGAAGTGGATTATTTTTTTCTTAAGAGGTCGCGTTGTCATTCTGAGAAACGGACATGACTAGATTGATAATTCACTCTTAAAATTATTTGTTTGGTAAATTTTTATTTCAAAAGTCAATTACATTATTTTTTGTCAACCTGACTTACTCAGCCATCATAACCTATACATGTTATGTAATTTTTGTCATTATAGTACAAATTCTATATTATTATTTTTATCGTATTTGTGATGTATATAAAGGTATTTAAGTAAATTTTTTTTATAAAAAATTCACATTTACGTAGAGCAGGTATTTTAATTTCTGTCTCCCGTTTCTATTTATTGGCGGGGTGAATCCTCATCTCCGTGAAAATTTTGCGCGCGGATACCCGTTAGCCTTCAGTCACGGATAATCCCAGCAAATATTTATGGATGCAAGTTTTTTGGCCGAATATACAACCGTATAACGATTTAACTAGTTAAATGGTTATTAAATTCATATTTAAGAATACTATCTTCTTCCAATTCTGCAGAATCTATTCTGCTTTCTTTGTCTCAAAAAATGTTAATATATTGAAGATACTATAATATGGCAAAATGATCAAAGAATTATAAAATCATTGAATTGCTCTATGATAGCTCTTGTTAGAGAATCATTAGAGAATCATTAGAATCATTTTAGATCAGTTAGTATCGTTTATATCTATATGGCATATCTGTATATTAATTGTAGGATTCTATACTTTTATTACTTTGATTCTTCTGGCACCTATATATACCCCTTGTACATTGTACTTTTGATCAACCTGAACAATACACAGAAACACTTTTCTCAGATTTCTCTCTTGTTTCTAACATGGTATCAAGAGCTTAGGTTATTTTTTTTTTCAGAAATAATTGGTTTCTACCTCCTTTATCTTGTTTCACCGGCAGTACTTTGTCCTTCGTTTTCGACTTCTTCCTGGCGCCTTGGTTCGTCACCGCCGCCACCTTCGTCTTCTACTCGTTGCAAGCTTTCCAACGCCGCCGACCTCGCCTCCTACCTCCGCCGGACGCGCCCTCACGCGCCGCCAGAAGTCCGGTCACCGCTTCAGGTTTTCTCTCCCCAGACGCCATCCAGAACCGTTGGATCCACGCCCAGGATCAACGGTCCCAGACAGCGCCACGTGTCATCGCCAGCATCCACGCGGTTCCGCCCAAACCGCGTCCGACCCGACCCAGACCGACCCGCTGCCAGCTCCATGCCCGCGTCAGCGCTGACGCATCTCCTTCCTCCTATCGCGTGTTACCACGTGTCTTTCTCTGCGGACGAAGCAGCTGACGTGGCATCTGACGTGGCCGCTGTCGTGTCAGACAGCGGGACCCTCCCTAAGGTTTTTTGGTGAGCTCTTTTCGATTTTGCCATCCGTTTCCTCATTTTCTGCTCCAACATTGCAGTTTTCTCTCCTCTCCTTGATCTCTGTGACTACTATTATGGAAAAGTTAGATGTTTTTGCTGCCACAGATAGAAAAGGCACCTTCTGTCGTAACTGTAACTGTTTTGGGCACTCGTTCTCCGGCTGTTCCTCTGTTGAATGTCGCACATGCCACCAAAAAGGTCATATTAGCTACCATTGTGCACAACTGTTTTGCCATTATTGCAAGCTCTCGGGACATTTGATTACTACCTGTCCTACTCACCCACCACGTCCTACGCCTGCTTTTACTGTTGATACTACTCTTAAATCTACCACCACTGCTCCTCTCAACTCGTCTCCTGTCTCTCTATCTGATATTGCGTCTCTTCTTCAACGTCTTCTCTCCTTTTCTGGTAATACCCCTGCTGCTCTTTCAACCCCTCCAGGTAATTCTAAATGGTATTTTGACTCGGGATGCTTTAATCACATGTCTCCATTGCGTAATCTCTTCTCGTCTCTGTCTACCACTACAAATGGACCTTCTGTCAATACTGCAAATGGTTCCCTCTTGCACGCAATACACAAGGGTTCTATATCCCAGTCGACTCTTAATCTTCCTGATACTTATTATATTCCCAAATTAAACTTTAATCTTATTTCTGTTGGTCAACTTGTTGATTTGGGTTTTGAAGTCACTTTTTCTCTTTCTGGTTGTCGTGTACAGGATCCTCGGACGGGACAAATCATCGAGACTGGACGTAAGGTCGGAAGGTTGTTTGAACTCGAGAATCTTCATATTCTTCCTGTACAAAATCTCTGTGCTGCTTCTTCTCCCTCTACCCTTCACTTATGGCATCAACGTCTTGCCCACACCTCCTTAAGAAAACTGCATCCTCGTGTCTCAGGGTGTTTTAGGTCAGGTTCCAAATGAATCTTTTGATTGCATTTCTTGCCAAACTGCCAAACAATCTGCTTTATCTTTTCACAATAATTCATCTCTTGCTTGCTCTCCTTTTGATCTCATTCACTTTGATGTTTGGGGGCCCGCTTCCACTGCCTCTATGGGCGGAGCTCGATACTTTGTCATTTTCATTGATGATTATTCCCGTTTTACTTGGGTTTATTTGATGACTAATCGCCATGAGTTACCTCAGATCTATATCAACTTTGCTACTATGATTAAAACTCAGTTTTCCAAGGTTATTAAGGTTTTCAGACGTGATAATGCTATGGAATACCATGATTCCAAACTCTTAACCTTTCTTGCAGAACAGGGTACTTTGTCTGAGTTTTCTTGTCCTGGTACGTCTCAACAAAATGGTAGAGCTGAACGCAAACACCGTCACATTCTTGACTCCGTCCATGCAATGCTCCTTTCTTCTTCGTGTCCTGAGCGTACTTGGGGTGAAGTTATTCTTACTGCTGTCCATGTTATCAACAGACTCCCTTCTTCTGTTCTTGGTAATGTTACTCCCTTTGAGCATCTTTATCATACCTCCCCAGATTATAGTTCTCTTCGAGTTTTTGGTTGTGTATGTTTTGTTCTTCTTCAGCCTCATGAACATAGTAAACATGAACCTCGGGCTCGTATGTGTTGTTTCCTTGGTTATGGCACTAAACACAAGGGTTATCGTTGTTGGGATCCTCTCTCTAAACGTGTCCGTATATCTCGTCATGTTGTCTTCTGAAAGCATCACATGTTTTCTCGGTTCTCATCCTTTGAGTCAATTCCTACTACTCAGTCACCTTTGTTTACTAACCCCAATGTTGATCTTTTTCCTAGTGATGATTCTACAGATTTTATCTCGAGTGACCCTCCACAGCCTCCTGTTCTTCCGCCTTCTCCATCTCCTAATGATTCCAGACCAGACGATGATCCTGCTCCTACTGTCATGCCTCCTCCTCCCGCTCGTTCTTCTAGGGTAAGAAATCCACCTCCTCATCTTCTTGATTATCATTGTTTTTCTACTATCCTTCATCAACATGAACCTAAGTCATTCAGAGAAGCCTCCACAAATCCACATTGGCAACAAGCAATGCAGGAAGAAATACAGGCACTTGAAAAGGCACACACTTGGGATTTGGTTGATCCTCCTTCTGCTCAGGAAGTTGTAGATAGCAGATGGGTATACAAGATCAAGACTCGCTCTGATGGTTCTATTGACCGTTATAAGGCACGATTGGTTGCTCAGGATTGTACGCAAGAGTATGATATTGACTATGAAGAGACTTTTGCTCCTATTGCTCGTCTCACATCTGTTCGAGCTCTTCTTGCCATTGCTGCGGTCAAAAAAGGTCTCTCAGTCAGATGGATGTGAAGAATGCATTTCTTAATGGAGATTTGAAATAGCAGGTCTATATGAAACCCCCTCCGGGTTATCCTTGTCCCTCTGGCAAAGTTTGTCTCCTTCGCAAGGCACTCTATGGGCTTAAGCAAGCTCCTCGTGAATGGTTTGACAAGTTTAGTACTACCATATGTAGTCTTGGTTTCACTTGCAGTCCTCATGAGCATGCTCTCTTTATTCGTAAAAGTGAACGTGGAGTCGTTCTTCTGCTTCTGTATGTTGATGACATGATCATTACTGGAGATGATGTTGATGGTATCTCTGATCTCAAGGCATCCCTTCAGCGTACTTTTGAGATGAAAGATCTTGGTTCTCTCAACTATTTTCTTGGTTTAGAAGTCATATCCACCGATGATGGCATCTATCTCTCTCAGGCTAAATATGCTTCAGATCTCCTTGCTCGAGCCGGAATTACGGATAGTCGTACTGAGTTTACTCCTCTTGAGCCTAATGTTCGATTTACTCCTATGGATGGCACTGTTTTGGAAAATCCTACTCTCTATCGACAGCTAGTTGGAGGACTCGTCTACTTAACTGTCACCCGACCAGACATCGCCTATCCAGTTCATGTACTTAGCCAGTTCTTGTAATCTCCTCGGACTACTCACTATGCGGCAGTTCTTCGCATTCTTCGCTACATCAAAGGCACTCTATTTCATGGCCTTTATTTTTCTGCCCATTTCTCTTTGTGCCTTCAGGCGTACTCCGATGCTGATTGGGCTGGTGATCCCACTGATCGTCGTTCTACTACTGGTTACTGTTTGTTTCTTGGCGACGCTCTCATTCTTGGCGTGCTAAGAAGCAAACGTTCACTGCTCGATCAAGTACAGAAGCTGAGTACCGTGCCGTCGCTGACACCATTGCTGAGGTTATCTCCATTCGTTGGCTTCTCGAAGATTTGGGTGCTCCTCAGTCGTCCCCTACTGATGTTTTTTGTGACAATCGCAGTGCTATTCAGATTGTTCATAATGATGTCTTTCATGAACGCACCAAACACATTGAGATTGATTGTCATTTTGTTCGGCAACGTATCCTTATTGATGCTGTTCGTCTCATTGCTGTTGGTACACTAGATCAGACTGCTGATATCTTCACGAAAGCTCATCACCCGACTCGTTTCCGGACTTTGTTATCCAAACTCAAGATGGTATCCTTAGCTCCTGCTTGAGTTTGAGGGGGAATATTAGAGAATCATTAGAATCATTTTAGATCAGTTAGTATCGTTTATATTTATATGGCATATATGTATATTAATTGTAGAATTCTATACTTTTATTACTTTGATTCTTATAGCACCTATATATACGCCTTGTACATTATACTTTTAATCAACCTGAACAATATACAAAAACACTTTTCTCATATTTCTCTCTTGTTTCTATCAGCTCTAAGTATATGTGTTTTGGTTGCAATTGATGATGTGAAATCTCATAATATATTCTCATCGAAGCAAGCAAGCCCCCATCCCAATAATAATAATAATAATAATAATAATAATAATAATAATAATAATAATAATAATAATTTCAGCATCAAATAAACAAAGATTCATATACATGAATTTTGTTGGACTATTAATTTAAAATAGAGTAGCAGCCAACAAAATAAAAAAGCTTGGAACACCAAAACGAATGAGTCTTGTTGTACTTGACAACAACTAATGAATATCTAATTATAAATTTTTATCTAATATAAAAATTTAATTATAAATTGATTTGTCAATATTGTTTGATAGCTTTTTTAATATAAATAAACAATTATCAAGAGGCATAAATAAAAATTAATTCTAATTAATTATTAGAGTATGAATATTATCTAAGTATAAATTTTTTAGTATATTTTTTCTTAGCATAATATTAAATATTTTTGGTCTTCCACTTTACCCGAAAAAATATATAAAATTGGACAAAATTTTACAAATAAGTATATATTAAATGTACCAGTAAAATTATGGCAAGTGTGATGCTATCCACTTCAAACACACTAATTCGACCTATTTTAATATTATATTACTCAACAAATTCTCTAAACTATAAACCCTAAAATTATTTATCGATACTATACTTTTCTAAGGATAACATGTCCCTTTATTGTAATTATTATTATATTTAATTATCGTATTAGTATTTATAATTTCATCAAATTTTTACTTAGATTTTTATAATTAAATTTATATACTAGATTAAAATTTTCAATGAGATCATTTCTATTTTTTTGTTAAAAAATACTATTTATTTTAAAAGTAAATATTTTAAAATTATTATATTTTTTAAATAATGACTAATAAAGATTTAATTATAAATTTTTATTTAATATAAAAATTTAATTATAATTTTTTAAATTCTAAAGATTTAATTAAAAATTTAATTGAATTATAAAGACTAACAAAATAATTAAATTTTATTATTATTATTATTATTATTATTATTATTATTATTATTATTTGATGGTCACCTTTTTTCTCGAGCATGATGATTGATGAAATGAAACCATTACTCCCCCAAACCTTAAAATTTATTTGATGGTCCAATTCATAAAGTTGATAAAAATAAAACGGGCGCGGAGACCTCCAAATTCCAATTATTATGTCATTAGGATTAAATCGGTGACAGGGGGGGTGGGCGGGCTATTTCCGCAGGGTTAGTAAACTCCCTCAAACTTAGACGTGCGAGTCACTAAAATGTTGTCATCCTCAACCTCAAAGATCACTTTCATTTTTAGGTATTCTCTTCTCCAAATCCCTAATTTTGTTTCCTTCCCTTCCTCTTCATCCCTTCACTCTCATTCTACTCGCCAAGTTGATGAAGCTGTTGATTCCTTCACTCGCATGCTCTCTATGCGTCGCCCTCCGTCCATCATCCAATTCACCAAGATTTTGGGATCTCTTGCCAAGACCAACCATTTCTCCACCGCCATTTCCCTTTTTCAGCAATTGCAAGCCAGGGGAATCGCTCCCGACTTATTTACTTTGACCATCGTAATTAATTGTTGTTGCGGCATGGGTTGTATGACGCTTGCTTTCTCTGTATTGGCCAAGATTTTCAGAATGGATTATCAACCTAATACGGTAACATTGACAACAATCCTGAAAGGTCTCTATCTCTGTGGTAGTGTTGAAAAAGCAGTGCGCTTTCATGACAGACTGCTGGCTCATGGATTTCACTTCGACCAAGTCACTTATGGGACCTTGATCAATGGGCTCTGTAAGACCGGACACACATCAGCTGCTATTCAAGTGTTGAGAAACATCCCACGTTATGGCATTGCTCCTGATGTCTTCATGTACAGCGCAATTATTGATAGCCTCTGCAAGGATACACTTGTAAGTCAGGCTTTTCAGTTATTCTCTGAAATGCTTGCTAAGGGAATTTCTCCCGATGTTATCACATACAGTTCTCTCATTTTTGGATTGTGTCTTGAGGGTCAATATAAGGAAGCCATTGATTTGTTAAGTGATATGGTGCTTAGAAATATTACTCCTGATGTTCATACCTATAGTATTTTGATGGATGGGCTATGCAAGGAAGGAAAGATCAAAGATGCAAAAAATGTGTTGGCTGTGATGACAAAACATGGTGTGAAACCAAATGTGGTTACTTATAACAGCTTAATGGACGGATATTGTTTGGTTAATCAGGTAAATAAGGCAAAATATGTATTCAACACAATGGCCCAAAGTAGAGTGTTACTTAATGTTCAAAGTTACAATATCATGATTAATGGCTTGTGCAAAAGTAAAATGGTCGATGAAGCCTTGAGTCTCTTTGAAGAAATGCGTCGTAAGTACTTGGTTCCAAACACGGTAACTTACAACACTCTTATTGATGGCTTGAGCAAATCAAAGAGAATCTCTTGTGCTTTGGAGCTTCTTGTCAAGATGCACGAGAGAGGTCCACCCGCTAATGTAGTGACTTACAATTCCTTGTTGGATGGGATGTTCAATATCAAACAAGTTGACAAGGCACTTGTGTTATTCAAGCAAATGAAAGAGAGTGGCATTGATCCAGATATATGCACGTACAATGTACTTATTGATGGCCTATGCAAAGGTAGAAGACTTGTAGTTGCAAAAGAGATTTTTCAAGATCTTTCTGTGAAAGGCTATCCTCCAAATGTGAGGACATACACTATTATGATCAATGGGCTCTACAGAGAGGGCTTGTTTGAAGAAGCATTGGCCCTGCTGTCGGAAATGGAAGGCAATGGTTGCTTACCAGATGCTGTGACTTTTGAAACTGTTATCCGTGCTTTGTTTGAAAAAGATGAGAATGACATGGCGGAGAAACTTCTTCGGAAAATGGTTGCTAGAGGCTTATTAAATTGATAAAAGAAGGTAAAATACATCAACTCAAATTGAAATTACATCTCACTGTTGCTGAATATGTATCATAGTTTTGTAAATTCTGTGTCTGTTGGGTCAGAGGACTTTGGCAATACCATAACATTAATTAATTTTGCACTTCCGATTTTTGCAATTGCTATCATCCTTTTTCATTCCACTACATTATTGATTCTTTAGATGATATTCCTAGTTATAGCTTACGGATTTGTGTTTAAGATCTCTTTATAGCAACAGAGTGTTATTTACTGTTATTCTATGAGATCATGTATTTATCATGTTAAAATTAAGCAAAACTAAAAAGATTGAAAATTTTGTTTTGTTGTTTGTTGTTTGTTCTCTACTATTCTGTTGTGCAACTTATTTTTCCGTATCTTTGTCGGTACCATATATATATAGAAAAGGAAATTTAAATAGGTACTAAGGATTTATTCTTAGGCTATATAGTTTACACTTCCATCTTAAAAATAAACCCACCTTCTAAAATGCATGTCCCCTCTTTTCATCTACCTAAGCAACATCGAGTCAAGGTAACTTGGTTTAGTTATCTCAAGATTTTTGGCCATTTTCTTAATTAATGCTACTCAGTTGTATTGCTTGGAAATTGCTGCTGAAAATATGTACATTATGAAATACTTTTTCGGAGAATGTTTTTCTGTTAATTCTTAGATAAATTACTTCATTATTTCTTGTGTAGACATTATTCCATTGTCTCTAACTCTCTGTTTATTAGCATTTTAAAAAAAGTTACTGGCTTGGAGTTTTGTTATGGGGGTGTTAAAGTGAAACAATACAGAATTCTGAGTGTTCGCTAATTTTGCCTCCAAATACTAATTTTCCCTGCATATATCCTTCCACTTCCTAATTTTCGATCGTCATCATTCAATCATAATTTTTCTCTCCAAATAATTTTTTTATCACCATCATTCAACAATACCGAACACTTTCAGGGCTCCAATAATAGTACGAAAGCTCCAGCATCTTTGGTGGGGAGGGGTCCTCATCCCCGTGGGGATTTTGCGAGTTCCGTTAAAACTCCGGATAATCTCAATAGATATCCATGGGTTCAAGGTTTTTGGCCATCCCTATATACAACATATAATGAACTAGTGATTCGACTATTCAGATTGTTATAGAATTCATATTCAGGAATACTATCTTCTTCAATTCTGCAGAATCTATTCTGCTTTCTTTGCATAAAAAAAATGTTAATACATTGATGAAGATACTGTAATATGGCAAAATGATCAAAGAATTAAAGAATCATTGAATTGCTCTATGATAACTCTAAGCACATGCGTTTTGGTTGCAATTGATGAAATGAAATCTCATAATATAATCTCATCAAGCAAGCCCCCATCCCAAAAACAATAATAAAAAAAATTTCAGCATCAAATAAACAAAGATTCATATATATAAATTTTGTTGGACTATTAATCTAAAATAGGGCAGCAGCCAACAAAGCAAAAAAGCTTGGAACACCAAAACGAATAAGTCTTGTTGCACTTGATGATTCAGCAGGGGGACCAAACATTTTAGGGTCTAACTTTATATCTGAAACCAGCAAATGTAGTTTGAATTTTGTTATTACATATGTAATGAATGAGTCTCTGATAAATGTACAATTGACAAACTAATTGATTTGAAATTAATAATAAATTAATTTATTATTGGATAATTTTATTCACTACTATGCTTTAATAAAAAAATATAGATATATTTATCACTTTATATTTGTATCTGTAAGTACTCTTATAATTCTAACATTTAAGTTAAGTTCTAATTCTGTTTCTAATGTTTGATGTTTTATTTCCAAACATATTTATTTGGTTCTAATGATTTAAAAATAAAAGTAACAGAACAATAAAAGAAATAAGAAGGCAATAATAGAGAGAAAATAATATTTTTGGAAAAATTTTAATTTCGACCAAAAGACTAAAATAGAATGAAATAAAATGTTTGTAAAAAAGAATTTTTAAGCGTTACGAACTAAATTAAAATGTAACCGAAACTTTAAGGTCCAAATAATATTTTTATCTTGTATAAATTATCCATAAAAATTTCAATGCTTTTTTTTCAGACATGGAAATTTCAATGCTTCAAACACAATAGTATTGGTTGATGATTTGCTTGATAGGCTGATATTGGTGGGCTTTTTACTGCAATGAAAATAAAACAGCAAGTTGAAGGTTAAAACCAAGCCATCCATTAAGTGAACAAAATTTGAAGAATACAAATTATAGACATTATGTTATTAATTCAAGGTTTCAACTACATTATGCGAAAGCTCAACACAAGTACACAACTCGATGAACGTTATAGAAGGTATACGTTGATTGGGTGAAAGCGAGGATAATATAATAGGGAACAATTCCACAAACTATAAAATGTTCATCTATTTGTTTTAATTTGTTTACTTAGTAGATTTATAGCTATAATGGTTTTGTTCTCTTAATTTGATTATGGATCTTTCAATGGAAAATGCAATTTCTCGGCTGTTAAATTTTTAAACCAAAAAAAAAGATATAATAATAAAAATGTAACTACGAAAATAAAAGGAAAAAAATTATAAAAACAATCAATATTCCTATTTTCATGTGAAACAAGACAAATATTGCATTAAGTTGTGCAACTTGTGATATTAAAAGAGGGGAGGAGAGGGGAGGGGGAAGCTATATATCATTGTTTTAGAAGGGTACTAATACTTTTTTATTCTTTGATATAAAACGGGGCTAAAGCCCAGGAAAAAGAAAAACACTAAACAAGAGTGGTTCTGCAAAACTCCACTCCATGCTCATCAGTTTTCATCAAGAGAACCATTATAGCTGGGACTTCTTTGAACAGCATGACCCCTTTCTCCATTCCTTGCCCATATTTGGTTAGAGCATCACACATTGACTCGCTTCTTTAAAGATATGCCGAATCACCACTTTTTGCGGTTTTATCAGCAGCTCCTTGATCGACCTCACCAGGGAAGTTCCAACGTGAGTCTCAACCGCCGTACTCTGGACGAAATTAATAGCACAGCTCGGGTCAGATTCAATTTCTAGGTAAGGGATATGCAAGTCTACTGCTAATTTCATTCCTATAAAGAAACCCCAAAGCTCAACTATAGTGATTGTACATTTTTCGATGTTTGTATAGAGTATGCTCCTCTCCATCTTCAATACAAAAAGTTTCATAGGCTGATTTAATAGAAAAAACACCATATGGGCAGGACATCCAACTGATAGAATCTTCCCCGATTTGCGGATTAGGAGCTTTGATTGTATGTAGAATATCTGTGACCTCTTCGGGTAAAACACGATTCAGGGCTTCCCAATCCCAGTCTCCATTTTCGGTGACATAGTCTGCAACCTTTTCAATGAGTTTATCCTCTTCTAGATTAGTTAAGGCCACCTCTTTCAGATTAGTGAATCCAGGGATCCATTGTTTCCTCAAAAAAAGGGCTTTATTCCCATCTCCAAGCCTCCAGATGAGATTGGTTTTGAATTTCTCCCAGACCTTATTAATTCCGACCCAGGCATTTGAGCTACCTGATCTATGCTGAACCTTTAGCAAGATATCTTCACTGCAGTCATATTTGGCTCTCATGACTTTCACCCAAAGCTTGTCTCTGTCGTGAATCAGTCCCCAAGAGAGTTTCATGAGGAAGCTATATGGTTTTTCACTTCCATCGTAAAATTAAACCCACCTTCTAAAATGCATGCCCCCTTTTTTCTTCATCCTGAGCAACATCGAGTTAAGGTTAATATGGTTCAGTTGTCTCAAAATTTTTGGCTTTTACTTAATTATTGCTACTCAGTTGTAATGTTTGGAAATCACTCCTGCTGAAAATATGTACATTATGAAGTACTTTTTCAGAGGATGTTTTTCTCTTAATTCTTAGATAAATTACCTCGTTATTTCTTGTCTGGATCCTGTGTAGACATTATTCCATTGTCTCTGACTCTCTGATTATTAGCATTTTAAAAAAACTCTTACTGGCTTGGAGTTTCATTGTGTGTTGTTGTGTCGGAGGTGTTAAAAGTGAAACAATACAGAACTCTTTAAATTGAATTTGATTTTATTTGGTGAATTTCTTTGCATTTATTTATTATTTTGATTAATGTTGTTCTGGAAGGATTACTTTTAATGACTCTGAAGTCTGAACTTTATATTTGCTATGCAGAGGAGGTTTGTACAGACTAATTCATCTGCCAAACAATCAATTAGATGAGCGAAGGCAGTTGAGATGGTCCTCGATACTGTAAGATTCTGTTTTCTTTTATTGCGATGTAGTTTCATTAAGCAAATTATTGCCATAATCAGTGAAACTCAGTTGACGTGACATATATCTCTTGAATCTACAGGCCTGAGGAATAAACCATTTGCACAACTGCACTCCAGTAATTGTACACCGTGATTTTAAGTCACTAAATCTTCTTGTTGATAAAAATTGGGTTGTGAAGGTGTCAACTAATTGTCATGATTGAATTTTCTTGATAGCATGCTGAATGCTACCTGTAGATATGGTTTAATTGTTTTTTTTCACCCTTTCTTTTTTCTTTCGTATAGTTATGTGGTTTTGGCTTATCAAGAATGAAGCACAGTACATTCCTTTCTTCCAGATCAACTGCAGGAACAGTAAGCTGTCATAATCCTCATTTCTAAGCTCAAATACTGTGTCATATCCTCTGCCTTCTGAATTATTCGTTCTTTCATGTTCTTGTTCTACATTTTGCTGCATATTTTATATGTTTATTGTGCTTTATATTCTTCTGAAGATATACAAACATACACAAATGGAGGCATTTGCTATTATCTTTTAACAAAAAATTTGGAAAACCAGGAGTTTGTTGCCGTTTAAAAATTCATTATGTTTGGCATGTTATATTAATCCTTTTGTGATGATGAATACCTATCTTTAGCCTCGGCTTATGTTATGTTTAATTTATAATACAATTACTAGTTCTATGTGCCAAGAAAATGTCGATTGAATAGGGTTTGAGAGAATGAGAGAAGGAAGAAAACACAGTGAGAAAGAAAAGAGGATTTGAAGAGAAAGACAAGAAATTTATGATCTGCATTACTAGTGAGCTTATCACTAATCTGTGCTTATGTATAGAGAAGGGTAGCTTGCTGTGCAAGCTAGTACAAAAGGCACAACAGTCCGTTCATTCTTAAAGTTAGTTATGATAGCTGTAACTAACAGCTCTCCTATGTAGCTGGCACTGTTCTAACAGCCAACAGTTCTTTCATAACTAACTCTTGTAACTCTTCTCTAGACTTTACCAACTCACTCTACTACGATGAATGGTCTTTGGTAACAAATGAGCAAATCTTTCTTAATTTTGTTGAGGCCTAAAGTTATTGTTTGGTAAGAGTTTCAAATAGGTCTGTGTCCTCTGATAATTGCCAAATGGGACCTTAGTGTAACTACATGCTTTTCTCTCTACCTCAAGCTCCTCTCTTTTGTATGCGTGATCAGTTCTGATATTCTGTACGTATTTAGTTTTGCTGCTAAGCGTTTGTTTGGCATTGCAATATATTCATTTTTTATGACATGTTGCAGGCTGAGTGGATGGTGCCTGAAGTGTTAAGAAATGAACCTTCAAATGAAAAGTAAGCTTAGTAATCATTGGTTTTCGTCATTAAATTTTTTTTTATTTTGCTTGTGGAGGAGGATTTCATAGTCTGTGTTCCTCTCTGACCTGAATCATCTGGCACAGGAAAAGATAAGTTGGAATTTTTATTACATATAACTGTTGTTCTTTGGCTTCCTTGTCTCGTCGTTCTTCTCATTGGTTTTGCCACCCTTTTAAGGCATTCATAATTTTATGATTATAACAAGTGGTGATTGGATATCCAGGTGCGATGTTTATAGCTTTGGAGTCACATTATGGGAGCTCTCTACTTTGCAGCAGCCCTGGGGTGGAATGAATCGGATGCAAGTTGTGGGTGCTGTCGGTTTCCAGCATTGTTGTCTTGTCATTACAGATGATATGGAGCCTGCTATCACGGATATTATCAAGCAATGCTGGCAGAGGTGAGTGTACTCTTCAATCATTTTATCCTTATTCTAAGATATCAGAACTCTTGCTTATAGCATTCTGAAAACCACTTGTTCTATCGGATATGAATAATCACATGCAAGGAAATACACATTTGATCTTGCCAAGGTACAGTTTTGTTTCAATATAACCATTTTTTTATTAAAAAATCCTTATAAAGTGCAAGCCAGTTTCAAGAAACCCCTGTAATGACGACTCGTTTTCTCTTAAAGATTTTTATGCATGATAGGAACTTGATTACACAATTTTTAAACTAGAAGACTTGGTTGAAAACTAGGGACTTGAGGAGTTGTATAGTATTTTTGCTCATTCAGTCCTATGAGGCTGTGATTCTTTTCAGTCTTCCCTTTCCTTTCCTTTTTTTTTTAATTTCTTTCTTCCCATTTACTTTTAATTTTTTTCAGTGGAGTCATTATCAATTTCTACCATTTGTTTGTGTACACAATTCTTTGTAATTTTGCTGTAATCAATTCTAAATTTTGATGTGCATAAATTATGAAATGTTGCCGTTGTAGTTTGAATGGAAAAAAAATTGATGGTGCGTGGAAATTGTTTAGTACTGTAAATGCAAATTGGATAAGCTTTTTATTCTTTTTTTTGTTTTCCATTTTTTATTTGGATGGGTCCAAGTGTTATGTCTAAGTTATGAAGCACGGACACTTCGCTGAGTTGTCGTGTCCGCGTGTCGGACATATTTTAGACACGACGCTTATCGACACTCGTTTGACACGCATGTCTGATGTGTCCAACCGTGTCATAATAAAAGGTAAAAAATTCTTTTTCGGATACACTTGGACATACCTAAATACCATCACGTGTTAGCGTATCGAGTCTTATTCTTAACATATATTTTTGAAATAAATTTAGATATAGTATATACTATTATTAATTAAAATAAAAAATATTTAAATATTTTATATAATTAAAATAAGATATTAAAAATAATTAAAAAATTAATTTATATTTTAATATCAATAAAATATCAAAATATCATTACAATTTATCTAAAATATATATATATATATATATACACGTGTCGTGTTCTGTGTCCGTGTCAGTGTCCATGCATCATAGTGTCTAAGGCTTGGTTTGGTAAAATTTTTTGAAAAAGTGTTTTTCATTTAAAAGAACAAATTTTTTTATTTTGCATTTGGTATATAAGAAAGATTATGTATTTATACTTAAAAATTTTAAAAGATAGAAGTGTTTTTAAAAGCATTGAAGATGGAATTTTTCAAAAATAATTTTGCATATTAAAATTAAAAAATCTAATATAATCTTATACATTAATTGATATCTAAATATAAGTTTTATAGTAATGTATATTACAGTATTTTTAAATTCTAAAAGTTATTTTACTAAATGCTATTATTACTTGTATTTATTGAAAATTAATTTTAATTTAATTTATTAAGTATAAATGTAAAATTTTTAAAATGTTGTCTTTTAAAAGTTAATTTCTATAAATTACTTTTAAAAAATAAAAATTTTACTAAACAAAGCCTAACTTCTTCACCTTTCTTGCTAAAAAAAAAATAATATTGTTTATATTTTTATCGAACTCGTAAAAATAATGTGTTTTGGTTTAAATTTGATGGAAAAAAGTATAAAAGTGCTTTAGTATTTTATTATATACATATATTTAATATGTGATGTTATATTTGTAAAAATATGAATAGTTATTTAAAAAATTATATAATTAAATAAAAATATAAAATAATTTATATTTTCTGTATATTAAAATTAAATGCTTTTTATCTTTTAAAATGACTTTTTTAGCGGATCAAACATAAATTTTTGTTAGTTTAGTTAACATTTCTTTTTCTTTTAGAAAAATAATTGAGAAATCAATTCAAACAGATTAATTGTAGTAACAAAGAGAAAATATATCTTTTTAATTTGTTTTTTTTAATTAATGTTATAAAATAGACTTACATTAAATTATCTTAAAATAAAATTAATAGTTAAAATTTGTTAGATAATAATTTAGTTAAATTTATTAAATTATTTAATAATTTTAAATATTATTTTTATATAAAAATATTTACATGTAAGTTGTTGTCTATAAAATATAATTTTTATCGATATTTTTTAAGTGAAATAAAAGAAGTAAAGAAAATGTGATATAATAAAAGGCTATTGTTATGCTAATGAAACTTTTTTTTTTCTTCGCATGATGATCTGAGGTAGCATATTCTAGAGTAGATATATTTACCTAGTCTTGGACAATTTTTCTGTTTCGTTACAAAAGTTTTGTTTCCTCTATAGGATAAATAATTAGTGAAGTTTTTCTACGGATGGACTTTTTTGAGACCCTTTTTATGTGTTTTTTTTAATTTTATAGATTGTTGTTATTATATTTTTTCTCCGCTTGTGAGAATTTTTTTAGAATGATCTATATTAGAATCTCTTTGGGGGGACTCAGATTTGGTCTTCTGCAGGTTTCTCATTGTATGTCCAAGACTCCAAATAATAGTAGCTATTACAACTTAATTAAATTTTTTTAAAAAAAATAGATTAAATAATAAATGACTATATTAAAAGTAGCTTATAAATAAGTTATTTTATATTTGGGTTTTTAATTTTAAAAGTGTTTATTTTATAAAAATATGATAAAAAGTAGTAGTATTACAAGAGAAGTTATTTTTTTAAACTTTTCTATAAGCTCTTAAATAACTTCTTAGAAAGCTGCAATTTGGTTTTGAAAATTACATTAGACATTAATACTACTACTTTTCATAAGTCAAAAACTCAAAAAAAAAATATTTTTGAAGCTTCCCAAGGTCCTTAATGTTTCGAAATACATTTTACCAAAAAAAAAAAAACATATTTAAAAATACATGTTGTTGAATGAATTCACATTAAAAAAATTTATTGAAATTAACAGACCTAAAGAGCAGTCATTGTTTCTTGGTGAAAAATTATTATTTAGCATCCCTAATTTTAATGATAATAACTAATAGCGCTATGGGGTGCAATATTTTATTAGGTGACAATTTTTTATTTATTTCATTCAATCTTTTTCCAATGATAAGTTAATTTGTCAATATTGTTTGATAATTTTTTTAATATAAATAAACAATTATCAAGAGGTAGAAACAAAAATTAACTCTGATTAATTGTTAGAGCATGAATATTGTCTAAGTATAAATTTCCTAATATATTCTTTCCTAGCATAATATTAAATATTTTTGGTCTTCCACTTCACTCGAAAAAATATATAGTAGAGTTGGACAAAATTTTATAAACAGGTGTATATTAAGTGTATCAGCAAAATTATGGTAAGTATGATGCTAACCACTTCAAACATACTAATTCAGCCTCTTTTAACTTTATACTATTCAACAAATTTTCTAAACCATAAACTCTAAAATTATCTGTCGATATTATACTTTTCTAAAGGTAACATTTCTCTTTGTTGTTATTATTATTATATTTAATTATTTTATTAACATTTATAATTTTATCAAATTTTTAATTAATTTTTTATATTTTAAAAATTTATAATTAAATCTATATACTAGATTAAAACTTTCAGTTAGATCATCTCTTTTTTTTAATTAAAAAATACTATTTGTTTTAAAAGTAAATATTTTAAAATTATTAATTTTTTTTAAATAAGATTAAATTACACAGTTGGTTCCTATACTTTTAATGAAATTGCAAATTGGTCCCCACGCCAATGAGAATCTTTGATTCTGCTAAAATGACATCATGTTTCTGACACTACCACCATTAGCTTCGGAAACGGCTTCACACACCGTGTCTAGGTCCTCCACGGACTCGAGTGGTTCTGGTGCTAATAAAGCGAGACGCTATAGAACTTGGTTTGCGAGGGCGAGAAGGTTAGGATGGTCCCTGACAAAATCCGGATGGCGAAAGGTGGGAAGGCATTGACGGATGTTATGGGAAGAGAAGAGGTGAGGAGCTTCCTGCGTTCCAAAACGGTGCGTTTGAGGTTGATGGCAGTGATGGTGTTGGAGCGGTGGAGGGAAAGACGTTGATGGATCGTGAGTTCTTGGATCGGTATGTGCCTGTGGGTGGGATCCATAGGCATACTATGAGGGATTTGATTAGTAAGATTGAGTTGTTAGAGAGAAGGATTTTGCTTGTGATAAGGGAAAGATTTTAATTATTGATAATTTAAATATAATTGGGATGAGTTGAATTGAGTTCATTCATGATAATAGTATACATTATTGTGGTAGTTTGTATAATAACTGTTAATTTTGGTTTTTGCTGTGTTAATGAATTTGGTCATTAGCAATGATTTCGGCATTGTTGTTGTTAAAGTCGTATTAACGTTAAAGAAGAACAAAAATGCTGAAGAGAGGAGGAGGAAAAATAGATACATAAATGTGTATTTTTTTTACGGTAAATGTTATTGAGGACTTAATTATAAAATTATATTTTATACATAAATCTAATTATAAATTTTTAAAGTGTAAAGACTAATTTGTAATTTTAGTAAAAATATAGAGATTAGCGGTATAATTTGACCTTTAAATAATAATTAATAAAAATTTAATTATAAATTTTTATATTCTAAAAATTTAATTAAAAATTTGATTAAATTATAAAGAATTGATTAAAGACTAACAAAATAATTAAATTTTATTGTTATTGTTGTCGATGTCTTGTTTGATGGATCACTTTTTTTCTCGAGCATAATGGAACCATTACTCCCCCAAGCCTTGTAATTTATTTGGTATATACGTCCAATTCATAAAAGAAGAATGTTAGGGGCAGCAATTTTTTTAATTTGTAGCTATTAAATAGTCATTAATGATAATTTTAATGGTGTGAAATTAGTATGAGATTTTATCTAATGACTCACTTTTTTCTGTTAATTATATATTGACCAAAATTTAACAAAGTTGCTGGCATCTAGACTTTTCCTTCCTACAATTGATAAAAGAAAAATCAAAAGAACCCAAGTAAAACGGGACTGGAGTCTGGAGACCTTTCATTAGTATGGGGGGTGTTGGAAACAGAGGACTATTTCCGCAGAGTTAGCAAACTCCCTCAAACTTAGACAACAGCGAAAGTGCGAAACACTAAAATGTTGTCATCCTCAACCTCAAGGATCACTTTCATTTCTAGGTATTCTCTTCTCCAAATCCCTAATTTTGTTTCCTTCCCTTCCTCTTCATCCCTTCACTCTCATTCTGAGCCCCCATGCCTTCGTGAAGTTGATGAAGCTGTTGATTCCTTCACTCGCATGCTCTCTATGCGTCGCCCTCCATCCATCATCCAATTCACCAAGATTTTGGGATCTCTTGCCAAGACCAACCATTTCTCCACCGCCATTTCCCTTTTTCAGCAATTGCAAGCCAGGGGAATCGCTCCCGACTTATTTATTTTGAGCATCGTAATTAATTGTTGTTGCGGCATGGGTCGTATGACGCTTGCTTTCTCTGTATTGGCCAAGATTTTCAGAATGGATTATCAACCTGATACGGTAACATTGAATACACTCGTTAAAGGCCTCTTTCTCTGTGGTAGTGTTGAAAAAGCAGTGCGCTTTCATGATAGAGTGCTGGCTCATGGATTTCACTTTAATCAAGTCACTTATGGGACCTTGATCAATGGCCTCTGTAAAACCGGACACACATCAGCTGCTATTCAAATGTTGAGAAAGATCCCACGGTATGGCATTGCTCCTAATGTCTTCATGTACAGCGCAATTATTGATACCCTCTGCAAGGATACACTTGTAAGTCAGGCTTTTCATTTATTCTCTGAAATGCTTGCTAAGCGAATTTCTCCCAATGTTATCACATACAGTTCTCTCATTTTTGGATTGTGTCTTGAGGGTCAATATAAGGAAGCCATTGATTTGTTAAGTGATATGGTGCTTAGAAACATTACTCCTAATGTTTATACCTATAATACTTTGATTGATGGGCTATGCAAGGAAGGAAAGATCAAAGATGCTAAGAGTGTATTGGCTGTAATGGCAAAACATGGTGTGAAACCAGATGTGGTTACTTATAACAGCTTAATGGATGGATATTGTTTGGTTAATCAGGTAAATAGGGCAAAATATATATTCAACACAATGGCCCAAATTAGTGTGTTACCCAATGTTCAAAGTTACAGTATCATGATTAATGGCTTCTGCAAAAGTAAAATGGTCGATGAAGCCTTGAATCTCTTTGAAGAAATGCATCGCAAGAACTTGGTTCCAAACACGGTAACTTACAGCACTCTTATTGATGGCTTGAGCAAATCAAAGAGAATCTCCCGTGCTTTGGAGCTTCTTATCGAGATGCATCATAGAGGTCAACCCGCTAATGTAGTTACTTACAATTCGTTGTTGGATGGGATGTTCAAAAACCAACAACCTAACGAGGCATTTATGTTATTCAATCAAATGAAAGAGTGTGCCATTGATCCAGATATATTCACTTACAATATACTTATAGATGGCCTATGCAAAGGTGGAAGACTTATAGATGCAAAAGAGATTTTTCAAGATCTTTCCGTTAAAGGCTATCCTCCAAATGTGAGGACATACAATATTATGATCAATGGGCTCTGCAAAGAGGGCTTGTTTGAAGAAGCATTGGCACTCTTGTCAAAAATGGAAGGCAATGGTTGCTTACCAGATGGTGTCACTTTTGAAACTGTTATCCGTGCTTTGTTTGAAAAAAATGAGAATGACATGGCGGAGAAACTTCTTCGGGAAATGGTTGCTAGAGGCTTATTGAATTGATAAAAGAAGGTAAGATACATCAACTCAAATTGAAATTACATCTCATTGTTGCTGAATATGTATCATAGTTTTGTAAATTCTGTGTCTGTTGGGTCAGAGGACTTTGGCAATGCCATGACACAATATAATTTTGCACTTTCGATTTTTGCAATTGCTATGATCCTTTTTAATTCCACTACTTTATTGATTATTTAGATGATATTCCTAGTTATAGCTTACTGATTTAGTGTTTAAGATCTCTTTATAGCAATCGAGTGTTCTTTACTGTTATTCTCTGAGATCATATATTTATCATGCTACAAACTAAGCAAAACGAAAAAGATTGAAAATTTTGTTTTCTTGTTTGTTCTGTTATTCTGTTGTGCAACTTATTTTTCCGTAACTTTGTAGGTACCAAAAATATATATATATATACTAGCATTTGACCCGTGCAAATGCACGCGCTAGAGAATTTATTTTTACCACAAAAAATTATTTATTCTGAATAATATTTTTAACTTCTTATTATATCAAAATATCGTACATAGGTATAATTTTAAAATTTGAGTTCTTTTCATATTAATAAAATATTCTATTATACAAAGAATTTTAATGTTAGTCTAAATATATATTAAGCACAAAATAAAAAAATAGATGTATTATAGAATAATATTTTTTGTTCATAAAAGTAAACTAAATTACACTTAAGATTTAAAATTACATTTTCTTTTGTTAATTAAAACTATATTCCACTTCATTTTTTCTTTTTTAAAACACTAATACTGAATTCGTTTACATTACTTGACGATGACATTACGAAATTCTAATTACGAAATTCTAATTAGAACCGTTAAAATGGGTTGGGTCCATTGGGATTGGCACTTTTAGAGTTCTTTAACGTGCTTGGCTGCGAAATAAATGGACAAACCCATTTAGTTGTTTTTTTTTTTTTTTTTTTTCCTATTTTTATTAATTTTTTAACAATTTTTTTCTTACCGATCTAATTCAAATATCTTTACTTCTAATAAAAAAAACAACTCAAATTCTAACCTTATCTATTAAAGACAAAAAATTTGTTCGAAAATTAATATTTTAGATTTTTAGTCCATAATATAATTTTTTTTAAATAAATTATCTATTTAGACAAAAGAAAAATAAAAACTAAACTCGTTAGCCTTTTGTCCGTTAAACTTTTTTTTAAATGGTCCAAACTCTCATCTTAAAAGTCTATACATACTTGTACATAAGTGTACACCTAGAAGTGTTAGTCTAATGATGAAAAGAGACTGAATTTTAATTTTTAAGCACACTTACAGGGAGAAAAATGTGTGTACAGACTGGTTAGCCAAAAGAAGTATCACTAGAGAGTTAGGTTTTTATTTCATAGATAATTATCCTAAAGAAATCAAATATATGTTAGATGATAATTGTAGAGAGGTCTCCAGAGTTCGATTTATCTTTGATATGTAATTTTCGGCTGGACTTTTAGACTTTATTTTAATTACCAAATATAAATAAATAAAACAATAATAAGTGTTACACTTAATATCATTTTCCAGTTTAATTCAATTTAATGGCACAACTCAAAAAAGGAAAAAAAAATTGAATTTTTGATGGGGAATCAAAATGTGAATATCCATAGCTCACTCAAAGATAATAAATCTAAGTCTTAAGGAACTGTTATTAACACTAATATGTTCTTTGTAAGCATGGACTTGTGGACTCTATTTGAGCAAAGGATAAATATGTTTTCAAGAATTTGATTAACAAATGCGCTTGTTAAATTTGTTAAAGAAGCACTTGTTTATTGGTGACTCAAAAGTTATTATTATTATCTACTTAGGTTCAGTTTGGGTAAACAACTTAAATAAGTTCCTAACATATAAGGACTTTTATTAATAAAAGTTTATAAATAAGTTATTTGGTATTTCAATTTTTAATTATAAAAGTACTTATTTTAAAGTTGTAGCGTTTGAATAAATAACTCAAAAACTTGTTATAACTAATTATAAAAATAATAGCAAGCTATATAAAAATAAAATAACATGTGAAAAAAATAAAACTAAAACTACGATTTCATATCACACACAGTATTAAATACAAATTTAATAATAAAATAGAGTGGTAAAATAATTAAAAAAATAACTGAAAGAAATATATGAAGTAGGTAATTCAGATGGAACATTATTTTAAAATAGTGTTGGAAGGTCAATAGTTTCAACAGATGAATCATTACCTAAAAAAGGTGGTGGAGGGCGAATACTTCTAGCAGATGAAACTTTGCGTAAAAATGGTAGTGGAGAGATAGTATTTTCATAAAAAACAGGAAACATTTTTACAGAGCAAAGTAGATTTTTTTTTAAAGCAATTTTTTTTAGAAAAATGATAGAATGACTTATCGAAAAGAAAAAGTCGTATATTTCTACTTCTTCGAAAAGTTATGAATTAACTTTTCAAAAAGTTAAAAGCTTTTTTTCAAATAGTGCCAAACACGCATATTGTGACTTTTCATAATTCAAAAGTCAAAAAAACTTCTGTTTCCAAACGGGCTCTTAACAAATATTCTAAAAAATACTTATTAATTAATTCGTTATTTAGACTATGTTAAAATCAATATCAATTTTATCTTGAAAAATGAAAACTTTTACCCTTTTTTATACAGATATAAAACCAATCCTATGTCACTTTTATGGACATCTAAATTTTCCATATTATTAATCTACTACTACTACAACTACCAGAAACAATAAATAAATAAATAAAAAAAAACAAAAACTATAACAACTAAATATTATGACTTATCCAAATGCAACAGATACTGAACCATTTTCGTTTGCTTCTTGCCAAAATTTGTGCTTCAAAACTACTCACAATTTAATATGGGAGATTTGAAGTTTTTTATATTTTGGCTTTGAAAACTTTAAATTTCAATGTTAAATAGCAAAGATCTTTGCACCTGTATGTCATGTGGTTGTCCTACAAAAAAGGCAATACATGGAATACCATTCACTGGTTGCAATAAAAAGACGAATGGATTGTTATCTAAAATAACAATCTGTCTTAGATACTTTGAGATGCAGGTAATAAAATCTTTAACATGTTCCTGGTATTTCTTGAAACCAATTAGCATTTTAGTAGAATACTCATTTATATAGGAGATAGTATTCTAAACCTCAGGCTAAAAAGTACCAAACATAAAATAACATACAAGTTCTAGAAAGAATTCAAATAACTCAATGATATATTGTTTGCTAAGAGATCAATCACATTCCTCCGTTACTATAGCCCATTTCTTATATTTTGCTAATAATTTTTTGACAGCTTAATTTATATTGACCCCAAAATATTTGCCAGAAATTATGAAGTTTAGCTTTAAGTTTAAAATATAATAAAAGCTATTAACAAACATTGAAAATAGGCATACGCAACCATTCTTTATACCAAACAAATTGCCAAAAAATCACCATTCCTAAAGACTTGAAATCATTTTTGTCAATAGAGTAAAAAACACAAAGATGAATCCAAAAGAGTATAGATATCCAAGTAATACAAAAATAAATGCACTAGTAAATGTGAGAATAAAAGAGAATAATTGATATAAAGTTTTTATATAAGACCACCAAAGTTTCATCCATTTAACTATACAACACTCATGTAGTTATACTCATCAAATTGAAAAAAAAAATGATATTATATGACTGCACCAAATATCAGTGACCCCATGGATGTTTTATCAGTATTGTCAAGAGACAATGATCTCAGACTTCAAATTATAAAGAAAAGATAATGGAACATGGAGATATAGGATCAAATGGGAGGGAAAAATTCGAAAATCATAGCATCATAAAGAAAGATTAAATAGATTATAATAACAAATCAAATATAGGGGCCTTGCTATCATCAATGGTGTAACTCACTGAAAGTTTAATTACATAAAACAGGGCAGAAAGTTGGATCCAAGACAGAAGTACTTACATGCTAATTCTTAAAGGCTGATGAAGTCATAAACTAAATGAAGTATGAATAACATGTTTTTTTTTCTGCGTAACGAAAGCCTTATGTATGTCTCAAAAAGTTCTGACAAGACAACCTATTCATGAAACTAACGGAACACAATGATCATCATATACACAAGACTCAAAAGAATCAAAATTACCAAAATAGAAACTTCATATCATGAGAGAAAAGTGGCATTGTTTTTTGTATTCTAAAAAGTTTTTGTTTTTAAATTGATTACCCATCTTGGGTTGTTGAAGGTGAACATAAAATGTCATAACTCCATTGAACACTTCTTATTGCCACAGCTAACTTTGTACTCAAGTTCTTCTGCATCTTCTCATGCTTTGGACTCCAAGAAGAAGCCACGGCCTTAAAAGCAACTCAAGTAACCAGAAAAACCTGCATCTTCATGCAATGATTACATCCATTCAGGTGTCATGAAAAGGAATCAATAAAAGAAAAAAATAGTATTAGTATAAATAATACTTGAATGTATATTATTATCTAAATAATATTACTTAAAATACACTTGTATTTTTTGCTGTAAACCTAATCTCACCTTCTTTGGAGATTTGTGAGTGTAGAACTATTAAAAAACACGTGTATTTCTTATCAAAAAGTCTAGCACACATTTCAAAGAAAATTTCTTAATTTAAAGAAAATAATTAAAATTCACAAAGGTAAATCATTAAAACATCAGTATACATAATCCTTTAATTAAATTTACAATAATATTATCAACTAATTGTTTAATAATAAAAAATTTTAGAAATAACCGTTAAAAAAACAGAAGATTATAGTTGAAAGGTGTCTAGTTTAAAGAAGGAACGAAAGATCACATAAAACATACATCATTTGCATTGTTTTGAACTAACCAAAAGTCAACATATTTATATGAGATAAACATATGAATAAGAAGAAACTAACCAATCTGCATTAGGAGAACTAAAGGTATTAACATATAGCAAGTCACACTTTTTTGAAGTGGTAAAGGAAGCTTACCTGCCAAAATAGAATCTGCTTAGTGTGTGTTTGGATTACAGTTTACAAAGGGAAATTTGCATAAAATTGAATCAATGCAAAACAATTTAAATAAACCTTCACTATCAATTCAAGAAACAACTTATTTTTTTTACACACTTGTTCGAATTAAAATTCACAAAACTTCCTTCATTTTTGTACTATGTCCTTTTCCTATATATCGAGAATTGAAAAACAAAACCAAGTAACCAACTACTACTAACTACGTACAAACAAAATCATCTAGTATTGTTAAGTATATAGTATTTTTTATCATCAATACTAAAGATTTAAATTGGTATGTCCATTCTTAGTAGATGAAGATGATCTTTCAAGTAGATATATATTCAAATTGATATGTCCATTCTTAGTAGATCCATGGATATCTACCACACCTAAGCATAAGTGCATGTCTCTAAAACATATTACCATTCATAAAGCAAAATCACAAAACTGCAAGATGAACAATAATGAGATAGTGCAGCATAACCATTATAAAAAACAAACCAACTTCCTTAATTTAAGCAATTAAGAATTATTCACCATGAATAGCAAAACTAATAAAAGCAAACTAATTCCAAACAGTTAAGATCCAAGATAATGACTTCGGCAATAACCTCGAGCATAGAAAAATGCTTAAAAAAATTTACTTGAATGGGAGCAGCAAAAAATAAACTCACGCTATTAGAAGTGCTCCGCTGGTGTTGCACCCAAGTACACCAGATCTCCGTCTACCTCTTCCGTTCATCTTCCCTTCACTCGCCAATCACACAAATCTTCTTCTCACATTCTTTTATATCGTGGAGTAATAATAAGAAAAGAAAAATTAAAAAGGAGAGCGGGACTGTGGGAGTGAGAGTAGGCCACAAGTTAGGGATTTCTTCTCAGGCTATATAGTTTTCACCTCCATCTTAAAATTAAACCCACCTTCTAAAATGCATGTCCCCTTTTTTCTTCATCCTGAGCAACATCGAGTTAAGGTTAATATGGTTCAGTTGTCTCAAAAATTTTTGGCCATTTATTTAATTATTGCTACTCAGTTGTAATGCTTGGAAATCGCTCCTGCTGAAAATATGTACATTATGAAGTACTTTTCCCGAGGATGTTTTTCTCTTAATTCTTAGATAAATTACCTCATTATTTCTTGTCTAAGATCCTGTGTAGACATTGTTCCATTGTCTCTGACTCTCTGATTGTTAGCATTTTAAAAAAACTCTTACTGGCTTAGAGTTTCATTGTGTGTTGTTGTGACGGAGGTGTTAAAAGTGAAATAATACAGAACTCTTTAAATTGAATTTGATTTTATTTGGTGAATTTCTTTGCATTTATTTATTATTTTGATTAATGTTGTTCTGGAAGGATTACTTTTAATGACTCTGAAGTCTGAACTTTATATTTGCTATGCAGAGGAAGTTTGTACAGACTAATTCATCTGCCAAACAATCAATTAGATGAGCGAAGGCAGTTGAGATGGCCCTCTATACTGGAAGATTCTGTTTTCTTTTATTGCGATGTTGTTTCATTAATCAAATTATTGCCATAATCAGTGAAACTCAGTTGATGTGACATATATCTCTTGAATCTACAGGCCCGAGGAATAAACTATTTGCACAACTGCACTCCAGTGATTGTACACCATGATTTGAAGCCACAAAATCTTCTTGTTGATAAAAATTGGGTTGTGAAGGTGTCAACTAATTGTCATGTTTGAATTTTCTTGATAGCATGCTGAATGCTACCTGTAGATATGGTTTAATTGTTTTTTTCACCCTTTCTTTTATCTTTCGTATAGTTATGTGATTTTGGCTTATCAAGAATGAAACATAGTACATTCCTTTCTTCCAGATCAATTGGAGGAACAGTAAGCTGTCATAATCCTCATTTCTAAGCTCAAATACTATGTCATACCCTCTGCCTTCTGAATTATTCGTTCTTTCATGTTCTTGTTCTACATTCTGCTGCATATTTTTTATGTTCGTTGTGCTTTATATTCTTCTAAAGCTATACAAACATACACAAATAGAGGCATTTGCTATTATCTTTTAACAAAAAGTTTGGAAAACCGGAGCTTCTTGCCATTTAAAAATTCATTATGTTTGGCATGTTATATTAATCCTTTTGTGATGATGAATACCTATCTTTAGCCTCGGCTTATGTTATGTTCAATTTATAATACAATTACTAGTTCTATGTGCCAAGAAAATGTCGATTGAATAGGGTTTGAGAGAATGAGAGAAGGAAGAAAACACAGTGAGAAAGAAAAGAGGATTTGAAGAGAAAGACAAGAAATTTATGATCTGCATTACTAGTGAGCTTATCACTAATCTGTGCTTATGTATAGAGAAGGGTAGCTTACTGTGCAAGCTAGTACAAAAGGCACAACAGTCCGTTCATTCTTAAGTTAGTTATGATAGCTGTAACTAACAGCTCTCCTATGTAGCTGGCACTGTTCTAACAGCCAACAGTTCTTTCATAACTAACTCTTGTAACTCTTCTCTAGACTTTACCAACTCACTCTACTACGATGAATGGTCTTTGGTAACAAATGAGCAAATCTTTCTTAATTTTCTTGAGCCTAAAGTTATTGTTTGGTAAGAGTTTCAAATAGGTCTGTGTGCTCTGATAATTGCCAAATGGTGGCTTAGTGTAACTACATGCTTTTCATCTCTACCTCAAGCTCCTCTCTTTCGTATGCGTGATCAGTTCCAATATTCTGCACGTATTTAGTTTTGCTGCTAAGCGTTTGTTTGGCATTGCAATATATTCATTTTTTATGGCATGTTGCAGGCCGAGTGGATGGTGCCTGAAGTGTTAAGAAATGAACCTTAAAATGAAAAGTAAGCTCAGTTATCATTGGTTTTTGTCAATTTTTCTTTATTTTGCTTGTGGAGGAGGATTTCATAGTATGTGTTCCTCTCTAACCTGAATCATCTGGCATAGGGAAAAATAAGTTGGAATTTTTATTACATATAAGTGTTGTTCTTTGGCTTTCTTGTCCCGTCGTTCTTCTCATTGGTTTTGCCACCCTTTTAAGACATTCATAATTTTATGATTATAATAAGTGGTGATTGGATATCCAGGTGCGATGTTTATACTTTGGAGTCATATTATGGGAGCTCTCTACTTTGCAACAGCCCTGGAGTGGAATGAATCCGATGCAAGTTGTGGGTGCTGTTGGTTTCCAGCATTGTTGCCTACTTGCCTTGTCATTGCAGATGATATGGACCCTGCTATCACGGATATTATCAAGCAATGCTGGCAGACGTGAGTGTACTCTTCAATCATTTTATCCTTATTCTAAGATATCAGAACTCTTGCTTATAGCATTCTGAAAACCACTTGTTCTATTGGATATGAATAATCACATGAAAGGAAATACACACTTGATCTTGCCAAGGTACAGTTTTGTTTCAATATAACCATTTTTTCTAATAAAAAATCCTTATAAAGCGCAAGCCAGTTTCAAGAAACCCCTGTAACGACGACTCGTCGTTTATGCATGATAGGGACTTGATTATACAATTTTTAAACTAGAAGACTTTGTTGAAAAATATTTGTACAGTATATAGACTTAATTGAAAACTTCTAGACTATAGGGATTTGTCGAAAATATTTCGCATATACAGGAATGCCCTTGCAAATGTTTTAGCTTTAGGAACCTTTATAATACTAAACCTACAATCATGGTTGGTGTGACTATATGATACTCTTTTGTATTGTAGAGATCCAAAGTTGAGAACTACAGAAATAATGGTGGCGCTGAAGCCGTTGCACAAACTGATCATTGGTTCTCAATCTGAAGTGCCGAAACCAGGTAGGCATGGGAAGGCTCAGTCATCAAGAGTTGGTGCAGACTCAGCTAACCATATCTTTTTCCATTTTTGCTGAAAAGAAAATGATGGGAAGACGAGTTGTACTGTATTTTTGTGCATGTTTGGGCGCCATTATTTTGTTAAAAAAAGATCTTTTTTCAATGAAAAAAGATCTTTTTTTATTTTTTAATGTGTTTGGCAAATTTTTAGTAGTAAAAGTAAAAGCACTAGTAAAATCAAAAAAAGATCTTTTTTGAGAAGCTGTAATTTACATCTTTTTTTAAAAGATCTTTTTTCCTTAAAAAAAAAAAGATGTTTTTCGTGTAATAAATGAACAAAAAAGTACTTTTATATTGTTATACCCAAACATAATTGATAGATAAAAAGACCTTTTTACATGAGATATCCAAACATAAAATTACTTTTACTTCTCTATAGGATCTTTTAAAAAAAGATAACTCGAAAAAAGATTTTTTCTCAAAAGCTCACCCAAACAACCTTTGTTCATTCAGTCATGTGATTCTTTTCAGTCTTGTCTCTTTCCTTTTCTTTTTTTCTTTTTAATTTCTTTCTTCCGATTTACTTTTAATTTTTTTTGCAGTGGAGTCATTATCATTTATCAGTTTGTACCATTTGTTTGTATACACAATTCTTTGTAATTTTGCTGTAATCAATTCTAAATTTTGATGTGCATAAATTATTAAATGTTGCAGTTGTAGCTTGAATGGAAGAAAAATTGATAGTCCGTGGAAATTGTTTGGTGCTGTAAATGCAAATTGGATAAGCTTTTTATTCTTTTTTTTTTAATTTTTTAATTTGGATGGTCCAAGTGTTATTATGTCTAAGGCTTGAATTGGTAAAATTTTTTATTTTACATTTGGTATATAAAAAAAATTATGTATTTATACTTACAAATTTTAAAAGATAGGAGCGTTTTTAAAAGTATTTAAGATGAATTTTTTTAAAAATAATTTTGTATATTAAAATTAAAAAATTTAATATAATTTTATACATTAATTAATATTTAAATATAATTCTTATATTAAAGTATATTATAGTATTTTTAAATTTAAAAGTTATTTTATGAAATGCTATTGTTATTTGTATTTATTAAAAATTATTTTAAATTTAATTTATTAAATATAAATATTACAAATTTTAAAAGACTATCTTTTAAAAATTAATATTTATAAATTACTTTAAAAAAATAAAAGTTTTACTAAACAAAATCTAACTAGTTCATCCTTCTTGCTGAAAAAATAACATTGTTTATATTTTTATCAAACTCGTAAAAAAAATGTCTTTTGGTTTAAATTTGATGGAAAAAAAATTATAAAAGTGCTTTAGTATTTTATTATATACATATATTTAATATGTGATGTTATGTTTATAAAAATAATATAAATAGTTATTTAAAATTACATAATTAAATAAAGATATAAAATAATCTATATTTTCTATATATTAAAATTATACGCTTTTTATCTTTTAAAATGACTTTTTTAGCGGATTAAATATAAATTTTTGTTAGTCTAGTTTACATTTTTTTTCAGAAAAGTGATTGAGAAGTCAATTCAAACAGATTAATTATAGTAGCAAAGAGAAAATATATCTTTTCAATTTACTTTTCTTAATTAATGTTATAAAATAGACTTATATTAAATTATTTTTATATAAAATTAATAATTAAAAATCATTAGATGATAGTTTAATTAAATTTATTAAATTATTTAATAATTTTTAAATATTATTTTTACATAAAAATATTTATATATAAATTTTTGCCTATAAAATATGATTTTTATTGGTAATTTTTAAGTGAATAAAAGAAATAAAGAAAACTTGTCTAATAAAAGGCCATTGTTACAGAAATTATTTTTTATATGGAATATCCAATGGTGTATTTGCTCAATATCAGAGAAGGAGGTGTTTTATCGCGTTGTAAGTGAGGTGTTTAACACGTAGGGGGCGTGGTGACAGAGCCAATTGGAAGTGTGGCAGTTCCCGAGCACCACGCAGAGGACGTAGTGAGGTGGCGGGCATGCACGGGTGGCAACAACACGCAGGGAGTGTGTTCCCTCTAAATCTTGGCAGCGTTGCAGGCTTTTGCTTAGTTCCAAGGATGCAGCAACACAGGGGAGTATTGCAGGTGGTCTGCATGTAGGGGACAGCCCCCACTCCGATAACAAGCTAGTCTCATTTTCAAGCTCTATAAATTGAGCTTCTTGCTTCTTGGTGGAGTATCTATCTGGATCGTGCTAGGGAGACAATGGACTATTTGTACAATGTATACAATGGGCTATTGAGTTACAAAGCTTTTGCTTAGTTCCAAGGATGCAGCAACACAGGGGAGTATTGCAGGTGGTCTGCATGCAGGGGACAGCCCCCACTCCGATAACAAGCTAGTCTCATTTTCAAGCTCTATAAATTGAGCTTCTTGCTTCTTGGTGGAGTATCTATCTGGATCCTGTTAGGGAGACAATGGACTATTTGTACAATGTATACAATGGGCTATTGAGTTACAAAATGAACATCTCCCATACTATCTAGAATAATCATCTGAGTACTAGCGATAATAAACATCTTCTCAAAAATTTAAATTGATTTTGGGGTTCACCAAGGTAAAAACTCTTGACCTTTCGGATCTAGCGCTCTAATACCATGCATGATACCACTCATCCCAAAAGCTTCAGCTGATGGAAAAAGGTAACACTAATGATTATATCTCTAATGCTTTCTAAACTTCCATTATACACATTGTATAAATATTCCATTGGCTTCTCATACTTTCCCTATCTAAAATTTGTGAGTGATACTAAGAAAGAAGATAGGTGGAGCATTTGAAGTTTGTGCAGCATCTAAAGTTTGTGAAGTGTGTTATATAGTGAGAGTTAGGATTTTATTTAGGTGTGTATAAAGAAAAAAATTATTAATTTTGTAGTGATTAAAAAATGGTACGTAATTATACGATACTCGAAGAACATATCATCAATTATTTGGATCATCCAATTTATTTAAGTTGATAATTTTATTATTTTATGTATTTAAATAAAAATTTTATATATATTTATTTATTTTCGATAATTAATATTATTTAGATTTTTTTATTTTTAATATAAATATTGTTAAATATTTTATATATTTTCGAAAACAAATATTTTTTATATTTACATAGTTATTTTCGAAAATAAATAATAGTTATAGTTATTTATTTTTGAAAATTAATATTATTTAGATATTTTTTATTTTTGAATATAAATATTATTGAATATTTTATATATTTTCGAAAACAAATATTATTTATATTTATTTATTTATTTTCGAAAATAGATATTAATATTATTGATATTTATTTATTTTCTAAAATAAATATTATTTATATTTGTTTATTTTCAAAAATAGATATTATTTAGATTTTTTTATTTTTGAATATAAATATTATTAAATATTTTATATATTTTCAAAAATATATTATTTATATTTATTTATTTATTTTCAAAAATAAATATTATTGATATTTATTTATTTTTGAATATAAATATTAAATGTATTTATTTATAATATTTAAGTAAGTAAATATTTTTTTATGATTAGGAATAAAAATATGTTATATTTATGTAAATTATTATTATAAATATTTATTTTTATTTATTTAAACTAATATTTAATGAATAAATTTTGTTGAACTAGCCAAATAGGAATTTGATGGTTCGTAAACTGGATCCGCCGCAGACGTGTAATCCGATGGTCGAAAACTACTTACGCTCAATCGGATTCTACCACGTCTCTAGGATTGGGTTCATAAAACAATTTTACCCCTTATTAGCTGCTTTGGTGGAAATGTGGAGACTAGAAACTCATACCTTTGTATTGCCGGTGGGTGAGGTTACTGTGACATTAGAAGATGTCGCTCATATATTTGGCCTACCCATTGATTGAGAGCCTGTGAGCGACCGGACAGATAGTAGTAGCGACTTCCTATAGAGTCAGAGCATCGCTATATTCCGCCACGAACTGGCTGTCAGTAGTTCTTCGAAATCTTATATAAAGTTGGGTTGTGTTCGGGATATCAGAGACGCAGAGCAATTGGACACCGAGGAGTCTATTAAGAGATACGTCAGATGCCAGATTTTTTGTTTTTTGGGTTCAACCTTATTCACGGATAAGTCGATCGCATATGTCCACGCGAAGTATCTACCGTTGCTTCGCGATTTCGAGTGGATCCATACTTATAGTTGGGGGTCAACATGTCTCGCGCATCTTTACAGGGGATTATGTCGTGCATCACAGTATGATGCTAAGGAGATGGATGACCATCTTAATTTGTTGTTTGTTTGGGCATGGGAGCGACTGCCGTGTATTGCGCCCATACCCAGACAATCCCTTCCACCGGTTGTGATACCAGTTGCCATGAGGTAACAGTTCCTATTTCAGTCCTGCATTATGTTGACAATGCATATTTGACCTACGGTAACTGATACGGAACGTAACCCAGGATAAGATGGAAGATCAAAGAAAGGGACTCATCTACCTCAATTTGATTTCCTGATGCAACAGTTAAGGGAATCACTCTACCTCACCTGTTCACACCCAAGTTTCTCAAAGAAACTCAAAGAAAATTTCATTCATAAAATTAAGAAAAAAAAAGGCTACCAGGTTTTAGAGGGTTTTTATACCTCTTAAATTTAAATCCCTAACTCATAAGTTCACTAGAATAAAATATGGGTCAAATCATAATTGGGCCTAAAACAAACAAATAACAAAAATAAAATAAACATAGAATAAATTCTAAGAAAGTGATGTCTCTTTTAATTCATCTTGACTAATGAGAGTCTTCAATGCATCTTGTAAAATAGTAAGACGTGTGGCTTTTGATAATCGTTAATCATTGTCTTGCCCAATTCTTGATGCATCTCCTGAACACATGATTTAGCCATGTTTGCAAAATCTTCTTTTATTCTCTTAGTTGTTGCTCTTGTAATTGGACCAATTGGCATATGACAGTTTTCAGTTTATCCCATAGGGCTCGTATCAGTAACCTTTTTTTTTTTTCAATGAATCATATTTCAGGTGGAGTCATTCCTATCTGAACAAGGCGTGGTCATCGAAGATCGTAGCGATTTTTAGGTAGGAAATAGACTACATGGACGAGGTAAATATTTAGGGTTTGTATGATTCCCATATAGAAAAATTAATATTAGGGTGCTAATTTTCTAATAATATGTGGCAGTTTGTATGGCGGCTGTATGAAGGGCTGATCATACCCGACGAGTTACATGGTCACCTTGAGGTGTGTGACATCGTTGCTCCATTATTGTCGTTCGAGTGTGCCGAATGTCATTCTGCGAACCGAATCATGCGTCAGTTTGGGTATGCACAACCTCCCCCGCCGGTAGCAAGAGAAATTCTATTGAGAGAGCATTGCATCACTCTTTGCGGAGCGCAGCTTTATGACTGGACAGTTTTACATGGGGATGGATAAAGGAATGGGGCAACTGTCGTAACAATCGATTGCGAGATTAGCACCCCCTTCCGACTTGGGACTTTTACACCGTCGACGGAGTATCGAGATTGGTATGTGGGATCGTACGGACATCTGCTGAGATTGTCAGAGTACGTTTCTCAGCATCCAGATCAGCCACTAGTACCACAGCCACCAGCACCTCAGGATCCACCTCAGTACGCAGTGTTTCAGTCATTTCCTTATTATATACCACAACCACCAGACCACAATCACCATAGTGAGCCTAGCCACCACGTTCAGTCTGGTGACTACGACGAGGCAGTCTCACAGACGTCGCAGTCAGCATAGTGGGCACAGTCAGCACAGTGGGCACAGTCAGCACAGTGGGCACAGTTGGCATAGTGGACACAATTAGCACTCTCAGCACAGCCAGCACTCCCAGCATTCTCAGCACAGCCACCAAGGTCAGTCTGGCCAGCATATTCTGCCCATACTTACCATTCTGGCCGGACATGAATGGTTTGACTTTCCGTTGATCCCATTGCAGATTCTCGGTGATGGTCATGGAGATCAGCAAATACAGCATTGGGCCTACGGTGGTTTTGGTGGTTGTCCAGATCTTACCACTATGCCTATACCATCAGGATCAGCTGATGGACATGGGACATCAGTAGACATGGCCTATGGTATGCGGGGTCATGCTTCCGAGCACACGTCAGGTGGGACATCGTGTGACAGTGGTTTCATCCAGCCGCATCGGGGATACGAGGTTGTTGACGAGGACAACCTCGGTGCATCTGCTCTGGCAGAGGCAGGTGGGTCAGCTACTTCGGCTGTGGATGACTCAGTTTGGGGTCACCCATATGACTTATGGACGGAACAAAATCCACCTAAGGTTTATTCCGTCGCGATTTGGTTAGGGCATGATGGGCAAGGGACTGAACTGGTTGGTTCGAAAGAAGTGAGCTTGGGTTTATGTTGTTTTGGTTAATTTTAAGAATTAAGTTAATGTAATTTGTAGTTAATCTTTTGTAATGTTGACCTATATTTAATTTTAATTATGGTGTCAGAATTAGGTGAATGTAAATCTTGGTTAAACTTTTGTATGTGTACCTCACAAAGGCAGTAAATGATAATATTAACTAAACATTAAGAACATCGAAAACATCAATGGATAAACCCAAATTAAAATACAAACATGACGAACATCAACAACATCAACGGACACAATCCAAAGTTAAAAATACAAACACGCTTGCGTATATCAAAAATATTAACTGAGAAACACAAAAATCAACAAAGACCTAGGGAGGACCATCGTCACCAGCACCACTCGGTCCAGCACGTTGGGGACATCAACTCCGATTATGACCCTAAGCATCACATAGACGGCATATCCGAGGACTATGCATGTCACGTGAATCCATTTCATTCAGGTATCGGGTCGACTTGGGACGACCTTTCAACGTGCGCCTCAAGGCAGGATTAGCGACCAATGCGGGTCCCTGATAAGCAGGCCATGTTTCTGCATCGCTTAATGGTACGAACTCAAATATATAGACCTTACGAACTTCTGTCGTCATGTACACATCATGAACATACAGCTGCCAGTCGAGTCGCTGGTTGGCACAACAAGCAATAACATGTCGACATGGTAGTCGTTCCACCTGAAAGTGTCCACAGTCACACGTCTGTCGCGCAAGATCAACTACCAACACCTTTTCATTAGGCATTTCACGCACCTCAAACACCTCGTTTTGTCTATCAAACCGTTGCACAACTATATTTCCAGCACGTTGCATATTTGCTTTGATCCGCTGTTGTGCAAATACAGAGTAAGTAAATCTGGAACGCTTGCGTTCGTGAGTCTCAACACTCTTTCACGTAAATAGTTCATTTAATCGATAATACGTTGCTCAGACGAGGGCCAACACAACGAGGTTTCGGGCACCCTTTAACACTGAATTAATGCACTCCACAAGGTTCGTCGTCATATGGCCCATCGATGACCCTCATCAAATGCTAATACCAATGTCTAAGTCCAATGGCATCGCACCACCGAGCATATGCCTTGCCTCGCTCTTCCAACCTCTTATAGTTGATGTTGTACTCCTCCACTATCCTTAAATACCCTATGTTGACAACAAGTTTTTGCAGGTGAGATACTTTGAATGCCCTTAAGAAATTGCTACCGATGTGCCTTATACAAAATATCCACCATGCTCTCGGAGGTTGCCAATCACCACCGGAACGATTTACTGCTGCCCGGATTAACTCACGTTGGTTTGAGATCATACCCACACCGTCTTTTCTAACAACATGCCTTCATAGATTCCTGAGAAAGAAGTGTCACACATCAGCTGTCTCTCACTCCACCAGAGCAAAGGCGATAGGCACAATGTTCTGGTTTCCATCTTGTGCAACAGCAACTAGAAGTGTACCTTTATTTTTTTCGTATAGGTGTGTGCCGTGAACCTGAACTAGAGGCTTGCAATGCTTGAACGCCCTAATGCATTGATTAAAACTCCAAAATATGCGGTGAAGTATTCTGACACCGTCCGCCTCCTCACTCCCGTTGTACAGTGGTCGTGTTTCTATTTGGACAATTGAGTCTGGAATCTTCTGAACCATGACCGAGAGCCACCATGGTAAAGCATGGTAAGAATCCTCCCAACCACCGAAAACTTTGGCTATAGACTTCTGCTTTGCCAACCAAGCCTTTCGGTAACTGATGGTGTAGTTGAACCTTGACTGGACTTCTGCAATTATAGATTTGACCTTGATGGACGGGTCAGTCTCAACCAATGGCCTTATAGTCTCAGCAACTATTCCGAGTCTAACTTGGAATAATCCTGTGAAATCGTTCCCATGGTGCACGTGTGCTTACCATTGTATCTCCGTATCTCCCAACAACCTTTTTTCCGTATCAAGCTGGCTCGGATAAGCCAGTCGCACCCACGCCCATACCTCTTGCATTTTTGCATAAACATTGTAGTCAACTCCTCTAGAGATAGTGTAACTTCTAATTGCTACAACGACAGACTTTCTAGAACTATACTTCATTCCGATCCTGAACTCTCCGTCCTCAAGGTCAGCAACACCTACAGAAAGCAGATATCATCATTCATTGATACATCCAAAAGATAAAAATACAAAAACATATTATTCACTCATCACGTACCTATGTTTGCATATTTCGGAAATTCCGGTGCATTCATGGCGTTAAGATCCAAATTACGCATAGGGGGGACATTCATCGGTTGACTAACTGCGTGATGAACCACTATATTCTCCGTTGCTGCCTCGACTCCCACATCACCATCCTCGTCTTCGTCGCCAGCTTCATAAGTGGCTTCGAAGTCCTCTTCACTGTCATTGTTCATTCCTTCGTACACTGCAGCTCTATCATCCTCTATATCTAAATCATTTTGAATCTCATCTGCCTCTACGTTTTCAAACTCAACATACAACTCAATCTGTAGCTGTCGCATCTAAGTCTGCCGGTGAATTTGGAACATATTCTGTATACTCGTTTCGTCAATAATCGGCATAATATCAAACTGTATTAGACCACCAAAAACTATAACCGAATTCCGGTACAAAATACTGCTCACTCTCGTCAACATTCCATTCTCCATGCTTTGACAGAGACCGTTTTGAAGCTCCATCAATGTCATGGTGCAGGGAACCACAAACGAAAATAGATTCTGACACACAAACCTCACTCCTTCATGAGTATTCCGTATAATCTCACCGTTGCGATACATTACCAAGTTTGTGGCACCCTCCATTACACTAGCAACACAATAAAAACTACTATAAAAAACACTCTTCTTTGCAATGAAAATGGTACCGAGATTTGCCTTATATATAGGGTAGCACTCAACACTCCCCCTGTGCTGACTTAGCACGCCCCCCCCACTTTTTTATTCATCAGCCAATGACAATTCGCCACGTGTAACACGTCCACCCCCGTGCTGACTCAGCACGCCCCCCATATGTTGCAAATCCATGCAACCAAACTTTGCCACGTGGCTATCATGCCCCCACGTGCTGCATTCAACACTCCTCTCCCAGTGTTGAATCTTTCATCTGATAGTTCCACCAATTTGTAAATCCACTCACTGTATCCATTTTCAAATAAAACATCAATAGTAAATCCATAACTAAAATTTTTAGCCCCATTGCTATGCTAATGAAACTTTTTTTTTCTTTCACATGATGAACTGAGGTGGCATACTCTAGAAGAGAGACATTTACCTAGTCTTGGACAGCTTTTCTGCTTTGTTACAAAAATTTTGTTTCCTCTATGAGATAATTAGTGAATTTTTTTCTACGGATGAGCCTCGAGGCCCTTTTTGTGTGTGTTTTTATAATTTTATTTGTTGTTGTTACTATATTTTTTCTCTGCTTGTTTTGAATTTATTTTTTTGGAATAATGTATATTAGAATCTCTTTGGGGAGTTTATTCATCAGGATTCAGATTTGGTCTTCTGCAGGTTTTCTATGGTATGTCCAAGACTCCAAATAGTAGTAGCTATTAATGTTTAGAAATACATTTTACTAAAAAAAAAAAAAAACATGTTTAGAAATACATGTTAAATGAATTCACATTAAAAATATTTATTGAAATTTTAACAGACTTAAAGAGTAGTCATCGTTTCTTGGTGAAAAATTATTATTTAGCGTTCCTAATTTTAATGATAATAACTAATAGCTATGAGGTGTAATATTTTATTCGGTGATAATTTTTTATTTATTCCATTTAATCTTTTTCCAATGATAAGTTGATTTGTCAATATTGTTTGATAAGTTTTTTAATATAAATAAACAATTATCAAGAGGCATAAACAAAAATTAACTCTAATTAATTGTTAGAACATGAATATTGTCTAAGTATAAATTTCTTAGTATATTCTTTTCTTGCATAATATTAAATATTTTTGGTCTTCTACTTTACCCGAAAAAATATATAGTAGAGTTAGACAAATTTTTACAAACAGGTGTATATTAGGTGTACTAGCAAAATTATGGCAAGTATGATACTAATTGCTAACCATTTCAAACATTCCAATTCGGCCTATTTTAATATTATATTACTCAACAAATTCTCTAAATCATAAATCTTAAAATTATCCGTCGACATTATACTTTTCTAAAGGTAACATGTCCCTTTATTGTTATTATTATTATATTTTTTGGGTCACTTAAATAAACTAAATAAAAAAAAAATCAAAGGAATTGTTTAAATAGAGGGACGGTCTCATTTAAGATTACTCTTAAATTCTTTCTAAGATGAAAGAAGCTCCACATGAGAAAGTTGTAATTTCATCGCCATCTTTGCCACAGTGTCTGTCACCATATTTGCATCTCTCATAATTAAACGAAAATCAACATGCTAATTCTAATACATGATATCTCTTATTTTGAGCGCCAATGGATCAATAAACCCAAAACCATCTTGGTGATTAGTAATAAGATTAAACGCTTTCACATAATCCGTCTCACAGATAACATCTCATTGACCCACATTCCAAGCTAAGAGATATCCTCTCCAAATAGCAAACAATTTCCCTTAAAGAATACTATTACTCTCAATCATTCCCAAACACCCTGTTTGCCAACTCCCATTACAATCTCTAATAACACAAGTAAAACCAATACTATCACCCGAACTAAGATACTAGCATCACAATTAATTTTGAAAGTACAAATGGATGGAGATTCCAAAAACCATTTAGAATAGAGGGAAGGAACATACGCTGTAATTTAAAAATATTCCTAAGCTCCTTTTTTGAAGTTAATGCCAGACAAATCACTTTTTTCAGAGGCCAAGTTTTATGAGGATTAAAGATGTTATTATTCCTTACTCGCCATATCCACCAAAGTCTCAAAAAGAACCTGCTCTCTGCTATGATACAAGAATCAGTTCTTCAATCCAAAGGATGACAAGAAATATCCAATGCTATATCCTACAAACTTAGTTTTTAGACAATCCCAAATATAATTAATTATATTTAATTATTCTATTAATATTTATAATTTTATTAAATTTTTAATTAAATCTCTATAATTTAAAGTTTGTAATTGAATCTATATACTAGATTAAAACTTTCAATTAGATCATCTCTTTTTTTTTTGTTAAAAGATACTATTTGTTTTAAAAGTAAATATTTTAGAATTATTAATTTTTTTAAATAACAGCTAATAAAGATCTAATTGCAAATTTTTTTATCTAATATAAGAATTTAATTATAATTTTTTAAACTCTAAAGTAATAATCGTGTTCTCTGATAATTGCCAAATGGGGGCTTAGTGTAACTACATGCTTTTCTCTCTACCTCAAGCTCCTCTCTTTCGTATGCGTGATCAGTTCCAATATTCTGCACGTATTTAGTTTTGCTGCTAAGCGTTTGTTTGGCATTGCAATATATTCATTTTTTATGGCATGTTGTAGGCCGAGTGGATGGTGCCTGAAGTGTTAAGAAATGAACCTTAAAATAAAAAGTAAGCTCAGTTATCATTGGTTTTCGTCATTAAATTTTTCTTTATTTTGCTTGTGGAGAAGGATTTCATAGTCTGTGTTCCTCTCTAACCTGAATCATCTGGCATAGGAAAAAATAAGTTGGAATTTTTATTACATATAAGTGTTATTCTTTTGCTTCCTTGTCTCGTCGTTCTTCTCATTGGTTTTGCCACCCTTTTAAGGCATTCATAATTTTATGATTATAACAAGTGGTGATTGGATATCCAGGTGCGATGTTTATAGCTTTGGAGTCATATTATGGGAGCTCTCTACTTTGCAACAGCCCTGGGGTGGAATGAATCCGATGCAAGTTGTGGGTGCTGTCGGTTTCCAGCATTGTTGCCTATTTGCCTTGTCATTGCAGATGATATGGACCCTGCTATCACGGATATTATCAAGCAATGCCGTCAGACGTGAGTGTACTCTTCAATCATTTTATCCTTATTCTAAGATATCAGAACTCTTGCTTATAGCATTCTGAAAACCACTTGTTCTATCGGATATGAATAATCTCATGAAAGGAAATACACATTTGATCTTGCCAAGGTACAGTTTTGTTTCAATATAACCATTTTTTAATAAAAAATTCTTATAAAGTGCAAGCCCGTTTCAAGAAATCCTTGTAATGACGACTCGTTTTCTCTTAAAGATTTTTATGCATGATAGGGACTTGATTACACAATTTTTAAACTATAAGACTTCGTTGAAAACTAGAGACTTGACTGTATAGTATTTTTGCTCATTCAGTCCTATGAGGTTGTGATTCTTTTCAGTCTTGACCATTTCCTTTCTTTTTTTTTTTTTCCTTTCTTCCCAGTTACTTTTAATTTTTTTTCAGTGGAGTCATTATCAGTTTGTACCATTTATTTGTGTACACAATTCTTTGTAATTTTGCTGTAATCAACTCTAAATTTTGATGTGCATAAATTATGAAATGTTGCAGTTGTAGCTTGAATGAAAAAAAAAATTGATAGTGCGTGGAAATTGTTTGGTGCTGTAAATGCAAATTGGATAAGCTTTTTATTCTTTTTTTGTTTCTTATTTTTTATTTGGATGGGTCCAAGTGTTATGTCTAAGGCTTGATTTGGTAAAATTTTTTGAAAAAGTGTTTTTCATTTAAAAGCATAAATTTTTTATTTTGTATTTAGTATATAAGAAAGATTATGTATTTGTACTTACAAATTTTAAAAGATAAAAATATTTTTAAAAGCATTTAAGATAAAATTTTTCAAAAATAATTTTACATATTAAAATTAAAAAATCTAATATAATCTTATACATTAATTAATATCTAAACATAATTTTATATTAATGTATATTATAGTATTTTTAAATTTTAAAAGTTATTATACTAAATGCTATTATTACTTGTATTTATTGAATGTTAGTTTTAATTTAATTTATTAAGTATAAATGTTATAATTTTTAAAATATTATCTTTTAAAAGTTAATTTCTATAAATTATTTAAAAAAAGTAAAAAATTTACTAAACAAAGCTTAACTTCTTCACCTTTCTTGCTAAAAAAATATTATTTATATTTTTATCAAATTCGTAAAAATAATGTCTTTTGGTTTAAATTTAATGAAAATAAATATATAAAAGTGCTTTAGTATTTTATTATACACGTATATTTAATACGTGATGTTATATTTGTAAAAATAATATGAATAGTTATTTAAGATATAAAATAATTTATATTTTCTGTATATTAAAATTAAATGCTTTTTATCTTTTAAAATGATTTTTTTAGTGTATCAAACATAAATTTTTGTTAGTTTAGTCAACATTTCTTTTTCTTTTAGAAAAGTAATTGAGAAGTCAATTCAAACAGATTATTCTAGTAACAAAGAGAAAAGAATAAATACTTAAATTAATCCCCAAAAGATTACTCGATCTCTAAATTGGTCCACAAAAAATAAAATTAATCAGAATTGTTCCCAAAAGATTTAAAAATAATCACGTTAATTCTTTTTGTCTATTATTTGACAAAGGATGTTAACATTTGCTTACCTGACCTTTAGTGTCACATGTCAATAAAAGCTTTAAAGGCGTCGTTTTCTTTGGTCACCCTTTTCAACCCTTTTTCATTACGGTCTATTCCATCTTTCTTCTCAAAATAGAACATCTCTCTAATCCAATCCTTCGTCTTTGGTTCTCACCTCTAGCAGAAAATGATGTTTAGCTTTGTGACGTTTATTGATCCACAAACTATTAAAACCATTTTAGACAAAGGGAATCCCCATTATGTTTGTGGGTCTTGAGTGCTTGTTAAACCTTACCAAAAAAAGTCAAAGGTTATTGAAAGGTACTTCCTTCGGTTAATTTATATTTTCAGCTTGGAATTGAAGGCTTAAACTCTGGATTTAAGCTTGAAATGTGGGTACAATTGCACCTGACATTAGAAAGGATTCTTGTTATAATTTGATTGTTTCTTGGTATAATTATATCAATATCTGATTATCTTAAGGTTAATTTAGAAAAATTTATATATGATAATAATATAGGAAGATGTTCAGGTATGGCAGTTTAGGGAGCGGAATGTGATGTTCCATCAATTTGAACCACACAGATATATTATAAATAAATTTGAGGGGTTAAGATTGTGGAAAGTTATTTTGAGTATACACCAAAAGCAGGACTGCTCAATGGTATGCAACGGGTAGAGTAGTTGAGAAGTCCACAGACACAGATAATCTCACTTGTGTTCCCTTACAATTAAAGGCTGGGATGTGAAGGCATTAGCTATTAGCCTAGGCATTTTGTTGGTTAGCCGAGCCGAATTATATTTGGGCCAAGTGTGTGTGATGCAGGTCAGGTCCCATAAATGGGTCAAGGCATGTTTGAGAAGTTTGGACTGCTAAAAAATCTGGCAATGATGATAAAAATTAAAATTTATGGTAATGAGATTATTGCAGATGATAGTGTTGCGATTTAAAATTTGATAATAACTAAATTAAAAAAATAATATTGGAGAAGTTAAAATAATACATTTTTTCTCAGTGAATGGAATAATAAAATTTTATTGACAAAAAAAATAGTAAGTTGTTTTTGGCTATGAAAGAAAGTTAGGAGGGGCAAACACAAATTTGACATTAATTTGGATTTAGAACTACATGATAAGAAATTTGTTTTATCATTTATGCACTGGTTGTTGCAAAAAAAATATTTAAAAATAGAAATTGAAAAGAAAATATACATACATATGCATTAATGTATGTATAAATTTATCTAATTATAGATTTTTTAGACTATGTCATAAGAGACGTGAATTTATTTATTTATTTTTTTGTCCTTGCTAGAAGTTTTCATAAATTTGTAAAAAATATGAGTGAGTTGTCGAAATTTGCGGTATTATGGATTAGTTTATTTCAATTTAATGAACGAAGATTAGTTTATTTCAATTATGGATTAGTTTATTTCTCCTTCTTATTTTTCAGTTTCTTTCCCTGCCTCATGGCAAAACCCTTCGCCCGGCTATATTGTTCATAGAAATGGGATGCCTCATCAGGGTTATTGAATTCCATTTCCAATATCTCTGCGCCACTGTACATGACTGGTTCAGAGATGTCATTATCTTCTTCATCGCAATCCTCCAGCGGTTCTCCCTCTTGCTCTTCCGCTTCCATTTCAAGATCTCTAGCGAGCTTTCCTGCAAAATGCAAGCACACCATGAAATCCCTTACTACTCTATTTCAACCACACGATAAACTCAAATAAATACCAATTTAAATTTGTTGCAATAATTCTATCACTCCAATTCGATTATTTCTATCATATACAATGAAGAGAAAAGGATTATTTTCAGTCGCACAAAAAAAAAAAATTTTTGTTCCCACACGCTCCTTATTAACTTATTACTAGTTACCAATCCTAATGATTGCATTTACATATATTAATAAAAAATGTGATACAATATTTTCAATATTATATATTTATGTTTAATGATCTTTCTTTGAATGTCATCGAATGGTATTCATCTATTGTATTTTAATGGTAATAAAAGAAAATTCTACACATAAATGGTGGTTCCATTATATGGTGTTTCATAGGCAATTATAACACAAAGATTGGCTACTAATGAGTACATGCAAATTAACACAAAATTATTCATACCAATGTGTTGCAATGCCATTCACCACTTCCATCAAGGCCACCTACTGGCTCAACACCTCCAATCTCAAATTCCGGCACTGTTCCGCTACATGACTCCATTTCGAACATCACTACCCCATGGCCATCCCCCAAGTTGTTTCACTGAGAATCACATTCAACAATACTAAACAAATCAAGCCAAAAGAGTGAAAATCACAAGAAAATTGTGGTCCAAATTATTAAATTCAAAGAGTGAAAATATTTTTTAGTTAAGTGGGTTCACACTTTTAACTAATATCTTGGAGACTCACTTGCATAGAATAATGCATATTTATTTCATTTATACATTAATTTATTTTCATCGTCAATGTTGATCACACAAGTAACTAACATTCTTGTAATATATTCCAACTCATCATTTTGAAATTACAACAGTTTTTTATTTTACACACCAAACAGTACATATGAATTTAGCCTGCAACAGGAACTTTCATAGTTATTTATAATTTATTTTAAATACTGATATTATATGGTAAAGAGTTGTAGACAAGAGGGATAAGATATAAGTTTTCATTCAGCTGTGAACTGATATTAACTTGATTAATGAACTAAAATCACTAATTTTTTAGAATTCTAAGTCATATATCCAAAGAAGAATCTTAAACTATAGTTCCGAAAGATAATTTATCTGAATTCATATAAACAAAACTGAACATGAGTGATTATGATATTCCTAAAATATATATCAACTGTATTTTAGTGACATATGACTATTTCTAATTCCTCATACAAAATCCATAAAAAGATAAAGGAAAAAAATCATTACAACTTCAAACTAAAGTACTCAAGATCTAAGTACCCAAACTTATCCACTTAATTGAACAATAGCAATATAGAGTTTTGGAACATTTATTTTCATGAGTATAAATAAATTTGTTACAACTTTCCAAAGAGACAATAATAGAGGAAACGAGGGAAAGGGAAGCAGGGCATATATAAATGTAATTGGAATGTCACTATACGGCATTCCACAATAATCAACTTGTGTTTAACCCTCTTTTATTTGTTTGTATCTTTCATATACAACTTGAGTACCACAATGTTAATCTTTTTATTTGCTTCTCTATACAAGCAAATGTATAATAAAGAAGGGTCGAATATGACATTCATGCTGGACCACTTATATTGTGATGCTTACTACAAAGTACTCAGTACTCATAAACATATTACATATACATATTTATCCAAATGGCATTGGTAGGTTAGGCTATGGAGTCGAAGTCACTCCAATTCATGGGATACAACCCACACTCCAACAACAAACAACGATAATTATCAATACCAAATTTTCTCACCTCTTGTAGAAGCAACAACATGCTGGCTTATTTCGACACTCACCTGCCATTTCCTTCGCCACCGACGACACACACCTCCGTCATGTTGCGGCAACCGACAACTTCACCCCAACTCTTTTTCAGATGCTTTTTCACAACACTAACACCACTTTTCCTGCCTCCTGCCCTGCCAATTACAACCCTTTTACCTCCAACAATTACTCCGGGCCGACACACACCTCCGTCGTGTTGAGGCAACAACTCACGCCACCACCTTAGGTCCTTCTCAGAGTCTTAGTCACACCACTGTTTTCCAGCCTCCTCTTCTGCCTAATATAACTGTTGGACCTCTAACAATAATTCAGGGCAACAACTAAATGGCTCAGGCCCACGCCCTCCATCATTCATTGCAGAAACGACTTCAACAAAATAGGAATTTACCAATAGCCTAGAGCTGGTTATTCTTGTCAATTGATTAAGAGATATAGGGTTATTTTTGCCATTTCATCCTTTACTACATGACAAAATTTAGCAGCCTACCTTTTCGTACCCTGAACACCGTGTTTCGATACTTTTGTCCGGAACACTAGATAATTTTCCAATAATATATATTAATTAATTTACTTTCATCCTTTGTGTATGAATGAAATTTAGTAATTTAATTTTATCTTTTGATCATGCTAGTTATGTTGACAGATACCTCTTTTTCAAAAAAACTTTTCATATCAACTTTAATTTGGTTGCAGGAAATATGCTGATAGAATTCAACACTCTATGTGTTACTCACCTCACCACATAGACATGGATTCTGAAATGAACTCAAGTGAGTATCATATTATCTTGTTTGGAATCTATATTACTTGTCCTGTTCATATGACTTGTTCTGTGCTCATTCTTTCATTAGTCACTAAAATAACCATTTTCAATTTTTTTTAGTTCCAAGAAGTTGTGCGAATGCTAGATCTCTTAGGAGACAACTGATGGAAGAGCAAGAGCAGGCTTTAGAACTAGTAGAAATGTAAAGGAGACGTTTGGTAGCGTTGCAATTTGCCCAAAATTTTCTGTCTACTTCACCCCATTTTCGCTTCTCCACGAATGGAACGAGAGTTTCAGAAGGTATGTAGTAGTAATATGAATTGCATTTATTTATTATGAATACATTCTTTGTATCATTTTTTATAAGGCTATTTACATTTTTCAGATCATTTCAATTTCAACATTCATCCTCAAAAATCTTTCAAAAACACACACAGAAAAAAATATAGAGTTTAAATAGCTCAAGGCCAAAGACATCAACTTTCTTTTGATACACTGTACAGTACCAAGTAGCTTTGAAGTTTAATCAAAATCTCTGGCTTTTAAGATGAAGGTAGAAGCAGGAGGATTATAAGTTATTAGTAGGACTATCTATTATATTATGCATAGTTTTCAACCATATTGTATCCTTGTCTAAACTCTGGCCAACTAGACGGCTACCCATAATGCAGTTCAACAACAATTTTAACCTCTGTAGAATTAATTTGTTGCTGTAACAACAATGGCATTTAACGAGAATAAGGGATTAGGGTTTATTCTCTTTAGGATTAAGTGTATGTTTGGATTTAGGTTGGACAAATTGGAGTTTAAATAAAAGTGATTTTGTAGAATTAATTTTGAGTAAAAGTGAGTTTGTGCCAACAGAATTTATATTTGGTAATTTTTACTAAAATTGATTTTGATAAAATAAATATTATTTGGATAATATGAGTTAAAATCACTTCTAGATAAATAATTAATTAATTACTAAAAAAATATAATATTAAATTATAATATTATTTTTTTAAGTATATTTAATTTTTTTATATTTTTTTAGTATTTTTTATATAGTATTTTTTTTATAATACTCTATTTTAGTATATTATAATTTTTTATTATTATAATAAAAATTAATATTTATTTATGAAATTAAAAATAACATATAAAAATTGATAATTTTTTAAATATTTTTTTATAGTAAAAATTAATATTTATTTATTAAATAAAAAAATATATAAAATAACATATTTTAGTACTCTTTTTAAGTACTCTTAATAATCTTATTTTTATTAATATTTTAGGTTCTAATTTTTCAAAAGTTATATTTTTATTATTATTTATAATTAATTTTTTATTTAATTTATCATTTCTAATAGGAACAATAATACATATTATAAAAAATTAAAATAGTAAACAGTACATAAAAATTAGAATAATTGTTTTAATATTCTCAGTATTTATTTTTAAAAAATTATGAAAAAATCAATAATAACTAGCAATAAACCTAAATGTAAGTTGAGTAAAGTAACAAGTTTCTAACACAAATATTACTTTCCTTTGAAAAAATCCTAGCAGAGAAAGAGTACGTACTCCATACTCAAGGAGAATGAGAGAAAGAGATAGCGGGGGTGAGCGGTTGAGGGTGAAACACGGTGAGAAAGATGGCCATGCCATCGGAAGAGACAAGGGGGAGAGCGTGGGTGTGTGTATATCCGGTGTTAAGGAGGGTTCTTCTCGAGAGGGGTTAGGAAAGCCAGCCAATGTCTCTTTTAGAGATAAAGTCATTGGTGCAGAAAAGTCTAAGGCCTTTGCATTAGTAGGGTCTTTATCTAGGGATGGTATCGCGACGACAGTGACAGGTAAGTAGGGTGATTCTCGTCCACCAAGTGTCAGTTTTACCAAGGAGGCAAAGAGCTGTCTAGCTGAACCTTATAAGGAAGCCATCGTGATCAAGGTGCTGGATAAGCATTATGGCTACACGGCTCTCATGCATAAGCTTCGGATAGTATGACGCATCAAAGGAGGTTTGATTTGTTGGATGTGGGGTTTGGATATTTTTTGGTTAAATTTGATATTGCTGCAGATAGTGAGAAAGTCATTCTTGGTGGTCCGTGGTTGATAGAGGCTCACTATGTTGCAGTAAAGCCATGAGATGTGGATTTTAGGCCATGCGAAAAATTCTTTGGATCAACGCTGGTATAGATTCGAGTCTCGGAACTTCCAATTTGGTGCTACCAGGAACAAGCAATGCTGCGAATTGCTTCTGCAATAGGGATTCCGGTGAAAGTAGATTTGGCTACTAAGCTTGCAGAAAGAGAAAAATATGTCCGAGCTTGTGTTCAAATTAATCTTGAGTTGCATGTAATCAAACATATTATAGTGGAGGGTGTGACTTATGAAGTGGAGTACGAGAGTTTACAGTTGATTTGTGCTACTTATGCACGGTATGTGCATGATAAATCGTTGTGCATGGAGAAAGAGTCCTTGGAAGGAAACAGAAATTCTTTTGGTGATGGAAAAAATAATGAAGCCCCGACACTAGTGCCACATAACAATCATGAGATTCAAAAAGAGGCTGAATCAGAAGCTCGTGATTTGGGTGAGAATCCTCGTAATTTGGGTGAGAAATTAGGAGTTGTTAAAGGGAAGGATGTGGTTACGGAATCATTGGCTCCTCACGTGCCTGATGGTCATGTTAATGAGGCATGCATGGATGATGGAGAGGGCTGGCAACAAGTGCTGCGTAAGAGAAAATTCACAATGGGCCAGTCATCAGGTTTGAAGGACCAAGATGGAAAGCAGCAAGTTTGGTTCGAGAAGGGTTCCAAGGCCCAATTTGCATGGTGATGGAGGCAAATCAATTGGCATTAGGATGGAGAAGCGAGAAAAACATGAAATTGCGCCATCTCCATCGCGCAGAACTCCTGCACGTCGTGGAATTTCTCTACGGAAGCGTCCTCGGCCTTCCTCCTTGCAGAACTCGCCAGTTGATAAAAATGGTGGCACAACGGAGGAAACCTTAGTAGATGGGAGCATGGCAGGTGCAGTGTCAGGGGGTCCGAAGGTGGCAATTATTGAGGATCAGAGTATGCCAGTACCGCAGGACAAACCACCTATTGAGGTTGGTGATTCTGTTTAGAGTTTATGTTCTTATTTATTCTGTCCCTATTATTTATGGACAGTTTAAATATGATTGTTTGGAATATTAGGGCTGCTTCTAATAAGTTAGCCCTGGTGCATTGTAAGGAACTTGTTAGGAAATTTAGACCTGTTTTCTTTATTGTGGTTGAAACTCACTCCCCTTTTCAGCATTTAAAATTATTTTGAGAAAGGTTGGGGTATCACTCTGTTGGTATAGTAGAAGCAGAGGGGCATAAGGGAGGTATTTGGTTTCTATCCTCTATGAAGGGTGTTTGTTGTAAGTTCATTGATGTTTTTGATCAGGGTGTTACTGTTGAGGTTCACTTTGATAATTTAATTTGGAGGTGTAGTGGTATTTATGGCAGTCCTCAATTTAATAAAAGGGTTCTCCTTTGGGATTATCTTGTTGCACAATCCATGGTTTTTCAAGGACCTTGGATTGTTCTTGGTGATTTTAATGAAGTCAAATTTTCTCATGAATCTAAGGGCTGTCAATTTTCTCATCAAAGAGCAGACATATTTGCTACTTCATTAGGGGATAGTGGTTTGTTTGATCTGAAGACTATTGGGAGGCGGTTTTCTTGGTACAGGAGGGTGAAAAATTATGTTGACGTGGCAAAAAAGCTTGATTGAGTCTTTATAAATAGTAGTTGGTTAACTATCTTTCCAGAGGCTTATGCAAAAGTTTTAAATAGGCTTCAGTCTGATCATTGCCCTATTCTGGTGCGTTGTAAAGGTCGTCCTCAGCCTAAAGGGAATCGACCTTTCCGATTTGTTGCTGCTTGGGCTACTCATCCTGGGTATAGGGATATTGTGAACTAGTTATGGTGGTCTGGTAATAGAGAAATTCATGGCAAGCTTTCGGAAGTACAGAAGAATTTACTAGAGTTTAACTCGAAGGTATTTGGTAACATTTTTGTTAAGAAATATGAATTAGAGCAGCAGATTAATTATTTACAAAAGCGTTTGGAGGTGGTGGATAGTATTTATTTGCGTCAGAAAGAGCAACAATTGCTTGATGATTATAATAATACTCTAGTGCAAGAAGAGCTCCTATTGTTCCAAAAGTCCAGAGAGCAGTGGGTAAGGTTCGGGGATAGGAATACAAGATTCTTTCATATTCAAACTCTTGCGCGAAGGAAGCATAATAAGATTCATGGCCTTTTTCTCAAGGATGGAGTGTGGAAAACTGATCCAGAGGTTATGAGTCAAGAAGCAGAGTCTTTCTATAAAAGCTTATTCTGTCATTTGGATGATGTTGATTTGGGTTGCCTTGGTGATGTGCCTCTTCCTTCTCTGAATGAGGAAGCTTGCAATAATCTTACGGCACCGGTTACTATGGAGGAAGTCAAAACAGCTGTTTTTCACATGAACTCTTTTAAAGCTCCGGGTCCTGATGGGTTTCAATCTTTCTTCTTCAAAGAATATTGGGAGATCATTGGTCTTGATGTTTGGAAGATGGTTAAGCAGGCATTCTCCGGTGTTACTATTGATCCGAGAATGTTGGAGACTTTACTGGTTCTCATTCCAAAGGTTGAATCACCGGTATCTATGAAAGATTTCAGGCCGATTAGTCTCTGCAATGTAGTTTACAAGATCATCACGAAGGTCCTTGTTAATAGGCTTCATCCTCATCTTGCGGAGATTGTTGGCCCGTTTCAAGGAGGATTTATTCCGGGACAAGAAACTCCTGACAACATCATTGTTGCTCAAGAAGTCCTCCACTTTATGAAGAAGACTAAATCAAAGAAAGGCACACTGGCCTTTAAGATTGATCTGGAGAAAGCTTATGACAGAGTTGACTGGAGGTTTTTAGCTCATACCCTTAGGAGCTTTGGTTTTCCTATTCCTACACTTAATTTGATTATGAATTGTGTCACTGTTTCTTCCTTATCTATTCTTTGGAATGTGAGTCGTTTGAATGGCTTTACTCCTAGCCGAGGTCTTAGACAAGGAGACCCTATGTCACCCTATCTTTTTGTGTTGTGTATGGAGCGATTGACATGCTTTATTAGTCATCAGGTTGATTTGGGCTTGTGGGAGCCGGTTGCTATTTCTAGAGGGGGACCAAGAATATCCCACTTAATGTTTGCGGATGACTTGTTTCTATTCTGTAAAGCTACAAAGAGGCAAGTGCAAAATGTGATGTTGGTTTTAGAGACTTTTTGCAAAGCATCTGGGATGAAGATTAATGTGGAGAAGTCTAAAGCGCTTTGCTCCAAAAATGTCTCTGCAACAAGGAAAGAGGTTTTCACTGGGGTATCCTCTATCAGATTTGTCCAGGACTTTGGCAAGTATCTTGGAGTTACCCTTAGCCATTCTAGGGTGACTCGCTCAGCTTTCAATGGTGTCCTGGATAAGATTCGGAGTAGGCTAGCAAGCTGGAAAGGGAGTTTACTCAATCGGGCTGCTAGAATCTGCTTGGTTAATTCTGTTGCCGCTGCTATTCTCACGTACCAGATGCAGGTCTCTATTTTTCCCAAAAGAATCATTAGTAAATTGGAGTCTATGATGAGGAATTTTCTTTGGAAAGGACAAGTTGATGGAAGAGGATTGAATCTTGTTAGTTGGAAGGTACTGGTTACTCCAAAAAAATATGGAGGTTTGGGGATTAGAGATCCTTATTGTGTAAATATTGCTCTTCTTGGAAAGCTAGTTTGGACTTTTTTCCAGCAGCCAAACAAGCTATGGGTCGTTGGATGCCAAATACCGATCATCTCTATATGACTGTTTTAGTTATCCTAAGAACAATGACTCTCCCATTTGGAGGTGTCTTTGCAAGGCTTAAAAAGTGTTGAAGGATGGGTTTGCTTGGTGTATTGGAGATTTGAACCAGAATTTTTGGTTTTCTAGCTGGAGGAGAGAAGGACGTTATCTAATGAGATGGATTATGTTCACATTTCTGATTCGAATCTCCGGATACATGATATTTGGTCGGTTGGTAGGTGGCATTTGGATACTCTTTATTCTCATTTATCTCAAAATCTGAAAGATAATATTCTCTCTTACAATCCAGATGAACAAGCAGGTCCGGAAGTGGGTTGGTATTGGAGTGGGTCTGCTGCCAAAGTCTATGACTCACGCAATGGTTACTTGTGGTTGTGTAAACAGCTGTTTGGTTGGGAGGAGCGGGAGAATTGACTTTGGCTTTGGCGTCAGCTTGTTCCGGAAAAGCATAAGTTTTTGGCTTGGTTGTGTCTTAAGGAGGCTCTTTCTACTGCAAGTTTTCACTTTAGAAGAGGGATGTCGTCATCGGATAGGTGTCCAAGATGTCTTTCTAGCCAGGAATTGGTTTTACATTGTATTCGGAATTGTCCAAAAGCTCAGCTTGTCTGGCATAGGTTGGATATTTCTTGTCATCCTTTGGATTTGAAGAACTGGTTCTTGTATCATAGCAGAGAGCATCCGTTCAAGTTCTTTTCAAGACTTTGGTGGATATGGCGAGCAAGGAATAATGACATCTTTAATCCCCATGAAACTTGGCCTCCGAAAAAAGTGATTTGTCTAGCATTAACTTCAGAAAAGGAGCTTAGGAATATTTTTGAATTACAACGTATGTTCCTTCCCTCTACTCTAAATGGTTTTTGGAATCCCCCATCCATTGGTACTTTTAAGATTAATTGTGATGCTAGTTATTTTGGTTCGGGTGATAGTGTTGATTTTGCTTGTGTTATTAGAGATTGTAATGGGAGCTGGCAAAGGGGGTGTTTGGGAATGATTGGGAGTAATAGTATTCTTCAAGGAGAATTATTTGCTATTTGGAGAGGATATCTCTTAGCTTGGGATGTGGGTCAACGAGATGTTATTTGTGAGACGGATTGTGTGGAAGCATTTAATCTTGTTACTCAAGATGATTTTGGGTTTATTGATCCACTGATGCTCAAAATAAGAGATATCATGCATTGGAATTGGCGTGTTGACTTTCGTTTGATTATGAGAGATGCAAATACGGTGGCAGATACTATGGCAAAGATGGCGATGAAGTTACAACTTTTGCATGTGGAGCTTCTTTCACCTTGGGAGGAGTTTAAGAATAGTCTTAAACGGGACTGTCCCTCTATTTAAACAGTTCCTTGTTTTGTTTGTTTTGTTTTTCTTTGTTTAATTTATTTCAGTCACAAAAAAAAACGTAAGTTGAGTAAACGCATAAACTATAATTTCTTGCTTCTAGTAAACGAGTTTTTGGGATGCAGAATCACATTGGCGTTTAGAGAAGAAAAATTGCCAAACATTAAAGAACAGCGTTCAAAGCATTGAAACGCACTTTTATCCTCTCCAACGTGTTTCACAAACACACTCTAATTTGACAAAAATTTTTAAACATATCTTGTCATTAGCCATTCTGCACCAACCTGTCATGCTGATATGACACATTAACGGCCACATAAGCAAGATTTAACGTCGTTACTGACGGAATAAACGGAGGGGATGGAAGAACTAACGTGACCATTTTTAAATCTTTTGGGGACAAGTCTAATTAATTTTACTTTTTGAAAATTAATTTAGAGATCGGATACTTTTTCAGAGACCAATTTAAGTATTTATTCAAAGAGAAAATATATCTTTTCAATTTGCTTTTTTTAATTAATGTTATAAAATAGACTTATATTAAATTATCTTTATATAAAATTAATAATTAAAATTTGTTAGATAATAATTTAGTTAAATTTATTAAATTATTTAATAATTTTTAAATATTATTTTTATATAAAAATATTTACACGTATGTTGTTGTCTATAAAATATAATTTTTATCGGTATTTTTTAAGTGAAATAAAAGAAGTAAAGAAAATGTGATATAATAAAAGGCTATTGCTATGTTAATGAAAATTTTTTTTTTCTTCACATGATGAACTGAGATAGCATACTCTAGAGTGATACATTTACCTGGCTCAAGATTCGGTGGTCTATGAACTTTTGGACTACTTAGTGGTCCAAGTAGAAAACATATTTTTGGAATTTTTTTATCAATTGTTACGTAGTCCTTGAACTAATTTTAATTACAAATCAACCCCATATATTTTATTTAATTATAAAAATAGTTTTTTATTTTATAAATTATTATTTTATCAATTATCTATTATATTTATTAACAATCAAATACAAAAATAACAACCAATTATATCCTCTATTCATCCTAATAATTTCAATTGATTAAAAAATTAACTTTGATCTCGTTACGTTCGTCCATGGCTTCCAAATCGTGTTTCCTTAAAATTCAATCGATTGGTTTTTCAAAACAATCGATTGAAAATTGTAAGGTAGAATGGTAAAAAGTTTAAACCAATCGATTGTTTATACTTTCCAATCGAATGAATGCCTCAAAGCAATCAATTGTTGTTGTTACTCAATTGATTGAATTCACGAAAACAACATGGATTTGCCAAATACAATCGATTGAAAAGTAATGACATTGAAGTTTTAGCCAAATTCAATCGATTGGTAATGTAATCCAATCGATTGGTAATGGAATATCCATCTACTCAATCAATTGCTAATGTTCTCATTTTTTAGAATTCTGTAGGATTTTGAACAGTTTATTCTATTCTACCCTCATAAATCACAAATAGGTTGTACAAATCCTCATTAATCCATTTTTTTTTTCAATCACCATGATCAGGATCTTATTATCTTCTTGCACCAATATCAATGTATTAACATAAGAACAATTTTTATCACTTAACTTAAATCATTGATCCTGTAGTTTGGTCTAGTTTGGACGAAGAAAATATATTTCTACTAGTATTAATTAAATCTGTGATACTACATGACGAAATTAAAGCCATGGACGAACGTAACGAGATCAAAGTTAATTTTTTAATCAATTGAAATTATTAGGATGAATGGAGGATATAATTGGTTGTTATTTTTGTATTTGATTGTTAATAAATATAATAGATAATTGATAAAATAATAATTTATAAAATAAAAAATTATTTTTATAATTAAATAAAATATATGGGGTTAATTTGTAATTAAAATTAGTTCAAAGACTATGGGTGTGTTTGGGAAACTCGTTAGAAGGGAAGAAGTACGTTTAGACTTCTTGAAAGCTTCAACTTTTGGTTTGGCAAAATTTTTTTCTATGAACGCAGAAGTGATTCTGCTGCCAAAACCAACGTTTACAAGAAGCAACTATTTTTAGCTTCTCCGTTTTCCTAACGAGCTTTTTAGTCATGATACTAACTATTTATTTATCTTTTACCAACTTTATCCTTCATGTATGTTATTATATTATTTATAAAATTCTTGTTATTCCTATTTATATGAACTCTATTTTTTTTATTATTTATCTTTTTTATTTTTTTTCAACTGTTTGTTTGATATTATACACTTTTATAATTGTGATTTTTGTGTATTATGTTTGTTATTATCTTTTTATAATATGATTTATTGATTCTATTAGGTAAAGTAAATTAAACAAAAAATTAACTGTAAATAATAATAATAATAAAAAATTATAGCATACTAAAAAAGGAGTACTAAAAATACTAAAAATATACTATATAAAAAGATCATCAAGAATTTTTAGATTTGTTTTAATTACTATAAAGTGAATATTTAATTTTTTTTTTATTATTTTTAGTAATCTCTTTTATAATTGTAATTCTCATATACTATGTTTTAGTGTAATTTTTTATAATATAGATTATAATTCTATTAAAAAAAATTAAATAAAAAATTAATCATAGATAATAATAAAATCATAAACGTTGGATTCCAAATTAATATTAAGAATAAGATTATTGAGAGTACTAGAATAAGAGTACGATGTAAAAAAATACTAAAATAACATTCTTAGTTAATACTTAAAAAAACGTAACATATTTGATTAAATATTCTTTTATATATTTATAAAATTTATATTGTTTTATTTTTATTTAAAAATATATTTTATCTATTTTTATATGTTATTTTTATTTTAGTAAGTAAATATTAATTTTATTATAAAATTAACTAATAAGATTTATTTAAATATCTAAATTAAAATTATAGAATAATATAAAAAAATGATTTAAGTTGAGGTCTATTTTAGTAATTTTTTATCTAAAAGTGATTTTGAATGGTATAAGACAAACAATATTTATTTTACTATAATCAATTTTGATACAAAAATTACCAAACATAAATCATTTTAACACAAACTTATTTTTTATCAAAATCAAGTTTGCAAAATCAATTTTATACAAACTCTCGTTTACAAACTGTAATCCAAACACACACTATGTAGTAATTGATAAAAAAACTCCAAAAACATGTTTTCTACTTGGATTACTAAGTGGTCCAAAGGTTCCTCGACCACCGAATCGTGTGTCCATTTACCTAGTCTTCGATAGCTTTTCTGCTTCGTTACAGAAGTTTTGTTTCTTCTATAGGATAAATAATTAGTGAAGTTTTTTTACGGATGGGCCTCAGAGACCCTTTTTGTGTGTTTTTTTTAATTTTATTAATTATTGTTACTATATTTTTTCTCTGCTTCTTGTGAGATTTTTTTGGAATGATGTATATTAGAATCTCTTTGGGGGTTTATTTATTGGGACTTAGATTTGGTCTTCTGCAGGTTTTCATTGTATGTCTAAGACTCTAAATAATAGTAGTTATTAGATTTAGTTTGGGTAAACAGCTTAATTAAATTTTTTAAAAAAAATAGCTTAAATAATAAATAATTATATTAAAAATAATTTATAAATAAATTATTTTGTATTTGAATTTTTAATTCTAAAAGTGCTTATTTTATAGAAATGTGATAAAAAGTAGTAGTATTATGAGAGAAATCATTTTTTAAACTTCTCTATAAGCTCTTAAATATCTTCTTAGAAAGTTGCAATTTGATTTTGAAAATTGTACTTGACATTAATACTACTACTTTTCAAAAGTTAAAAGTTCAAAAAAATTATTTTTGAAGCTTCCCAAGGTCCTTAATGTTTACAAATACATTTTACAAAAAAAAAAAATATTTAGAAATACATGTTGTTGAATGAAAGTTTAATTACTTTGTTAGTTTCTATAGTTTCGCAAAATTTTCAATTAGGTCTCTATACCTTTTTTTTCCTTTTAATTGGGTCCCTGCACCAATTTTTTTTTCAATTGAGTTTCTGCACCAATTTTTTTTAGTTGGGTCCCTATATAATTAAATCAATTACTACTAAGAGAGACCTAATTGAAAAAAAAATTAGTATAGAGACCCAATTAAAAGAAAAAAAAGTATAGGGACCTAATTAAAAATTTTGCGAAACTATAAGAACTAACAGAATAATTAAACCTTGAATGAATTCACATTAAAAAAATTTATTGAAATTAACAGACCTAAAGAGCAGTCATTGTTTCTTGGTAAAAAATTATTATTTAGCGTCCCTAATTTTAATGATAATAACTAATAGCTATGGAGTGCAATATTTTTTTAGGTGACAATTTTTTATTTATTTCATTCAATCTTTTCCCAATGATAAGTTGATTTGTCAATATTGTTTGATAATTTTTTTAATATAAATAAATAATTATCAAGAGGCAGAAACAAAAATTAACTTTAATTAATTGTTAGAGCATGAATATTGTCTAAGTATAAATTTTCTAATATATTCTTTCCTAGCATAATATTAAATATTTTTGGTCTTCTACTTCACTCAAAAAAATATATAGTAGAGTTGGACAAAATTTTATAAACAGGTGTATATTAAGTTATATTAGGTGTATCAGCAAAATTATGGTAAGTGTGATGTTAACTACTTCAAACATACTAATTCAGCCTCTTTTAACTTTATACTATTCAACAAATTTTTTAAATCATAAACCCTAAAATTATGTGTCGATATTATACTTTTCTAAAGATAACATATCTCTTTGTTGTTATTATTATTATATTTAATTATTTTATTAATATTTATAATTTTATCAAATTTTTAATTAGTTTTTTATATTTTAAAAGTTTGTAATTAAATCTATAGACTAGATTAAAACTTTCAGTTAGATCATCTCTTTTTTTTTATTAAAAATACTATTTATTTTAAAAGTAAATATTTTAAAATTATTAAAAATTTTTTAAATAAGATTAACCGGAGTGAGCGGGAGAGGGAGAGGGTATTACTTGGTGGTCCTTGGATGATATCTGGGTTCTATCTTGCTGTAAAGCCATGGTCACCTGAGTTTTATTTAGAGGAGGAGGTTTTTGGATCCACCATGGTATGGGTATGCTTTTACGGTTTAGGGATTCGTTACTACTATGAGAAGGCTATGTTGAGGATTGCCGCTGCGGTGGAAAAGCCAGTGAAAGTCGATGTAGCAACTAAGATGGCAGCAAGAGGGAAGTATGCGAGGGCTTGTGTGGAGATTGATTTAGGCGTTCCCATTACTCGTAGTGTTGAGGTTGATGGGAGGGTTTTGGATGTTGAATATGAAAGCCTTGAGTTGGTCTGTAATACGTGTGGTTGTTATGGGCATGTTAGTGTGGACTGTAAATTGATTAGTTCAATTTCGGTGAACATTGATGAAACAGGGGTGAATGAAGACAAGGAACAAGATCATGAGAAGATAGATCAGGTGCCATTTTCTTCTAATATTGAGAAGCCTTTTGTTTTTGGTAGTGCTACAATTGGGATAGAGAAGAATAAGGATAAGGAAGTGCATGTAATGGAAGGGGCACATGCAGGGGATACAACGTGGACCAAAGTGGAAAGAAAGGCAAAGGGCAAGAAGGTCTTTTTGGGTAGGCATGACCAGGATAAGTCCAAAAAAATTTATGTGGATAAATCTTCTAATTATGTTGCTAAAGGAGAATCTGCTATGAAAGGCATCAATGTGGTTGAATCATCTTTACACATAAGTAAGGGCAATCAAGTGCTAAAACAAGCGAGGAACTTTAAATTAGCTTCGTCAGGTTTTACCTCTGCTCAAGGTGTGACGAGTGGCAAGCAAGGACCTGGTTCAGAACGGGCAGTGGCTTATTCGCAAGGCGCGGGGACTTCTAAAACGCCATTCAAAAACAATTTAAAGAGATTAAGGCCTAATTCTCTTCAGAATTCCCTGGTTGAGAATGGGCACAGTGTGGTTACAGTGGAGACCTCACTCACTACCCTCAAATAATCTGAGGTGTGGGTCTCACTCCAAGTAATATTAATATGGATTGTGCAAACATTATAGCTTGGAATGTGAGAGGAGCTAGAAATAAGCTGGCTCGGGTGCATCTGAAACAATTGGTAAAGAATTTTCATCCGTATGTTTTTATCATTTTAGAGACTCATTGTGCTTTCCAAAAGATGGCTGTCTTTTGGAACAGATTAGGTTATACTCCTATTCATATTGAAGAAGCTCAGGGGCATAGTGGAGGTATTTGGGTGCTCTCTGCATGGCCCGGAGTATCTTGCAATGTCGTGGCAGCGAGTTCGCAAGTGGTGTGTGTTGAGTTTTCGAATGGCGGTTTCTCTTGGGTCTATGCAGCAATTTATGCAAGTTCCGTTCCTAGCATAAGGGAAGAAGCTTGGAGGGTTTTGACATATTTTTCCAGAAATTATTCAGGTCCTTTATTAGCTATTGGGGATTTTAATGAGATCCTTCTTTCATCCGAGGTTAAAGGTGGGAACTTTGTCTCTCGAAGGGCAGAGCGGTTTGGAGCTCTCCTAGATGAGTGTGGTTTGATTGATTTGGGAGCTCATGAATCTTTGTACACTTGGTTCAGGCATATGCAGGGTAATCGGTTCATCTCGAAGAGGTTGGATAGGGCTGTGGCTACTGATGCTTGGTGCTTTCGTTTTCCGAAAAGCTATGTGGAGAATTTGACGAGGATGCATTCTGACCACTGTCCCATTATGATGCGATGTCAAGGTAATGATAGAAGAGTCGGGGTAAAACCTTTTCGTTTTCAAGTAGCTTGGTCTTATCACCCAAGTTTTTCGTCAGTGGTCAGGGGTGCTTGGGACAAGGGTAGACCCAATCCTATTCGTTGCTTTTCTCAGGTCAGAGATGATACTTTGGCCTTTAACCGAGATGTATTTGGGAATATTTTTGAAAGAAAGAAGGAATTAGAGAGGCGTGTGACCAGTATCCAACAGAGAATGGAGAGAGTTGATGCTTTATCTCTTATACAGGAAAAAAGGGAGTTACAAGCTAAATATAGTAATCTGCTTATGCAAGAGGAGTTGTTTTGGTATCAAAAATCCCGAGAGCACTAGGTCAGATTTGGAGATAGGAATACTAAGTTCTTTCATATGCAAACCATTATGCGGAGGAAGCGTAACAAGGTTCAGGGGTTATTTTTGGAGGATGGAAGATGGAGTACTGATCCGCAAGAACTCGAAGAATGTGCAATTGGATTTTATAGAGATCTTTTTTGTAATGTGGAACAGGTAGAACTTGATGTGATGGGGATCAGGAATTACCTTCTTTATCTCGTGAGGCTATTGAAAGTCTCACAAGAAATGTTTCTAAAGAAGAGGTTAGGAAGGTGGTTATGGGCATGAACTCTTTTAAGGCCCTAGGTGCCGATGGTTTTCAGGCTTTTTTCTTCAAGGAATATTGAGAAGTGGTTGGTACAGATGTATGGGAACTTGTTAAGAAGGCTTTCGCTGGGTTTGATCTGGATAGTGCTCTGTTTGACACTTTGGTGGTGCTGATTCCTAAAAGTTGATAACCCGTCTTGCATGAAAGAGTTTCGTCCTATCAGCCTCTGTAATGTCATCTACAAGATTATAACTAAGGTAGTTGTGGAGAGGTTACGACCTTTTCTACAAGATATCATTGGCCCTTTGCAGGGAGGGTTTATTCTTGGAAGGGGTGCCCCAAACAATATCATTGTAGCCCAGGAAGTTCTCCATTTTATGAAGAAAACCAAATCAAAGAAAGGTGTTCTTACTTTTAAAATTGACCTAGAAAAGGCTTATGACAGGGGTGAGCTGGGAGTTTTTGGAGCAATCTCTCCTAATGTTTGGCTTTCCAGGTACTATTGTTTCTCCTATTATGAAATGTGTAAAGTCTTCCTCCCTTTCTCTAATGTGGAATGGTAACCGGTTGGATGGTTTTCAGCCAAAGAGGGGTTTGAGGCAAGGAGACCCGATGTCTCCTTATTTATTTGTTATTTGTATGGAGAGGTTGAGTTGCCTCATTACTAGGCAAGTGGAGGTTGGTAGATGAAAACCAGTGACTGTGTCTAGGGGAGGTCCTGTAATCTCCCATCTCCTTTTGCAGACGACCTTATCCTTTTTTGCAAAGCGAAGAAATCTCAAGTGCTTCATGTTTTGGACACTATGGCCACCTTTTGCAGAGCATCTGGTATGAAGGTGAATTTTGACAAATCTCGTGCTATCTGTTCTATGAATGTTTCTAGACAACGCAAGGATTTCTTCACTGGTATTTCTTCTATCCGATTTGCTAATTCTCTGGAAAAATACCTTGGTGTCCCCCTCAAGCATGGGAGAGTTACTAAAGCTGATTTTAATGATGTGGTTGATAAGCTTACTAATAGGCTAGCATCTTGGAAAGGTCGCTTCCTTAATAAAGCTGGTCGGATTTGCCTTGCTAAATCAGTTTTATCTTCTATACCTATTTATAGGATGCAAGTAAGCCTTTTTTCCATCAGGTGTGTGCTCTAACATTGATAAATTTACTAGAAGTTTTATTTGGTGTGGTAGTCATAATCACCGTAGTCTTCATTTAGCATCTTGGAGAGTTTTGACGACTCCAAAAAAGTTTGGAGGTCTTGCTTTGCGGGAGTCGCGGTTGGTCAATTTTTCTTTATTAGGAAAGCTAGTTTGACAAATTTTGATGAATCAAGAGAAACTGTGGATCAAGATTATGCTTCAGAAATACTTCCAGAATAGAAACCTATTTGCAGTTAAAGCAATGGGTTCTTCATCGTATATATGGAAGTCTATTGTGCACACAGCTTCCGTATTAAAGGAAGGGTTTCTTTGGGAAGTGGGAGATCTTTCTAAGAATTTCTGGTTTGAATCTTGGTTGCACTCTGGGCCAGTAGGAGCAAGGGTTGAATTTCTTGATATCTATGAGGCTGCTTTGACCATTGAAGATGTTTACCGTGATGGAGTTTGGCATTTGGAGAGGATTTATTCTTTTATTCCTAGGGACTTAAGGGAAGACATTCTTAGTTTAGTACATATTTCGGCTTCTGATCGTGATTTGGGTTGGAGTTGGGAGCACACTCTTTACTTTGCTAAACAAGGATATTTATGGTTAATTCGGAATAAGTTGAATTGGGATAGGAATATCAATTGGCTTTGGCTTTGGAAGGCGCGGGTCCCTGAAAAGTTGAGGCTCCTAGTGTGGCTTTGCCTTCATGATGCTGTACCAACTCAATATCTGCGTTTTCAGCGACATCTCTCCTCCTCATCCTTATGTACACGTTGCAATCAACTTCTGGAGACAATTCTTCATTGTTTTCGGGATTGTGAAGTGGTGCGATCAGTTTGGGTTTCTCTAGGTTTTTCTTATGTGTGTTTCTTTGGCTCTCAAGAGGTGCATGATTGGTTCAAGCATGGCCTCCTCAATGCAGGTTGTTCCAAATTTGCAGCTATAATATGGTCAATTTGACTAGACAGAAATATGGGTAATTTTCAGGGAGTTTTTGGATCTGCTGGGTCAATTGCATACAAGGCTCACAGGTGCATGGTGGATTTTGAATATACAACTCAGAATCGAGTGTGTTGCATCCAGGGATTAAAATCTCTGTCTTGGTCTCCGCCAGAACCTGGTGCTTGGAAGTTAAATTGTGATGAGAGTGTGAACTTGGGAGATGATTGTGCTGGTTTTGGGTGGGTAATTCGCGATAGCTCCAGTCAATGGGTAATGGGATGCTCAAGAAATTTCTTTGGATCTAGTGTCATCAAGATGGAGTTGTGGAGTATATGGAAAGGTTTGGCTTGGGCTTGGGAGGCGGGTCTTAAGCTTGTTGTCTGTGAGACAGATTGCGCAGCAGCTTTTGAGCTAGTAACTGGTTGGCAAGTTCCACTCTGGCATCTTGAAAAAGAAGTGATACAATTGATCTTTGACTTGAAGTTAAGAAGGGATTGAGATATTTGTTTTGAGCTTATCCCGAGAGAAGCTAATGTCGTGGCAGATCGGTTGGCAAAGATGGGATCTTGAGGTAGCGGAGCTGATGAGGTTCACCTTTGGCACCAGCCGCCAGAGGTGGTTTGTCCTCTCTTACTGTTAAGAACCTGATTTCTTTTCTTTTTCTTTTCTGCTCTTTTGTTTTTTACTCTTGGTTGTTCACCAAAAAATTATACAGTTGGTCCCTATACTTTTAATGAAATTGCAAATTGGTCCCTACTATGAGAGTCTTTTTTTTTGGGTCGACTACTATGAGAGTCTTTGATTCTGCCAAAATGACGTCGTATTTCCGGCACTACCACCATTAATTTCAAAAACAGCTTCACACGCCGTGTCTAGGTCCTCCACAGACCCGAGTGGTTCTGTTGCTAAAAAAGTGAGACGCTACGGAGCTTAGTTTGCGAGGGCAAGAGGGTTAGGATGGTCCCTAACAGGATCCGAATGGCGAAGGACGGGGAGGCGTTGGAGGATGAGGAGCTTCCTGCGTTCCAAAACGGTGTGTTTGAGGTTGATGGCGGTGATGGTGTTGGAGTGGTGGAGGGAAAGACGTTGATAGATCGTGAGTTCTTGGATCGATATGTGTCTATGGATAGGATCTAGAGGCATACTATGAGGGATTTGATTAGTAAGATTGAGTTGTTACTTGTTAGAGAGAAGGATTTTGTTTATGATGAGGAAAATATTTTAATTATTGATAATATAAATATAATTGGGATGAGTTGAATTGAGTTCATTCATGTTAATAATGCACATTATCGTGGTAATTTGTATAATTATTGTTAATTTTGGTTTTTACTATGTGTTAATGAATTTGGTCATCAGTAATAATTTTGACATTGTTGTTGCTAAAGTCGTATTATTGTTAAAGAAGAAGAACAAAAACGTTGAAGAGAAGAGGAGGAAAAAAAGAGAGAAGAAAAAGAAAAGGATATTATGATAAATGTACGTTTTTTTTACAATAAATATTATTGAGGACTTAATTACAAAATTATATTTTTGTACAAAAAATTAATTATAAATTTTTAAAATGTAGAGACTGATTTATAATTTTAATAAAAATATAGAGATTAGCGTTACAATTTAACCTTTAAATAACAATTAATAAATATTTAATTATAAATTTTTATTTAATATAAAAATTTAATTATAATTTTTTAAATTCTAAAAATTAAAAATTTAATAAAATTATAAATACTAACAAAATAATTAAATTTTATTGTTATTGTTGTCGTTGTTGTTGTCTGATAGATCACCATTTTTTCTCGAGCATAATGAAACCATTACTCCCCCAAGCCTTGTAATTTATTTGGTATATGCGTCCAATTCATAAAATTGATAAAAAAAAATCAACAGAACCCAAGTAAAACGGGACTGGAGTCTGGAGACCTTTCATTAGTATGGGGGGTGTTGGAAACAGAGGACTATTTCCGCAGAGTTAGCAAACTCCCTCAAACTTAGACAACAGCGAAAGTGCGAAACACTAAAATGTTGTCATCCTCAACCTCAAGGATCACTTTCATTTCTAGGTATTCTCTTCTCCAAATCCCTAATTTTGTTTCCTTCCCGTCCTCTTCATCCCTTCACTCTCATTCTGAGCCCCCATGCCTTCGTGAAGTTGATGAAGCTGTTGATTCCTTCACTCGCATGCTCTCTATGCGTCGCCCTCCATCCATCATTCAATTCACCAAGATTTTGGGATCTCTTGCCAAGACCAACCATTTCTCCACCGCCATTTCCCTTTTTCAGCAATTGCAAGCCAGGGGAATCGCTCCCGACTTATTTACTTTGAGCATCGTAATTAATTGTTGTTGCGGCATGGGTCGTATGACGCTTGCTTTCTCTGTATTGGCCAAGATTTTCAGAATGGATTATCAACCTGATACGGTAACATTGAATACACTCGTTAAAGGCCTCTTTCTCTGTGGTAGTGTTGAAAAAGCAGTGAGCTTTCATGATAGAGTGCTGGCTCATGGATTTCAGTTTAATCAAGTCACTTATGGGACCTTGATCAATGGGCTGTGTAAGACCGGACACACGTCAGCTGCTATTCAAGTGTTGAGAAAGATCCCACGGTATGGCATTGCTCCTAATGTCTTCATGTACAACGCAATTATTGATAGCCTCTGCAAGGATACACTTGTAAGTCAGGCTTTTCAATTATTTTCTGAAATGCTTGCTAAGGGAATTTCTCCTAATGTTATCACATACAGTTCTCTCATTTTTGGATTGTGTCTTATGGGTCAATATAAGGAAGCCATTGATTTGTTAAGTGATATGGTGCTTAGAAACATTACTCCTAATGTTTATACCTATAATACTTTGGTTGATGGGCTATGCAAGGAAGGAAAGATCAAAGATGCTAAGAGTGTATTGGCTGTAATGGCAAAACATGGTGTGAAACTAGATGTGGTTACTTATAACAGCTTAATGGATGGATATTGTTTGGTTAATCAGGTAAATAGGGCAAAATATATATTCAACACAATGGCCCAAATTAGAGTGTTGCCCAATGTTCGAAGTTACAGTATCATGATTAATGGCTTCTGCAAAAGTAAAATGGTCGATGAAGCCTTGAATCTCTTTGAAGAAATGCATCGCAAGAACTTGGTTCCAGGCACGGTAACTTACAGCACTCTTATTGATGGCTTGAGCAAATCAAAGAGAATCTCCCGTGCTTTGGAGCTTCTTATCGAGATGCATCATAGAGGTCAACCCGCTAATGTAGTCACTTACAGTTCATTGTTGGATGGGATGTTCAAAAACCAACAACCTAACGAGGCATTTATGTTATTCAATCAAATGAAAGAGTGTGCCATTGATCCAGATATATTCACTTACAATATACTTATAGATGGCCTATGCAAAAGTGGAAGACTTATAGATGCAAAAGAGAATTTTCAAGATCTTTCCGTTAAAGGCTATCGTCCAAATGTGAGGACATACAATATTATGATCAATGGGCTCTGCAAAGAGGGCTTGTTTGAAGAAGCATTGGCACTCTTGTCAAAAATGGAAGGCAATGGTTGCTTACCAGATGCTGTGACTTTTGAAACTATTATTCGTGCTTTGTTTGAAAAAGATGAGAATGACATGGCGGAGAAACTTCTTCGGGGAATGGTTGCTAGAGGCTTATTGAATTGATAAAAGAAGGTAAGATACATCAACTCAAATTGAAATTACATCTCATTGTTGCTGAATATGTATCATAGTTTTGTAAATTCTGTGTCTGTTGGGTCAGAGGACTTTGGCAATGCCATGACATCAATATAATTCTGTTATTCTGTTGTGCAACTTATTTTTCCGTAACTTTGTAGGTACCAAATATATATATATATATATCAAACTAATTCCTATGACTGTTTTATCATAAGTAACCATGAGCTATTGTTTATTTGATTGAATCCTATGGGAATTGTTGTAAAAGCAAATTTAAGTAGGTAATAAGGATTCATTCTTAGGCTATACAGTTTTCGCTTCCATCTTAAAAATAAACCCCCCTTCTAAAATGCATGTCCCCTCTTTTCATCAACCTAAGCAACGTCGAGTCAAAGTTAATATGGTTCAGTTATCTCAAAATTTTTGGCCATTTTCTTAATTAATGCCACTCAGTTGTATTGCTTGGAAATTGCTTCTGTTGAAAATATGTACACTACGAAGTACTTTTTCAGAGAATGTTTTTCTGTTAATTCTTAGATAAATTACCTCGTTATTTCCTGTGTAGACATTATTCTATTGTCTCTGTTTATTAGCATTTTAAAAAAAGTTACTAGCTTGGAGTTTTGTTACGTGGTGTTTGAGATGGGAATGTTAAAAGTGAAACAATATAGAATTCTATGGGGGTGTTGTTCTGATTCTTCCATGGAGTTGTTGGTTCACCGGCAATCCCTTGTGCATTACTTTCCAGAGGAAGATTCTTATTTTCGGTTGCACTTTCAGGTCCCAAATAGAAGTCCAGAGCTTCTTCTGCTGGCAGTGGAGTGGCATCAGATCGAGTGGAGGGTGGCAGAACTAGTGCGCCAGTAAATATCCTGAAGCCACGGTGTAGCAACCCTTTTTCTCCCTTGGCCAGGTAACTGAATCATCCCATTCCCCAATTTCAGTTTGTAAAATATTCTGTGCAATATCTGTACTGAATTGTTCTGGAATGAGCTGTTGGTTCCATTGCTTGTTTTTGTTTAGGAGTTGATTAACCCAAATTAGTTGTGAGTTAGTAGGAATTAACATCTGAGTAGATAATGCTTGTTGATTTTTGATCGAAGAGTCCTCCATTTACATATGGGTAAATACCAATCTACCATGTTATATGTATAAATTTAACTGGCTACACATTAATCCAAACTATGCTGAAGCTCTCTAGTGTGAATTTTCCTTTATACTTTGATTTGTATTTGGCCCCTTTGGAATCAATTGTGAGACACCAGAGTTCTTCTCAACTAATTTGGTTTCTAGTTGAACCCATACTAACTAGATTTTAAACTTCAAAAATCACTTTTCTCATGAAACTCAAACAAAAATCACTTCATCTCAAACGGATGAAATATTGCTGTTGCTATAAACTTTGCAAAGCCAATCTTTGCATTATAATTTGGTTCTTTATTTATATACTTCCATTCTAACTTTGTGTGGTGCGTGCTGCATAAAACAGTTTTAGACTTAAGCAAACAGTACTCCAAATAAACATTTGATACTGCAAAGGGAATAATTTTGCTTTATGGTGAGAGTATATGATATACAATGTGTTTTGGATATTGCAAGTTCATCAAGAGTTGTTTGAGACTCTACAGAAAGGGAAAATTTTAATATAGTTAACCAATTCTTTGTTCATTTTCACTGACATACAAAATGGGAGCTCAAGTTGAATAGTATTTTTTATTTATTTATTTATTTTCAGTTTTCGTTATGCAATCTACAATGCAGTTCTGTTCAGGTTTTACCATTTGTAGGCATAGGTAATTTAACTTTTGTTATGTCATTAAAAAGTTGCGATTCTACCTTGGAGCAGAAGAAAAATTTGATGGTGCTGGTAATTGTTGGCGATATAAATTGTGACCGCTGGCATATTTTATATTTAATATTTATTATGAAATGTAAATATAAAATTACTAATATTATATGATAATTTATTATTTATTGTTAATTTTCTAGTATTAGTTCCTGCAAGATATCATAGGTTAAGTTTCACCTAATCAATTTATAAGAAGTTATTATATTGTACATGTAACTAATTTTTTATATTATTGAATTTGAATTATATTGTTTATTATTGTCTTATATATTATTGAATTTGAATCAAATTAATAATAATGTCATGTGACTTTAGATATAGTCTAGTTAATACAATATATAAGTCCAGTTTGGGTAAACAGTTTAATTAAGTTTCTTTTGAAAAAATATCTTAAACAATAAATACTTATATTAAAAGTAGCTTATAAATAAGTTATTTTGTGTTTGATTTTTTAGTTTTAAAAGTGCTTATTTTAAAAGAAATGTGATAAAAAGTTTTTTATTACCAGAGAAGTTATTTTTTTTTAACTTCTCTATAAACACTTAAATAACTTTTTAAAAAATTACAAATTGATTTTGAAAATTGTATTAGACATTAATACTATACATTTTCTTAAGTTAAAAGTTAAAAAAAAATTACTTATAAACCTATCAACACAGGTACAATAGAAACAGATACCATAGTAAAAATATACATTTTCTTAAGTTAAAAGTTAAAAAAAAATTACTTATAAACCTATCAACACAGGTACAATAGAAACAGATACCATAGTAAAAACATGAATGACTAATATATCTCTAGTCATGTAAAAAACAAAAAATAGAAATAGATACTATAGTAAAAACATGAATGACTAATATATCTCTAGTCATGTAAAAAAGAACACAATACTTGAGTATCTTTCTTTTCTACCATCTCAATATATCAAATCTATTAAAATTTTAGGTTACATTATCTTTCAAATACCTATCTATCTCATTCTTATTGAGTTTACTTGGCTTTATTTTCTATGTTTGCTTCCACATTCTCAAAGGATCTTTAATCATAAGACTATCATTTTCACCTATCTTTAAACTAAAATTTGGTTCGATATCTTAAGAAAAATTAGCATTTTGAGTGTTCGCTAAATTTGGCTCCAAATACTAATTTTCCCCGCACATCTACTTAATATACTAAAACTGGGTTTTCCCCCAACTAATGAAGGTGAGGTGTCGATCCCTCGTGACTCCGTTTTCCCTCCAAAATAAATATACTATTCTCTATTCTAAATTATTTTATAAAAAATATATTTATTATAATTATATTATAATTATACTAATTAAGAACATATCTTCATTATAATTATATCAAATCAATATTTAATGCATTGTTAAACTACTTATCAATGATCAATTAAAAATACTTTTAATCATTTTAATAATAATAATAATAATAATAATAATAATAATATGATAATTGCACCAGTCGTGGTAATCATGATAAGAATATTTGATTCTAATCATAAAATGATCAAATCTTATTATATTAATAAAGCACATTGATTTTAAATATTTTTAGTTATTTAAATTATATTGATTTTAAAAATATTGATATAATTCTAATTCTTATTCATTATCCAATAATAATAATAATAATAATAATAATAATAATAATAATAATAATAATAATAATAACTTGAAAACCCATATATAAACTATTTCAATTACCCGTGTATCATTATTAAAATTCTATCTACTTATCTACTTAATATACTAAAACTGAGTTTTCTCCTCAACTAATGAAGGTGAAGTATCTCCTCGTGAGTTTTTTTTCTCCAAAATAAATGTACTATTTTCTCTTCTAAATTTATTTTATAAAAATATCTTTATTATAATTATATTACAATTAACATTTAATAAAAAATGCATAATTATACTAATTTAAGAAAATATCTTTATTATAATTATATAAAATTAATATTTAATACATTATTAAATTAATTATCAATAAAAATATTAATATTAATTTTTAAATTATTATATTAATTGTATAATACTAATTGTCAATTATTAATATTTTTAATTATTATTTTTTAATTATTTTTAATCAAGCATAATTAATGACGAATTGATACATACATTAATGGTGAAAAATTGATATTGATATCAAATAATAATAATAATAATAATAATAATAATAATAATAATAATAATAATAATTAAAGTTGACCTGGCATGCTTTTGAAAGTATTTTTTAATTTATTTCTTTTAACTCATTAAATTCGATTCATTATGATAAATTAATTATATCAACTAATTAATTTGATTAGATATTTGAATATCACATAATTTATTATAATTTATATTAATCAATTATTATCAATTACTTTAATTCATTACTTTATAAGACGCATAACAAAATAGATGATTTATTATTTATTCTAATTGAATGTAATAAAATAATTATATATTAATTTAGTTAAAAAAATTACTATCTCCTGTATAATTTATTATAGATGTTTTTATATAAAATTAATAATTAAAAATTATTAAATATTATTAAATTATCAGCTGTATGTCAATTTTCAATCATCTTACTATATATACATAATTTATCAATTCCTCATAAATTCATTTTTCCTCCAAAATGAAAACATTATCCTCTCTTTTAAATTTATTTTAAAAAAATATCTTTATTATAATTATATTACAATTATATTACAATTAGTATTTAATAAATAATATATTATTATACTAATTTAAAAAATATCTTTATTATAATTATATAAAATTAATATTTAATACGTTTATAACTTAATTCCTTGATAAAATTAGTATAGAGTTACATAGAAATGGGAAGAACAATTCTTCGGTGTTTCGTGTTATAATTTTAATTTTTTATAAATTTATTTTTTCTCTAAAATAAAAGCACTATTCTCTCTTTTAAATTTATTTTAGAAAAATTATAATTCTACACTTAATATACGTAACAAATTAAAAAAAAATTGGCAAGTTAATAGAATCAAATCATATTTCTATAACATATATAAGAATATATATTTTCTATTATATAAAAATTGGATTTCTTCACTTAATGATAGATAAGAGCTAACGTAACATTTTTTTAGTGTGTTTCTTAATTTTTTTTTATAACTCATTAAATACAATTTATTACAGTAAATTAATTATATCAACTAATTAATTTGGTTAAATATTTAAATATCACACAGTTTATTATAATTTATATCAATCAATTAATTATTATTTATTATATCAATCATTTTAATTTATTAAATTATAAGGTACATAATAACATAGATGATTTGTTACTTATACTGATTAAATACAATAAATACAGATTAATTTAGTTAAAAAAAATTATTGTCTCTTATATTTTTCTATTTATTTTTTTAATTCATTAAATCCAATCAATTATAATAAATTAATTATGTGAACTAATTAATTCAATGAATTTTTTTAATTTATTTTTTTGAATTCAATAAATCAAATAAAATCAATTATACTAATTATTTCTATCAATTAATTGATTTGATTAATTCTTAAAAATATTTTTATTTAATTTATTTTATTTATTTATTTAAATACATGAATTATAACTAATTAGTTATTTAATTTTATTAGGATAAATATAAAATTCTATTCCTAATATAAAAATACAAAATTTTATTATTTTCATTTTTATTTTACCACTATAAAAGACCATATATGCTAAAAAAAAATATTATTTGTTTACCAATTACTCTTTCATTGGGTAGCTTTTACAACAATTCTTTTTCTTCCTATGAGGCGTCATCGCGAGAAGACAACTATCGTGGACACAAACCATCACACACTCTCCAACTTCCGTGCTCATCATTCAACGCAATATTGATATATTATCCATGAAGCATTTATAAATCATGGTGTTATCATGTATGCATACAAAAAATTCCGTATTTAAACTTAAGTCATTTACATGTTTGTGTGGTATATTGTAGTATGAAATTACTTTCAATTTGTGTTATGCAATTATGTTATGGTCTAATTGAAGCTTTTACTTTAGAACTGTATTATAATTTTATTGCATCATTTTCTCTTAGATATCAAATTGACGTATTTTTATTTATTATTATTGAAACGGATGTGATATGAAATTTACAAAAAAAAAAATTCTCACACTCAATTTATTTTATTGTAGTCTTCTATCTCTTCTATTTCTTTTTATTTTCTCAATATACTAAAATTGTATTTTTCCCAATGGAAGTGAGGTGTCGATTCTTCATGAATCCATTTTCCCGCCAAGATGAATGCACTATTTTCTCTTCTAAGTTTATTTTATAAAAAATATCTTTATTATAATTATACTCTAATTAGCATTTAATTAATAATACATAATTATACTAATTTAGAAAAATATCTTTATTATAGTTATATAAAATTAATATTTAATACATTATTAAACTACTTATCAATTATCAATCAAAAATATTTTTAATCATTTTAATTATATTGATAATAATAATAATATAATATGATAATTATATGATAAAGGCACTGGTTATTAATAACCAATTTATATTTCTCTAAATAAATTTATTTTAGAAAAATATATTTATTATAATTATACTAATTTAAGAAAATATCTTTATTATCTCTGTATTCTATTCTATTCTATTATATAGAAATAAAATTTTTGCACTTAATGATGGAACTGATGTGGCACGCTCTTTAGGTGTTTACTGATCTATTTCATTTAATTCGTTAAAACAAATCAATTATAATTAATTAATTATATCAATTAATTAATTTGATTAAACATTCAAATCTCACCATTTATTATAATTTATATGAATTGATTAATTATAATTAATTATTTAATTTAATTGAAGTAAATATCAAATTATTTAATAAATAATAAATATGATAACAAAATATATGAATTAATTTAATTAGTTTATTTTTTTCAATATCATCTATTTATACAAGATCAAATGTTTTTTACTCACTCCCCCTCTTTTTTTCTCCACTTTACTATTAATATCTTGATATTGCAAGTTTAAATTACAGTATTTTATTGAATTTTAACTGAAAAAGAAAATAGTTACGTGTTTCTATCATTTAATTTATTTAATACACCATGTACTAACACTAACGATATTTTTTTAAAAAATATATTGATAAAAATAGATATAATATAATTACAAATATAACATAAATAAATGAAATATAATAAATGCGAAACCAATATGTTTACCAATGTCTTTATTAATATTTATAAATTAGAGAATAAATTATGTATTCGGTCGCTTGGTGATCACATAGATGATCAAATAATTGGAATGTAAATTGATTTCATAGTGTACATCTTATTTTTTTCACATTTTTGAATAAAAGCAAAAATTAAAAGAGTAAATAGCAATACATAAAGAAAAAAAATTTTGCACCACACACATAATTATTACCAAAAGAAATATTCATATTAAAATATTGAAATTTTACATACTGTAAATCATAAAAATCAATCATAATGTACTGGTCACTTCTCTCTATTTTTGACCATGATATAAGTTTTTCTTTTTCAGTCAAGAGTCCAATAACATCTAATTAAACAAAAAAAAATTGAATTAAAAGTACCAAATTAAGGACAAATGAGTGAATAATATAAGAAATTATAACTTTGTACGTGTATAAAATAAAGAGAATTTACTGATTTATTTTATGTTAAACGATAAAACTAACAATAGTATATTAATAAAAGGATATATCTTTAAGAAAAAGTCACAATACAATTTCAAATATTTTCATAAATTAACTGTTAAAATTTTTGTTATCGATAAAACGATGCTATTATACAATTTTTTAGCAAAACTTAAAATCAAAAGGAAAATAATTTTGTGTGGGTTAATATAAATTAATTACGTACCAAATAAGTAGAATCGTTCATTTGTTTGTTTTAATATATCAGCATAGGCAAGTAAATTAAAATGATTATCCGAAATTTTATGATCATCGATCGTATGTACTATACGTGACTCCTTCTCAAAAGATATTTTGCACGTGTGTATAGTCAGAAGATATATTCCGCTTGATTTCTCAATTTCAAAATTTGAGAAGACATAGACCTTCCTTTCTACCAATTCATTCTCAAATATTTTTGTCAAATAATTCTTAATTGAACAATGAATTTTATCGTACTGCAAAATAAATTAAATATAAAAGCTATTAGCATTTTCAAAGCTATTAAAAAGAATTGTCTTTGACTTGTGAAATGGTGTATTTATAAAATTAACTTAAAATATGAATTACAAATATTTATAAGAATTTAATTTTGATGCACTGACAGTGTAAAGTAGTTTTACACGTGCATCTAATTACGTAATGACACATCAATAAAAATAAATACCTTTCACATTGACCGCATGAATGGTCATTCAAAAGAACGGATGTGATTGCACGACTGTGTAAAATACTTTACACTGTCAATGTATCGAAATTAAACTCTATTTATAAATTGAACTTAACATTACTTGAAAAATTTAATAAATAAATCAACTAATCTTATCATCTATTAGAACTATTTCTATGCAAGTCGTCTTACTCTTGTCAAACTTGGATGAGACTTTCTATAGCCTTATAATTCTTGTCTTTATTTTCCATACTTTCTTTTTGTATAATCTACTATAGGTGATACTATTGATAGGATCGTAGTTAGTAGTTAATAGTCATTAAGTATGAAAAAAAAATAGAATAAAGATTATGTCAAAATTATAAATTTTTTAAATGATTAATATGAAAGAAAATTTACTATTGCTTATTATATATACTAATAATATGTCAATAATTTTAAAAATATACTAATAATTTCAATAGTTTAAAGATAATTGTACTATAGTTATAATAAATTTAGTTATTAGTCTAAATAAATAATATATTTGAAAACTAAAGAAAAAAAGATTAGCGGTAATTATGTTTGAAATGTTCTCATGTTTTTTTTTTTTTGCTTGTCATTCTTTCACCGCAATGTTAGATCAAGAAAACTCTAAATTTAAAATATAATAATAAATATGTCATGTGATAGAAAATTAATAAACTAATATATATATATTATTGCTATATAGAGAGCCGATACACAAAGATATGTTATCGTAATAAAATATCATACTATGAATAATTATATTTGTCAAGTAAATTTATTTATACTCTATATTTATTATATATATATATATATATATTTGTTTCCGACATTGTCCATAATTAAATTGGGATTATGTCTAAAATCTTAACACGGTAAACGGGATATAATTAATATCTAATATTTTAATAATTAAATACCTAAAATAAGTTAAATCACATATATTAATTATTTTTTATCATGATTAATTTTTTTGAGCCTACCATCATTTGATAATTTTTTTTATTCTTTATTATTAATGTCATCGTATGTATAATTTTCATAAATTATAATAATTTTTTTATTTATCTATACATATATATTAATTTTATTAAATAATTCTAAATATTTGTTTATATATATATAAAATAAAAAAAGAAAAAATTTCATATTAAAAAGTTTAAAAATGACATCCAAAAAGAAGGCTAATTTTTTTTGTTATGGAAGTAAAAGTGGTGATATACTTTAACATGGTAATTTTTTGTGTTTTTTAAAACTGTGGAAGTACACAAATCCTTGGCACCAATTTCTGTACTTAAAATTTTTTAATTTTTTTTAACACAAATCCCTGGCACCGATTTGTGTACCCTACACAAATTCCTGGCACCGATTTGTGTACCTCTCACAAATCGGTCGGTCCGATTTCTGCTTCTCTAGTTAAACGATCCCACATTTAAGTATAACACCCCAAAAATCCACATTTAAGAAAAACACCACTACCACTCCAATATTAAAAATAAAAAATTCCCAAAAAGAATAGTCATAATATATAAATTGAGACAACAATTTAAATTTCTCTAAAACTAATTTAATCAAATACCAATATTAGAATTAAATTATTTAAATAATAATTAATCTATTCTAATCCTTAGCTACGTATAGATTAGAGTCATTATTGTAACAATCAACCGAAATAACATCATAACATTGAACACTTAGAATCCGTACAAATTTAGACTATCTTCTTGTTAAAATTGTCAAACTAAATTGACTTTTATTCTCCTCAATGGCATTGCATTAATGCACCAGAACGCTAGTAGTTTCTGAAAAAATACAATATGTTATAAAATTATTTTTAATACAAAAAGTTTAAGAGAAGAAAATTTAAATATAGTACCAATATTTGAATTGCCTCTTCAAGGTTGACACGAATTTTTCAACACTGAACCTAAATTGAGAAAATTCAATCTCATTATATGCTCCACTTCAAATATTTTCGGACAAACATAGAAAACGTGGAGGAGATGTGGCTTGAACTTGACCTATAAATCTACTTAGAAACAATTGCTCAATCAAAGAAAAATAACAGATTAGAAAAAAAAAAAGATTACTTTGACTCTTAGATTTAGACTCACTAACCACAAAGAAACATTATATATAGTCATTAGTAGTAAAAAAAATAATTATAGAAATTAATTATTGTAATATCAATTTACCGTTATGAACGTTAGTATCATATTTATGTCAATTAGAATTATAAATTTATGTTTAATTTTTTATATAATTATAATTAAGATATTTTTCTAAATTAGTATACTTATGCATTATTCATTAAATGTTAATTGCAATATAATTCTAATAAAGATATTTTTTAAAATAAATTTAGAAGAGAAAATAGTGTTTTTATTTTGAAAAGAAAATAAATTCATGAGTAATTGACACCTTACTTTCATTAGTTGGAGGAAGATCTAATTTTAATATATTAAGTAGATTATTTTATATCATTATAATAAAGATATTTTCCTAAATTAGTATAATCATGGATTATTCGTTAAATGCTAATTGTAATATAATTATAATAAAGATATTTTTTAAAAATAATTTTAAAAGAAAGCATAGTGCTTTCATTACATAAAAATAGTACTTTCTAAAAATAAAAATATTTTTCTAAATTAGTATAATTATGCATTATTACTTAACTGCTAATTATAGTATAATTATAATAAAGATATTTTTATAAAATAAATTTAGAAGAGAAAACAGTGTATCAATTTTAACGAAAGAATGGATTTATGAGAAATCGACACCTCACTTCCATTAATTAGGGAAAAATCCAATTTTAATATATTAAGTAATATACTAATTTTAATCGTAATTAATTTTGTAAAAATACATTTATATCAACATTTGTTATCTGTCATAGATTACTTTTATATATGATGAGCTAGTAATGGCAACAAATGGGTTTTTTGGCCCAAATTTTCTTGATCAAGATGATTTTGGCTGTGTCCACAAAGGAGTTCTTCCATATCGTGTTTGAAAAATGATCTTACCAATTTAGTTTTGTTTCTGACTTCCACGTTTGTGCCACTCCAAACAACATCCTTCATGGGAGTTATTAGATGAGGTTATTGACCTCTCTGCATAGCAATTAGAGCATGATACATTCTAAATACAGATTCAACAGAAGCAAAGAAATTATTCTTAAAAGACTAAATTCCAATTCGATTTGGATGACTCCAAAACTGTAAACTGAGACACCTTCTGTCTCTGAATATATGTTTTCGAATAGCACACTATATCTACGTAAGAAGTTTTATTTTAATGTACAATTATAAACAATTGTGGCAAAAGACAATCGAACTGAAACATTAGACGATAAAAATAACTTAGAGTAACAACAATTAATAAATTATTAAAAGAATAATATAATAGAATGAGTATATGAAAAATATTATAAAAAATTATAAATTGTACCTTAAAAAGATCAACTTCAATAAAAAATGAAGAATACATTCTTATTCTATGAAGTAGTAAAAAAAATATAAAATTATGAATTAACTCTCAAATTTAGATTCATGTATCATAGAAAAACATTATATATAGACTTTAGTAAAACAAAAATAAATATGTCAATTATTTATTATTAAGGTAATTTTTTATTATATACAGTAATTATGCATCATATATTAATTTTGTTAAAATTATATAATTTTATCATATCATAATTTGAATCATTATCTTCTATCATAATCAGAGAAATCTCAGACAATAAATAAGAATATTATACCTAATATACATCGATTGAAATAGAAAGGGGATAGAGATATATTATCATGGACGGTATAATAACTTAAAATGTTTGAAATAAATATCATAAAAAAAAATAAAATTATAACGGGTTAAAGTAATAAAAAAATAACTTGTACAATTATTATATGCTAATGCTAAAAATAATTTTACATAACCCTATTATAATTTTTATGATTACCCGTGATAAATTATTATAATTTTAAGTTGTTACTTTACCCACGTGATAATTTTAATTTTATTATTACAATTTATTATTATTATTATTATTATTGAATAATGAATAAGAATTAAAATTATATTAATATTTTTATAATTAATATAATTAAAATAACTAAAAATATTTAAAATTAATGTGCATTATTAATGATATAAGATTTTATCATTTTATTATTAGAATCAAATATTCTTATCATGATTACCACGACTACTGGTGTCATTATCGTATCATTATCATATATTATTATTATTATTGTTGTTGTTATTATTATTATTATTATTAAAATTATTAAAAATATTTTTAATTGATAATTGAAAAGTAGTTTAATAGTGCATTAAATATTGATTTTATATAATTATAATGAAGATATGTTCCTAAATTGGTATAATTATAATATAATTATAATAAAGATATTTTTTATAAAATAATTTAGAATAGATGGAAAATTTCATGCATTTTGGAGGGAAAACGGACTCACGAGAGATCGACATGTCACCTTTATTAACTGGGGGAAAACCCAGTTTTAATATATTAAGTAGATTAAAAATTATGAAAACCCAGTTTTAATATATTAAGTAGATTAACTGGGGGAAGTAATAGAAGCTACTTTTTTTTTTGAATTATGAAAAGCCAGAATCTGTGTGAAAGCTTTTAACTTTCGAAAAGTTAATTTACAGCTTTTTGAAAAAGTACAAATATATGACTTCTCTGCTTCTCGATAAGTCATTCTACCACTTCCTTAAAAAAAATTAATTTCAAAACAAAAAAAATCTACTTTTCTTTTTGATTCTGTGAAAAATACTGACACCACCATTTTCGCTAGAAGCATTGGCCTTCTACCATCATTCCACCATCATTCTCACGCAATGTTCCAAACCTCACCATTTTTACGTAATGATTCATGTGATGAAAGTATTAATCCTCCACCACCATTTTCATTTTCAGACAATATTGCATCTGAACAACCTACTGCATATATTCATTCTAAGTATTTTTTTTTTTATCATTTTATCACTCTATTTTTTATTATTAAATTTGTATTTAAGTGTGGTATGAAATTTCAGTTTTAATTTTATTTTTTTCACATGTGATTTTATAACTTGCTATTATTTTCATTGTTAATTATAGCATATTCTTGACCTCAATAAAGGAGAAGGGAGTTCTAATAGGATTAAAAAAAATAAAAAACAACAACAAAATATACATTGACACACATTTTATATTTATTTTTTATTTTCACCTACCATATCATAAACAATATTAGTGATTAGGTTATATAAAATCAACATTTAATATTGAAAAGTATTTGTTATCATCGTTATTTTAATATTCATTCTCTTATGTAAAAAAAAAATTATTTTTTGAGTTATTTATCCAAACACTACAACTTTAAAATAAATACTTTTATAACTAAAAATTCAAACACAAAATAATTTATTTATAAGCTGAAATTAATAAAAGTACTTATGTTTTAAGCTCTTTTTCCAAAAGAACTTATTTAAGTTATTTATCCAAACTGGGCCTGAGTTCTATTGCACTTGATAACAACTAATAAATATCTAATTATAAATTTTTATCTAATATAAAAATTTAATTATAATAATTTATACTAATGAGTTATAATTCAAATGACATTATTTTCACATATTGACTTAAAAGTTGTGAGTTAGAGTCTCCTTATTTTTGGTATAAAAAATTATAATATTTTAAACTCTAAAAACTTAACCAAGAATTTAATAAAACTATAACAGCTAACAAAATAATTAAACTTAACTATTATTATTATTATTATTATTATTATTATTATTATTATTATTATTATTTGACGGATCACTTTTTTTTCTCGAGCATAATGAAACCATTACTCCCCCAAGCCTTGTAATTTATTTGGTATCTAGGTCCAATTCATAAAATTGATAAACAAGAAATCAATTGAACCCAAGTAAAATTGGCCGGAGGCTGGAGACCTTTCATTAGTATGGGGGGTTGGAAACAGAACCAAAGCTGACAAAATTGAGAGGACTATTTCCGCAGAGTTAGCAAACTCCCTCAAACTTAGACAGCAGCGAAAATGTTGTCATCCTCAACCTCAAGGATCACTTTCATTTTTAGGCATTCTCTTCTCCAAATCCCTAATTTTGTTTCCTTCCCTTCCTCTTCATCCCTTCACTCTCATTCTGAGCCCCCATCCCTTCGTGAAGTTGATGAAGCTGTTGATTCCTTCACTCGCATGCTCTCTATGCGTCGTACTCCTCCCATCATCCAATTTAACAAGATTTTGGGATCTCTTTCCAAGACGAAGCATTTCCACGCCCGGTTTCCCTTTTTCAGCAATTGCAGGTCAGGGGAATCGCGCCCAGCATAGTTACTTTGAGCATCTTAATCAATTGTTGTTTCGGCATGGGTCGTATGACGCTTGCTTTCTCTGTATTGGCCAAAATTTTCAGAATGGATTATCAACCTAATACGGTAACATTGACAACAATCCTGAAAAAGCAGTGCGCTTTCATGACAGACTGCTGGCTCATGGATTTCACTTTAATGCTCTGTAAGACCGGACACACATCAGCTGCTATTCAAGTGTTGAGAAAGATCCCACGGTATGGCATTGCTCCTAATGTCTTCGTGTACAGCGCAATTATTGATAGCCTCTGCAAGGATACACTTGTAAGTCAGGCTTTTCATTTATTCTCTGAAATGCTTGCTAAGGGAATTTCTCCCGATGTTATCACCTACAACACTCTCATTTATGGATTGTGCCTTGCTGGTCAACTCAAGGAAGCCATTGATTTTTTAAGTGACATGGTGCTTAGGAACATTACTCCAAATGTTTATACCTATAATACTTTGATTGATGGGCTATGCAAGGAAGGAAAGATCAAAGATGCTAAGAATGTATTGGCTGTAATGGCAAAACGTGATGTGAAACCAGATGTAGTTACTTATAACAGCCTAATGGATGGATATTGTTTGGTTAATCAGGTGAATAAGGCAAAATATGTATTCAACACAATGGCCCAAAGTAGAGTGTCACTTGATGCTCAAAGTTACAATATCATGATTAATGGCTTGTGCAAAAGTAAAATGGTCGATGAAGCCTTGAATCTCTTTGAAGAAATGCGTCATAAGTACTTGGTTCCAAACACGGTAACTTACACCACTCTTATTGATGGCTTGAGCAAATCAAAGAGAATCTCTTGTGCTTTGGAGCTTCTTGTCAAGATGCATGAAAGAGGTCAACCCACTAATGTTGTCACTTACAATTCCTTGTTGGATGGGATGTTCAATATCAAACGAGTTGAAAAGGCACTTATGTTATTCAAGGAAATGAAAGAGAGTGGCATTGATCCAGATATATATATACATACAACATACTTATAGATGGTCTGTGCAAAAGTGGAAGACTTAAAAATGCAAAAGAGATTTTTCAAGATCTTTCAATTAAAGGCTGTTCTCCAGATGTGAGGGCTTACAATATTATGATCCATGGACTCTGCAAAGAGGGATTTTTTGAAGAAGCATTGGCCTGCTGTCGGAAATGGAAGACAATGGTTGCTTACCAGATGCTGTGACTTTTGAAACCCTTATTCGTGCTTTGTTTGAAAAGGATGACAATGACATGGCGGAGAAACTTCTTCGGGAAATGGTTGCTAGAGGCTTATTGATTTGATAAAAGAAGGTAAGATACATCAACTCAAATTGAAATTACATCTCATTGTTGCTGAATATGTATCATAGTTTTGTAAATTCTGTGTCTGTTTAGTCAGAGGATTTTGGCAATGCCATAACATTAATTAATATTGCACTTTCGATTTTTGCAATTGCTAGCATCCTTTTTAATTCAACTACTCTATTGATTCTTTAGATGATATTCCTAGTTATAGCTTACAGATTTAGTGTTTAAGATCTCTTTATAGCAATAGAGTGTTCTTTACTGTTATTCGATGATATCATATATTTATCATGCTGCAATCTAAGCAAACTAAAAGGATTGAACATCTTGTGTTGTTGTTTGTTGTTTGTTTTCTGGTATTTTTCCGTGCAACTTATTTTTCCTTATCTTTGTAGGTATCGTATATAAATCAAACTAATTCCTATGACTGTTTTATCATATAAGCAACCATGAATTATTGTTTATTGGATTGGATCCTCCAGGAATTGTCGTAAAAGGAAATTTAAGTACCTGTTAAGGATTTATTCTTAAGCTATATGGTTTTTCACTTCCATCTTAAAATTAAACCCACCTTCTAAAATGCATGTCCCCTTTTTTCTTCATCCTGAGCAACATCGAGTTAAGGTTAATATGGTTCAGTTGTCTCAAAATTTTTGGCCATTTACTTAATTATTGCTACTCAGTTGTAATGCTTGGAAATCGCTCCTGCTGAAAATATGTATATTATGAAGTACTTTTCCAGAGGATATTTTTCTCTTAATTATTAGATAAATTACCTCATTATTTCTTGTCTAAGATCCTGTGTAGATATTATTCCATTGTCTCTGACTCTCTGATTGTTAGCATTTTAAAAAAACTCTTACTGGCTTGGAGTTTCATTGTGTGTTGTGACGGAGGTGTTAAAAGTGAAACAATACAGAACTCTTTGAAATTGAATTTGATTTTATTTGGTGAATTTCTTTGCATTTATTTATTATTTTGATTAATGTTGTTCTCGAAGGATTACTTTTAATGACTCTGAAGTCTGAACTTTATATTTGCTATGCAGAGGAAGTTTGTACAGACTAATTCATCTGCCAAACAATCAATTAGATGAGCGAAGGCAGTTGAGATGGCCCTCGATACATACTGGAAGATTCTGTTTTCTTTTATTGCGATGTTGTTTCATTAATCAAATTATTGCCATAATCAGTGAAACTCAGTTGATGTGACATATATCTCTTGAATCTACAGGCCCGAGGAATAAACCATTTGCACAACTGCACTCCAGTGATTGTACACCATGATTTGAAGCCACTAAATCTTCTTGTTGATAAAAATTGGGTTGTGAAGGTGTCAACTAATTGTCATGATTGAATTTTCTTGATAGCATGCAGAATGCTACCTGTAGATATGGTTTAATTGTTTTTTTCACCCTTTCTTTTATCTTTCGTATAGTTATGTGATTTTGGCTTAACAAGAATGAAGCACAGTACATTCCTTTCTTCCAGATCAACTGCAGGAATAGTAAGCTGTCATAATCCTCATTTCTAAGCTCAAATACTGTGTTATACCCTCTGCCTTCTGAATTATTCGTTCTTTCATGTTCTTGTTCTACATTTTGCTGCATATTTTTTATGTTCGTTGTGCTTTATATTCTTCTAAATTTATACAAACATACACAAATGGAGGCATTTGCTATTATCTTTTAACAAAAAATTTGGAAAACCAGGAGCTTCTTGCCGTTTAAAAATTCATTATATTTGGCATGTTATATTAATCCTTTTGTGATGATGAATACCTATCTTTAGCCTTGGCTTATGTTATGTTCAATTTATAATACAATTACTAGTTCTATGTGCCAAGAAAATGTTGATTGAATAGGGTTTGAGAGAATGAGAGAAGGAAGCAAACACAGAGTGAGAAAGAAAAGAGGATTCGAAGAGAAAGACAAGAAATTTATGATCTGCATTACTAGTGAGCTTATCACTAATCTGTGCTTATGTATTGAGAAGAGTAGCTTGCTGTGCAAGCTAGTACAAAATGCACAACAGTCCGTTCATTCTTAAGTTAGTTATGATAGCTGTAACTAACAGCTCTCCTATGTAGCTGACACTGTTCTAACAGCCAACAGTTCTCTCATAACTAACTCTTCTAACTCTTCTCTAGACTTTACCAACTCACTCTACTACGATGAATGGTCTTTGGTAACAGATTAGCAAATCTTTCTAATTTTGTTGAGGCCTAAAGTTATTGTTTGGCAAGAGTTTCTGCCTTTCTGGACAAAAAATATAAAGACAGGAGAGATAGAGATAATTGGACAAATTTTGTCTTAGGGAAGAGAAACTTTGTGCATTTCTCTCTGTCTCCTTTTCAAATAGGTCTGTGTCCTCTGATAATTGCCAAATGGGGCCTTAGTGTAACTACATGCTTTTCATCTCTACCTCAAGCTCCTGTCTTTCGTATGCATGATCAGTTCCGATATTCTGCACGTATTTAGTTTTGCTGCTAAGCGTTTGTTTGGCATTGCAATATATTCATTTTTTATGACATGTTGCAGGCCGAGTGGATGGTGCGTGAAGTGTTAAGAAATGAACCTTCAAATGAAAAGTAAGCTCAGTTATCATTGGTTTTTCATCATTAAATTTTTCTTTATTTTGCTTGTGGAGGAGGATTTCATAGTCTGTGTTCCTCTCTAACCTGAATCATCTGGCATAGGGAAGAATAAGTTGGAATTTTTATTACATATAACTGTTGTTATTTGGCTTCCTTGTCTCGTCGATCTTCTCATTGGTTTTGCCACCCTTTTAAGGCATTCATAATTTTATGATTATAATAAGTGGTGATTGGATATCCAGGTGCGATGTTTATACTTGGAGTCATATTATGGGAGCTCTCTACTTTGCAACAGTCCTTGGGTGGAATGAATCGGATGCAAATTGTGGGTGCTGTCGGTTTCCAGCATTGTTGCCTTGTCATTCCAGATGATATGGACCCTGCTATCACGGATATCATCAAGCAATGCTGGCAGACGTGAGTGTACTCTTCAATCATTTTATCCTTATTCTAAGATATCAGAACTCTTGCTTATAGCATTCTGAAAACCACTTGTTCTATTGGATATGAATAATCACATGAAAGGAAATACACACTTGATCTTGCCAAGGTACAGTTTTGTTTCAATATAACCATTTTTTTAATAAAAATTCCTTATAAAGTGCAAGCCAGTTTCAAGAAACCCCTATAATGACGACTCGCTGTTTTCTCTAAAGATTTTTTATGCATGATAGGGACTTGATTACACAATTTTTAAACTAGAAGACTTGGTTGAAAAATATTTGTACAGTATATGGACTTAATTGAAAACTTTTAGACTAGAGGGATTTGTCAAAAATATTTCGCATATACAGGGATGCCCTTGCAAATGTTTAGGAACCTTTATAATACTAAATCTACAATCATGGTTGGGGTGACTATATGATACTCTTTTGTATTGTAGAGATCCAAAGTTCAGAACTACAGAAATAATGGCAACGCTGAAGCCGTTGAACAAGCGGATCATTGGTTCTCAATCTGAAGTGCCGAAACCAGGTAGGCATGAGAAGGCTCAGTCATCAAGAGTTGGTGCAGACTCAGCTAACCATATCTTTTTCCATTTTTGCTGATAAAGAAAATGATGGGAAGACGAGTTGTATAGTATTTTTGCTCATTCAGTCCTGTGATTCTTTTCAGTCTTGTCCCTTTCCTTTCCTTTTTTTTTTTTTTATTTCATTCTTCCCATTTACTTTTAATTTTTTTTTTTTTTGTGGTGGAGTCATTATCAGTTTGTACCATTTGTTTGTGTACACAATTCTTTTTGTAATTTTGCTATAATCAATTCTAAATTTTGATGTGCATAAATTATGAGATGTTGCAGTTGTAGCTTGAATGGAAGAAAAATTGATAGTGCGTGGAAATTGTTTGGAGCTGTAAATGCAAATTGGATACGCTTTTAATATTTTTTTTTTCATTTTTCAATTTGGATGGGGCCAAGTGTTATGTCTAAGGCTTGGTTAAGTAAAACTTTTTGAAAAAGTATTTTTCACTGAAAGCACAAATTTTTGTTTTGTATTTGGTAAATAAAAAAATAATCTTTTTACTAAAAAAAAAAAATTATCTACTTGTATTTACAAATTTTAAAAGACAGGAGTGTTTTTAAAAGAATCTAAAACCGAATTTTTCAAAAATAATTGTTTATTAAAATTAAAAAATTTAATGTAATCTCATGCATTAATTGATATCTAAATATAATTTTTATATTAATGTATATTATCGTATTTTTAAATTTTAAAAATTATTTTATTAAATATTATTGGTATTTGTGTTTATTAAAAATTATTTTTAATTTAATTTATTAAATATAAATATTATAATTTTTAAAAAATTTTCTTTTAAAAGTTAATTTTTTATGAATTATTTTTAAAAAATAAAAATTTTACTACATCCTTCTTATTGGAAAAAATAATATTGTTTATATTTTTATCAAACTCGTAAAAATAATGTCTTTTGGTTTAAATTTGATGGAAAAAGCAAAAAAGTATAAAAGTGCTTTAGTATTTTATATTTTTATTATATACATATATTTAATTACGTGATGTTATATTTGTAAAAATAATATAAATAGTTATTTAAAAATTATATAATTAATTAAAAATATAAAATAATTTATATTTTTTGTATATCAAAATTAAATGCTTTTTATCTTTTAAAATTATATTTTTATCGGATTAAACATAAATTTTTGTTAGTCTAATTAACATTTTTTTTTCAGAAAAGTAGTTGAGAAGCCAATTCAAACATATTAATTGTAGTAACAAAGAAAAAATATATTTTTCAAATTTGCTTTTCTTAATTAATGTTATAAAATAGACTTAAATTAAATTATTTTTATATAAAATTAATAGTTAAAAATTATTAAATAATAATTTAGTTAAATTTATTAAATTATTTAATAATTTTTAAATATTATTTTTACATAAAAATATTTGTATTTAAATTTTTGTCTATAAAATATAATTTTGTATCGGTGCTTTTTAACTTTTTAAGTGAAATAAAAGAAGTAAAGAAAATGTGATATAATAAAAGGCCATTGTTATGCTGATGAAACTTTTTTTTCTTTTCACATGATGAATTAAGGTGGAATACTCTAGAGCAGACACATTTACCTAGTCTTGGACAACTTTTCTGCTTGGTTACAGAACTTTTGTTTCCTCTATAGGATAATTAGTGATTTTTTTTCTACGGATGGGCCCGAGTCCCTTTTTATGTGTGTTTTTATTGATTGTTGTTACTATATTTTTTGTCTGCTTGTTTTGAATTTTGTTTTTGGAATAATGTATGTTAGAATTTCTTTAGGAGTTTATTCATCTGCACTCAGATTTGGTCTTTTACAGGTTTTTCACCATATGTCGAAACTCCAAATAGTAGTTATTAATGTTTAGAAATATATTTTATCAAAAAAAAAAAGTTTAAAAATACATGTTGTTCAATGAATTCACATTAAAAAAATTTATTGAAATTAACAAATCTGAAGAGCAGTCATTGTTTCTTGGTGAAAAATTATTATTTAGCGTCCCTAATTTTAATGATAATAATTAATAGTTATAGGGTGTAATATTTTATTCTGTAACAATTTTTTATTTATTCCATTCAATCTTTTTTCAATGATAAGTTGATTTATCAATATTGTTTGATAAATTTTTTAATATAAATAAACAATTATCAAGAGGCATAAACAAAAATTAACTCTAATTAATTGTTAGAGTATGAATATTGTCTAAGTATAAATTTTTTAATATATTTTTTTCTAGCATAATATTAAATATTTTTGGTCTTTCACCTCACCGAAAAAATATATAGTAGAGTTGGACAAAATTTTACAACCAGGTGTATATTAGGTGTACCAGTAAAATTATAGCAAGTGTGATACTAACCACTTTAAACATACTAATTTGACCTCTTTTAATATTATACTACTCAACAAATTTTTTAAACTATAAACCCTAAAATTATACTCTTTTTAAAGGTAGCATCTCCTTTGTTGTTATTATTATTATATTTAATTATTTTATTAGTATTATAATTTTATTATATTTTTAATTAGGTTTTTATACTTTAAAAATTTATAATTGAATCTATATACTAGATTAAAACTTTGAATTAGATCATTTCTTTTTCTTTTATTAAAAAATACTATTTGTTTTAAAAGTAAATATTTTAGAATTATTAATTTTTTAAATAAGATTAAATTACATGGTTGGTTTCTATATTTTTATTGAAATTACAAATTAGTTCATACATTTTAAAAATTTGTAATTGAGTCCCTAAACAAAGTTAAATTTTGTAATTTAATCCCCATGGTTCAAACAACGTTTGATTTAACAGAATATTCGTTAGCATATTCGCTATTTTAAACACGTGAGTTGCGCGTGTTTGACAGTAGAGATTAATTTGCAATTTTAGTGAAAGTATAGGGACCAACTGTATAATTTAATAATTTGAAAATGACCAAAAATTCTCTAGACTATCTGAACCCACCCACCCCTCTCCAGCTCTCTCACTCTCATTTTTTCACTTTCGAAAACAGCACCCCACCCCAGCATTCTTTGTCTCTCACCTCAGTTCACCGTTGTCGTTGCTTCAAAATGTTGAGATGGACTCGTTTGGCTTCGATATTCATTCAACACTTTACCGCAACTCCCAATACCATCATCCAGGGACGGACATACGGGGGGCGAGTGGAGGCCTCGGCCCCCCAACTTTTTTTTAAAAAAGATTAATAGTAATGAAGGATTACCATGTGTTCATAACACGCAACGGAAGAAAAAGAAAGTAATCCTTAAATATATATTTTGTACTTAAATTTTATTCCAATAATTTAATATATATAGATCAAATCTAAATACCTATGTGCAAGGTTGTCAAACTCGCGAGTCTAGATAAACTCGTGGAGCTGACCTAGATTCGACTCGTAGACTCGACTTGTAGACTCGTACAAGTTTACCTGTTATACATTTTTTATAAAAAAATATATATAGCATGTATAATATATATATTTACTCAGATATAGACATTCAAACCTAACAGTTTCAACATCAAAACACATAATACTACAATTACAAGTTACAACAAGTACTTTGGATCACACATTTAAATCCTTAACAAGTATCTATCTAGTTCAACATAAAACACACAATTACACAATCAAAGGTTCATAAGACACAACCAAAACACAAAAGAAAACAACAAAGCAACAATTAGATTTCTAATAAACTCTAAAACTCAAATTTTCCAATATCTTCATCTTCCATGGCATCAACATCATCATCTTCACCATCTTCAATACGCACTTTATCACACAACAGATACATTTTCATTTAAACTAACAATTCAGACTTCAGAGTTTCAATTAAACTAACACAGTAACACTAACAATTCAGACTTTAGAGTTTCAATTCAGACTTCAGAGTTTCAATTAAGATATTTTAGAGTTTCAATTCAGACTTCAGAGTTTCAGTAAACTAAACATAACTACATAAGTACATAACAGAAGCAGAAAACAAAAGAAAAAAAAATATATAACAGAAGCACTATCCACACATTTTAACCATGATTGAAGCATGAAGCATGAAGCACAGAAGCAGGCAAGCAGCATCAGTTTTTTTTCACACATTAATTTTTTTCAACAGATCAAACGCAGATCAGGGCCTTAATAAATTTGCAGAATTGAATAATTGATACCAAAATTGTTAGCATTTGAAAAATTGAATTAGTTTAACAAAGTTACCTTGGAGATCCGCAGACCTGAAGCAGATCGGGAGTGATTCAGTGAAGAACAACTGAACAAGGCCGACGAGGGCAGAATAGGGGAGGGGAGGCAAACGGCGTGGACGCGTGGTGGTGGGCTCTGGCACTGTGCGACTCTGCGTGGTGGTGAGCTCTGCGAGACTGCGACTCTGCATGGTGGTCCTTCACTGCGTGGTGGTGACCTAGTGGGCTCTGCGACGTTGCGTGGGTGAGCGGTGGGGGATGAGGGATGAGGCGATGGGGAGGTGAGAAGGCGAGGGATCCGTCTGGACTCTGGCGTCCGGCCTCTGCGTGGCGGCGCAGACAACGGCGCCGGTAGATGGTGGAGGGAGTGAGGAGTGAGGCTGGCTGTGAGGGCTTGGTGGAGGGAGTCACTGAGGGTTTCGAACTTCACTTCTTCATTAGTGGGTGTGGGTTACACTTACCGGGTTTGGGTTAGCCACTTAGCTATAGGTTTTTTTTTTCCTGGGCCAAAACGACGCCGTTTTGGCGAAAATGGGCAACGAAATTAAACTCGCTGACTCGCTAGCAAACTCGCGAGTTTGAACGATTTTATCCGAGTCTAGCCGAGTCAACCCGAGTCTACCCAGAAACGAGTTTATGTCTGAGTCAACTCGATTCCACTACCTAAACTCGTAAACTCATACGAGTTTACGAGTTAACTCGCGAGTTTGACAACCATGCCTGTGTGTACGCTAGTAAAAATCACTTTCTCCTTCAATGGTATGAAGGCGCTATGCATATCCACATCGAGACCAACCTTTGCTGTCAACCCCTTGACCAATGGACATCTGATCTAAATTGAGAAACCTCTTGCAACTCTTTGCACACCATAAAATTCTTCTCCAAGAATTAGGCTCACATACATTTATGTGCATAGAGGTAAAGGAATAAAACCCTTGTATTTTTTTCTCTCCTTTTTCTTGTACTCTTGGCATACACATATATAGTATGAGATTTGTTACTGATTTTAAATTTGAATCTCAATTCAAATTTAAATCATATCTTAAAATTCTAAATCTAAATCCTTCAAATTTATGAATCATATCATAACTCAATTTGAAAACATAATCAGTTAGGATCTCATCTAAATTTAAAAATAGAATAACTAATTATTCTCAAATCACATTTAATATTCTCAATTATCATACTATTATTATATTCTTGGTGCTAGCAAAGAATATAATAATATTCCATTTGAATTAATATAATTATTTATTTGATCAAATCAAAATAATAATTAAATAATTCTATAGCAAAGATTAGAACACTCGTTAGTGTGTGACCCCATAGGTTCAATACTAAGTGGATAGTAAATTAGTCATACTAAATTTACTAATCAAGGTTGGCGTCTAGCAACACTTCTCAACGACCCGATAGTTTGAAGTAATCTATTTTTACTAAAAACCTCAGAAGAACAAAGTATAATTCCTTCCATCTTTCCAACTCTTGGTTAACCCTTAGAGTATGGTTTAATTGTCAAACTCTAACTTGTTACCATTATTATAATGAATTGTGAATGACATAAGAAACTCATTTCTTCATTCATTCAATTTCCTTGACCAAGGTTTTATTCACCTCAGTCATTATAATCATAGAGTTCAAACTCTTTACCGAGAGTTGACAGATTCCTTATTGACTAATCATTAATTCTACAAGTATTTAAATCATACCCAATATCCATTCAACTAGCACCCTAGGGTATTAGGTGTCCGAAATTAAAGTATAATAAATACATTGTTAATTACTATGACAGTCGCAGGTCAAAGGAAACTCTATTACTATGTTCATCTTGAGAATATCCTATTGACAAATATACGGTAATTATAACCATTAGAAATTCTCAAAGTGAGTCAGTTCAATGGTCATATCTCTATATGCACCATCTATATATATAATTTAATAAATGAGATCTATTAATCTTCATCCAATGAAGACCATTATATATATATATATTGATCTTTCCGGATTATTAATGTCCTTTTTAATAATCCTATGACCAAGAACAATTTAGATTAAATTATAAAAGATTTATCTCTCAATATTATGATCACTATCACAATGATAAATCTATAAATTTAATCAAGGACCTTATTATATTAACATTTTAATATAATAACAATAACAAATTATTTGACACGTGATTGATTGGATTGTGGTCATACTACTATTTTCAACAAGTAATAAGTTATTAAATATGATTTAATTTTTTTAAAATTTATTTAGTATTTAGTCTAATATAAATAAAAGTCCAGCCTAACCTAAATATTAATGATTTCTAATATCTAAAAAAGTAAGTAAGAATATTGAAAAAATCTGTAAAGATATTATTACTAATATTTTTTAATTAAATAAAATTTTTCAAATCCCATAAAGTGAATTTTTTTTCTTCTTGTGAGCGTCCTTCTTGATTCATTTGGTATTAATTCTCTCTGTTTCAACTAGTACAACTGAAAGATCTTTTTTCAGCGATGAATATTGTGAAGAATAACTCATAAACAAAATGAAATGTTAATTTCTTGCTAATTGTCTTTTAATTATATTGAAAAGAAAATTGCTGAAAAATTTGACACAGATTCTATTATTGATAAATTTTATGATACAAAGAATTGATCACTTCGTTAATAAAAAGTACATACATATTTTTTGTACTTTAAAATATATTATCTATCGATATAATTTTTGTATAATTTTTAATATTATATATGTTATTGGCTCTCTAGAATAATATTTCTGGATCTGTCCCTGCTATCATCCACCTCTCTTCTTCTTCATTGTTGTTGCCACCATTACCGAGAGTCTTTGATTATGCCAAAATGGCATCGTGTTTTCGACACTACCACCATCAATTTCGGAAACGGCTTCACGCGCCGCATCCAGGTCCTCCACGGCCCAAGTGGTTGTGGTGCTGGTAAAACGAGACACTACAAAGCTTGGTTTGTGAGGGCGGGAGGGTTAGGATGGTCCCTGACAGGATCCAGATGGTGAAGGATGGGGAGGCATTGGCGGACGTTATGGGAAGGAGAGAGGATGAGGAGCTTCCTGCTTTCCAAAACGGTGCGTTTGAGGTTGATGGCGGTAATAGTGTTGGAGCGGTGGAGAGAAAGACGCTGATGGATCAAGAGTTCTTGGATCGGTATGTGCCTGTGGGTGGAATCCAAAGGCATATTATGAGGAATTTGATTAGTAAGATTCGAGTTGTTAGAGAGAATGATCTTGCTTGTGATGAGGCGAAAATTATGATTATTGCTAATTTAAACATAATTGGATTGAGATAAATTGAGTTCATACATGATTCGTGATAATAGCGCACATTAACGTAGTAGTTTGTTTAATTACTGTTAATTTTGGTTTTTACGGCGTGTTAATGAATTTGGTCATCAGCAACGATTTCAACATTGTTGTTGTTGAAGCCTTATTGTTGTTAAAGAAAAAAAACAAAAATGTTGAAGAGAGGAGGAGGAAGAAAAGGGAGAAGAGGAAGAAGAAGACATTATGGTAAATGTGCATTTTTTTTAAAGACCTAATTATTACAGAAATCTAATTACAAACTTTTAAAGTGTAAGAACTAATTTATAATTTCAGCAAAATATAAGAATTAATTATATAATTTAACCTTTAAATAACAACTAATAAAGATTTAATTATAAATTTTTATCTAATATAAGAGGTTAATTATAATTTTTTAAACCCTAAAAACTTAATTAAAAATTTTATCAAATTATAAAGATTAATAAAATAATTAAATTTTATTATTGTTGTTCCAGTTGTTTGTTGATGGATCACCTTTTTTTCTCAAGCATAATGAAACCATTACTCCCGCAAGCCTTGTAATTTATTTGGTAATTGGTATATACGTCTTCACAAATTGATAAAAAAAAATCAATTGGACCCAAGTAAAACGGGACTGGGGTCTGGAGACCTTTCATTAGTATGGGGGGTGTCGGAAACAGAACCAAAGCTGACAAAATTGAGAGGACTATTTCCGCAGAGTTAGCACACTCCCTCAAACTTAGACAACAGCGAAAGTGCGAATCACTAAAATGTTGTCATCCTCAACCTCAAGGATCACTTTCATTTCTAGGTATTCTCTTCTCCAAATCCCTAATTTTGTTTCCTTCCCTTCCTCTTCATCCCTTCACTCTCATTCTGAGCCCCCATCCCTTCGTGAAGTTCATGAAGCTGTTGATTCCTTCACTTGCATGCTCTCTGTGCGTCGTACTCCTCCCATCATCCAATTTAACAAGATTTTGGGATCCCTTTCCAAGACGAAGCATTTCCACGCCGCCGTTTCCCTTTTTCAGCAATTGCAAGCCAGAGGAATCGCGCCCAGCATAGTTACTTTGAGCATCTTAATCAATTGTTGTTTCGGCATGGGTCGTATGACGCTTGCTTTCTCTGTATTGGCCAAAATTTTCAGGATGGATTTTCAACCTGATACGGTAACTATGACAACAATCCTGAAAGGTCTCTGTCTCTGCGGTAGTGTTGAAAAAGCAGTGCACTTTCATGACAGAGTGCTGGCTCATGGATTTCACTTCGACCAAGTCACTTATGGGACCTTGATCAATGGGCTCTGTAAGACCGGACACACATCAGCTGCTATTCAAGTGTTGAGAAAGATCCCACGGTATGGCATTGCTCCTGATGTCTTCATGTACAGCGCAATTATTGATAGCCTCTGCAAGGATACACTTGTAAGTCAGGCTTTTCATTTATTCTCTGAAATGCTTGCTAAGGGAATTTCTCCCGATGTTATCACCTACAACACTCTCATTTATGGATTGTGCCTTGCTGATCAACTCAAGGAAGCCGTTCATTTGCTAAATGATATGATTCTCATAAACGTTACTCCAAATGTTCGTACCTATAATACTTTGATTGATGGGCTATGCAAGGAAGGAAAGATCAAAGATGCTAAGAGTGTATTGGCTGTAATGGCAAAACATGGTGTGAAACCAAATGTGGTTACTTATACCAGCTTAATGGATGGTTATTGTTTGGTTAATCAGGTAAATAAGGCAAAATATATATTCAACACAATGACCCAAATTAGAGTGTCACCCAATGTTCAAAGTTACAGTATCATGATTAATGGCTTCTGCAAAAGTAAAATGGTCGATGAAGCCTTGAATCTCTTTGAAGAAATGCGTAGCAAGAACTTGGTTCCAGACACGGTAACTTACAACACTCTTTTTGATGGCTTGAGCAAATCAAAGAGAATCTCCCGTGCTTTGGAGCTTCTTGTCGAGATGCATGATAGAGGTCAACCCGCTGATGTAGTCACTTACAATTCATTGTTGGATGGGATGTTCAAAAACCAACAACCTAACGAGGCTTTTATGTTATTCAATCAAATGAAAGAGTGTGACATTGATCCAGATATATACACTTACAATATATTTATAGACGGCCTATGCAAAGGTGGAAGACTTATAGATGCAAAAGAGATTTTTCAAGATCTTTCCGTTAAAGGCTATCGTCCAAATGTGAGGACATACAATATTATTATCAATGGGCTCTGCAAAGAGGGCTTGTTTGAAGAAGCATTGGCACTCTTGTCAAAAATGGAAGGCAATGGTTGCTTACCAGATGCTGTGACTTTTGAAACTGTTATCCGTGCTTTGTTTGAAAAAAATGAGAATGACATGGCGGAGAAACTTCTTCGGGAAATGGTTGCTAGAGGCTTATTGAATTGATAAAAGAAGGTAAGATACATCAACTCAAATTGAAATTACATCTCATTGTTGCTGAATATGTATCATAGTTTTGTAAATTCTGTGTCTGTTGGGTCAGGTTACTTTGGCAATGCCATGACATCAATATAATTCTGTTATTCTGTTGTGCAACTTATTTTTCCGCAACTTTGTAGGTACCAAATATATATATATATATATATATATATATATATATATATATATCAAACTAATTCCTATGACTGTTTTATCATAAGCAACCGTGAGCTATTGTTTATTTGATTGAATCCTCTGGGAATTGTTGTAAAAGCAAATTTAAGTAGGTAATAAGGATTTATTCTCAGGCTATATAGTTTTCACTTCCATCTCAAAAATAAACCCACCTTCTAAAATGCATGTCCCCTTTTTTCATCAACCTAAGCAACATCGAGTCAAGGTTAATATGGTTCATTTATCTCAAAATTTTTGGCCATTTTCTTAATTAATGCTACTCAGTTGTATTGCTTGGAAATTGCTTCTGTTGAAAATATGTACATTATGAAGTATTTTTTCGGAGAATGTTTTTCTGTTAATTCTTAGATAAATTACCTCGTTATTTCTTGTGTAGACATTATTCTATTGTCTCTTTTTATTAGTATTTTGAAAAAAGTTACTAGCTTGGAGTTTTGTTTTGTGGTGTTTGAGATGGGAGTGTTAAAACTTAAAAGTGAAACAATATAGAATTCTTTGGAATTGCAGTTGATTTTATTTGGTAAATTTATTTGCATAATTATTGCATTTATTTATTTATTATTTATTTTCAATTAGATGTTGGACTATGATATAGCTTTATTGCTGAATATTTCATATTTATGAAACTGATTTTTATCTTGTATTGGTGGTTGACTTAGGTTGAGGCTTGACATGGCTTTCATCCTTGTTTTTTTTTTCTCAAAGGTAGAATTTCATTTCCTGAAAATTAGGATTTGGGTCCACGATGGACCACTTACAAGACTAAAAGAGAGATTTCCCAACGAAACTTATCTAAATCAGGAAACAACATTGAAAGGGAAGGAAAGAGTAAAGTGAAAACTTCTTCTTCAGACATTTCTAATCTTCTTCGCATTCCTCAGTCGAGCAAGCACGCTTGGAACTCTGATTCACTCCTTCTGGCTCGTTCAAGGACACAAGCCTCATCGAACTCTTCACCGTCAAACATGAATCTGTTGCGAGCCTTCTATATCTCCCACATCAGGTTTGCAGCTTCTCTCAATTTCTTCACGCCATTTCTGCTTCTTTTCAACTTCTCAGTTAACTCCATCCACCGTTGCCATACTTCTTGGTCCGTTTGACTTCCAGGGACTCCAATTTTGGATCTGAGCCAAGTGGACCATGACTGACCACAGCTAATTATGCAGTGTTGGACTGTTTCTTCCATCGCGGTACATCTTCGACAGGTTGGGGGTATTGTTCTGATTCTTCCATGGAGTTGTTGGTTCACTGGCAATGCATTACTTTCCAGAGGAAGATTCTTATTTTCGGTTGCACTTTCAGGTCCCAAATAGAAGTCCAGAGCTTCTTCTGCTGGCAGTGGAGTGGCATCAGCTCGAGTGGAGGGTGGTAGAACTAGTGTGCCAGTAAATATCCTGAAGCCACGGTGTAGCAACCCTTTTTCTCCCTTGGCCAGGTAACTGAATCATCCCCTTCCCCAATTTCAGTTTGTAAAATATTCTGTGCAATATCTGTACTGAATTGTTCTGCAATGAGCTGTTGGTTCCGTTGCTTGTTTTCGTTTAGGAGTTGATTAACCCAAATTAGTTGTGAGTTAGTAGGAATTAACATCTGAGTAGATAATGCTTGTTGATTTTTGATCCAAGAGTCCTCCATTTACATATGGGTAAATACCAATCTACCATGTTATATGTATAAATTTAACTGGCTACACAATAATCCAAACTATGTTGAAGCTCTCTAGTGTGAATTTTCCTTTATACTTTGATTTGTATTTGGCCCCTTTGGAATCAATTGTGAGACACTAGAGTTCTTCTCAACTAATTTGGTTTCTAGTTGAACCCATACTCACTAGATTTTAAACTTCAAAAATCACTTCATCTCAAACGGATGAAATATTGCTGTTGCTATAAACTTTGCAAAGCCAATCTTTGCATTATAATTTGGTTCTTCATTTATATACTTCCATTCTAACTTTGTGTGGTGCGTGCTGCATAAAACAGTTTTAGACTTAAGCAAACAGTACTCCAAATAAACATTTGATACTGCAAACGGAATAATTTTGCTTTATGGTGTAATTCGTTTTGGATATTGCAAGTTCATCAAGAACAAGATGGCTCTGTCATCAAGAGTTGTTTGAGACTCTACAGAAAGGGAAAGTTTTAATATAGTTAACCAATTCTTTGTTCATTTTCACTGACATACAAAATGGGAGCTCAAGTTGAATAGTATTTTTTATTTTTTATTTTTTATTTTTTATTTTTTTCAGTTTTCGTTATGCAATCTACAATGCAGTTCTTTTCAGGTTTTACCATTTGTAGGCATAGGTAATTTAACTTTTGTTATGTCATTAAAAAGTTGCGATTCTACCTTGGATCAGAAGGAAAAATGGTTAACTATATTAAAACTTTTGGTGCTGCGGTGCTGGTAATTGTTGGCGCTATAAATTGTGACCACTAGTATATTTTTTATGTAGTATTTATTAGGGCAATTTACATAAATAAAATAAATGAGAGAAAATGTTACGCAAATACAGCAATAGAAAAAACCAGACACAAATGCGACAAACCTCATTATATGTAATCCGCGACACTCTAACTCAGATTCCATTTACACGTAATCCGCTACACCCTCTCGCGGATTACGTTCAGAAGCAAAATCACGTTAACCGCTACACCCTGTAGCAGTTTATGAAGAGAGAGGCCCAAAGTGTATTCCGCGAGACCCTGTAGCGGATTATGAAGGAGTTGGCTCACTGTATAAACTGCGATACCCTATAGCGGTTTCTTCACAATATGGCTGCCTGAAAAATGGCTATGTGTGTGTTTGGCAAACAGGTTGGCGAAAAGAGAAGTGATTCCACTTCTAAACACACGTTCACGCGAAGCTAAAATTTGTTGCTTCTACGTTCATGTTCATGGTGGCTGGTTTAGATGAGAAATTTTGTTCATATAATATTGGATTAAGTACTGAAATCGTCCCTAAGGTCTGGGGTGAAAATCAAAATCGTCCCCGACCTTTTTTTGTTATTAAAATCATCCTCAACGTTACAAAACGTTATAAAATCGTCATTTTTCACTTCAATTTTATTTTTTTTACCATATTACCCTTCATTATTAATAAAAATAATTAAAAATAATATTAAAAAATTAAAACAAACTCCCCTCCCCTCCCTTCTCGTCTCTCACTCCCTCACTCCCTCACTCACCCTCCCGTAACCCCCTCAGCCCACTCCCTCATCCCCCACCCCTCACCCCTCACTCACCCTCCCGTAACCCCCTCAGCCCACTCCCTCACCCCCCACCCCTCACCTCCCTCAAAGAACAAGAACAAGGCTAACAACAATAACAACAATCACCATGGCGCAAACGGCAAAGACACGGTGCTTATAACGCCGGTGCCAAGGTTCCCGGACAAGAGCGACGACACGGCAGAGATGAAGATCTGCCTCTCGAAGGTGTACAAGGCGGAGAAGGTTGAGCTGAGCGAGGACCGAATGGTGGCAAGGAGCACGAAGGGTTACAGAATGGTGAGGCCAACGAGAGGGGTGGTTGAAGGAGCGTGGTACTTCGAAATTAGGGTTTTAAATTTGGGAGAAACAGGGCACACACGGATGGGGTGGTCCACTGAAAAAGGTGACTTGCAGGCACCGGTTGGTTACAATGGGAATAGTTTTGGGTACAGGGATATTGATGGGAGTAAGGTGCATAAGGCTCTGAGGGAGAAGATTTTTCTTCTCGCCGCCGCCGCCGTCGCGTGGTCATCGGGAGGGGGACCCCGCCGGCGCTGCTTCTTCTTCTGTGACTGCCTTTGCTTCTTCTTCTGTGACTGCCTCTGCTTCTTCCTCTGCTCTGCTTGAACATCTGCTTCTGAAATTGTAACTTGATGATTATTGAACTTTTGGATCTGAAAACTGAAATTGTAGTTGATGATTATTGAATTATTGTTTATTGAAATCGATGTGATTATTGAAATTGTTATGCTTCTTCTGTCTCTGATTTTTTTGTTGATTTATTTTGTTTTGTGAATGTTGCTGTTAATTTGTTTTGTTATGAGTAATGAATGGCTATGGTGGCAGTGGTGATGGTGGTGAGAAAAGGGAGATGGAGGAGGTGGAAGGGAATTGGGTGAGTGAGGGTGGGGGGTGAGGGTGGGGGGTGGGGGTGGGGGTTACGGCCTTACGGGAGGGTGAGTGAGGGAGTGGGGTGAGGGTAGGGGTGGCAAGCGGGAAAGCCCGCCTCGCCCCGCCCCGCCTAGTGAGGCGGTCCCAGAATCCTAATCCGCTTCGCCTAATGGCGAGCTGGTGGGCCGGCGGGTTAAGCCCGCCAAATAACCTCTTTTTTTTTTTATTTTTAACTATTAAATAATATATATAAAGGTATAAAAAAATCTCTCCTATTTTTTACTTTTAACTATTATAATTTCTAAAAGTATAAACAAATTATAATTTTTATATTCACAAACATTAAAGTCTTTGTAATTATAAATATTGTTCCCAAAGCAAAATAAACATAATCCAAAACATAATTATAAACATTGTCTCTAAAACAAAATAAATATAATCCAAAATACTCAATTTTCATCTTCATTCTCTTGTAAGTTGGGTTGGGGGAAGTTGGGTTTTGGTAAAAAAAATTGTAAAAATACCCCTTGCTAAAAAAATTCTAAGCCAGGCGGGGAAGCCCGCCCCGCTCCGCCAAAGCCCGCGGTTTAAGCGGTGCGGGTTAGGCGGGCTTTTACTATTTGGCGGTCCCAATTTTCCAGCCCAACCCGCCTTTTTCGGCGGGTTACGCGGACCGACCCGGCGGGTTTAGGCCCGTTTGCCACCCATAGGTGAGGGAGTGAGGGAGTTACGGAAGGGGAAGGGGGGAGTTTGTTTTAATTTTTTAATATTATTTTTATTAATAATGAAGGGTAATATGATAAAAAAAAAATAAAATTGAAGTGGAAAAGGATAATTTTGTAACGTTTTGTAACGTTGAGGATGATTTTAATAACAAAAAAAGGTCGGAGACGATTTTGATTTTCACCCAGACCTTAGGGACGATTTCAGTACTTCACCCTATAATATTTGTTGTTGGATTATGAAAATTTTATTCTTTCTTATTTGAATGAGTTTTTTTTTTCTATTTTTTGATATATTCTATTTTTGTTTTTTACAAAAAATTTTGTTTTTTATTCGATTTTTTAGAATTTATAATTGTAATTATTATATAATAAAAAAATAGTATTATACAAAAATGATAAAAAAAATAATAAAAAAACCTATTAGACATAAAGAACCGTAAATAATAAAAAAAAAGTTAATATGAACAAAGAAATAATAAAAATTGTAAAAAATAATAATATATATGAAAAATCAGAAGTGAAATAATATAAAAGTTATTTATCATATAAATAAAATAAATACAATAAAAGATAAAAATATGAAAGAGAGTATTATAAATTTTATAATGTCAAATAAAAAGAAAATATTCTATAATTTTTTTAGTATTATCAGTACTCTGTAATTTGATATTATTTTAAACTATAAATTTTTATTATTTATAATTCTATTGTTACTTATAATTAGTTTTTTTATTTATTTTATACTTCTTGATAGGATCATAATTCATACTATGCAAAATTTTGATAATAAACGTATTATATAATAATTACAATTACAAATTTTACAAACCGGAGAAAAAAATAATTTTTTTATACAAAACAAAAATAGAGTACATCAAATAAAGAATAGAAAAAAATTTATATAGATAAGAAAGAATAAAAATTTCATAAAATCAACCACATAAATCATATAAACAAAAAAATATAAAAATTAAAATATGAAAGAGAGCACTAAAAATAATAAAGAAAATCAAAATATTCACCTTGTTAGTGATTGAAACAAATTTAAAAGATTTTGATGAAAAAAAAAAACATTGGAACGAAGAAAATTTTTCATCTAATTTCCCACGGTAACCAGCCACCATGAACATAAACGCAGAAGCAACAAATTTTAGCTTCGCGTGAACGTGTGTTCGGAGGTGGAATCACTCATCTCTTTTCCAACGCGTTTGCCAAATACACACATAGCCATTTTCCAAGCAGCCACATTGTGAAGAAACCGCTGTAGGGTATCGCGGTTTATACGGTGAACCAACTCCTTCATAATTCGCTACAGGGTGTAGCAGTTTATGTGTTTTCGCTTCTGAATGTAATCCGCGACAGGGTGTAGCGGATTACGTGTAAATGGAATCCGCGTTAGGGTGTCGCGGATTACATATAATGAGGTTTATTGCATTTACGTCTAATTTTTTCTATTGTTTTTTTTTGTGAATAAATAGAAAAGAAAGAAAAAAAAAGAGACAAAACCAAATTAATTGGCTAGGGTCATATCTAAATCTATTAGATGCTGAAGCTCACTTCATGGTTGGCTCCAATTCGAGTGAATGTCCGCGACAGAAGCAGCTGCTTTAGCCATACAATTTGCAACACTATTTGCAGTCCTCTGAATTAAAAGAATAGAGGCTCTCCAATTCCAATTCATAACCTCCTGTATATGCTTTGCCAAATCCCATTCCGGAATATCCTTACCAATCATTCTTTGGTTTACCAAGAAAGAGCTTCTAAACAGTCTGTTTCACAAATAACCTCACGAAATCCACTCTTCCAAGCAAGAAGTAAACCTTTCCAAATTGCATACAATTCAGCAAAAAGAACACTGCACACTCCGACTTTTTCAGTGCAACCTTTCAACTAACATCCATCAGGATTGCGAATGATACAACCAAAACCAGCATAGCCAAAAGGAGCAAAACAACTAGCATCACAATTCAATTTAACAGAATGAACTGGAGGTGGAACCCAATGCAAACAAAGTGACGGAGGAGACAAAGATTGATGCATAGCAAAAATAGTGTGAAACTCCCTTACTGAACTACGAATCAAACTCACCACTTTACTAGCACTCCAAGAATCATCTATATTAAATAAGTCATGATTCCTGCTTCTCCAAATCCACTAGATGGTCGAAAAGAAAAGAAAAACATCTCCACTCCTTGCACCTCTGTAGAGCCAATAATGTAAATTCAAGTTATCTGAATACAAGCCTAAAAGGTTCCAGACCTCCTTGGCACTAGGGCACTCCCGAAGACAATGAAGAATGAATTCAGAATCATGCTGACACCGATGACAGGTGCTAGATAAAGCTAAACCACGACCCAAACGAAACTCTGCCATAGGAATAGCATTATGAAGACTGAGCCAAATCAAGAACTTGTACTTCTCAGGAATATGCAGTCGCCATACCCACAACCAATTATCATGCTCATTCCAGTCAAACTTTCTTTTGGCTAGAAGATGCCACACCCCACGACCAACCCGAACTCTCTCCAGCATTCAAGTCCGGATTATAAGCATTCAAACGCTGTTTGACATCTTTTGGAATGATAGAGAAAATATCATGGAGATTTCATTGACCATCTTTTCAAACGTCTCTAATAGTTAAATCAGAGTCAAATATATGTACAAAAGGGACATCTTGAGCAATTGGGCCCTCAATACTCCAATTGTCAAACCAAAAAGATTGATCAAGTGACCCAACACACCAAGAGAATGCATCCTTAAGAGCACTAAAAGCCTTTGAGATACTCTTCCAAACATGAGAAGCATTGCAGGGGACAGGGCCATCTAAAACTCCATCATTCCTCAGATACTTTGCCCTCAACAGAGCAACCTAAGGCTTGTCCTGACAATGAAAAAGTTGTCAAACTAATTTACCAAGTAAAGATATATTAACACACGCAGGATCTCTAACACCCAGGCTACCAAATTTCTTTTGAGTGATCACGGTTCTCCAATTAACAAGAGAAAGACCTCTACCATCAACTTGACCCTTCCAAAGGAACTGTCTCATCACAGAAGACAAATCGCAAACCCAATTTGGAAAAAAAGATACCTGCATATGATAGACAGGAATGGATGCTGCAACAGAATTGATCAGGCAAAGTCTCCCTGCTTTATTTAGAAGCCTTCCTTTCCAATTATAATCTTTCCCTCACCTTTTCAATCACCAAATGAAAAGAAGCCCTACTGGTACGGGAATGATTAAGGTTAACTCCAAGATATCTTCCTAAGTCCAAAGCAAAACGTATTGAAGAAACACTAGTAAAAATATCTCTTCTACGAGCAGTCACATTTTAACAAAAAACTTTAGACTTTTCAAGATTCACTTTCATGCCAGATGCCTTTGCAAAAAATATTAAGTGAATGCATGACCATTTAGACCTGACTCTTTGTAGCTTGACAGAAGAGTAAGAGATCATCTGCAAACATCAAATGAGAAAATTTTGGGCCACCCCTAGTGACAGAAACTGGTTTCCACACACCCTCGACCACCTTATGAGATATATAGCAAGCAAGTCTTTCCATACAAAGCACAAATAAGTAAGGAGACATTGGATCGCCCTGTTTAAGTCCCCTTCTAGGAGCAAAACTATCCAATTTATTCCCATTCCACATAATAGAAAGAGATGATGCACGGACACAATTCATAATCAAATTAACAGTGATGATAGGAAAACCAAAAGCAATGAGAGTACTCTCCAAAAACCTCCAATCCACCCTATCATAAGCTTTTTCAAGATCAATTTTAAAAGCAAGAGTACCTTTCTTGGATTTTGTGTGCTTCATGAAATTCAGAATTTCTTGGGCCACAATAATATTATCAGGAGCACTACGACTCGGAATAAAACCTCCTTGTAACGGACTAACAATATCTGGAAGAAAAGGCCGAAGTCGATTAGTCAATACTTTGGTGATAATTTTATAAACAACATTACACAAGCTAATAGGCCTGAAATCCTTCATAAAGGTAGGGTTATCAATTTTAGGAATAAGTACAATCAGAGTTTTCATGATGCTAGGATTTAAGTATTCTCCCAAAAAAGCGCTCCGGACAATATTCCAAATCTCTGTGCCTACTATCTTCCAATATTCTTTAAAAAAATAAGCTTGAAAGCCATCTGGACCAGGAGCCTTAAAATGGCTCATACTGAATACTGCTGACTTGACTTCCGCAAAAGAGACAGGGTCAATTAACCTAGCACAAGTCTCAGTGCTTAGAGTGGGCATCGGAGCATCCCCTAAACAATCAACCTCAACCTCAACCTCTTCCGTTGTACCAAAGAGATTCCTGTAAAAAGAGAGTGCTTCTTCCTGGAGAATACCAGGATCAGTAGACCAAGACCCATCTCTAACATATAATCCATGTACTCTATTATGGTTTCTACGCACCAAAGTCTGAAGATGAAAGAATTTAGTGTTTCTATTCCCATACTTGACCCACTGCTCTCTAGATTTCTGGTACCAAAAAAGTTCCTCTTGCAATAAAAGCCTATTGTAATCTTCCCTCAGTTCAGCTTCTTTAATTCTCAGAGATGACACATCAGTAACCTCCAAACGCCGTTGAATCTGATCAATCTGATATTCCAGCTTACTTTTTCGCAGAAAAATATTTCCAAAAATCTTTGAGTTAAAGTCCAAAGAAGCCTGTTGAACCATCTTAAGCCTTTCAGTAACGCCTCCAAACTCTTGATTCCAAGCCTTACTAATAACATGTTTATAAGAAGGATGTGTTGCCCATGCAGCTTGGAACCTAAAAGGACGAGAACCTTTCACTTTGGGGCCACCATGACAACAAATTAAAATAGGACAATGATCAGAATGAAGTCTACTAAGAATTTCAGAATAACCCTCAGGAAACATTGTCATCCACGCCTCATTAACTAGAGCTCTATCCAACCTTTTAGCCAAGTTCCTGCAGCTTGAACTGCTCTATACCAAGTATATCTCCTACCAGTCACTTTAAGATCAAAGAGTTCACAGTCATCTAGAGTAGTAGCTAATAGACTAGCTATGTGAGAAGAAAAATAAGCACATGTACTCTCGTTTGGTGCCACAATCTCATTAAAATCACCAACGGCCATCCACGGTCCATTATGGCCTGAATTAATAGAACGCAAATGATCCCAAAGTATACTTCTTTTTTCGAATTGAGGACTCCCATATACTGCACTACAAAGCCAAACTAAGTTACCTACACTCACTTTCACTGTGATACATTGGTCAATTTGATCAATAACCACACAAGAAGCATTAGCAATAGAAGATAGAAACCAAATGCCACCCCTGTGTCCTACTGCTTCCTCAATACCAACACAATGAAAACCTAACTTATCCCAAAAATTCTTCAAATTATTAAACATGGTACGAGTCTCAAAGAGAAAGAAGAAAGATGGTTTATATATTCTCACCAAATTTTTGCAATGCACACGGGTCATTTTGTTAGACGCACCCCTCACATTTCAGGCTATGATATTGAAACTATCCATAAAAAACAGCAAAAAGAGAGCTCCAATAACAAACTCGAGACTCAACATGATGTCCCTGTCTTCGACGATCCTGCCTTTAATGGACTCTCAAGTTGCAGCCCAATTTTCTCCATCGAAACTTGTGCCATACCCGCCGTCGATGCTCCATCCTTATCTGGTGAATTCTGCAAAGAGTTTGGGCGAGGACGCTTTCGCACAGTGTCATTTGTTGTCTCACCTTGCTGCTGATGATGAACATTGTGCCGGGTCCCCAAAGAAGCCACACTAACCGGTTTTTCAATATTGATGCCCCTGCTTAATTTTACTTTGGATCCAGTAGCATGTGTTGTACGTTGGTGATTAGGCCTTGTCCAAGTATTGGTAGCCTTGTTAGGAGTCTTCTTTGCTTTTGGTTGGACCTGATGGGTGCTAGGAGAAGGCTTTTGATCCATTTTATACTTTCTTTTCCTAATCACTTGAGTCCAGCCTTCCAAATCCTCATGTTGTGCATGGTCTACAAGAACAGCATGCAAATCACTCTCCACCAAATCCGGGACAGTAATATTTACAGTCTCATCTCCAAGATTCTTGCCAAAATTAAAACTTGCCTTTTTCACATGCACTGGATTTTTTGAATTTGAGTTTTCTGGCTGCTTTGCTACATCGTCGACCACCTTGGCATTAGTTCCTCCTCCCGCATTGCTGTCAGTCTTGCACACCTTCATATCATGACCAAACTTAAGATAGGAGCCACAAATAAAGTGAAGACTTTCTCTCATTCATTTTATTTATGTAAATTGTCCTATTTATTATGAAATGTAAATATAAAATTTACTAATATTATATGATAACTTTTTCTATTGTTGTATTTGCATAACATTTTCTATCATTCATTTTATTTATGTAAATTGTCCTATTTATTATGAAATGTAAATATAAAATTTACTAATATTATATGATAATTTTTTGTGTCAATATTATATGATAATTTATTATTTATTGTTAATTTTCTAGTATTAGTTCCTGCAAGATATCATAGGTTAAGTTTCACCTAATCAATTTATAAGAAGTTATTATATTGTACATGTAACTAATTTTTATATTATTGAATTTGAATTATATTGTTTATTATTGTCTTATATATTATTGAATTTGAATTAAATTAATAATAATGTCATGTGACTTTAGATATAGTCTAGTTAATACAATATATTTAAAAAGTAGAAACAGATATTACAGTAAAAAACATGAATGACTAATATATTTCTAGTTATGAAAACACGATATCATTTTCACTTATTTTTAAACTAAAATTTGGTTCGATATCTGAAGAAAAATTTTGCATTTTGAGTGTTCGCTAATTTTGCCTCCAAATACTAATTTTCTCTACACATATTCTTCCAATTCCTAATTTTCGATCATCATTCCATCATAATTTCTCTCCAAATAGTTTTTTTTTTTTTTTTTATCACCATCATTCAACAATGGTGAACACTTTCAGGATTCCAATAATAGTATTACACCTCCAGCATCTTTGTTCCTCTTTTTGTTCTTTTCAAATTTAATACTCATGCTTTACTTTAAAATTTGAGTTTACTAACAATCTGAAATAATGCGATCCCTTAAAAAAAATACGATCCACTTCGGTCCTTATTCTTTATTTCGTGAGACAACGCGGTTTCTGTGACTGTTTTTTCGTCAACTCTAAACGGAAAATACTGACGTATCAGATTAAAAAATGGACAGGGATTTAATTGTCTCTAAATTTAAATTGGTTAGAGGTTTATTTATCCTTATTTTTTAAATGATATATTTTTTAAATTATTTTTTTATTCATTATATTAATATTTTTTTCAATAAATTATTGAATATATGATATAATGAATACAAACTAATTAATAAATTATTCAAATTTAAAAATATCATTTATTATGAAACTAAATAAATAATTTTCAAATATAACTTTTAAATATATAAATAATAAACATTAAAATACGGTTAATACATTAATAATGACCCTATGTTATTAGGGTTATTAATTTAATGCAAAGATATCAAATAGATTTATTAATTTAGTTTAAAGAGAAGTCACTAAAAAATTTAGTTTAAAGAGATAAAAAAAATAAATTTGTTATTACACAAAATTTTTTTACTATATATCAAATAATGTGTTTATTAGTTTCCACTTTATTGTGAAAATTATCTAGATCATACAACTTGATTTTGAATAAAATATATGTAAATTTAATTGAATTTTAATATATGTAAAACTTTAATCAATCCACATTATTCTCATAATGATAAATCTTCATCGATCTGTAGCCTTATAACAATATGTATTATTAATATTATTGATACTTTGAGTTTGTTGAGTTTATAAATGGTCTCCATAATATATATATTTCATTTAGTATTAGTAGTTTACTCCTAATGCATTTTAGGCAAAAATATCAAATAGAATTATTAATTTAGTTTAGAGAGATAAAAAATTAAAGTTGTTATTACTCAAAAAAAAATTATTATATATCAAATAATATGCTCATTAGTTTTCAATTTATTGTGAAAGAAATAAGAAGGCAATAATAGAGAGAAAATAAGCCAATGAGTTATAGCTCAAATGGCATAGTCTCCCCATACTCATCTAAGAGGTTGCGGGTTCGAGTTTCGTATCTTTGGTAAAAAAAAAAATAATAGAGAGAAAATAATATTTTTGGAAAAAATTTTAATTTCGACCAAAAGATTAAAATAGAATGAAATAAAATGTTTGTAAAAAAAGAATTTTTAAGCGTTAGGAACTAAATTAAAATGTAACCGAAACTTTAAGGTCTAAAATAATATTTTTATCTTGTATAAATTATCCATAAAAAGATTGTGCTAATTTTTCGTCATCTATTTTAAGAGGATTTTAGTTGTTTTCAAATCTAAAAGGATGATATTTTTTCTATTTTTTTAGAAATAATTTTGAAAATTTACTTTAGATAAATATATTTGTCATAAATAAATTACTTCAAAATTGCTTAAATTTTATTTAACTTGTTCAACAAATATTTCAAAAGTTCAATGCCTTTTTTTCAGACATGAAAATTTCAATGCTTCAAACAATAGTATTGGTTGATAATTTGCCTGATAGGCTGATACTGGTGGGCTTTTTACTGCAATGAAAATAAAACAGCAAGTTGAAGGTTAAAACCAAGCCATCCATTAAGTGAACAAAATTTGAAGAATACAAATTATAGACATGTTATTAATTCAAGGTTTCAACTACATTATGCGAAAGCTCAACACAAGTACACAACTCGGTGACCATTATAGAAGGTATATGTTGATTAGGTGAAAGCGAGGATAATATAATAGGGAACAATTCCACAAACTATAAAATGTTCATCTATTTGTTTTAATTTGTTTACTTAGTTGGTTTATAGCTATAATGGTTTTGTTCTCTTAATTTGATTGTGGATCTTTCAATGGAAAATGCAATTTCTCGGTTGTTAAATTTTTAAACCAAGAAAAAAGATATAATAATAAAAATGTTACTATGAAAATAAAAGGAAAAAATTATAAAAACAATCAATATTCCTATTTTCAGTGAAACAAGACAAATATTGCATTAAGTTGTGCAACTTGTGATATTAAAAGAGGGGAGGGGAGGGGAGGGGGAAGCTATGTATCCTTGTTTTAGAAGGGTACTAATACTTTTTTATTCTTTGATATAAAACAGGGCTAAAGCCCAGGAAAAAGAAAAATACTAAACAAGAGTGGTTCTGCAGAACTCCACTCCACGCTCATCAGTTTTTCATCAAGAGAACCATTATAGCTGGGATTTCTTTGAACAGCATGACCCTTTTCTCCATTATATTTTTCGATGTTCATACTGAATCCAGCAATGAATCGTCCTCTGGAGTCTCTGATTATTCCCCTAGTGGCTCTTTTGCTATCAGGTTGAAATACAGAACCATCAACATTGAGTTTGGCCTATCCTCTTTTCGACGACTTTCACCCAATCAAGACTGTTCTAGTAAGACGAAGTGCTCTTTTATTCTGCTCTGTGATATCTAGAATGTGGTTGTAATTCTCTGCCAAGTTCCTAATCTTGTGATGCATCTGATTATTCTGGGTATTTAGGTTGCTAAACACTAATTCATTTCTGCATTGCCAGGCTAAGTTGCAGGTTGTCACGAAAGTGATGGTCACAGAGTACTATCCTGGGATGGAGTATGTTTACTCAAGTTATTTTTAATCCATTTTGAATAAGAAAGGCTAAAAAACTCTTGTTATAAACTACTATTGACAATGCTATTCCAAACAGTGCGGATAAAAGGGCAGTCACGCAATGTATAGAGCAAAGTCTCTTCTTCTCCTTGGCATCTTGGGCAGTTGCCATCTTCAGTAAGTCCTCTCCTTCTTCTTTTATGATTTGTCAACAATGCCTCATGAGTGAGTAACCAGCAAAAAGATCTGAGTCTTTGTGGCAATTTGGCTTTCCAAATCTGTTTGTATAGAGTATGCTCCTCTCCATCTTCAATACAAAAAGTTTCATAGGCTAATTTAATAGAAAAAACACCATTTGGGTAGGACACCCAACTGATAGAATCTTCCCCGATTTGCGGATTAAGAGCTTTGATTGTATGTGGGAAATCTGTGACCTCTTCGGGTAAAACACGATTCAGGGCTTCCCAATCCCAGTCACCATTTTCGGTGACATAGTCTGCAACCTTTTCATTGAGTTTATCCTCTTCTAGATTAGTTAAGGCCACCTCTTTCAGATTAGTGAATCCAGGGATCCATTGTTCCCTAAAAAAAGGGATTTATTCCCATCTCCAAACCTCCAGATGAGATTGGTTTTGAATTTCTCCCAGACCTTATTAATTCCAACCCAAGCATGTGAGCTACCTGATCTATGCTGAACCTTTGGCAAGATATCTTCACCGCAGTCATATTTGGCTCTCATGACTTTTACCCAAAGCTTGTCTTTGTTATGAATTAGTCCTCAAGAGAGTTTCATGAGGAAGAGTGAGTTTGAATCCTGAGCCTTTCTCTAACCCAACCCACCTTTCTCTTTGGGCTTGCATATGCTATGTATTTTTCTTCTCTTTTCGCTGCTTCCTCATAAAAAGTCTCTACAAATCTTGTCAACTTTTTGACACACTACTACTGGGATCTTCATGGTTTGCATGCAATAGCTTGAAATAGTTACAAGAACCAATTGTATGAGCGTGCATCTTTCTGCTAAAGAGAGAGTTTTCCTGTTCTAGCTAGATAGCTTGCTTTTCATCTTGTCAATAATAAACCGAAAGTGTTGTTTGTTGCACCGTTTGTGAATGAGTGAAAATTCCAAATACTTTCCCAAGTTAACTGTGAGGTTGATTCCTAGATCTTGACTCAAAAGATAGTGTTATGACTGACGTTGCTAGATAAGAAAACACAAGACTTCTCGAGTTTGACCTTCTGACCTGAACAATCACAAAAAAGAGAGAGAGCATTCTTGATGATCCGGACTTGCTTCATATCTACTTTAGCAAAAAGTACTAGGTCATCTACCAAACAGAGATGAGAAATTTTAGGTCCACCCCTTGAAAGCATGATAGGTTACCATTTTTTGTCATGAATTAATTTATTTATCAAGTGAGATAAGCATTCAATACAAAGAACAAAAATATAAGGGGATAAGGGGTCTCCCTGTCGAATTCCTCTGGTAGGCTTGAAGGTCTCTGAAGGAGAGCCATTCCAAAGAATATTCATGGAAGTCATTGATATGCAGTAGCTGACGACTTTAGTGATATTCTTTAGAATTCATGCATCCTTAAGAGTGTCCATTATAAACGCCCAGTTTAGCCTATCATGGAACTTTTTTAAGTCAATTTTTATAGCCTTAAAGTCCTTTCCATGTTTTTTATTTCTCATAGTGTGAACTACCTCTTGGGCTACAAATATATTGTCTGCGCTCACCCTGCCAGGCACAAAACTAGATTGGGTGTTAGAGATAAGTGTGGACATAAACTTTTTCAGTCTTAAAGCAATAATTTTAGTTACAAACTTATAACAAACGTTACAAAGATTAATGGACCTAAAATGCCCAAAATTTTTCAGCGAAGGGATCTTAGGAATTAAGGCAATTAGAGTCTTGTTAATTTTTTCAATATTGTTTGGTTCTCTAAAAACTCCTTTCACCCAGTCTATGAAAGAGGTAGCCACCACATTCCATACTTGTTGATAAAATTTTGTTGGGAGACCGTCACTTTCGGATGCCTTCCAACTACCCATAGAGGAAACAACATTTTTAATTTTCTCATTTGTCATCTCTGTTGCAATCTCTTCATAATCTATTTCCTGCAATCTGGGGAACTGATTAGAAATACCAAAGGAATTAGAAACAAAATTAGAACAATAAAGAGTCTTAAAGAAATTGACACCCCAATTCTTTAAGATTTTCACATCTTCTACCCAATCTCTATCTTCACTTTTAAGGGCGGTTATTCCATTCTTCTTCCTCCTCCCATAAGCCTTTAAGTGAAAGTATTTCGAGTTCTTGTCCCCAAAAAGAATTGTGTCACATCTAGACATTTGTTGCCAATATGTTTCCTTTTGAATCGCTATAAACTCATACTCCTTCCACAATTCTTTTTGTAGTTTATCCAAAAAAAGATTGTGATTAAAAGAACACTTATTGTTGATGCCTTCCAACCTTAAGAGGATCCATTGTTTTTTCTTGAAAATGTTTTCAAAGACCTCTTTATTCTATATCTTTGCCTTTTTAATGAAACTTGTCATATTAAGTAAAAAAATTATTTTTTTTTCAGCCAGCTATTTTTAATCAAATTGTTGTAATCTTCATGTAGAACCCAAGAGGCCAAGGAATTTGAAGGGTTTAGGTCCTTCATCCCTATAGGCCAAACGAAAATCCAACAAATTGAAAAAATGATTTGACTTCAGTTTGGGTAAGTGCTTAACACAAACATTTAGAAAATCATCAGAAAAAATTATGTTACTTAAGAAACGGTCAAGTATTCTCTTAATATTACCTCTTTTCCAAGTGAAAAGGGTCCAGTAAAAGCTAAATCTTTAAGCTCACAACAAATTAAACAATCGTTAAATTTATTAGTACCAAAAGATAGGTTAGAGGATCCTTCTGTGTCGTTTAGGGAGAGAATAGAGTTGAAGTCCCCTCCTAAGCACCAAGGACCACTTAAAGTAGTGGCAATATCTTTTAACTTGGTCCAGAGTTCGTTCCGTCCCCCCATCCTCGGACTTCGATAAACCGCTGTATATGTTGCATATGAATGAGCAATGGCTTAATTTTTCAAGAATTCTGTTTTCAGAGACACGAGATACCCCTGGAATATCCTTCTGTATCACTAATGCACCAAGAGTCAAATCTCAATTTTCTAATAATTGATTTTGCTTTCAGACCTGAGACATGGGTTTCCAACAAAACACAGAAATCAGTTCCATATTTGATCATAAGGTCATTAACAATAGATTTAAAGCCTTTAGCCGAGGCTCCTCGACAATTCCAAGTTAAAATATTCATGGATAACAATAAAACAAGGAAAATTTAATCATGGAGATATAGAAGAAAAAAAACTCCCTGGTTCAGGAAGTTCAGTCTAGGCTTCTATGTCATTTGGTTCCTTAGCATTCTCAGAGTAGATTCTTCAATTTTATTAATATCGATAGCCATTCTATTAGCTTCACTGCTCATATCCCCATCTTCTGGCGGTCTATCTTTGTAATATTCGTTGCCTTGTGCTGAAGTTCCTCCACCCATAATTTTTGCGATAAGAGCACCTGATATTGCACTGCTAGAACCATTTGTAGGAATATAGCTCCCTTATTTGTGACTTAGGTAGACTTCCTTGGCCAGTCTATTGAATTGCCTCTAGTATTCCTGATGTCTTTGGTCTTGATCTTTTTTGTTAGTCTCATACGAGTGTTGGTTGGCTTTCACAATAATGATAGCTTTTTTTTTGTTTTGATTGTTGCTACCTGAATTCAGATTATCTTGGTTTTGTTTTTTGGAATTTTCTGGGCCCTTTCCTTTTGTGTTTTTGTTTGGAGGGTTTAATTTTGGTGCTCCTTTCTGGCTTTGGTTTCTGGTGTCCAGCATGTCGTGAGGCTGATTTGCTTTAGGAAAACCCTCTTTCTTTTGTAATCTACTCCTTTGACTTGCCTGATTGATGTTTTCTTTATTTTCTTCTCTTGCCTGATCTTTCTCCACTCCTTGTAGAGTATCAAATTTGGTATTGAAGTTGTCTTTTTTATTCTCCCCATTTATATTTTCTGATCCTTGTTTGTATCTTCTTGGAGGCTTTTTGACAACCATCAACAGGCCATAAGGACTTTTCTCATAAATATCTGATTTTATTCCTGAAATTTTTGCCCCAGGTTGTTGTTTGTTACTATTATTAGTAATACTATCATCTGATTCTGTTAATTCCTGAAGATCTGTAATATTAATATCTTTCCTGATTTGGTCACCCTAAACTTCCCGAGTTGTCTGGTTCTGATCTACGGCTACGCCGTTGGTGTTCTGGCCAGTCTGATGTGTTGTTGCTGCCTGATTCTAGTTGTTTTCCGTAGCATTCTTCGCTGTTTCAGGAAATACATCACGCTTGTGTCCATATCTTCCACATTTGAAGCAGATTTGGTGAAGGCCTTTGTATTCAAGCCGGAATTCCTTTTTTAAAGCTGTGAATGTTGGCACCAATTTTTTTTCTCAAATAAATTTCCATGCAAATATGAACAAATTTAGCCCTTGAATATATAGATGTGTGCTCATTCGCTTTTAACATCGTTCCAAATATTTTTTCTACTTTTCATAGAAAATACCTATTATACAATTCTACTAGAAGGTTAGGTATTCTTACTCAGACTGCCACTTTTTGGACCTCACACTTTTGAAAAATAAATAGGGTCTCCATCTTTGCACCAAAATGTAGTGATCAGCAATCATCTAGGAACCCTCGAATAAGGCATGAGAATAATCCTCTTGGCTCGAGAAACGAACTAGAAAGTATCTCCCCACAAAATTCATTACTCGAATCGCTTCTTTCTTCGTCCATCTCCTATTTATCCATCTCTTCATTGTTTGAAGATTTAGATTTTTTTTCTAGAGGTTTGGTGACGAGTGCTTGCTTCCACGGCCTACACCATTCATCGTATTCGTCTAGAGAGACATCTATGACTAGATTTGGAGTGAAGGGAGTCTGATGGCTCTCCATATTCTCCATGGGATCCTCATCGAAGATATAATCTTCAGTGACCATCTCTACAATCTCATACGGGTTCATCTTATCCAAACCATCTATTTTAAGTAATTACTAACATTATATTTTTCTAATTATTTGTTTGTCTTATTTATTATTTATGCTTTCAATCAATTATATTAATAAACAAATAAACTAAATAAACTCCAGTTATACTTGGACTATTCAACAATTTAACATAATCTTTTTAATTTGGGATTAACTACTAATGATAGAAAATAAAAAAATTTGGAATAATCCAATATTATGAACGTTAATTATTATTGTGAAATAACCTAAAATTTTAATGTAATTTATTTTTAAAGAAATAATCAAGTATTATTGTTAATTATGAAATAACCTAAAATCATAATGCATTTTGTTTTTAAAGAAACAATCATCCATTAATATCTATAAATAGAAACTATCGTCAAAATACTTTGATTAAAGATATGAGGGGTTAATTACTATTCATTATTAATAATATATCGATTATATCAAAAAGTAAAAATATAATTATCCGAATTTACACCATTAGAAGAATTACCATCATGAGTAAAATTTTGTCAAAAAAAAGAAGAATAAAATTGCATACATAGTGAATTTAAAAAATAAATATAGTTAAATATATAATTATGCTTTTTTAATAAATAGTAAAAAATTAAATATCATAAACTATATTCTTTCAAAGGTAACCCTTTTAAGTTGTTATGTTTTGTATGGTTTATTTGTATATCATTTAAATTGACATTATTTTTAATTATAATAATCATTTATCTTTAATAATTATTGTTAGAATTTAATAATTTTTCATACCTTGCAATAATTATCTATAAAAAAACATATATATCCTGAAAAAATTATTAAATAAATTTATTCTTTTTGCCTTATTTTCACATTAAAAAAATTTTTGTTCTGTCTTTTTTAATTGTTATTATGTTTTTAGAATTGTTAAATAATATTAAAAAAATTCTTTAAAAATAAAAATAGCAATGACACCTTGAATAATTAATTCAATAGAATTAAATTTAAACGAATAAGATGATTCAGTTAATTATACAAATAATAACATATTTATAAATATTAATAATAAAAATAGTCTCACTACTATAAATTATCAATACAATAATTATATGAAAAAATAACTAATTACATAATTGTATAATTTTTAAGATCCTATATTGTAACACCCTAACTACCAAAGCTCACGCTTCCGGCTGCGCAACTCTGATAGCTCGGACATTACGACGACTTTTATACTATTTAATACTAAAATATGAGCCTGTTTGAAACTTTAAACCGCAATACCGCTCCCAAAAATACTTTTGTTATACAACATACATCCGTACATACAATACACTTACAACAACTCACAAAGAGTACATCCATGTATATACATATATATATAATATTACAAGCATTAACTAATACAATTCCTATCCCTCTTACAGAATATATCAAGATAAAGGCGAGGGTACAATAAACCATAACTAAAATAATAGAGAGTATCTCAACAACAACTAAATAAACTCTTCGTAACTTCTACGCCCATATCCTGAAAGGGGAAAAATGTAGGGGGTGAAAACATCATCCTCGAAAGGGTTCTCAGTAGAGGGTTTTTGGGAATTACTGTAATAGGATACGTGAAGATAACCGCACCAGTGATTCATAACCGTCTTATGCCTCTTTTCAAAAACAACGGTTTACAATAAAAGTAAAGTCGGAAATCTTTTCTGAAAGAAGAACCGTTCAATTCTCAAAAACTCAAAAGCCTTTCAAAAAGGTTTAACCATGTTGAACCAAAATAGCCTTTCATATCTTTCCAAATCAGAAACACAAAACCGAAACCAACCATCGGCCCATCTCAATTCAACCACGGCCCTAGGCCCAAACAATCCAACCATCAACCAAATCACCACAATCCACCAGAGTCCCAGATGCAAACACAGATAAGAAGTTCAAGCACAAACAAACAGTAATTACAAGTAGAACAGTTAGCAATTAATCACATAGGCAAGCCAAGTATAATATGCACACCCAAACAATGTCACATAAATGCATATGATGCATGCCTGTCCCTAGTGGCTGATGATATCATCTGTCGATTATAGAGCCAACCCGACAAGTCCTGGTAGCTAACCATTGGACTGTCCCTCTGTCGTGTCTCCCCAACTCGAGTTATACTCAATATAAGCTTGATCATAATCATGATCCATATCCATCACCCTCACTAGTGAATATTTATCCATCACCATCACTAGTGAATATTTATCCATCACCATCACTGGTGAATATTTATGGGGGTGAGCTCGTCCGGGAATTTCATAGTGCCCGGCCACCCTGACGACATAGGGAAACTCAAATCTCCGATAGTGAAAGTGCAAATCACAATTATCAATATCTCAGCATATATGTTTTCATTCTCAGCCATGGATCAACATCCATGTCAGCCATCCGGCTCTCGGTTCAATCCAGAACCAGCCAATATTCATAATCATACACAGCCATTCCGGCTCACAACAAAACAGCACTTCCACATTCAAAATCATCAAATTCATGAAATCAGCATTTAAGCCATAAATCATTTTCTGAATTCATTTCATTTTGAAATCAAGTTTCAACCCTTTTCAGCCTTGGCTTTAGAAATCTCGTTTCTCAAATCATCTCAGGCTCATAAGCCAACTTTACTCAAAGTGAGTTCCCTTTTTAAAACAAAGCCACTCTCGACATTCTCTTTCCAAAACTTCCAAAACCATGGAAAGTTAAAGATTTATTTCAAAGTATTCAAAATCACCCACCCAACAATGGGATTTTATATTCAAAGGTTTCTCGGCAGAGTCCCAAGTCTTTAGGGGAGAATAACATAACTCATTTCGCCAAATTCATTTAAAATCATTAAAACATTGGCTTTCCGATTTGAGTAATAAAATAGGATCTAAGCCAAACCGAGTCACGTAATCATTTACTTCTTTCAAAGCCGTTTCCTTTACTTAGGCAAAAACCAACTTCAACCCCATGATAAATTCTAAAGCGTTTCAACTGTCCAAAATTGCCTTAGTCTTGCAAGAATTCAGAATTCAAAGAGTACTTAAACCTTTCTCAAAACATTTCAAAATGAAACTTGTCAATAGAGATTCAGGTTCTCTCAAAGTCATTGAAACTTCTTTAATTGAAACCCCCAAGTCAAATTCAAAGGCATAAACCCTTTTCACATTCAAATAGCTTTAAAACACAAGTTTCATATAAATAACTTTCTCCTGAAAGAGATACAATGCATTTCCTAAGAAGCAAGACTAAATCACAATTTCTTCTTTACTAACTCATTTCGAAAGCATGAATCATCTTTTTCTTGATAATTCAATTAAAATAGTAGAAGTCTTTAACTCATCATTTGCCAAACAACATTTCAATAAAGACTTGGATTTTATAGAAATTTCGGTAGCACCTCCCCTAAAACTTGGACTTTGCCACCCGGTTCGGGTCCCAACTAAACCGTTTCACAATCCTTTTCAACAGCCCAAATTTCAAAATCAGTCCAAGGCAAGCCAAAATCCAACAGTTATCTCAATTCCATATTTCAAGAAAACCGTTTCAACATCAAATCATTATCAGCCGAATAAACTCATTTCTAAAGCTTTAAAGAAACGGTTCAGCAACAATCATTTATCAAAATCCAGATCATTTAAAACCAGCCAGGCTGAAATCAAGAGTGTATTCTATTTTACACATTCTCAAGAAAATCCATTCAATTCAAATCAATTTCCAACGGATTCAACTCAATCTCAAAGCTTTAAAAGAATCAGTTTCAAAAGCATTTCGTTTCACAAAGCCACCCAACAGTCGAGTCAAACAAACACCCACAATCATACAAAACAACCAAACAATACATAGGACTGATACAATCACCAAATACACATCCTCACATCAGTACCCATATGTAATAATTCCAATATACAAAATATAGTTTTCGGAAAGTGCTCCTACCTCAAAACGCGAATCCATAACCCAAACGCGTCACAGGAACCTTCTATCTCAAACCGAAATCACCAACAACCACAACCTCGGCTCCAAGCCACTCCTGCGGTAACCACAGCAACACTAATCGCGACATATAACAATAGAAACTCAATCTTATAGCAATTGATGCCGCAAAACCTTAGTGTATGAAGCCAGAATAGTAACTAGAGAGCTTTCAAATCGAAAACGCTTACCGAATAAAGAAGGAACAGTTGAACCGACACAACGGCGGTCTCCGAACCGGCTCGGTGGCAGCCCGGCAGCCACCTCAAGCGGCAGCGGCGACAAATTCCAATCACAATGACTGAAACCAACAGGCAGTGACCATAGTAACCTCGGAATTCAAAAAGGACAGGAACCTCAAATAAAACCCTTGCCGGAAGAGTTCTCTAGCGACGGCAGTGAGGTTCTCCGACGACAGAGGCTCAGCCTGAAGTTCCGGCGGTGGTCCCGGAAGTCAAAGAACTACTCCTTGCGGTCAGAAACATAGAGGCGCAGCTCCCTTCTTCAGCAGCGGCACCTGTGGCGGTCTGAACCCTCTTCTGACTGCGGTTCAGCTTACCATCACCAGCAACGGCAACTACCATCAGCAGCGGTGAACGGCAGTAGCTCCGGTATGGTTCCGACGGCCACAACAACTCCGGCGGCCGTACGCGACGGGCGACAACCACTGCAGCATCTGGTTGGGCAGCGACAGCTTCTGACGGCAATGGAAGCTCCGGCGGCGTCGCGGGTGGCCTTCCCTACTCTCTCCTGTAAGGCCGTCTCTCTCTCTCTCTCTCCTCGGGTGTCTCCGACAACAACGGTGCGAACGTCGGCGACCACCGTGGCTGCGAGCGGCTCCTTCGACGGCAAGGAACACGGACCCAATGACGACGGCAATCGGTAGCTCTTTCCCCCTTTTCCGCGGCACTTCTCAATCTGTCTCTCTCTCTGTTTCGTGCGGTGTCGGCGGAAGCTCGACGGGATGGCAGCGGCGCGAGCTTGGCGGTGGCAAGATGGGACGGCATCATTGAGCAGGACGGCGGCGCGATGGCGGCAGTGAGACCAGCACGCCGGCGCAAGTCTTCCTCTCCTTCTTCCTTAATCCGCGGCCCCTTCCCCTTACCCCCATTCTTCTTTCTTTTTTTGTTCTTTCAGAGGAAAAAGGAAAGTTTGTGTGTGTGTGCTGCCGCTGCTGGGTGTTTGGGGGGAAAGGCTCGGTGGCTATTAGGGAAATATGGTAATTTCAAATAAAATTGGGTATAATATAGTAATTGAAACCCAAATTAAATCCAACACTATTGTACATAGAAAATACTATTTGCTCATCAATCTTACAAATTATTTTTAATAAAATGCCCAAATCCAATAATTAGAAATAATATAATTAAATCATTTATTTTTCAAAGCAGCAGTATTAATATTTAAAATATTACTTATCTAATCCAAATCATATAAAATCCTTATTATTTCATAACTATCAACCTTATACTTTAAATATAGAAAATAATCCAATGATTATAAAATTGGATAATAATCATAACTTATCTCAAGTTCAATAAATCAAAACTTGCCTTAATTATCTTTAATAAAATAATTTCTGAAATTAAGGCTATAAATAACTATATGATTTGAGACTTGATCATAAAAAGACTTTTCAAAGATTCTGGGTCTTACATATATAGTTGAATCTAATGGACAAATAAAAAATATCTATATGATAATGTCTTAATATTTTAGTATATTATAAATCATATTATAAATTTATATATCATATTATAATTTTAAGTCAACTCTTTAAACACATTATAACATAAACCATCTAAAAAGATACACCAAATTAACAAATATCACATGGGTCACACACAACATATATACACTCTAAATTATTACGATATTTCAAATAAAAAGAGTATCAATACAGCGAAATTAATGAATATAATTAAAATTAGGGATGACAAAACTCTTCGAGACGCAGGGATACCTGCGGGTACTGCCTCGAATGGAGATCCGACTGTGGGAAATTTTCTCCGCAGAGATGGGGACAGGGGACAAAATTTTCCCGATGCAGGCGCGAAGACCTGAGCGGGGATCCCTGCCCCATCTCCGCTAATCCCCGAAGTTCATAAATTTACTGAATTGTCGTTAATAGTATATTTCTCATATATGTTTTTTAGTAATTTCACACACACACACACACACACACACACACATATAGATATATATAAACCCAAAACTCCTAATCCTAATTTGCATAACCCTTCTTCAATTCAGAGATCCCTAACGCTGTCCATACTCCATCCAACCTCTCTGTAGCCACCCCCTCGCCACTCTCCCTTCTCACCGCATCGTCACACCTCACCGTGCCATCACCCTCATCGTGTCGTGCTCTCTATTTGTGACGTTCCTTTCTGTAACTCTGCCATCGTGTCCATTCTCCTCTCTGTTGCCGTGTTTCCCACCTCGTCCACTGCTCTGTCCTCTAGCTCGCCATTGCATTCCACCACTACGTCATTTTGAAAGAAGTCATCATCTTGTCGTCTAGATTTTTTGTATAAAATATTACTGTTTTTGTATATGATGGATACTTGCAGCTCTATTCATATGAAAATTAATAATTAGTTAGAACTATCAGATAGATGGAGAATGGGGATGGGGAAGGGGAGCAATATTCCCCGACGGCGGGAAACGGGGACGGGTACGAGGAGCAAATCTGGGGGTGGGGATGGAGAGCAAGGAGGCATCCCCCGCCCCCGCCCTATCCCATTGACACCCCTAATTAAAATAAAGAGCAACAAAGAGACACACGAAAAAAATAATAATAAAGAGAATCAATAAAAATATTAAAATATAAACTACATACACGAACAATGTATATATTAATTGTGAATCACAAAAAAAAAGACAATATATATATATATATTTAAAAGAGTATGCACCTAATAATAAGAAATTAAAATAAACAAAAAATTTAAAAAATATAAAAAAATAAAATTTATAAATAAAGATAAAGAAAAATAAATAAATAAATTACGAAAATTGTATCCTAAACGAGAGAGAGAGAGGGGGGGAGAGGGAGGGAGGGAGGGAGGGAGGGAGGGAGGAAGAGAGAGAGAGAGAAAAAAGAGCGAATGAGTAAAAAATATTTGATCTTGTATAAATAGATGGTATTAAGAAAAATAAACTAATTAAATTAAGGGGCCTGCTACACATACAAGCAATTAAGGCCTACAAGCCTTACAAGTTGGCCCAGCCCAGAAACTTATCTTTTCAAAATTGGTTTTCAAAATTTGTTTCAACTAACTAACTAACTTTTTGTTTGTTTCTTAACTTTTTCAAAACTACCTAACTAACCCTCTCTCTCTAAATTTCGAAAATATCTTCCCTCTTTTTCAAAATTTCTTTTTAATTAACTAATTATTTTTATTTTTTATTTTTGATTTCAAAAATTTTCGAAAATTACTAACAATTTTTCAAAAACAATTTTCAAAAATCACTAACTCCTTTTCAAAATTAATTTTCGAAAATTCCCTCCTTCTCTCTCATATTATTTTATTTATTTATTCATCCACTAACATCTCTTCTTCACATCATCACCAAATTCGAACCCCCTCCTCTATCTGTGTTCGAATTTCTTCTTCTTCTTTTCTACTAACAATAAGGAACCTCTTTACTGTGACATAGAGGATTTCTCTTCTTTTCTTTTTCTCTCCTCTTTCTTATGAGCAGGGATAGAGAAAAAGGCATTCTTGTTGAAGCTGATCCAGAACCTGAAAGGACTCTGAAGAGAAAATTAAGAGAAGCTAAATTACAACAATCCAGAGACAACTTGATTGAAAATTTCGAACAAGTAAAGGAGATGGCAGCCGAACCCAACAACAATGCAAGGAGAATGCTTGGTGACTTTACTGCACCTAATTCCAATTTACATGGAAGAAACATCTCCATTCCTGCCATTGGAGCAAACAACTTTGAGCTGAAACCTCAATTAGTTTCTCTGATGCAGCAGAACTGCAAGTTTCATGGACTTCCATCTGAAGATCCTTTTCAGTTCTTAACTGAATTCTTGCAGATATGTGATACTGTTAAGACTAATGGAGTAGATCCTGAAGTCTACAGGCTCATGCTTTTCCCTTTTGCTGTAAGAGACAGAGCTAGATTATGGTTGGATTCTCAACCCAAAGACAGCCTGAACTCTTGGGATAAGCTGGTCACGACTTTCTTAGCCAAGTACTTTCCTCCTCAAAAGCTGAGCAAGCTTAGAGCTGATGTTCAAACCTTCAGACAGAAAGAAGGTGAATCCCTCTATGAAGCTTGGGAAAGATACAAACAGTTGACCAAAAAGTGTCCTTCTGACATGCTTTCAGAATGGACCATCCTGGATATATTCTATGATGGTTTATCTGAGCTATCAAAGATGTCACTGGACACCTCTGCAGGTGGATCCATTCACCTAAAGAAAACGCCTGCAGAAGCTCAAGAACTCATTGACATGGTTGCTAATAACCAGTTCATGTACACTTCTGAAAGGAATCTTGTGAGCAATGGGACGCCTATGAAGAATGGAGTTCTTGAGGTTGATACTCTGAATGCCATATTGGCTCAGAACAAAATATTGACTCAGCAAGTCAATATGATTTCTCAGAGTCTGCATGGAATGCAAGCTGCATCCAACAGTACTCAAGAGGCATCTTCTGAAGAGGAAGCCTATGATCCTGAGAACCCTGCAATAGCAGAGGTAAATTATTTAGGTGAACCTTATGGAAACACCTATAACTAAACATGGAGAAATCATCCAAATTTCTCATGGAAGGATCAAAAGCCCCAACAAGGCTTTAATAATGGTGGAAGAAACAGGTTTAGCAATAGCAAGCCTTTTCCATCATCAACTCACCAACAGACAGAGAACTCTGAACAAAATGCCTCTAATTTAGCAAATCTAGTCTCTGATCTATCTAAGGCCACTGTAAGTTTCATGAATGAAACAAGGTCTTCCATTAGAAATCTGAAAGCACAAGTGGGCCAGCTGAGTAAAAGGATCACTGAAATCCCTCCTAGTACTCTCCCAAGCAATACAGAAGAGAACCCAAAAGGAGAGTGCAAGGCCATTGACATAAGCGCCATGGCCGAACCTGTGAGGAGAGGAGAGGACGTGAATCCCAAGGAGGAAGACCTCCTGGGACGTCCAGTGGTCAATAAGGAGCTTTCCTCTGAGGAACCTAAGGAATCTGAGACTCATCTAGAGACCATAGAGATTCCATTGAACCTCCTTATGCCCTTCATGAGCTCTGATGAATATTCCTCTTCTGAAGAGAATGAGGATGTTACAGAAGAGCAAACTGCCAAGTTTCTTGGTGCAATCATGAAGCTGAATGCCAAATTATTTGGCATTGATACTTGGGAAGTTGAACCTCCCTTGTTCATCAATGAACTAAGTGATCTGGATCAACTGACATTGTCTCAGAAGAGACAGGATCCTGGAAAGTTCATAATACCCTGTACCATAGACACCATGATCTTTAAAGCTCTGTGTGACCTTGGTTCAGGTATAAACCTCATGCCCCTCTCTGTAATAGAGAAACTGGAAATCTATGGGGTGCAAGCTGCTAAAATCTCACTAGAGATGGCAGACAGCTCAAGAAAGCAGGCTTATGGACAAGTAGAGGACGTGTTAGTAAAGGTTGAAGGCCTTTACATTCCTGCTGATTTCATAGTCCTGGATACTGGAAAGGAAGAGGATGAATCCATCATCCTAGGAAGACCTTTCCTGGCCACAGCAAGAGCTGTGATTGATGTTGACAGAGGTGAAATATTCCTTCAATGGAATAAGAACTCCCTTGTGTTTAAAACTCAAGGATCTCCCTCTGCAACCATGGAGAGGAAGCAGAAAAAGCTTCTCTCCAAGCAGAGTCAACCAGAGCCCCCACAGTCAAACTCTAAGTTTGGTGTTGGGAGGCCACAACCAAACTCTAAGTTTGGTGTTGAACTCCCATATCCAAACTCTAAGTTTGGTGTTGGAGAGTCTCAACAAAGCTCTGCACATCTGTGAGGCTCCATGAGAGCCCACTGTCAAGCTATTGACATTAAAGAAGCGCTTGTTGGGAGGCAACCCAATGTTTATCTAATTCTTATTTTTATTGTTTTTCATGTTTTCTTAGGTTCATGATCATGTGGAGTCACAAAATAAACAAAAAAATTGAAAACGGAATCAAAAAACAGCAGAAGAAAAATCACACCCTGGAGGAAGCATCTGCCTGGCGTTCAACGCCAGAACAGAGCATGGTTCTGGCGCTGAACGCCCAAATGGGCAGCATCCTGGCGCTGAACGCCCAGAACAAGCATGGTTCTGGCGTTCAACGCTAGAAATGGCAACAAATGGGCGTTGAACGCCCAAAATGGCCACCAACCTGGCGCTGAACGCCCAGAGTTGGATACAAAGGCATTTTTACATGCCTAAGGGGTGCAGGGATGTAAATCCTTGAAAACCTCAGGATCTGTGGACCCCACAGGATCCCCACCTACCTCCACTCACCTCTTCTCACCACTCTCTTTCACACAACCCCATAAACACTCTTCCCTAAAAGCCCTTCACCAATCACCTCAATCTCTCTTCCCCATTAAACCTTCACCACTCACATCCACCCACTCTTCCCCATAAACCTACCTCATAAAACTCCACCTACCTTCAAAAATTCAAAACCAATTTCCCACCCAAACCCACCCATATGGCCGAACCAATACCCCCCTCCCTTCCCTATATAAAGACCTCCATTCCTCATCAAATTCACACAACACACCCCTCTACACTCTCCTTGGCCGAAACCACATCTCCCTCTCCCTCTCCATATTTCTTCTTCTTCTTCTTCTATTCTTTTGTTTATTGCTCGAGGACGAGCAATATTCTAAGTTTGGTGTGGTAAAAGCATAGCTTTTTTGTTTTTCCATTACCATTGATGGCACCCAAGACCGGAGAATCCTCTAGAAGAGGGAAAGGGAAGACAAAAGCTTCCACATCCGAGTCATGGGAGATGGAAAGATTCATCTCCAAAGCCCATCAAGACCACTTCTATGATGTTGTGACCAAGAAGAAGGTGATCCCTGAGGTCCCTTTTAAACTCAAAAGAAATGAGTATCCGGAGATCCGACATGAAATTCAAAGAAGAGGTTGGGAAGTTCTAACAAATCCCATCCAACAAGTCGGCATCCTAATGGTTCAAGAATTCTATGCCAATGCATGGATCACCAAGAACCATGATCAAAGTAAGAACCCGGATCCAAAGAACTATGTTACAATGGTTCGGGGGAAATACTTGGATTTTAGTCCGGAAAATGTGAGGTTGGCGTTCAACTTGCCATACATGGAAGAGAACGCATGCCCCTACACAAGGAGAGTCAACTTTGATCAAAGGTTGGACCAAGTCCTTATGGACATATGTGTAGAAGGAGCTCAATGGAAGATTGACTCCAAAGGCAAGCCGGTTCAACTAAGAAGATTGGACCTCAAGCCTATAGCTAGAGGATGGTTGGAGTTTATTCAATGCTCAATCATTCCCACTAGCAACCGGTCTGAAGTTACTATAGACCGGGCCATCATGATACATAGCATCATGATTGGAGAAGAGGTGGAAATTCATGAGATTATACCTCAAGAACTCTACAAGGTGGCTGACAAGTCCTCTACTACGACAAGGTTAGCCTTCCCTCACCTCATTTGCCATCTATGTTACTCAGCTGGAGCTTTCATAGAAGGAGATATCCTCATTAAAGAGGATAAGCCCATCACTAAGAAAAAGATGGAGCAAGCAAGAGAGCCCAGTCATGGAGCTCAAGAGGCACAAGAAGCTCATCACCATGAGATTCCGGAAATGCCTCAAATGCACTTTCCTCCACAAAACTATTGGGAGCAAATCAACACCTCCCTAGAAGAATTGAGTTCCAATATGGGACAACTAAGGGTGGAACATCAAGAGCACTCCATCATGCTTCATGAAATAAGAGAAGATCAAAAAGCAATGAGGGAGGAGCAACAAAGACAAGGAAGAGACATAGAAGAGCTCAAGGACATCATTGGTTCCTCAAGAAGGAAACGCCACCATCACTAAGGTGGATTCATTCCTTGTTCTTATTTCTTCTATTTTTCGTTTTCTATGTGATGTGCTTATCTGTGTTTATGTCTTCATTACATGATCATTAGTAGTTAGTAACTTTGTCTTAAAGTTATGAATGTCCTATGAATCCATCGCCTCTCTTAAAAGAAAAATGTTTTAATTCAAAAGAACAAGAAGTACATGAGTTTCGAATTTATCCTTGAACTTAGCTCAATTATATTGATGTGGTGACAATGCTTCTTGTTTTCTGAATGAATGCTTGAACAGTGCATAAGTCTTTTGAAGTTGTTGTTTAAGAATGTTAAATATGTTGGCTCTTGAAAGAATGATGACTAGGAGACATGTTATTTGATAATCTGAAAAATCATAAAAATGATTCTTGAAGCAAGAAAAAGCAGCAAAGAACAAAGCTTGCAGAAAAAAAAAAATAGGCGAAAAAAAAATAGAAAGAAAAAGAAAAAGCAAGCAGAAAAAGCCAATAACCCTTAAAACCAAAAGGCAAGGGAAATAAAAAGGATCCCAAGGCTTTGAGCATCAGTGGATAGGAGGGCCTAAAGGAATAAAATCCTGGTCTAAGCGGCTAAACCAAGCTGTCCCTAACCATGTGCTTGTGGCTTGTAGGTGTCAAGTGAAAACTTGAGACTGAGCGGTTAAAGTCAAGGTCCAAAGCAAAAAAAGAGTGTGCTTAAGAACCCTGGACACCTCTAATTGGGGACTTTAGCAAAGCTGAGTCACAATCTGAAAATGTTCACCCAATTATGTGTCTGTGGCATTTATGTATCCGGTGGTAATACTGGAAAACAAAGTGTTTAGGGCCACGGCCAAGACTCATAAAGAAGCTGTGTTCAAGAATCATCATACTGAACTAGGAGAGTCAATAACACTATTCGAAATCTGAAGTTCCTATAGATGCCAATCATTCTGAACCTCAATGGATAAAGTGAGATGCCAAAACTATTCAAGAAGCAAAAAGCTATAAGTCCCGCTCATATGATTGAAGCTCTGTTTCATTGATAGTTTGGAATTTATAGTATATTCTCTTCTTTTTATCCTATTTTGATTTTCAGTTGCTTGGGGACAAGCAACAATTTAAGTTTGGTGTTGTGATGAGCGGATAATTTATACGCTTTTTGACATTGTTTTTAGTATGTTTTTAGTAGGATATAGTTACTTTTAGGGATGTTTTCATTAGTTTTTATGTTAAATTCACATTTCTGGACTTTACTATGAGTTTGTGTGTTTTTCTGTGATTTCAGGTATTTTCTGGCTGAAATTGAGGGACTTGAGCAGAAATCAGATTCAGAGGTTGAAAAAGGACTGCTGATGCTGTTGGATTCTGACCTCCCTGCACTCAAAGTGGATTTTCTGGAGCTACGGAACTCGAAATGGCGCGCTTCCAATTGCGTTGGAAAGTAGACATCCAGGGCTTTCCAGCAATATATAATAGTCCATACTTTGGCCAAGAATAGATGACGTAAACTGGCATTCAACGCCAGCCTTCTGCCCAAATCTGGCGTCCAGCGCCAGAAAAGGATCCAAAACCAGAGTTGAACGCCCAAACTGGCACAGAAACTGGCGTTCAACTCCACAAATGGCCTCTGCACGTGCAACACTCAGGCTCAGCTCAAACACACACCAAGTGGGCCCCGGAAGTGGATTTATGCATCAATTACTTACTCATGTAAACCCTAGTAGCTAGTTTATTATAAATAGGACATTTTACTATTGTATTAGGAATCTTTTGATCATCTTAGGATCTTAGGATCATCTTTGAACGCATTGTTCTTAGACCATGGGGGCTGGCCATCTCGGCCATGCCTGGACCTTCACTTATGTATTTTCATACGGTAGAGTTTCTACACTCCATAAATTAAGGTGTGGAGCTCTGCTGTTCCTCAAAGATTAATGCAAAGTACTATTGTTTTCTATTCAATTCTTCTTATTTCTCTTCTAAGATATCCATTCGCACCCAAGAACGTGATGAAGGTGATGATTATGTGTGACGCTCATCATCCTTCTCCCTTATGAACGCGTGTCTGACAAACACTTCCGTTCTACATGCAACAAGCTAGAATGAATATCTCTTAGATCTCCTAACCGGAATCTTCGTGGCGTAAGCTAGAATGATGGCGGTATTCAAGAGAATCCGGAAAGTCTAAACCTTGTCTGTGGTATTCCGAGTAGGATTCAATGATTGAATGACTGTGACGAGCTCCTAACTCGCGATTGCAGGGCGTTAGTGACAGACGCAAAAGGATAGTAAATCCTATTCCAGCATGATCAAGAACCGACAGATGAATAGCCGTGCCGTGACAGGGTGCGTGAGCATATTATTCACTGAGAGGATACGATGAAGCCATTGACAAGGGTGATGCCTCCAGACGATTAGCCGTGCCGTGACAGGGCATTGGATCATTTTCCCGAGAGATGACCGAAAGTAGCCATTGACAATGGTGATGTATCACATAAAGCCAGCCATGGAAAGGAGTAAGACTGATTGGATGAAGATAGCAGGAAAGCAGAGGTTTAGAGGAACGAAAAGCATCTCCATTCGCTTATCTGAAATTCCTACCAATGATTTACATAAGTACCTCTATCCCTGTTTTATTATATAATATTCGAAAACACCATTATCACTTTATATCCGCCTGACTGAGATTTGCAAGGTGACCATAGCTTGCTTCATACCAACAATCTCTGTGGGATTCGACCCTTACTCACGTAAGGTATTACTTGGATGACCCAGTGCACTTGCTGGTTAGTTGTATCGAAGTTGTGACAAATTATAAGTGTGTAATCACGATTACGCGCACCAAGTTGCTCACGTTGCCAGGGATTGTTCGAGCCTGGACATCACAATTTCGTGCACCATTTGCCTACCAGAATTGAATCCAAAAAAAGGAAGAAAAATCAGGAAGATTCCGATTCAGAAACTGAATCGAACGATGAGTAATGTTCTGAAATTATCATCGCTTTCTTTTCTGTTTATTCTCAAAATTTCTTGTATTAACAGTGCGTTTCTTATTAACTTTCAGAAGCGAAAAATCATCACCAATAGAAAAATAAAAAACATAGAAAAAGAGCAAGCTCATTGTTGAGGATTCATCTCCTGAACAAACTCATTCCTATCATGGGTGGGATATTTTGTAAACCTATACTACCATTTGTGTTCAAAATTATATTTATTAACATGTTGTTTTATGCATATGCTATCAGATCTGAAATTGGAACTGAAGAATTAGAAGAATTATTGAGGGAATCTAAAAAGAAGAAAAATAATGAAAAATCTGCTGCATAGGGGTTTGTAATTTTTGGGGTGTATATTAAACTTTTTTTTGGGTGTTTTCGTTGCTAATAGCTGTTTTTGGTTTCCCAGGGAGAAGGGAGCTGGCTTGCAATCGACAGAAGATCACTATGACTCATCTGAGATGTAAGAACCTTTATTTGATAAAATCTTGTTATTCTGATTTAACCATATGGTATTTTTACTGAATGATATCTATTCCATCTTTAGAATACTGGACATAAACTTAGGAAGTGATGATCCTTTGTCTCAAGGACACACAGATCAAAGCAGCATAAACAAACCAGCAGAGAGCATGTAATTTTTCTTTCTAATACCAGTTGCTTTTATCTTTTATTACCTTATGCTTCTAATTCTGTATATATTTTTTTTAGAAAAAAAAAGCCTTTTTATGTTTTATTCGAGAAAAAAAAGGCAGGAAAAAAAGCAAAATCTGCAGGTACGTAAGTTCTCAAAAAAACAAAGCTTGTGTTTCTTTTGATTACTTCGGGTGTATTTTTTACTTTCTTTGGGTGTATTTCAGGTTGAGTCTGGTTGAAGAGTCAGCCAGTGAGCCAACTGAAGAGAACATGATGGTTGTCCGGTTAGAGACACAATCACAAACGGAAGCGCTTTCAATATGAGTTTTTCAAGAAAATTTCAACCTTATAACCATTTTATTTTCGGTGGCGTTGTTAACCTTTTGTTTTTCTTCTTGTTTAGAGTTCCGATTCAAGTTTGTCTACCACTATCCCAAACAGCCCCTGTGCCAGAAATTGAACCAACCCCTGCAAAGTCTCCAAGTGAAAAAATTAATAAAGAAACTACAAAAAGGTAAGGAATAATCTTGGGGTGTATTTGTTAATTGTTTGGGTGTATATTGTCCTTGTTGGGGTGTATATCCTCACAATTGTTCTGTAACACTGCAGTACTCCAGAACCGCCGCCAAAAACTAAAGAAAGCACACCCACGCTTCCACCAGCTTCATCTAAAGTGTAAGTTCAGCAGAGTAAAATTTTGTTTTCAATATCATTCATCTATTCTTATTCTTATAGTATGTTATATCTCATCACGCAGTAATCCAGCCCCAGAAGATGTTGCTGCACTGATGATGATGGCACGGACAGCATCGTACATTCCTAAAGAAGGTTCGATGCCATCATTCAGCCTCGACTTGATTGGTTCAAGCCAAGAAGAAGCAGCAACGCAAGAGGGTGCAGCAACGCAAGAGGGGTAGAGGGCGAAAACTCCTGAAACGCCAAAACTAATAGAACAGTTAGGGGAGCTGGTGAAAAAAATTGTAGGCAGTGGGGTGAAAATAGAAGGTAAAACTCCAGCTATTCATAAGCAAAGTGGTGAACAAAGTTTTGAAAAGTTTGAAACTCCTGCGAGGACAAATGAAATGAGTGCTGAAATGAAAGAGAAATGCTACATCTGGGCCACACGTGTCAAAACATCCGCAGATGGACGTACTAATGAGTATGACGCCGTGTGCACACTCATTGCCCAAGATAAATACATTTTGTCAAAACTCCACTTCGCATCTCTCCAAGCTGATACACATATAGAAGCTGAGGTAATATTATAATAACATTAATGATTTTATCATGAAAAGTAACTGCAATATCAATTTATGTAAAATTGATTTGGGCTTTTATTTCTAGATTGTCTCTGCCATGTGCCTCATCCTTAACTAGCAAAAGATTAAAAGGTTTCAAGAAGAAATATACTGTCTCCCCCTGATATTTTGGTAAGTTGTACTGCAACAAATCTTGGGTGTATTTTCTGTATTCATTTAGTGTTTCACAATTTTTGCAGAACATGGCCATTGCAAATCATCCAGAAGGGGTATTCTTACAGCCTAAAACTAATAAGCCATTCAGGGTGGAAGACTACCCAATGTTTATATCCTTCTTGGACCTCAAAAAATTAGCATCGCATCGTTATGTAAGTTTTCATTTCTAAAACTTCTTATTACCATTCTTTACTTATGTGCCAAATAAATTAAAACACTGTTCAATCTGGACATACTTCAAATTTTTGCACCTATTTGCCAATCACAACATTGGTGGTTATGGGTGGCTGATACAAGAAAAAAAACTTTTGTACTCGACCCATATCACACGACTTGTCCAGCCGATGAAAGAAAGAACATAAATTTATTCGTTGTAAGTTGGTTTGTGTTCTGTATTTTAATATTTGGGTGTATTTCTGTTCAGTATAAGGTGTAGGTTTGTGCTCATTTGTTTATATTCCTTTATTAAATTTATTCATATATTACTGATTTGTTTTGTGTGTTAAGGGACATGTAATTTCAAGAATGAGAGTATATGCTGGGGCACCTCTAAAGAAAGACGATCACAAAATTCATACACCATACATTGACATCTCAGGCCAAAAGACAAGGTATAAATCTTTTAATCTGAAAGTTAAACTTTCCTAGATGTAATTTGCTAAGTTATTTCTTGTTTTTCAGCTATGACTGTGCTATTTATGTAATGAAGTGGTTTGAGATAATTCAGCCCAAACACGTTAAAAGGGAGAAGTATGAGTGGGACAACTGGACCAAGGTAATTGTGTTTAAAAACTATATAACTCTATATTACCTTACTAAATTCACATAGTTGATTAAAAAGAAAATTCTTTTAAACTTCAGGACGAGGTGGACCACTTTAGAGTAGAATATGCTTTCCGGATTCTATTCCATGAGATGAATCAAGACAAAGTTGAAGCCATTAGGGAAAGTAATGCAATAAGACTGTCCAAGCCATCCTCATTGTTATTGAGTTCATATTGTCAGATAGATTCTAATGATATTGACACTGATTAATGTAATTGTTATATAGTCTTGTAAGAAATTGAATAGATGCTGTAAAAATTTGCCAATTATGAGTAAAATTTTTTTCCATAATTAAATTCTCTCTGCTGTATTCAAAATGTCTGAATTACAGGTACTATAATATGAAGAAAAATATCAAACCAAATATACACCCATGCATAACCTGATATTTTACACCCAAAGAAAGTTGAATATACACCCAAACATTTATCCTCTGATGATTTATCCCTAAAACCCTAAACCATAAAACCCTAAAACCCTAAACCCTAAAACCCTAAAATCCTAAACCCTAAAGCTCTAAAACCCTAAACCCTAAAAATACTAAACCTTAAACCCTAAATGCTAAATCCTAAACCCTAAACCCTAAACCATAAACCCTAAACCCTAAAACTCTAAACCCTAAACCCTAAACCACCCAACCTACTATACACCCAAATCATTGATTCTTTACACCCATAAGATCTTATTTTAAACCCAAGGAAAGTTAAATATACACCAGACTTCTATCCACTAATGCTTTATCCCTAAACCCTAAAATCCTAAACCCCTAAACCCTAAACCCTAAAACCCTAAACCGTAGTAAAAAAAAAATAAACAATATTTTATAACATAAACAGCAGATTGTGAAATATATGTGTGTGTGTAAAATGTGAAACACAAGAAAATTCAGAAATACACCCAAAAAACAGTGCTTTACACCCATATTCTATAATTATATACCCAAAAAGTTATCCACTGCTACTGGTTCCCTGAACTGATAATTCATAACACATCCTTGATATTGGCTGGAATTTGGACACACCACAGATGCAACATCAACGAGGTTTAACTAGATATAATAAACTCACATATTAGCTAAACTATTAACGAGAAAATTAAACTCAATCACCACATATTTAAAGAATATCACTTTTACCTCGTTTAAAGCTTTCGTTTTCTTCTTCTTTGAGGCATTTGCAATCTGTTTGTCCAACTTTGAACCTAGCCTATTTTTTGGACGTCCTCTTGTTCGAATCCTTGGAGTGCTTTGAAGCTCGTTAACGGATTCCAAGTTGGCGTTTTCGTGAGATAAAGAAGATGTCCCCTCCTTTTGGCTTTCAATGATTCCATCTCAACCATGATGTTATCGTACGCACGGTGCAGAATTGCAGTCAGCTCCTCCGATTCTGATGCAAATTCGCAAATATTTTGCGAACGAAAAATCAATTCGTCAAACCTCTTACTTCTTGGCTCCAACAATGGCTCGTCGTGGCTGCTCTTGATGTGTGTGTCTCGCCTCTTTATCTTCTTGCTCCATCGTTCCAATATATATCTCGATGACACTTGGCTTACTCGTTCAAAGCTTAACACACTTAGTGCGTGACGACACAATATCCATCTTGACTCGAATAATAAGCATTGACATTTTACCTCGGCTGCTACTGAGTCGTAAGTAACCACAAATTTGTTGAATATTGAGCTGGAAACTTGTTCTCCAACTTCGTATACTGAATAGCCTAGAGCAGAATTCGTTAATCTAGTGATGCAATTCACCTTTCCTCTAAATTGTGTTTGGACTTCCCTAAACTTTTGATGAGTGTACACATCTTGAAACTGAGCTTCAATGGAGGATTTGGTTGCACATGGTATGACCGTATGAAAATCTGCAGCATCTGATTCTCTCTCTGCTTGCTCCCTGCTTCCGAGGCAATTATCATATTGTTTGACAAATTGAATAAGCGAGCTGTTTCGGGTAATAAACTTGTTAAAAAATGAATGCATGATCTCGCTCCTTTGTGTGCTTTTCATCCCTGCCCAGAAGTGGTGATCCAGATAGATTGAAACTCATATATGACAGTCTTCATAGAGATCTGCAGAATACACCCACAAAAAGACTATAAATACACCCGAAAAAACATGCAATTTACACCTCTGCTGCAGATTTTAAACAACATTACCTGAAAGCCACTTGTTGTCCACAAGACCAAAATTCAGCAGAAAATCATTCCAATTCCTATCAAATGAATCTTTACTATGAGAGTTCCAAACAACTTGGCTCAATTCTTGTTCAATTTCAGCATGTCCCTTGTACCCATTTAATTTGCTTGGGATCTTCTTCGTGATGTGCCAAATACACCAACGGTGAATTGTTGTTGGCATACAAGCCTCTATAGCCCTTTTCATTGATGCGCATTGATCGGTGAGAAACCCTTTTGGAGCATTTCCCCCATGCAATGAAGCCAACATTGAAATAACCATTTAAACGACTCAATTTCTTCGTTTTTCATCAAAGCGCATCCAAGAAGTATTGACTGACTGTGGTGATTCACCCCGACAAAAGAACGACAAACCAACTTATACCTGAAACAAATTACGACATTGCAGAATGAAAATCATTACGTACATCCATATAATGAATTTATACACCCAAGGAACATCCAATATACACCTCTGCAGCAGATTCATAGAACAAAATTAATTTAGCAACATAAACAAGAACATCATATTACCTGTTTGTATTGTAGGTGGTGTCAAATGAAATAATATCTCCGAAATACTCAAAGACAGCTCTGCTCCTTGCATCGGCCTAAAAAGCAAGCTTAATCGATTGATCGTCCTTGAGTTCAAGCTCGAAAAAGAAATTCTGATTCTTCTCTTTCATTCTCAATAAATATTTCCCGAATTTCTTTGCATCTTCTTGTTCCGAAACATTCCGCAATTCTCTCGTGATGTAATTCCTCGCGGTGACCCCCAGCTGCCGCAACGAATGATTGGAATGTTTTGCTTGGTCTGATACCGGCCTCCTCATTATTCTCTATTGTACAACGAACGGACATGCTTAGTTCCCTGTGCTGTTTGAGCATCTCTGCTTGCGTTGGACAGCAAGGGTGCGAATGATGCAGCACGACCTTTGAAATGATCCAAGCACCAACATCCTTCAATGTGTGTATATAAATTCTTGCAGGACAATTTAAACCAGCTGTGGGATTTGTCTTCTCGGTCGAAGATATTTTAGATTTCCATTTTCCCTCTCTGCTACATGTAATCAATTGATTCTTACTTTCGTTTCTCTTTTTATTTGTACTCTGAACTCTTGTAGAAAAACCTGCAGCCTTGGCATAGTCCTTGTAAAATTTGTCAGCATCTTCAAGGGTTTTAAAGGTCATTCCAACCTTGGGAACAAGCTGCTCATCAACAACAGAGAGGGGCTGCAAAAATACATGTTTAAAACAAGAAAATACTATAGAATTTCTGCACCTCATAAAAAAATAACAATCAAAGTAAAATACACCCAAGGACTCCTGATCTACACCCGTTACGACAACAAGTCAACTAAAATAACAAGAAAAACCATAAACTGTAAATACACCCAAACTTCCCCTAAAATACACCCAAACTTCCCTAAAAATACACCCAAAAAGTTCTGATCTACACCTGAGCGTCTGCTATAAATTGCAGATAATTAATCAAAACTAATACATTAGATTCAATCCACAGATTATGTTCACGCATTAATTTCACAGTCTATGTTCACGAATTATTCAGCTAGACAATCATAGACGAATAACTGCATCAAATTCAGATTAATCTTAATTAGCTGAATCTAAATCAAATCTCAGGAACTTTGTTCGATTCAAATTCAAAATCCACTTCGCCCTGATTGAGCTGACAATCTGAGGTTGAATCATCCATTATCTTCAAGGTTCGTTCAAAATTTGATTTCAGAAACCAGAAAATCGAAATAAAATGAAGCTAGAGTTACAGTAAGAGAAACTGAGGTGAATGACGAAGAACAAATCAGTAATAAACGCAGAAGAAAGAACGATCGAAAATACAAGCAAAGAACGCAAGAAGGAGAACGAAGAAACTTGGCAAGAGATTCGAAGAAGGTAACGAAATCTTTTGAAAATTGGAAATTATATTATTCACGCGTTAATTGATTTTGATTGATATAATATTCTGTTATATAGCGCGTGACTTGTACGTAACAATTGGAGCGCATTTAAGGTGTTAGTAAGCTTCAGGACTTGTAACACTTGTAAGTGTTAATCGCTTGTATGCTAAGATTAATCCTTAAATTAATTCATATATTTTATTATTATATTTATTGTTTATTAAATAATTTGATATTTACTTCAATCAAATCAAATAATTAATATAATTAACCAAATTAATTAATTGATATAATTAATTATAATTAATCAATTCATATAAATTATAATAAATGGTGAGATTTGAATGTCTAATCAAATTAATTAATTGATATAATTAATTAATTATAATTGATTTACTTTAACGACTTAAATGAAATAAATTAGGAAACACCTTAAGAGTATGCCACATCAGTTCCATCATTAAATGCAAAAATTCGATTTTTATATAATAGAATAGAATAGATAGATAATAAAGATATTTTCTTAAATTAATATAATTATGCATTATTTATTAAATATTAATTGTAATATTGTAATATAATTATAATAAAGATATTTTTCTAAAATAAATTTATTTAGAGAAATATAAATTGGTTATTAATAACCAGTGCCATTATCATATCATTATCATATTTTTTATTATTATTATTATTATTATTATTATTATTATTATTATTATTATTATTATTATTATTATTATTATTATTATTATTATTATTATTATTATTATTAAAATGATTAAAAATATTTTCGATTGATAATTGATAAGTAATTTAATAATGCATTAAGTATTGATTTTATATAACTATAATAAAGATATTTTCCTAAATTAGTATAATTATGCATTATTACTTAAATGCTAATTATAGTATAATTATAATAAAGATATTTTTATAAAATAAACTTAGAAGAGAAAATAGTACATTCATTTTGGCGGAAAAATGGATTAATGAAAAATCGACACCTCACTTCCATTAGTTGAGGAAAAAACCCAATTTTAGTATATAAAGTAGAAGTAGATAGATAAGTAGATATTTTCTCTTAATCCCATCTATAAAATATATGGTAAGAAATCACATTTTATCCCCTCAAATAAAAAAAATTAAGAGATCCAATCTCTTAGTTCTTTAGTTTTGACAAATTTTAAAAGTAGAAACAATTAAACAAAGAATAAATATCCATCTCCATCCCTAGAAATTTCTTCTAAGGACCAGGAGCCCCAACCAAAAAAAATATCAATTTTGGCCCTCGTTCTTTAACATTGTGAGACTAATTAGTCCTCACGTTAATGATATCTCTTCAGAATATATTTATGTGACACATTAATCATGAATATATTCTCAATTTAATTTTTATAAGTAAAAATAAATTAAAAATTACTAATATTACTTAATTTTACACAATAAATTTAACCAATGTATTTAAAAACGGTAACAAAAATATATAAAAAAAATCTAAACGACCCCAACAACTACCCAAAATACCAGACTCGCAACAAAAAAACTATCAATCCTAATTAGTTTTTAACAGATAAATCAATAGTTTAATATGTCACACAGGTTTATTTCGTTAATATAGAAAAAAATATTAACAAAAAGATTAATTAGTTTTACAGAAATAAAGATTAAGGATTGGAGACGTAATTTTTGAGTAATTACCCATATCAATCCCAAGGATTTTAAAAACGGACATTTTAGTCTCCAAGAAAAATTAATGTATAAACCAATCTCCAACATTTCTCTCCATTAGACATGACAGTCCTTCATCCAAAAATAAAATAATAATAATAATAATATTATTATTATTATTATTATATTATTATTATTATTATTAATTGCACAAGGTGTATTTTTTTGTATTTTTTTAATGATAAATTTATTCATTAGATTCTTATATATATATAGTCACTTAATAATAATAATAATAATAATAATAATAATAATAATAATAATAATAATAATAATAATAATAATTATTATTATTATTATTATTATTATTATTATTATTATTATTATTATTATTATTATATTTTTGGACGAAAGATTATTATGTCTAACGAAAAGAAATATTGGGTATTGATTTGTACATTAATTTTTTGGGGACTGATCTGGATAATTATTCTACCGGAAAATGAATTGGGGACTGATTTGTCTGTCAAAATAATTGTAAAACCTTGGAGATTAATGTGTATTAATTTTTCTTGGGGACTAAAATGTCCAATTTTAAAATTTTTGGGAACTGATTTAAATAATTACTCCGTAATTTTTTATTAAACCTCACTGTGAGAGCCGTTTAAAATTTTCTCTTAAAAAAAATAATCTAAAATAAATTTGATACTATTCTCACTCTCTAATATGTTTAGTTAAAAGAAAAGAAATAAAAAAAATAAGAAATAAAAAAAATTGAATATATTTTTATTTTTCTTAAATATATTTAAATAAAAAATATTATAAAAAATAATTTTATTTTTATATTATAAAATATATTAAAAAAAAGAATACTATTAAAAATAAAAAACATAACAAATTTTTTACTCCTTTTCTTTTAATATTAAAAAAATTTATTAAATCCCATCAATTTTTTTACATTATTCAACTTTTTATTTCTAACTTTTTTCTGACTAAACAATAAAAAATAATCAATTTTCTTTAATTAGTAATTACCTTTCCTCCCTTTTCCTTTGCTTCTATTTTCCTCGCAAACCAACATAGTAAGGTGGAAAGCACTCTTCGACTCAACGCATTCCATTTTACCATACTCCTCTAGTCCTCTTGAGTTTTGATTGCAAGAATGTTGTCATTGTTCTCATCCTCACCAATCAAATTAAGGTATGCTTTTCAATTCCCAAATTCTGTTCCCCAGTCCGCTCTCCGTCTTTGCTTCCCTTCAACTTCATCCCTACACTCTCCCTCTCAGTCCCAATTACTTGATGAAGCTGTTGATTCCTTCACTCGCATGCTCTTGGATTGTGTGTTGTTGTGACGGAGGTGTTAAAAGTGAAACAATACAGAACTCTTTGAAATTGAATTTGATTTTATTTGATGAATTTCTTTACATTTATTTATTATTTTGATTAATGTTGTTCTAGAAGGATTACTTTTAATGAGTCTGAACTTTATATTTGCTAGTGCAGAGGAAGTTTGTATAGACTAATTCATCTGCCAAACAATCAACTAGATGAGCAAAGGCAGTTGAGATGGCCCTCGATACTGTAAGATTCGTTTTTCTTTTATTGCGATGTAGTTTCATTAAGCAAATTATTGCCATAATCAGTGAAACTCAGTTGACGTGACATATATCTCTTGAATCTACAGGCCCGAGGAATAAACCATTTGCACAACTGCACTCCAGTGATTGTACACCGTGATTTGAAGTCACTAAATCTTCTTGTTGATAAAAATTGGGTTGTGAAGGTGTCAACTAATTGTCATGTTTGAATTTTCTTGATAGCATGCTGAATGCTATCTGTAGATATGGTTTAATTGGTTTTTTTCACCCTTTCTTTTTTTCTTTCGTATAGTTATGTGATTTTGGCTTATAAAGAATGAAGCACATTACATTCCTTTCTTCCAGATTAACTGCAGGAACAGTAAGCTGTCATAATCCTTATTTCTAAGCTCAAATACTGTGTCATACCCTCTGCATTCTGAATTATTCGTTCTTTCATGTTCTTGTTCTACATTTTGCTGCATATTTTTTATGTTCGTTGTGCTTTATATTCTTCTAAATCTATACAAACATACACAAATGGAGGCATTTGCTATTATCTTTTAACAAAAAATTTGGAAAACCAGGAGCTTCTTGCCGTTTAAAAATTCATTATGTTTGGCATGTTATATTAATCCTTTTGTGATGATGAATACCTATCTTTAGCCTCGGCTTATGTTATGTTCAATTTATAATACAATTACAAGTTCTATGTGCCAAGAAAATGTCAATTGAATAGGGTTTGAGAGAATGAGAGAAGGAAGAAAACAGAGTGAGAAAGAGAAGAGGATTTGAAGAGAAAGACAAGAAATTTATGATCTGCATTACTAGTGAGCTTATCACTAATCTGTGCTTATGTATAGAGAAGGGTAGCTTGCTGTGCAAGCTAGTACAAAAGGCACAACAGTCCGTTCATTCTTAAGTTAGTTATAATAGCTGTAACTAACAGCTCTCCTATGTAGCTGGCACTGTTCTAACAGCCAACAGTTCTTTCATAACCAACTCTTGTAACTCTTCTCTAGACTTTACCAACTCACTCTACTACGATGAATGGTCTTTGGTAACAAATGAGCAAATCTTTCTTAATTTTGTTGAGGCCTAAAGTTATTGTTTGGTAAGAGTTTTAAATAGGTCAGTGTCCTCTGATAATTGCCAAATGGGGCCTTAGTGTAACTACATGCTTTTCATCTCTACCTCAAGCTCCTCTCTTTCATATGCGTGATCAGTTTCAATATTCTGCACGCATTTAGTTTTGCTGCTAAGCGTTTGTTTGGCATTGAAATATATTCATTTTTTATGACATGTTGCAGGCCGAGTGGATGGTGCCTGAAGTATTAAGAAATGAACCTTCAAATGAAAAGTAAGCTCAGTTATCATTGGTTTTCGTCATTAAATTTTTCTTTATTTTGCTTGTGGAGGAGGATTTCATAGTCTGTGTTCCTCTCTGACCTGAATCATCTGGCATAGGAAAAAATAAGTTGGAGTTTTTATTACATATAAGTGTTGTTCTTTGGCTTCCTTGTCTCGTCGTTCTTCTCATTGGTTTTGCCACCCTTTTAAGGCATTCATAATTTTATGATAACAAGTGGTGATTGGATATCCCGGTGCGATGTTTATACTTTGAGTCATATTATGGGAGCTCTCTACTTTGCAACAGCCCTGGGGTGGAATGAATCCGATGCAAGTTGTGTGTGCTGTCGGTTTCTAGCATTGTTGCCTTGTCATTACAGATGATATGGATCCTGCTATCACGGATATTATCAATCAATGCTGGCAGACGTGAGTGTACTCTTCAATCATTTTATCCGTATTCTAAGATATCAGAACTCTTGCTTATAGCATTCTGAAAACCACTTGTTCTATCTGATATGAATAATCACATGAAAGGAAATACACATTTGATCTTGCCAAGGTACAGTTTTGTTTCAATATAACCATTTTTTAATAAAAAATCTTTATAAAGTGCAAGCCAGTTTCAAGAAACCCCTTAATGACGACTCGTTCTCTTAAAGATTTTTATGCTCTTAAAGATTTTTATGCATGATAAGGACTTGATTACACAATTCTTAAAGGAAAAGTCTAGGAGGCGAGCAACTTTTTCAAATTCTAGCCAGCATGTAACCAGCAAAGAAATGTGAGCCATTGGATGAAATTTCACACCAATCTCACACCATTAAAATCATCATTGATGGTTATTTGATGGCTACAAATCACAAAAGTTGCTGCCCCCTAGCACTCCTCATTTTTAAACTAGAAGACTTGGTTGAAAACTAGGGACTTGACGAGTTGTATAGTATTTTTGCTCATTCAGTCCTATGAGGCTCTGATTCTTTTCAGTCTTGACCCTTTCTTTTCTTTTTTTTTATTTTCTTTCTTCCCAGTTACTTTTTTTTTTCAGTGGAGTCATTGTCAGTTTGTACCATTTGTTTGTGTACACAATTCTTTATAATTTTGCTGTAATCAATTCTAAATTTTAATGTGCATAAATTATGAAATGTTGCAGTTGTAGCTTGAATGGAAAAAAAAAAAAAATTGATAGTGCATGGAAATTGTTTGGTGCTGGAAATGCAAATTGGATAAGCTTTTTATTCTTTTTTTGTTTTACATTTTTTTATTTGGATGGGTCCAAGTGTTACGTCTAACGCTTTGGTTTGGTAAAATTTTTTGAAAAAGTGTTTTTCATTTAAAAACACAAATTTTTTATTTTGCATTTGGTATATAAGAAAGATTATGTATTTGTACTTGCAAATTTTAAAAGATAGAAGTGTTTTTAAAAGCATTTAAGATGGAATTTTTCAAATATAATTTTGCATATTAAAATTAAAAAATCTAATATAATCTTATATATTAATTGATATCTAAATATAATTTTTATATTAATGTATATTATAGTATTTTTAAAATTTAAAAATTATTTACTAAATGCTATTATTACTTATATTTATTGAAAATTAGTTTTAATTTAATTTATTAAGTATAAATGTTATAATTTTTAAAATGTTATCTTTTAAAAGTTAATTTCTATAAATTACTTTAAAAAAAAGTAAAAATTTTACTAAATAAAGCATAACTTCTTCACCTTTCTTGCTAAAAAATAATATTATTTATATTTTTATCAAACTCGTAAAAATAATGTCTTTTGTTTAAATTTGATGGAAAAAAAAAGTATAAAAGTGCTTTAGTATTTTATTATATACATATATTTAATACGTGATGTTATATTTGTAAAAATAATATGAATAGTTATTTAAGATATAAAATAATTTATATTTTCTGTATATTAAAATTAAATGTCTTTTATCTTTTAAAATGACCTTTTTAGCCGATCAAACATAAATTTTTGTTAGTTTAGTCAACATTTCTTTTTCTTTTAGAAAAGTAATTGAGAAGCCAATTCAAACGGATTAATTGTAGTAACAAAGGAAAAAGAGTAAATACTCAAATTGATGCATGAAAGATTATTCGATCTTTAAAATTGGTCTTCGAAAAATAAAATTAATCAGAATTGTCCCCAAAAAATTTAAAAATACTCACGTTAGTCTTTTTGTCTGTTATTTGACAAACAACGTCAACATTTGCTTACCTGTCCGTTAGTGTCACAAGTCAACAAAAGCTTCAAAGGTGTTGTTTTCTTTGGTCACCTTTTTCAATCCTTTTTCATTATGGTCTATTCCATCTTTCTTCTCAAAATAGAACATCTCTCTAATCCAATCCTTCGTCTTTGATTCTCACCTCCAACAAAAAAGGATGTTTGGCTTTGTGACGTTTATTGATCCACAAACGGTTAAAACCATTTTAGACAAAGGGAATCCCCATTATATTCGTGGGTCTCGAGTGCTTGTTAAATCTTATCGGGAAAAGTAAAAGGTTATTAAAAGGTACTTCCTTGTCTAATGTTTCTTCGGTTAATTTACATTTGCAGCTCAGAATTAAATGCTTAAACTTGACATTAGAAAGGGTTGTTGTTATAATTTGATTGTTTCTTGGTATAATTGTATCAATATCTGATTATCTTAAGGTTAATTTAGAGAAATTTATATACGATAATAGTATATATTAATTAATTTACTTTCGTCCTTTGTGTATGAATGAAATTTAGTAATTTAATTTTATCCTTTGATCATGCTAGTTATGTTGACAAATACCTCTTTTTCAAGAAACTTTTCGTATCAACTTTAATTTGGTTGCAGAAAGTATGCTGATAGAATTTAGCACTCTATGTGTTACTCACCTCACCACATAGACATGGATTCTAAAATGAACTCAAGTGAGTATCATATTATCTTGTTTGGAATCTATATTACTTGTCCTGTTCATATGGCTTGTTCTGTGATCATTCTCTCATTAGTCATTAAAATAACTATTTTCAATTTTTTTTTGTAGTTCCAAAAAATTGTGGCAATGCTAGATTTCTTAGGAGACAACTGATGAAATACAAAGGAGACGTTTTTGCCCAAAATTGTCTGCCTACTTCACCCCATTTTCGCTTCTCCACGAATGTAACGAGAGCTTCAGAATGTATGTAGTAGTAATATGAATTGCATTTATTTATTATGAGTACATTCTTTGTATCATTCTTTATAAGGCTACTTTACATTTTTCAGATCATTTTAATTTCAACTTTCATCTTCAAGAATCTTTCAAAAACACACACGGAAAGAAATATAGAGTTTAAATAGCCCAAGGCCAAAGGCATCAACTTTCTTTTGATACACTATACAGTACCAAGTAGCTTTGAAGTTTAGTCAAAATCTCTGGCTTTTAAGATGAAGGTAGCAGCAAGAGGATTATAAGTTATTAGCAGTAATATATATTATATTATGCATAGTTTTCAACCATATTGTATCCTTGTCTAGACTCCGGCCAACTAGATGCTGCCTATGATGTAGTTCAACAACAATGGTATTTAACGAGGATAAAGGATTAGGGTTTATTCTCTTTAGGACTAATTTGACAAAAATTTCTAAATATATCTTGTCATCAGCCATTCTGCACTAACCTGTCATGTTGATATAACACACTAACGACTACATAAGTAAGATTTAACGTCGTTACTGACAGAATGAACGGAGGGGAGACGGAAGAACTAACGTGACCATTTTTAAATTTTTTGGGAACAATTTTGATTAATTTTTTCTTTCAAGAACCAATTTGGAGACCGGGTAATTTTTTAGGGACCAATTTGAATATTTATTCAAAGAGAAAATATATCTTTTCAATTTGTTTTTTTTTAATTAATGTTATAAAATAGACTTACATTAAATTATCTTTATATAAAATTAATAATTAAAATTTTTGTTAAATAATAATTTAGTAAAATTTATTAAATTATTTAATAATTTTTAAATATTATTTTATATAAAAATATTTACATGTAAGTTGTTGTCTATAAAATATAATTTTTATCGGTATTTTTTAAGTGAAATAAAAAAAGTAAAGAAAATGTGATATAATAAAAGACTATTGCTATGCTAATGAAACTTTTTTTTTCTTCACATGATGAACACAAGTAGCATACTCTAGAGCAAATACATTTACCAAGTCTTGCACAGCTTTTCTGCTTCGTTACAGAAGTTTTGTTTCTTCTATAGGATAAATAATTAGTGAAGTTTTTCTACGGATGGGCTTCGAGACCTTTTTTGTGTTTTTTTTAATTTTATTGATTGTTGTTCCTATATTTTCTCTTTGCTTTTTGAGTTTTTTTTGGAATGATGTATATTAGAATCTCTTTTTGGGGGGGGGGGGTTATTTATCAGGACTCAGATTTGGTCTTCTGCAGGTTTTCTATTGTATGTCCAAGACTCCAAATAGTAGTAGCTATTAGGTTTAGTTTGGGTAAATAATTTAATTAAATTCTTTTTAAAAAAATAGCTTAAATAATAAATAATTATATTAAAAGTAATTTATCAATAAGTTATTTTGTGTTTCGGTTTTTAATTTTAAAAGTGCTTATTTTATAGAAATGTAATAAAAAGTAGTAGTATTAAGAGAGAAGTTATTTTTTTAAATTTTTTTATAAGCTCTTAAATAGCTTCTTAAAAAGCTACAATTTGATTTTAAAAATTGCACTAAACATTAATACTACTACTTTTTATAAGTCAAAAAGCTTAAAAAATATATTTTTGAAGCTTCCCAAAGTCCTTAATGTTTAGAAATACATTTTACCAAAAAAAAACATGTTTAGAAATACATATTGTTGAATGAAGGTTTAATTCGTTTCGCGAAATTTTCAATTAGGTTCCTATACTTTTTTTTTTCTTTTAATTAGGTTCTTGCACCAAATTTTTTTTTTCAATTGAGTTCTTATATTTTTTTTATTTGAGTTTCTGCACCAATTTTTTTTAGTTGGGTCCCTATATAATTAAGTCAATTACTACCAAGAGAGACATAATTGAAAAAAAAAATTGGTGTAGGGACCAAATTAAAAAGGAAAAAAAAATATAGGAACCTAATTAAAAATTTTGCGAAACTATAAAGATCAACAGAATAATTAAACCTTAAATGAATTCACATTAAAAAAAATTATTGAAATTAATAGACCTAAAGAGTAGTCATTATTTTTTGGTAAAAAATTATTATTTAGCGTCTCTAATTTTAATGATAATAACTAATAGCTATGGGTGCAATATTTTATTAGGTGACAATTTTTTATTTATTCCATTCAATTTTTTTCTAATAATAAGTTGATTTGTCAATATTATTTGATAATTTTTTTAATATAAATAAACAATTATCAAGAGATAGAAACAAAAATTAACTCTGATTAATTGTTAGAGCATGAATATTCTCCAAGTATAAATTTCCTAATATATTCTTTCCTAGCATAATATTAAATATTTTTGGTCTTCCACTTCACTCGAAAAAATATATAGTAGAGTTGGACAAAATTTTATAAACAGGTGTATATTAAGTGTATCAGCAAAATTATAGTAAGTGTGATGCTAACCACTTCAAACATACTAATTCAGCCTCTTTTAACTTTATATTATTCAACAAATTTTCTAAACCATAAACCCTAAAATTATCTGTCCATGTTATACTTTTCTAAAGATAACATATCTCTTTGTTGTTATTATTATTATATTTAATTATTTTATTAACATTTATAATTTTATCAAGTTTTTAATTAATTTTTTATATTTTAAAAATTTGTAATTAAATCTATATACTAGATTAAAACTTTCAGTTAGATCATCTCATTTTTTTTAATTAAAAAATACTATTTATTTTAAAAGTAAATATTTTAAAATTATTTAAAAAATTTAAATAAGATTAAATTACACAGTTGATCCCTATACTTTAATAAAATTGTAAATTAGTCCCTACGCCAATGAAAGTCTTTGATTCTGCCAAAATAACGTCGTGTTTCTGACACTACCACCATTAATTTCAAAAACGGCTTGGCGGTGAGGCATTGGCAGACGTTATGGAAAGGGAAGAGGATGAGGAGCTTCCTGCGTTCCAAAATGGTGCGTTTGAGGTTGATGGCGGTGATGGTGTTGGAGCAGTGGAGGAAAAGACGTTGATGGATCGTAAATTCTTGGATCGGTATGTGTCTATGGGTGGGATCCAAAGACATACTATGAGGGATTTTTTTTTTGTGACTTTTACTATGAGGGATTTGATTAGTAAAATTGAGTTGTTAGAGAGAAGGATTTTGTTTATGATGAGAGAAAGATTTTAATTATTGATAATTTAAATATAATTGGAATGAATTGAATTGAGTTCATTCATGATAATAGTTCATATTATCGTGATAGTTTGTATAATTTTCGTTAATTTTAGTTTTTACTGTGTGTTCATAAATTTGATCATCAGCAATGATTTCGGCATTGTTGTTGTTAAAGTCGTATTATTGTTAAAGAAGAACAAAAATGCAAGAGAAGGAAAAAAAAAAGAGAAAAAAAAGAAGAAAAGAACATTTTAATAAATGTGCATTTTTTTTATGATAAATGTTATTAAAGACTTAATTACAACAAAATTATATTTTGTACAGAAATTTAATTATAAATTTTTAAAATGTAAAGACTAATTTGTAATTTTAGTAAAAAATATAAAAATTAGTGATATAATTTAACCTTTAAATAATAATTAATAAAGATTTAATTATAAAAATTTAATTATAATTTTTTAGATTCCAAAATTTTGATTAACAAAATAATTAAATTTTATTGTTATTGCGTCGTTGTTTGATAGATCACCTTTTTTTTCTCGAGCATAATGAAACCAGTAACCCCCAAGCCTTGTAATTTATTTGGTATATACGTCCAATTCATAAAATTGATAAAAAAAAAAATCAATAGAACCAAGTAAAACGGGACTGGAGTCTAGAGACCTTTCATTAGTATGGGGGGTGTTAGAAAACTTAGACAACAGCGAAAGTGCGAATCACTAAAATGTTGTCGTCCTCAACCTCAACGATCACTTTGATTTTTAGGTATTCTCTTCTCCGAATCCCTAATTTTGTTTCCTTCCCTTCCTCTTCATCCCTTCACTCTCATTCTGAGCCCCCATCCCTTCGTGAAGTTCATGAAGCTGTTGATTCCTTCACTCGCATGCTCTCTATGCGTCGCCCTCCATCCATCATCCAATTCACCAAGATTTTGGGATCTCTTGCCAAGACCAACCATTTCCCCACCGCCATTTCCCTTTTTCAGCAATTGCAAGCCAGGGGAATCGCTCCCGACTTGGTTACTTTGAACATCTTAATCAATTGTTGTTGCGCCATGAGTCGTATGACGCTTGCTTTCTCTGCTTTCGCCAAGATTTTCAGGATGGGTTTTCAGCCTGATGCCGTAACCTGAAAGGCCTCTGTCTCTGTGGGGATGTTGAAAAAGCACTGCACTTTCATGCCACAATGCTGGCTTATGGATTTCACTTCGACCAAGTCACATCAGCTGCTATTCAAGTGTTGAGAAAGATCCCACGGTATGGCATTGCTCCTAATGTCTTCATGTACAGCGCAATTATTGATAGCCTCTGCAAGGATACACTTGTAAGTCAGGCTTTTCATTTATACTCTAAAATGCTTGCTAAGGGAATTTCTCCTAATGTTATCACATACAGTTCTCTCATTTTTGGATTGTGTCTCGAGGGTCAATATAAGGAAGCCATTGATTTGTTAAGTGATATGGTGCTTAGAAACGTTACTCCAAATGTTCGTACCTATAGTATTTTGAACGATGGGCTATGCAAGGAAGGAAAGATCAAAGATGCTAAGAGTGTATTGGCAGTAATGGCAAAACATGGTGTGAAACCAGATGTAGTTACTTATACCAGCTTAATGGATGGATATTGTTTGGTTAATCAGGTAAATAAGGCAAAATATATATTCAACACAATGGCCCAAATTAGAGTGTTACCCAATGTTCAAAGTTACAGTATCATGATTAATGGCTTCTGCAAAAGTAAAATGGTCGATGAAGCCTTGAATCTCTTTGAAAAAATGCGTCGCAAGAACTTGGTTCCAGACACGGTAACTTACAGCACTCTTATTGATGGCTTGAGCAAATCAAAGAGAATCTCCCGTGCTTTGGAGCTTCTTATCGAGATGCATCATAGAGGTCAACCCGCTAATGTAGTCACTTACAATTCGTTGTTGGATGGGATGTTCAAAAACCAAGAACCTAACGAGGCATTTATGTTATTCAATCAAATGAAAGAGTGTGCCATTGATCCAGATATATTCACTTACAATATACTTATAGATGGCCTATGCAAAGGTGGAAGACTTATAGATGCAAAAGAGATTTTTCAAGATCTTTCCGTTAAAGGCTATCGTCCAAATGTGAGGACATACAATATTATGATCAATGGGCTCTGCAAAGAGGGCTTGTTTGAAGAAGCATTGGCACTCTTGTCAAAAATGGAAGGCAATGGTTTCTTACCAGATGCTGTGACTTTTGAAACTGTTATCCGTGCTTTGTTTGAAAAAGATGAGAATGACATGGCGGAGAAACTTCTTCAGGAAATGGTTGCTAGAGGCTTATTGAATTGATAAAAGAAGGTAAGATACATCAACTCAAATTGAAATTGCATCTCATTGTTGCTGAATATGTATCATAGTTTTGTAAATTCTGTGTCTGTCGGGTCAGAGGACTTTGGCAATGCCATGACATCAATATAATTTTGCACTTTCGATTTTTGCAATTGCTATCATCCTTTTTAATTCCACTACTTTATTGATTCTTTAGATTATATTCCTAGTTATAGCTTACAGATTTAGTGTTTAAGATCTGTTTATAGCAATCGAGTGTTCTTTACTGTTATTCTCTGAGATCATATATTTATCATGCTACAAACTAAGCAAAACTAAAATGATTGAAAATTTTGTTTTGTTGTTTGTTCTCTGTTATTCTGTTGTGCAACTTATTTTTCCGTAACTTTGTAGGTACCAAATATATATATATAATATCAAACTAATTCCTATGACTGTTTTATCATAAGCAACCATGAGCTATTGTTTATTTGATTGAATCCTCTGGGAATTGTCGTAAAAGGAAATTTAAGTAGGTAATAAGGATTTATTCTCCGGCTATATAGTTTTCACTTCCATCTTAAAAATAAACCCACCTTCTAAAATGCATGTCCCCTTTTTTCATCAACCTAAGCAACATTGAGTCAAGGTTAATATGGTTCATTTATCTCAAAATTTTTGGCCATTTTCTTAATGCTACTCAGTTGTATTGCGTGGAAATTGCTTCTGTTGAAAATATGTACATTATGAAGTATTTTTTCGGAGAATGTTTTTCTGTTAATTCTTAGATAAATTACCTCGTTATTTCTTGTGTAGACATTATTCTATTGTCTCTGTTTATTAGCATTTTGAAAAAAGTTACTAGCTTTGAGTTTTGTTTTGTGGTGTTTGAGATGGGAATGTTAAAACTTAAAAGTGAAACAATATAGAATTCTTTGGAATTGCAGTTGATTTTATTTGGTAAATTTATTTGCATAATTATTGCATTTATTTATTTATTATTTATTTTCAATTAGATGTTTGACTATGATATAGCTTTATTGCTGAATATTTCATATTTATGAAACTGATTTTGATCTTGTATTGGTGGTTGACTTAGGTTGAGGCTTGACATGGCTTTCATCCTTGTTTTTTTTCTCAAAGGTAGAATTTCATTTCATGAAAATTAGGATTTGGGTCCACGATGGACCACTTACAATACTAAAAGAGAGATTTCCCAACAAAACTTATCTAAATCAGGAAACAACATTGAAAGGGAAGGAAAGAGTAAAGTGAAAACTTCTTCAGACATTTCTAATCTTCTTCGCATTCCTCAGTTGAGCAAGCACGCTTGGAATTCTGATTCACTCCTTCTGGCTCGTTCAAGGACACAAGCCTCATCGAACTCTTCACCGTCAAACATGAATCTGTTGCGAGCCTTCCATATCTCCCACATCAGGTTTGCAGCTTCTCTCAATTTCTTCACGCCATTTCTGCTTCTTTTCAACTTCTCAGTTAACTCTATCCACTGTTGCCATACTTCTTGGTCCGTTTGACTTCCAGGGGCTCCAATTTCGGATCTGAGCCAAGTGGACCATGACTGACCACAGCTAATTATGCAGTGTTGGACTGTTTCTTCCATCGCGGTACATCTTCGACAGGTTGGTGGTATTGTTCTGATTCTTCCATGGAGGTGTTGGTTCACCGGCAATCCCTTGTGCATTACTTTCCAGAGGAAGATTCTTATTTTCGGTTGCACTTTCAGGTCCCAAATAGAAGTCCAGAGCTTCTTCTGCTGGCAGTGGAGTGGCATCAGATCGAGTGGAGGGTGGTAGAACTAGTGCGCCAGTAAATATCCTGAAGCCACGGTGTAGCAACCCTTTTTCTCCCTTGGCCAGGTAACTGAATCTTCCCCTTCCCCAATTTCAGTTTGTAAAATATTCTGTGCAATATCTGTACTGAATTGTTCTGCAATGAGCTGTTGGTTCCATTGCTTGTTTTCGTTTAGGAGTTGATTAACCCAAATTAGTTGTGAGTTAGTAGGAATTAACATCTGAGTAGATAATGCTTGTTGATTTTTGATCCAAGAGTCCTCCATTTACATATGGGTAAATACCAATCTACCATGTTATATGTATAAATTTAACTGGCTACACATTAATCCAAACTATGCTGAAGCTCTCTAGTGTGAATTTTCCTTTATACTTTGTTTTGTATTTGGCCCCTACGGAATCAATTGTGAGACACTAGAGTTCTTCTCAACTAATTTGGTTTCTTGTTGAATCCATACTCACTAGATTTTAAACTTCAAAAATCACTTCATCTCAAACGGATGAAATATTGCTGTTGCTATAAATTTTGCAAAGCCAATCTTTGCATTATAATTTGGTTCTTCATTTATATACTTCCATTCTAACTTTGTGTGGTGCGTGCTGCATAAAACAGTTGTAGACTTAAGCAAACAGTACTCCAAATAAACATTTGATACTGCGAAGGGAATAATTTTGCTTTATGGTGAGAGTATATGATATACAATGTGTTTTGGATATTGCAAGTTCATCAAGAGTTGTTTGAGACTCTACAGAAAGGGAAAATTTTAATATAGTTAACCAATTCTTTGTTCATTTTCACTGACATACAAAATGGGAGCTCAAGTTGAATAGTATTTTTTATTTTTTATTTTTTATTTTTTTCAGTTTTCGTTATGCAATCTACAATGCAGTTCTTTTCAGGTTTTACCATTTGTAGGCATAGGTAATTTAACTTTTGTTATGTCATTAAAAAGTTGCGATTCTACCTTGGAGCAGAAGAAAAAATGGTTAACTAAATTAAAAATTTTGGTGCTGGTAATTGTTGGCGCTATAAATTGTGACCGCTAGTATATTTTATATGGAGTATTTATTATGAAATGTAAATATAAAATTTACTAATATTATATGATAATTTTTTGTGTCAATATTATATGATAATTTATTATTTATTGTTAATTTTCTAGTATTAGGTCCTGCAAGATATCATAGGTTAAGTTTCACCTAATCAATTTATAAGAAGTTATTATATTGTTTTACATGTAACTAATTTTTTATATTATTGAAGTTGAATTATATTGTTTATTATTGTCTTATATATTATTGAATTTGAATTAAATTAATAATAATGTCATGTGACTTTAGATATAGTCTAGTTAATGCAATATAGTAGAAACAGATATTATAGTAAAAACATGAATCACTAATATATTTCTAGTCATGAGAACAAGATATTTGAGTGTTTTTCTTTTCCACCACCTCAATACATCAAATCTATTAGAATCTTTGGTTACATCATCTTCCAAATACCTATCTATCTTATTCTTATTGAGTTTACTTGGCTTTATTTTCTATGTTTGCTTCCATTTTCTCAAAGGATCTTTAATCATATCGCTATCATTTTCACTTATCTTTAAACTAAAATTTGGTTCGATATCTGAAGAAAAATTAGCATTGAGTGTTAGCTAATTTTGCCTCCAAATACTAATTTTCCCTGCACATATCCTTCTAATTCCTAATTTTCGATCATCGTTCATTCATAATTTGTCTCCAAATAATTTTTATCACCATCATTCAACGATGGTGAACACTTTCAGGACTCCAATAATAGTACTATACGTCTGGTATCTTCGTACCTTTTTTTGTTCTTTTCAAATTTAATACTCATGCTTTACTTTAAAATTTTTTGTTTGGTAAATTTTTATTTCAAAAGTCGATTACATTAATTTTTGTCAATGTGACTTACTCAGCCACCATAATCTATGCATGTTATGTAATTTTTGTCATTATAGTACGAATTCTATGTTATTATTTTTATCGTATTTGTTATGTATATAATGATATTTAAATAAATTTTCCTTCACGGAAAGTTCACATTCACGTAGAGCAGGTATTTTAATTTCTGTCTCTCCATTTATTCGCGGGGTTGATCCTAAAATTTTGCGGATACCTATTAGCCTTATTCAGTCGTGAATAATCCCAGCAGGTATTTACAGATGTAAGTTGTTTTGCCGAATATACAACTATGTAGCGATTTAACTATTCATATTGTTATGCAGCAGAGGCTTAAACCAAATGACAATCATATTGCCTCTTAATAAAGTTACACCAAATTCAAACTCCAGCTGAGACTGAGGAGAGGTTTGAGTACTAAAACCTCAAAGTGTGGGTGTGTGAGTAGTGTAATGACCAAAAAGAAAAAAAAAAAAAACTACTATTCAGATTGTTATAGAATTCATATCTAAGAATACTATCTTCTTCCAATTCTGCAGAATCTATTCTGCTTTCTTTGTCTCAAAAAATGTTAATATATTGAAGATACTATAATATTGATGACGTGAAATCTCATAATATATTCTCATCGAAGCAAGCAAGCCCCCATCCCAATAATAATAATAATAAAATTTCAGCATCAAATAAACAAAGATTCATATACATGAATTTTGTGGCTAAAATTTTTATATATGAATAATTTTAATGTGAAATACAAAAATATTTGATTATTTTGGTGTTTTATACGGTTGTGGTAGTAGCACAAAACATTCGTAATATTTTATAATAAAAAATATTATTTTAATAGAAGAAATACAAAACGTCACTAATGGTTTGTACATAACCATAGTAGTGTTTATCACATGGTTTGGTTCATCTTAAATGATTTCACCCTTAATAATATAATATTAAAAAGAAAAAGTTCGAATTTTGTTGGACTATTAATCTTAAATAGAGTAGCAGCCAACAAAACAAAAAATTTGGAACACCAAAACGAACGAGTCTCGTTGCACTTGATAACAACTAATAAATATCTAAGTATAAATTTTTTAATATTCTTTCCTAGCATAATATTAAATATTTTTGGTCTTTCACTTTATCCAAAAAAAATATATAGAATTGGACAAAATTTTATAAATAGGTGTATATTAAGTGTACCAGCAAAATTATGGTAGGTGTGATGCTAATCACTTCAAACACACTAATTCGACCTATTTTAATATTATATTACTCAACAAATTCTCTAAACCATAAACTTTAATTATTCTATTAGTATTTATAATTTTATCAAATTTTTATTTAGATTTTTATAATTTAAAAGTTTGTAATTAAATTCATATACTAGATTAAAATTTTTAATTAGATCATCTCTATTTTTTTTGTTAAAAAATACTATTTGTTTTAAAAGTTAATATTTTAGAATTATTATATTTTTTTAAATAATGACTAATAAAAATTTAATTACAAACTTTTATTTAATATAAAAATTTAATTGTAATTTTTTTAATTTTAAAAACTTAATTAAAAATTTGATAGAATTACAAAGACTAAAAAAATAATTAAATTTTTATTATTATTATTTGATGGGTCACCTTTTTTCTCGAGCATGATGAAACCATTACTCCCCGAAGCCTTATAATTTATTTGGTATCTAGGTCCAATTCATAAAGTTGATAAAAATAAAACAGGCGTGGAGTTTGGAGACATCTAATTATTATGTCGAGTTAATAGTCAAAATCGTCTCTGAAAGATATCCCGATTTTCATTTTGGTTCTCGAAAGATAAAATTAATCGAAATCGTCCCCGAAAGATACACGACTTGGTCACGTTCGTCCTTCCGTCATCTCTCTCGCTGAGTTGGCAAACGGTCGCTTACGTGTGTCGTTAACGGCCAGCGTGGCACACAAGCAAAACGACGTCATTTTGATACAATGCTCTCCCAGACTTGAAACGTTGTCGTTTAGTATTCAGAAGAGAGATTCAAATGTTGCAAAGTCTTACTCCCCTCTCATATCACCATCTCTCTCTGTTTCGCTAAAAAACGCATCGTCTCCCTCAAGGTATGCCTTAAGCCTTTCACACAAGTTCTGAACCTGCCATCAACATTCGTTAGTGTTGGTTGACGATCACAATAGAGGAGTTGTCGCTACTGGACGCAGAGTTGATCTTATCCTGGAGCAGCGTTGATAGTGGAAGAAGCCATAGTAACGGTGGAAGATAACGATGAAACTTTTTGCATGATTTTTGAGCTATAATGTGGTATGATGTATTCCTAATGTTGCGATCTTAGTATTTGTCTGATTTAGACTAGGGTTTGGGGTGAGCAAGGGTTTGTGTGAATGTTCTTTTATCATTTTAGTGTATTCGAATGTGTTGCTTTAACTGGCTCTGTGATGGTTTTTAGTTAGGAGTGTTTGATTTTAGTGATGGTTCTGTTGCATGTTCATTTTGGGGTAATGGTTGATTGGTACAAAGGGGGTTTAGTGGTTGGTGACACTTAGAGAATAGTTGTTGCTGCTCTGTTTCTTAATAGTGTTTTCGTGTTTGTAATTGTAGATAGAGGGTCCTCCTATGACATTTGTCTTTCACCATGGTGGGATGTTTAAACAGGAGAAGGATGGAGACATGGTATATGAACCTGATAATACAGAGGTATTGATGGGTGTTGGCGGAGACACACTCGATGTGTTTTTTATTAGGGGTTACTTTAAGGAGCTAGGATACATTGAAGCTGGAGACTGTTAGTGGAAAGTTCCTGGAGTTCCCCTTTCGTCCGGATTGAAAAAGTTAGTGATAGATGCAGATTTGCTTGCAATATGCAAGGACTGTAGGAGGAATCAACATTTGATCAACCTGTACTTTGAAAATTGCATCTCACAGTCATGTGTAGTGGACAATATGGAGGAAGATGTATTGTTTTTGGAAGCAAGAAGTAGCAAGAAGAAGAATACTTCCAAGGCTAAGAAGCACCATTCTCAACCTGCCAAGATGCCCCCTACAATGCCCAAGAAGCCAACTTCTCAACCCACTAAAGCAGCCTCACAGCCCAGTAAGCCTAATTCGCAGCCCATTAAAGCAGCCTCACAGCCCAATAAGCCCAAATCTCAGCTCACCAAGGCAGCCTCACAGCCCGGTAAACCCAATAAGCCCACTTATCAGCCCACCAAACCAGCATGTAAACCCATGAAAACTACCTCTCAGCCCTTGAAGGCTCCCTTGTAGTCCACAAAACTCCACTCTCAACCCACCAAAATCACCCTTCATGGCAAGACAATCCCACCTCATTCCAAAGCATTATCTCAACCAGCCAAGAACTCATAAACTAATAAGAACAAAGGAAATACTAGTGGGTGCAGAGTCACTAGATCTGAAAGATGTGTAAAGGAAGGTCTTATTCAAGAAGAGGATTCTCACACTCATGACTCATATAAAAGTGGTGAAGATGAGTTGTACTGGTCTCCCAAAGTTGTAGGAGACAATTTGTATAGCAGTGACAGTGATACTGACAGCGAAAAAGGTGCACCAAGAAAGAACAAGAAGTTTGAAGCCAGGGAGAAGTATCGGCCTCCTAAGTCTAGATTAGGGGACAAAGAAATAGACACTGATGACTCAAGCTATGAGGGGTTTGAAGATGAAGAAAGCTCTGACTCTGGTATGTTTAGAGTTTCCTTAGTGGTATTGATTTATTCATTGAAAGGGCAAGTGTTTTATATCATTCATGTTTTGATTTGGCAAATGTAGAAGGAGATGATGATGATCTTAATGGTGCCTTAGATGCTGACTCATGGCACTCAGACGATTCTGGTAAAGAGTTAGACTTTGATGAAGACTCGCCAGCTATTTATCCTCAATTTAATGAGAAGACCAAGTTTGGAGACCTGAAAGTTGAGGTAAGTATGACTTTCAAATCAAAAGCTGAATTTATGCAAGCTACTAGGGACTATACAATCCAATGGGGTAGAAATATTTTATTTACAAAGAACGATAAGGTTAGGGTTAGAGCTGTTTGTAAGTCAGAAGATTGTCCATGGGTAGTCTATTGTGCATGTAACAAACAAGACTTATCTTGGCAAATTAAAACTCTGGTTGATAATCATACCTGCCCTAGAAGGAGGAAAAATAGAGCTGCCACCCAAACTTGGACACTTAGTAAACTAGTGCCTAAGCTTAGGAAGCATCTGACTATGAAGCATCGAGAAGTGTATGATTGGTTTGTAAGAAAATGTAATGTGTACCTCAATAGCACTTGCATCACTGGGGCTCTGAAAGCAGCTAGAAACGTTGTGGAGGGTGATGAGATAGCACAGTATGGGCTGGTTTGGGATTATGCAAATGAATTACTAACTAGCAATCCAGGATCCACAATACAAGTTGGTGTCATCCCCATGCCTGAAAGTCTTCCTCTGTTGGAGCAGTTCTATGTGTGTCTTGATGCTTGCAAGAGGGGGTTTAAGGCAAGATGTAGACCCCTAATTGGGCTAGATGGAGCGTTTCTAAAGACACTGCATGGGGGACAAATACTGACAGCATGCGGACAAGATGCAAACAATCACATTTCCGTGATTGCTTATGTGATTGTCAGTATGGAAAACAAGGATAATTGACAATGGTTCCTAGAGCTCCTGCACAATGATCTCAGAGACTACACACAGAACAAATTCATCTCAGACATGCAGAAGGTAAGGATGAAATTGATGTACGATTACATGTTGTAGGGACTAATTTGATTTAATGAATATTATGTAAGGACTAATTTGAGTTAATATCTTTTTGGGTCTTGCCCTTGGTGCAGGGTTTAATCCCTGCCGTGTAGGAAGTGTTTCCAAGAGTTCACCATCGATTCTGCGTGTAGCATTTGTGGCGCAATTTCTCATAGCAGTGGGGGTAGCAGTGAGTTAAAAGACTTGGTGTGGGAATGTGCTCGGTCAAGGACAACAACCGGGTTTGATAGAAACATGAAGAGAGTAAAGTTGATCAACGAGAAAGCTTGGGAGTATCTTGATAAATGGCCGAAACAAGCATGGACGATGGCGCATTTCAATGAAGTTCCGAAAGTGGATAACATATGCAACAACGCATGTGAGTCGTTCAACGCAAAGATCAAGCACGAAAGGAGCAAGCCCATCCTAGCCTTAGCTGAAGAAGTAAGAAGAATCATCATGAAGAGTATGGTTGACAACAGGAAGAAGCTGCAGAACTATCAAGGACTTCTCCCTCGTGTTCAACAAAGTAGACTAGAAGCAATGACAATGTTGTCTCGCCATTTGGGCTCCTCAGTGGTCTGGTGATGAAAAAGAAGAATTGTACGAAGTGCATGGCTGGCCAACCAATATGGTGGTTGACCTGGGCAAGCACACATGCACCTATAGGTTTTGGTAACTCACAGGTAACAACTTCCAATGAATTTGATTTAATTAGTTGATAATGTCTTTAAACTAGATAAACAGATTTACTGAATATTTTAATTGGTTTCCAAAGGAATGTCGTGTATGCATGCAATATCAGCAATCCAGGACAACAATGACAAAAGGGCTGAAGAATATTGTCATGACTGGTTGAAAATAGAAGTTTGTAGGCGAACTTACTGTTTCAACGTCAATCCGGTTAAAGGACAGGATCTATGGGAAAAAAACTCTGCATCCAGCTCTAGTGCCACCCCCAATCAAGCCAAAACTTGGAAGACCGACAAAAAAAAGGAGAAAGGACAAGGAAGAACAACCAACTGGGTCAAAGACAAAGATGAAGAGAAAGTACAACCCAATCCGATGCATGTATTGTGGTGAGGTTGGACACAATAAACGAGGTTATGCTAAGAAGAAAGCTGTGGATGCTGAGGAACATGCCAGACAGATGCAGCTGCAACTAGCAGTTGTTGCCCCTGCTGCGACTGGTGCTGAACCCGAACTAAATACTGCCCCTGCTGATGTTGATATTGCTACAGAAGCAATAGAACCTTTGCCTGCACTTCCATCACCAATCTAGCCTCCAACAGTTATTGACATATCTCAATCCGAAAGTATTCCAGCAATCCAAACTACACAACAGGTTGTGTCATAACTACTCAACCTTAAAAAATTTCAGCTTTATTTAATTATTTAACAACTTTATTTGCTACTGGAATATGTAGGATCAAGTGGTAGCCAGGCCACCTAAGTTACAAGTGATTAAAGGAAAAACAAGAGCTATGTCCTCCCCAAAATCTACTGCAACTGCACCTGTGGCTGTTTATGCTAAGACCATCAAAAGGACAAGTTCTGCAACTGCTAAGAGGCTGGCCAACTTCATGACTTTTGTGCCTACTCCAGGCTTCAAGCACCCAAGGAAGAATGATAAAAAAAAGATTGATTAGTTAGAAATGTGTTGTGGTTGAATCTTTTTGTATGGGACAACATTCTCTTTTTTGTATGGTATTTATCTTTTTAGGACAATGTGTTGTGGTGTTATCAAAATCTCATAACTTTGCTATGGTGTTTATCTATTAAGAGAATGTGACAATTAGCCTTCAGTGACAACTTATTACTAAGGTTACTTAGTTTGATTACTTATTTTGTTTATGGCTTAGCATAACTTATATCAATAGTGACAGAGACTTGTTTGCAAAATTTCACAATTTATAATAATGAACATAGACTTGTTTCCAACTTTAAATAACTACTCCAATTCAGGCCATGGAGTTCAATACAGCATTACATTTTCACATAACATAACTGGGTTTACTTAGAAATACATATCAAACAATAAAGTATCACACTAATTACAACAACTCCAAACGTGAAAATCATTAGTAGTTTCTGTGCTTTAACCTTCAGCTTCCAAGCTGCTCAGTCTCCATGTCACTTTCAATCTCCATTTATCATAGTCACTTTCAACCTCCATATCAGTTCCTGCATCCTTCTTTGTACCACATACACCCACTTCTTCATAGACATCATCATCAACCTACATAAAATAATTACAGTAATTGTCCTTCTGCAATTTCAAAAAGGAGAGAGCAAAAAAATAAAAAAATACCCAACAACATAGAACAAGATGAAAATCATAAACTTTTTTCAACATCACTCACCCGATACCTTGGACATGCATGGAAGAATCTATTTGGGTTCTCTGCTGTCCCGAATTTTTTAATCACAGTCTTCAACCCACAGAAACATGATTCGTGATGTGTCTTTAACCTCCTCGTTCGCATTGAAACGCTAGAACCATGACTGTCGTGCGACGGATGCCACGAACCACCACCATGACCTCCATTTCCTGTCTCCATCCTCGCCGTGAACCAACAATTACACCTCCTACCGAGGTCTATTCCCACCCAAAGCGTTGACGGCAACTTATTTATCGTTGAATTTGGGATTAGGGTTTATCAACTCAGGGACTAATTTGACTTGTTATAATGGATTTATCTTGTCAGCAACACCATGGTACAACTTGGCTTCTGTCACCGCTGGTAGTTAACGACACACGTAAGCGACCGTTTGCCAACTCAGCGAGGGAGATGACGGAAGGACGAACGTGACCAAATCGTGTATCTTTCAGGAACGATTTCGATTAATTTGATTTTTCAAGGACCAAAATGGAGATCGGGTATCTTTCAGGGACGATTTTGACTATTAACTCTTATTATGTCATTAGGATTAAGGCCCAGTTTGGATAAACAACTTAAATAAGTTCTTTTGGAAAAAGAGCTTAAAACATAAAGATTTTTATTAATAGTAGCTTATAAATAAGTTATTTTGTATTTGGTTTTTTAGTTATAAAAGTACTTATTTTAAAGTTGTAGCGTTTGTATAAATAATTCAAAAAATACAATTTTTTTACACAAGAAATGAAAATTAAAATAACGATGATAACAAATACTTTTTAATATTGAATGTTGATTTTACATAATCTAATCACTAAGATTACAATCGTTTAGGCAATTGATTCTTTATTTGCTCTCTTATTAGTTCCATCTTTTAGACAATTAGTTCTTGCCATGTAATATCATTAGAAATTGGTTCTTCTACTTCATTTTCACCCACAACGGTGTTATTGAATGTGGTGAATAGTAATAAAATTTTAATTCATAATAATCTTGATGGCAATGCTAAAAAAAATTATTGTGTAGTTAGTGTTTGTTGTTTTATTGTATTGTGTATGATATGGTAGGTAAAAATAAAAAATAAATATAAAATATGTGTCAATGTATATTTTGTTGCTATTTCTTTTTTTTTTACTCCTATTAGCCTCCACCTTTATTAGGGTCAAGAACTTGTTATAATTAACTATAAAAATAATAGCAAACTATATAAAAATAAAATCACATGTAAAAAAAATAAAATTAAAACTGAGATTTCATACTGCAAACACTATTAAATACAAATTTAATAATATAAATAGAGCGATAAAAGAATAAAAAAAAACTAGAAGAAATATATGCAGTAGGTGATTCAGATGAAACATTATTTTAAATGGTGGTAGAGGGTCAATATTTTTAGCATATAATCATTACGTGAAAATGATGGTACAAACCTTAGTGCTTCTAACAGATAGAACATTGCTTAAAAATAGTAATAGAGGGCCAGTATTTACAACGGAAACAGAAAACATTTTCACAGAATCAAATAAAAAATAAAAGCATATTTTTTTGTTTTGAAGTCAATTTTTTGTAGAAAAATGATAGAATGCCTTAACAAAAAAAAAATCATATATTTTTACTTTCTTAAAAAATTGTGAATTAATTTGTCTTAAATTTTTTTTTTAAATAGTACCAAACTCGTGTGTTGTAAATCTTTATAATCCGGAAAAAAAAAAATAGCTTGTGCAATTTTCCAAACAAGCTCTAAAGCGACAGTGGGGGATAGGAACAGAACTAAAGCTGACAAAATTGAGAGGACTATTTCCGCAGAATTAGCAAACTCCCTCAAACTTAGACAACAGCGAAAGTGCGAATCACTAAAATGTTGTCATCCTCAACCTCAAGGATCACTTTCATTTTTAGGTATTCTCTTCTCCAAATCCCTAATTTTGTTTCCTTCCCTTCCTCTTCATCCCTTCACTCTCATTCTGAGCCCCCATCCCTTCGCCAAGTTGATGAAGCTGTTGATTCCTTCACTCGCATGCTCTCTATGCATCGCCCTCCATCAATAATCCAATTTAACAAGATTTTGGGCTCTCTTGCCAAGACCAACCATTTCCACGCCGCCGTTTCCCTTTTTCAGGAATTGCAAGCCAGAGGAATCGCTCCCGACTTATTTACTTTGAGCATCGTAATTAATTGTTGTTGCGGCGTGGGTCGTATGACGCTTGCTTTCTCTGTATTGGCCAAGATTTTCAGAATGGATTATCAACCTGATACGGTAACACTGAATACACTCGTTAAAGGCCTCTTTCTCTGTGGTAGTGTTGAAAAAGCATTGCGCTTTCATGACAGAGTGCTGGCTCATGGATTTCACTTCCACCAAGTCACTTATTGGACCTTGATCAATGGGCTCTGTAAGGCCGGACACACATCAGCTGCTATTCAAGTGTTGAGAAAGATCCCACGGTATGGCATTGCTCCTGATGTCTTCATGTACAGCGCAATTATTGATAGCCTCTGCAAGGATACACTTGTAAGTCAGGCTTTTCATTTAGTTTCTCCTAATGTTATCACATACAATTCTCTCATTTTTGGATTGTGTCTTGAGGGTCAATATAAGGAAGCCATTGATTTGTTAGGTGATATGGTGCTTAGAAACATTACTCCAAATGTTCGTACCTATAGTATTTTGATCGATGGGCTATGCAAGGAAGGAAAGATCAAAGATGCTAAGAGTGTATTGGCTGTAATGGCAAAACATGGTGTGAAACCAGATGTGGTTACTTATAGCAGCTTAATAGATGGATATTGTTTGGTTAATCAGGTAAATAAGGCAAAATATATATTCAACACAATGGCCCAAATTAGAGTGTCACCCAATGTTCAAAGTTACAGTATCATGATTAATGGCTTCTGCAAAACTAAAATGGTCGATGAAGCCTTGAATCTCTTTGAAGAAATGCGTCGCAAGAACTTGGTTCCAGACACGGTAACTTACAGCACACTTATTGATGGCTTGAGCAAATCAAAGAGAATCTCCCGTGCTTTGGAGCTTCTTGTCGAGATGCATGATAGAGGTCAACCCGCTAATGTAGTCACTTACAATTCGTTGTTGGATGGGATGCTCAAAAACCAACAACCTAACAAGGCATTTATATACACTTACAATATACTTATAGATGGCCTATGCAAAGGTGGAAGACTTCTAGATGCAAAAGAGATTTTTCAAAATCTTTCCGTTAAAGGCTATCGTCCAAATGTGAGGACATACAATATTATTATCAATGGGCTCTGCAAAGAGGGCTTGTTTGAAGAAGCATTGACACTCTTGTCAAAAATGGAAGGCAATGGTTACTTACCAGATGCTGTGACTTTTGAAACTGTTATTCGTGCTTTGTTTGAAAAAAATGAGAATGACATGGCGGAGAAACTTCTTCGGGAAATGGTTGCTAGAGGCTTATTGAATTGATAAAAGAAGGTAAGATACATCAACTCAAATTGAAATTACATCTCATTGTTGCTGAATATGTATCATAGTTTTGTAAATTCTGTGTCTGTTGGTTCAGAGGACTTTGGCAATGCCATGACATCAATATAATTCTGTTATTCTGTTGTGCAACTTATTTTTCCGTAACTTTGTAGGTACCAAATATATATATATATATATCAAACTAATTCCTATGACTTTATCATAAGCAACCATGAACTATTGTTTATTTGATTGAATCCTCTGGGAATTGTTGTAAAAGCAAATTTACGTAGGTAATAAGGATTCATTCTTAGGCTATACAGTTTTCACTTCCATCTTAAAAATAAACCCACCTTCTAAAATGCATGTCCCCTCTTTTCATCTAAGCAACATCAATTTAAGGTTAATATGGTTCAGTTATCACAAAATTTTTGGCCATTATCTTAATTAATGCTACTCAGTTGTATTGCTTGGAAATTGCTTCTGTTGAAAATATGTACACTACGAAGTACTTTTTCAGAGAATGTTTTTCTGTTACTTCTTAGATAAATTACCTCGTTATTTCCTGTGTAGACATTATTTTATTGTCTCTGTTTATTAGCATTTTAAAAAAAGTTACTAGCTTGGAGTTTTGTTACGTGGTGTTTGAGATGGGAATGTTAAAAGTGAAACAATATAGAATTCTTTGGAATTGCAGTTGATTTTATTTGGTGAATTTCTTTGCATAATTATTGCATTTATTTATTTATTTATTTTCAATCAGATATGGGACTATGATATAGTTTTATTGCTGAATATTTCATATTTATGAAACTGATTTTCATCTTGTATTGGTGTTTGCAGCTTCTCTCAATTTCTTCACGCCATTTCTGCTTCTTTTCAACTTCTCGTTAACTCCATCCACTGTTGCCATACTTCTTGGTCCGTTTGACTTCCAGGGACTCCAATTTCGGGTCTGAGCCAAGTGGACCATGACTGACCGCAGCTAATTATGCAGTGTTGGACTGTTTCTTCCATCATGGTACATCTTTGACAGGTTGCGGGTATTGTTCTGATTCTTCCATGGAGTTGTTGGTTCACCGGCAACCCCTTGTGCATTACATTCCAGAGGAAGATTCTTATTTTCGGTTGCACTTTCAGGTCCCAAATAGAAGTCCAGAGCTTTTTCTGCTGGCAGTGGAGTGGCATCAGTTCGAGTGGAGGGTGGTAGAACTGGTGCGCCAGTAACTATCCTGAAGCCACGGTGTAGCAACCCTTTTTCTCCCTTGGCCAGGTAACCGAATCATCCCCTTCCCCAATTTCAGTTTGTAAAACGTTCTGTGCAATATCTGTACTGAATTGTTCTGCAATGAGCTGTTGGTTCCATTGCTTGTTTTTGTTTAGGAGTTGATTAACCCAAATTAGTTGTGAGTTAGTAGGAATTAACATCTGAGTAGATAATGCTTGTCGATTTTTGATCCAAGAGTCCTCCATTTACAATAGGTAAATACCAATCTACCATGTTATATGTATAAATTTAACTGGCTACACGTTAATCCAAACTATGTTGAAGCTCTCTAGTGTGAATTTTCCTTTATACTTTGATTTGTATTTGGCCCCTTTCGTAATCAATTGTGAGACACTAGAATTCTTCTCAACTTATTTGGTTTCTAGTTGAACCCATACTCACTAGATTTTAAACTTCAAAAATCACTTTTCTCATGAAACTCAAACAAAAATCACTTCATCTCAAACGGATGAAATATTGCTGTTGCTGTAAACTTTGCAAAGCCAATCTTTGCATTATAATTTGGTTCTTCATTTATATTCTTCCATTCTAACTTTGTGTGGTGGTTGCTGCGTAAAACAGTTTTTAGACTTAAGCAAACAGTACTCCAAATAATCATTTGATACTGCAAAGGGAATAATTTTGCTTTATGGTGAGAGTATATGATATACAATCTGTTTTGGATATTGCAAGTTCATCAAGAACATGATGGCTCTGTCATCAAGAGTTGTTTGAGACTCTACAGAAAGGGAAAATTTTAATATAGTTAACCAATTCTTTGTTCATTTTCACTGACATACAAAATGGGAGCTCAAGTTGAATAGTATTTTTTATTTATTTATTTATTTTTCAATTTTCGTTATGCCATCTACAATGCAGTTCTTTTCAGGTTTTACCATTTGTAGGCATAGGTAATTTAACTTTTGTTATGTCATTAAAATTCTACCTTGGAGCAGAAGAAAAAATGGTTAACTAAATTAAAAATTTTGGTGCTGGTAATTGTTGGCGCTATAAATTGTGACCGCTAGTATATTTTATATCTAGTATTTATTATGAAATGTAAATATAAAATTTACTAATATTATATGATAATTTTTTGTGTCAATATTATATGATAATTTATTATTTATTGTTAATTTTCTAGTATTAGTTCCTGCAAGATATCATAGGTTAAGTTTCACCTAGTCAATTTATAAGAAGTTATTATATTGTACATGTAATTAATTTTTTATATTATTGAATTTGAATTATATTGTTTATTATTGTCTTATATATTATTGAATTTGAATTAAATTAATAATAATGTCATGTGACTTTAGATATAGTCTAGTTAATACAATATAGTAGAAACAGATATTACAGTAAAAACATGAATGACTAATATATTTCTAATAATGTAAAAAAGAACACGATACTTAAGTGTTTTTCTTCTCTACCACCATACATCAAATCTATTAAAATCTTTAGTTACATCATCTTCTAAATACCTATCTATTTCATTCTTATTGAGTTTACTTGGCTTTATTTTCTATGTTTGCTTCCATTTTTTCAAAGGATCTTTAATCATATCGCTATCATTTTCACTTGTTTTTAAACTAAAATTTGGTTTGATATCTGAAGAAAAATTTGCATTTTGAGTGTTCGCTAATTTTGCCTCCAATTCCTAATTTTCCCTGCACATATCCTTCCAATTCCTAATTTTCGATCATCATTCAATGGACAATTTACCCAAATAAATAAAGTTGGTGAAAATTTTACCCAAATACACAAAACAGAAACATGTTACGTGCATGCGCATTTTCACCTTTTTATGTAATTCATGGGAAGCAACCACGGTTTCTCATTTCATATAAACCGTGGCTGCCAGGGACGAATTATGAATGGTGGGTGTTGTGTGTAAACCGTGGCAAGCCGCAACGGATTACAAAGGGAGAAAGCAAGGCATAAACAGTGGCTGACTCCCACGGTTTATGAAGAGGGTGTAGTAAACGTAAACCACTCTAGCTTCCCACGGTTTACGTGTTAGGGGCTATAAATACATAATTCGCTGAAGTTCCAATAATAATTATTGATATTCATCCAATATGATTTTTTTTTGTTTCTTATTAAAAAATAAAAAATTTTACTCCAATCACAGTTAGACATACTGAAATATTATCACGTATCAGTGTGTTCAATTTTATTTTTAATATGAATTTTTAAAATGAATTTAGAAATAATATATATTATTATTTATTAAAATAAAAATATTTTAAATACTTTATATAATTAAAAGAAGATATTAAAAATAAATGGCTAAATGTGTCCCAATAAATAGGGGTGAAAACAGGTCAGGCCAAGTGAGACTTTTTATTTAACTTGACCTAACCTAGAATTTGTTAAAAGGCCTAATAATTTTTTTTTACTAAAATAAAAATATTATTTTTAAAAAATTAATTTTTAATAAAAATATTTATATATAATATATCATATTTAATATTTATAAAAAATTTAAATTTTTAAAATATTTAAAATATACAAAAATATTTAATTATAAATATAATAAATTTAAAATAAGTTATTTTTATTGATAGCAGTTTATAAATAAGTTATTCTGTGTTTAGATTTTTAGTTATAAAAATACTTATTTTAAAGTTGTAGCCTTTGGATAAATAAGTCAAAAAATACAATTTTTTTTTCACAAGAAATGGATAATACCAAATACTTTTTAATATTGAATGTTGATTTTCTATAACCTAATCACTAAGATTACAATTATTTAGGCAATTAATTCTTTGTTTACTCTCTTATTAGTTTCATTTTTTAGGTAGAAACAGGTTCTTCTACTTCATCTTCACCCATAACAGTGTTCTTGTATGTGGTAAATAGTAATAAAATTTTAATTCACAATAATCTTGATGGCAATGCCAAAGAAATTATTGTGTAGTTAGTGTTTGCTGTTTTATTGTGTATGATATGGTAGATACAAATAAAAAATAAATGTGAAATGTGTGTCCATGTATATTTTGTTGCTTCTTTTTATTTTTTTTACTTCTATTAAAATTTCTTTCTCTTTTATTGGGGTCAAGAACTTGCTATAACTAACTATAAAAATAATAGCAGCTCTATAAAAATAAAATCACATAGAAAAAATAAAATTAAAACTGAGATTTTATACTGCACATAATGTTAAATACAAATTTAATAATGTTAAATACAAATTTAATAATAAAAATAGAGTAGTAAAAAAAACTGGAAGGAATATATGCAATAGGTGGTTCAGATGGAACATTGTTTTAAAATGGTGGTGGAATGTCAATATTTTCAATAGATAAATCATTACGTGAAAATGATGGTGGAAGGTCACATTACGTGAAAATGATGGAAGGCCAATACTTCATAAACCGTTGTAGCCCACAACGTTTTATCATCACCTCTTAAACCGTGGTAGCTTGCCACGGTTTACACACAACACCCACCATTCATAATCCGTCTCTGTCAGCTACGGTTTATGTAAAAATGAGAAACCGTAGTTGCTTCTCACGGATAACATAGAAAGTTGAAAATGCACATGCACGTAATATATTTCTGTTTTGTGTATTTGGATAAAGGTTTCACTAACTTTATTTATTTGGGTAAATTGTCCTCATTCAATCATAATTTCTCTCCAAATAAATTTTTTTTATCACCATCATTCAACGATGGTGAACACTTTCGGGACTCCAATAATAGTACTACACCTCCAGCATCTTCGGACCTCTTTTTGTTCTTTTCAAATTTAATACTCATGCTTTACTTTAAAATTTGAGTGAACTATCAATCTGATCGCTATCCATTTTTTAGAATAATAATCCGATACCTTAAAAAAAATACTATCCACTTCCGTCCTTATTCTTTATTTCATGAGACAAAGCGGTCCGTTTCTCCGTGAATTCTGAACGAAAAATAATGACGTGTCAGATTTAAAAATAGATAGGAATTTAATTTCTCTAAAATTTAAATTGGTTAAGGATTTATTTATCTTTATTTTTTAAATGATATCTTTTTTAAATTATTTTTTATTTATTATATTCATATTCTTTTTCAATAAATTATTGAATATATGATATAATAAATATAAACTAATTAATAAATTATTTAAATTTAAAAATATTATTTATTATGAAACTAAATAAATAATTTTTAAATATAATTTTTAAATATATAAATAATAAACATTAAAAAACGGTTAATACATTAATAATGATCATATGATGTTAGGGTTATTAATTTAATGCAAAAATATCAAATAGAAATATAGAATTATTAATTTAGTTTAAAGAGATAAAAAATTAAATTTGTTATTACACAGAAAAATTTTACTATATATCAAATAATGTGTTTATTAGTTTTCACTTTATTGTGAAAATTATCTAGATTATAATACTTGATTTTGAGTAAAATATATGTAAATTTAATTGAATTTTAATATACGTAAAATTTTAATCAATCCACATTATTCTTATATTGATAAATCTTCATTGATCTGTAACCTTATGACAATATGTATTATTAATATTATTGATGCTTTGAGTTTGTTGAGTTTATAAATAGTATTCATAATATATATATATATATATATATATATATATATATATATATATATAATATTTTTATTTCATTTAGTATTAGTAGCCTACTCCTAATGTATTTTAGGCAAAAATATCAAATAGAATTATTAATTTAGTTTAGAGAGATAAAAAATTAAAGTTGTTATTACTCAAAAAAAATTATTATATATCAAATAATATGTTTATTAGTTTTCAATTTGTTGTGAAAATTATCTAAATCATAATACTAATAGTATATCATAGGATTATTATTATTAATATATTAACCGTATTTTAATATTTATTATTTATATATTTAAAAATTATATTTGAGAATTATTTATTTAGTTTCATAATAAATAATACTTTTAAATTTGAATAATTTATTAATTAGTTTGTATTTATTATACCATATATTTAATAATTTATTGAAAAAGAATATTAATATAATGAATAAAAAATTAATTTGAAAAAGATATCGTTTAAAAAATATGGACAAATAAACTCCTAATCAATTTAAATTGAGAGACAATTAGGTCATTGTTTACTTTTGAACCTGACACGTCAGCATTTTTCGTTCAGAATTGACGGAAAAACAGTTATAAAGACCACGTTGTGTCACTAAATAAAGAAGAGAAACAGAAGTGGATTATTTTTTTCTTGAGAGATCGCGTTGTCATTCTAAAAAACAGACATGACCAGATTGATAATTCACTAGTCTTAAAATTATTTGTTTGGTAAATTTTTATTTCAAAAGTTAATTACATTATGTTTTTGTCAACATGACTTACTGAGCCATCATAACCTATACATATTATGTAATTTTTGTCATTATAGTACAAATTCTATATTATTATTTCTATCGTATTTGTTATGTATATAAGGGTATTTAAATAAATTTTTTTTTATAAAATAGTCACATTCACGTAGAGCAGGAATTTCAATTTCTGTCTTCCGATTCTATTTATTTGGCGGGGTGAATCCTCATCTCCGTGAAAATTTTACGCGCAAATACCCGTTAGCCTTCAGTCACAGATAATCCCAGCAAATATTTACGGATGCAAGTTTTTTTGGCCGAATATACAACCGTATAACGATTTAACTAGTTAGATGGTTATAGAATTCATGTTTAAGGATACTATCTTCTTCCAATTCTGCAGAATCTATTCTGCTTTCTTTGTCTAAAAAAATGTTAATATATTGAAGATACTATAATATAGCAAAATGATCAAAGAATTAAAAAATCATTGAATTGCTCTATGATAACTCTAAGTATATGTGTTTTGGTTGCAATTGATGACGTGAAATCTCATAATATATTCTCATCGAAGCAAGCAAGCCCCCATCCCAATAATAATAATAATAATATTAATAATAATTGATACGTAAGCAAATAAGCTCGGCTAGCTCAGCAAACGAATATCTCGGCCAAGCAAAACACCACAGAACAAGAAAGTATAATCAAATACTAACAAACCCACCTAATCCGGATGAATTGCGAGTAAGCTCGGAGTGTAATAAACATAATAAAGCCTAAACATTTGGGATAACTTCGGAATACACGGAGAATCCCGAGATTTACTGTAACCAAACACACAAGAAACGCCTATATAAACACATACCTAACCTCGGAATAGACAGGTCACAGAACTCATTCTTATTCATTTCTCTTATTCTCTCATAATTCACTTTTTTACTTGAGCGTCGGAGTGCTTCTTGCAGGTACTCCCGCCGCGGTGTTCCATCTCAGCCGACGTATACCTCATCCATCCGAGCATATTTGCAAGACGAAGGAATCGCTATACCTCGGCTCTATACGCACGGAACATTTGGCTCCTACCGTGGGGCCGGAGTTAATCTAACCCCACCTTTATTTCACGTTTTATTTGTTTCTTTCCTTTCGTGCAGGGATTTTCTGACCTTCCAGATATGGCTGAAAATGGAGCTCAGCAAAACGGAGTTCCACAGCTCAACCAAGCCGAGCTCCTAGCCCAGATAGCTGAGCTTCAAGCAGAAGTCCGAAGACTTGCCGAGCTCTCCACACAGAACAACTCTGGAAAACATGACGATGGAGGCTCTAAAAACTCGGCCCTGGGAAACTCAGACCCTTTGAGCATAACCCCACCAAAGGAAAAGTTGACGCTAGATAACCCATTCTCCGAAGAAATTACAAATTTCAAAATGCCGAAGAATTTTGTTTTGCCTAACTCTCTAGAGCCTTATAAGGGGATTGGTGACCCCCGAGCTCACATCAAAAAATTTCAATCCATGATGTTTTTTAATGGCGCTAATAATGAACCCATACTTTGTCGCTCTTTTCCCACTTACCTTGATGGTGCTGCTTTACTGTGGTTCTCTAAATTGTCTGCAGGGTCAATTTCATCCTTTGAGGACTTGGCAAGGTCCTTTATTGACTACTTCGCCGCTTCCAGGATATATGTACACGGATCCAATTATCTCGGGACAATTAAGCAAGGACAGCACGAAAGTCTCAAAGATTACCTAACCCGATTTGCTGAGGCCACGATGGAGATTCCAAACTTGGACCCTAACGTCCACCTACATGCTCTCAAGACTGGACTTAGACCCAGGAAGTTCAGAGAAACAATCGCAATCACCAAACCAAGGTCATTAGAGGAATTCCGTGAGAGAGCGGCAGGACAGATGGAAATTGAAGAATTGCAAGAAGCACAAAGGGCGGACAAACAGCCAAACAAAAAGGAAGAAGAAAGGTTATTTAAGTCGCCAGGCAGAAAAGAGCAAAACAAGCCGTTTAAGCTCACACCAAAGTATGATACGTACACCAGATTCAATACAAAAAGGGAGAACATAATCAAGGAGATCCTCAACGCCAAAATAGTCAAACCTCCCGTTAGAGCAGGGAGTTATCAAGATCAACGGTTCGTGGACAGAAGCAAACACTGTGCCTTCCATCAGAAGTACAGACACACCACGGACGAGTGCGTCATCGCCAAGGACTTGTTGGAAAGATTAGCTCGGCAAGGACTCCTAGACAAATATGTCGAAGGACGGACAAACAGAGAAACCAAAAAGGAGCCAGAAGAACGATCAGCAGACAAAGGAAAAGGGAAATGGGCAACAGCGGACCCCCCTAGAGGGATTATAAACTGCATATCAGGAGGATACGCAGGAGGAGGTGAATCAAGCTCGGCACGGAAAAGAAGCTACCGAGCAATGCTAGCAATTGAAGGAACAACAAAACACAGCACAACAGAGCCGGAGATAACTTTTTGCCAAAACGATCTAACAAGTCCAAACCTCGATGACCCAGTAGTAATATCCATCCAAACAGGAGAGTTACTGGTAAGAAAGGTCCTGCTGGACCCAGGTAGTAGTGCTGATGTATTATTTTATTCAACCTTTATAAAAATGCAATTATCTGAAAAAGCCATGCAGCCCTCATCAGGAGAACTAGTTGGGTTCTCCGGAGAAAGGGTCCCAATAAAAGGATATATATGGCTAAAAACAACCATGGGTAATCCCCCACTGGCAAAGACCATTGACATCCAATACCTGGTGGTCGATTGTCCCAACCCTTATAACATTATTTTAGGTAGACCCGCTTTGAATAATTTCAGAGCGGTAGTGTCAACATTACACTTGTGTGTTAAGTTTCAGATACAAAATAAAATAGCAACAGTACATTCAGACCGACAATAAGCTCGGCAATGCTACAATGCCAGCCTAAAGAAAACCCACACAGAACAACGGACAAGCCAGGGGACAATAATTCCTACAACATCCGAGGTCTTGACACTTGCAGATTTGGACCCTAAGGAAGATTTCCTGGAAAGACCCCAACCAATAGACGAACTCCAGAAGGTCCCACTAACAACAACAGCCGAGCAGTTCACCTACATTGGACGAGCATTGGAAGGAGAAGAAAAAACTAAACTCATAAAAGTACTCCGAGACAACGCCGACCTATTCGCCTGGAAACCAGCAGACATACCGGGAATAGACCCAAATGTAATCTGCCATAAGCTCGCCATAGATAAAGCGAGCAAGCCAGTGAAACAGAAAAAGCGAAACCTCGGGACCGAAAAATCAAAAGCAGCTTTAAAAGAGACCAAAAAGCTCCTAAACGCAGGGTTCATCAAAGAGCTCCGCTTCACCACATGGCTCTCAAACGTGGTAATGGTAAGGAAAAACTCAGGTAAATGGCGCATGTGCGTCGACTTTACAAATTTAAACAAAGCCTGTCCTAAAGATGATTATCCTTTACCATGTATCGACAAACTAGTAGATAGTGCTTCTGGATTTAAAAGCCTGAGCTTTATGGATGCATACTCTGGTTACAACCAGATCCTCATGCATCCAGAAGACCAAAGCAAAACGGCTTTCATAACAGAGCACGGAAATTTTGTTACAAAGTTATGCCTTTTGGTCTTAAGAATGCAGGAGCAACATACCAACGGCTAATGGACAAAGTTTTCCAGCAGCAAATAGGGCGGAATATAGAAATATATGTGGATGACATGGTGGCAAAAACCCCATCACAGGGATCACACTGCGATGACCTACATGAAATCTTCCAACAGATCCGAGCATATAACATGAGGCTCAACCCAGAGAAGTGTGCATTCGGAGTCCGAGGAGGGAAATTCCTTGGATTTATGCTAACCTCACGAGGGATCGAAGCAAATCCAGAAAAATGTGAAGCCATCCTTCATATGAACAGCCCGAAGACAGTTAAGGAAGTCCAGCAATTAGCAGGACGAGTTGCTGCCCTATCCAGGTTCATTCCAGCAATAGCAAACTGATCATATCACTTTTTTAGAACAATTTCAAAGAGCAAAAAATTCAACTGAACGGAGGAATGCGAACAATCTTTCTCAGAGCTCAAACAAATACTATCTTCGCCACCCATCCTTCAAAAACCAGAACTCGATAAACCGTTATTTTTATATTTATCAGTTTCTAACCATGCTATAAGTTCGGTGTTGGTTTCTGAAACAGGAAAAACACAGAACCCGGTGTATTTTGTCAGCCGAATTCTACAACCAACAGAGACCAGATACCCAAAAATACAACAGCTCGCACTAGCTTTAGTTACGACCGCAAGAAGACTGAGGCAATACTTCCAAAGCTACGTTATAATAGTAAGAACAAACCAACCACTGCGACAAATCCTGACCAAGCCCGAGCTAGCTGGACGTCTAACAAAATGGTCCATTGAGCTCTCCGAATACGACATACAATATCAACCGCGAAAATCCCCAAAATTACAAATACTGGCTGACTTCATTTCGGAGCTGACCAACGAGGATAGACAAGCGGAACAAATTTGGAGCTTATACGTGGATGGAGCTTCAAATAAAGAGGAAAGTGGCGCAGGCGTAACACTCAAAGAAGGAGAACAAGTCATAGCCGAGCAATCACTACAATTCTCTTTTGCAGCAAGCAATAACCAGGCAGAGTATGAAGCTCTTCTAGCCGGACTAAAGCTCGCCCAAGACTTACACATATCCCATCTTACAGTATACTGCAACTCACTACTCGTCGTTCAGCAGATCAGAGGCGACTTCCAGGTAAAAGATCCTTTGTTAGAAAGGTATTGGTTCCTAACAAAGGATCTTATTACAAAATTTGATAAGTTTGACATAGTACACATAAACAGAGAACAAAACACACGAGCTGATATATTATCCAAACTAGCCACCACTAGATCGCAATTACACACACCAACACTTTCACAACTAACGCTTAAAAAGACAAGCTTTGAAATTTATGGCATATTGAGCATTACACAGGAAAGGGATTGGAGAACACCATTCCTCGAATACATCACCACAGGGGTCATCCCGACAGACGAGCAAAACAAAAAACTCTTTCGAAGAAGAGCCAGCTATTATACAGTTCTCAGAGAAAACCTATACAGGAGAGGACTCTCACAACCTCTCCTAAAATGCCTCAACAAAAGCGAGGCAGAGATAGTAATGGCGGAGACACATGAAGGCATCTGTGGAAATCACATTGGAGGCCGAGCACTGTCCACAAAGATATTACGAGCAGGGTACTATTGGCCAACGATGAAAAGCGACTGTATCGCCAAAGTAAAAAAATGTGACAATTGCCAAAGACACGCCATGATATCCACAACACCAGCAGAAAAGCTACACACTCTGGAGGTAAGCTGGCCTTTCGATAGATGGGGGTTGGATATCCTCGGCCCCTTTCCGAAAGCGCCAGGACAGGTAAAATTCCTTTTGGTATCAATAGATCACTTCTCAAAATGGATCGAAGCACAACCCTTAGCACGAATCACGGCAGAAAAGGTGAGATCTTTCCTTTGGAAAAATATCATCTGCCGCTATGGTTTACCTAGAGTAATAATCTCGGACAATGGGAGACAATTTACAGATCAACACCTCGCCTCATTTTTACAAAACTTCAATATAAAACATCACTTTAGCTTGGTAGAGCATCCACAAATAAATGGCCAGGTGGAATCAGCTAATCGAGTCATTTTGCAGGCTTTGAAGAAAAAATTGGACAATGCTAAGGGAGAATGGGCCGACCTCATCCCAGAAGTCCTATGGGGCTACAACACGACAATTCAGTCATCAACGGGAGAGACCCCCTTTAAATTAGTATATGGGGCAGAAGCCCTCATACCCGTAGAAATCGGGGTACCAACCCTCTGAACCGAGCTGTATGATCCGAACATAAACAATAAAGAAAGAGCAGCCGATCTAGACCTTGTGGATGAAGAGTGGGAAATAGCGACGATAAAACAACTGGCGATGAAATAATTCCTACAAAAGCGGCACAACAAAAAGATAATCCCCAGAACATTCGAAACTGGAGAGCTCATCCTCAGAAAAACAGAGCAAGCGAGAAAGCCCAAAGCCCATGGGAAGTTAGCGGCAAATTGGGAAGGACCATTTCGAATTTACAAAGTTCTCGGCAAAGGGGCATATCAACTAGAAACCTTGTTAGGAGAGCCAGTATCAGGAAATTGGAATGTATCCTCTTTGAGGAAATATTAATCATAATGTACACAAAGCGGATGAAGGTACTCTTTTTCCCATTTGAGGTTTTTATCCCAAAAAGGGTTTTACTCAAAGGGGTTTTAATGAGGCCGGACGCCACAAATAATTTTTATCAAATACTTACCCATACCACGCATTCTCAATAAAATCTGGAAATATTCACAAAACATGACCCATAAGGGCAGCCGAACAAAATACTCAATAAACGTTTAAAACATAATTATATATATGCGCATATCAAAACAAGCTAAACCAAGCTTCATACTCGGCAAATCCTAACAAACATCAACGTCAAAATAAAACAACCAAAAAATCCAACAATATTTCAACAAACAACATCAACCTAACAGAATCATCATACTATTCTATCCCCTATGCTGGAACTCTCACTCTCCTTATCAGCTTCATCATCAATCAACTCACCATTCACAATGATCTTAGTAGCATCCAACTTCCCAACATCAACATCAGGAAACAAAACACGAACTTGTGCAGCAGCCCGGTCGAAACCCTGAGCAAAACCTTCATACACCTCACCCTCCAATTCTTTGACACGAGTAGCAAGCCGACCATTCTCAGACCTCAAGTTACCAGCCTCTTCAGTAACCGAAGCATGGAGCCTTTTTCCCTCATCCAATTCGGTAGCCTTTTTCTTCAGAGATGAGGACAGCTCACCAATTGTTTTCTCTTTCTCTTGAAGAGAGGAGGACATCTCACTAATTGCCTTCTCTTTCTCTCGAAGAGAGGAGGACAGCTCTCTAATTGTTTTATCCTTCTCTTGAAGAGATAAAGACAGCTCAGCAACGCTCAAAGACTCTTTCACCTCCGATTCGATAACGAGCTCTTGCACCCTTCCAACAGCAACTATCCTAGCACCCACCACCTGCAAGCAAAAACCAACAAAAGTTACACAACAAGAAAAGGAGAAATAACATTAACATCGACAAAGATACCTGAAGAAAGTGACCCATTCCCGCTCGCCCAACCTCCTCGATCATCTTCGAATCCTCAGGAAAACGACATAATTCGTCAGCAAGGGTGGCAAAAGGGAAGAATCTCGACCACAAAGATCTCATATTATCATCCTCACGGTAAGCATGAAGTCGCTTCTGGGATTCATAAGCAGCCTCAACAAGTGGCAAAATGGGAGAATCCCCCTCCTTGCTTTCAGCCTTCTCAGCCTCTTTTCTGGCCCGTTTCCTTTTCGGCCGAGGATTTGCCTCGGAAGGATTAACAGGAGCATCCTTTCGCACATTACTCGAACCCTCCTTCTCCGCCTTTTTTCTTTGACTAAAAAAGGACTTCAATCCCGCGGTAGTGATGGTAGGAGCTTTCTCAGCTACAAAACAAAACAAATAACAAAAATCGTCAAAAACAAACATTCAGAGCACCCAAAACCCTCACCAAAGTTAAACTACCTAAATAGTCCAAAACCGCTTCCTTATCCGAATCCCACTTTAAGAGTTCAGCTACTGACAAAAGCCCACTACTCCCCAACATTTCTAACAAAAACTCCAGCAAAACATCATCCTCATATACTCTATCATCAACATCAAGCACTTGAACAGGCTCCGGAGACCAAGACACAGGAAACCTCTCCTCTAAGAATTGGTTTAAGTAAAAAGGAAAATCCTCCTCCACGCTCCTAACCTTCACAAACATTGTCTTAAAGTCCTTATACGAAGACTTATACAGTGAGAAGACAGAACGCCGAGGGTAACTACTGAGATTCACCCACAACCCCCGTCTGACACCTTTTGCTTGAAATAAAGAAAAGAAAACCCTAAGGGATGGAGGACGCTCTAGCACATCCATTAAGACCTCAAAAGCCCGGACAAAGCCCCATGAATTGGGATGCAGCTGGGAGGGGGCACAATTCAACCAGAACAAAACTCCACATTGAAATTCAGAAAAAGGAAGACGAACACCCAACTCGGTCAACAAACATGTGTAAAGGTAAAAATAAGCCCAACCATCAATCTTTTCACACACACGGTCACTCTCAGAACAAGGCAAAACCTTTATCCTAACCCCAGAACCCTCTCGGACCCACACATCTGACCCCAACACCCTCACAGATTCAGAATCCTGAAAACACAACACACAACATTTTACTTGATCACTAACCCAGCTACAGGGATCACTCTCTAAAACTACAACTTTACCCTTATCCATCACTATACGACAACAAACAGAAATAGAAAAGCAAGGGATGAGACCAGAAAAACTTCAAAGCCTACCTTTTTCACTCATTTTCTCTGAACCCAGAACAATGCAACACAAGTTAAAAAATTGGGGGCTCACTTAAGACAAACCAAGAAAAAGGCAACTGAGGAAAGTGGAACGGTTTTTTATCCTTTGATAACCGCTCCCATCCATTTATTACACTAAAATCTAACGGTCCAGGTAACTCCGAAAACAGAGCCACAACATCACGTCAATCATTTCTCCAGCGCGGGAAATGAAGCGCTAAATAAATAATACAAAATTTCATTCCCAAGAAAACCAAGGCAAGCTTGGGGGAGCGGAAGAGCATCTCAGGAGCACTTTCTTGTCCGAGGTATACAAACAATTTTTTCAAAAAGCTCGCCTTTGTTTTCTTACAACAAAGCAAGCTTGGGGGCTATGATACGTAAGCAAATAAGCTCGGCCAACTCAGCAAACGAATATCTCGGCCAAGCAAAACACCACGGAACAAGAAAGTATAATCAAATACTAACAAAGCCACCTAATCCGGATGAATTGCGAGTAAGCTCGGAGTGTAACAAACATAATAAAGCCTAAACATTTGGGATAACTTCGGAATACACGGAGAATCCCGAGATTTACCATAACCAAACACACAAGAAACGCCTATATAAACACATACCTAACCTCGGAATAGACAGGTCACAGAACTCGTTCTTATTCATTTCTCTTATTCTCTCATAATTCACTTTTTTACTTGAGCGTCGGAGTGCTTCTTGCAGGTACTCCCGCCGCAGTGTTCCATCTCAGCCGACGTATACCTCATCCATCCGAGCATATTTGCAAGACGAAGGAATCGCTATACCTCAGCTCTATACGCACGGAACAACAACAACAACAACAACAACAACAACAACAACAACAACAACAACAACAACAACAACAACAACAACAACAACAACAACAACAACAACAACAACAACAACAACAACAATAATAATAATAATAATAAAATTTCAGCATCAAATAAACAAATATTCATATACATGAATTTTGTTGGACTATTAATCTAAAACAGAGTAGCAGCCAACAAAATAAAAAAGCTTGGAACACCAAAACGAATGAGCCTTGTTGCACTTGATAACAACTAATTATAAATTTTTATCTAATATAAAAATTTAGGGCAATTTACGCATTTAAATTGTTTGACCCCCAATATTACACAAATACATTGTTTTCAAATTCAATACGCAAATGCATTGTTTCACTATTTTATGTAAACCGCTACTGGCAGTAGCGGTTTACAGGTGTGCATAAACCGCTACAACCAGCCGCGGTTTATGTGTGTAAGTGTGTGAGTGTAAACCGCTGCTCCCAGCAGCGGTTTACGTGCGTGTGTGTGAGTGTAAACCGCTACTGCCAGTAGCGGTTTACGTGTATGTGTGTGTATACTATTTAAATAATATTATAAATAAAAAATTTAATTTATCATTTCACAATATAATTTAAAAAATATAAATATGCATGTAATAAATTTTTTATTTGTATTTATTATTAGAAGTGAGACCAAATTACAAATAAAAAAATACAGTCTTCAAAGTATTGAATTATATAAACCAAGACTAGTTTTTTTTATTCTCATCTCTTTTAAAATTTATAAATAATAAAATAATTTATTTTTAGCCAAAAGTTTACTAAATTATATATTTTACTCTTTAAAAATCACTTCATTCTCTTTTATTTATATCAACCATACAAAGGAGATTGGAGAGTTTGGAAAATGGGTTGTGTTCTTTGCTGCTGATTTGCATCTGAGGTTCTAGCTAAATGATTTTTTTTATTTGTGCAACTTTGTTGTCTTATACCAAAAAATAAAAATTATTTGTATTTTACAGTTGATTAATTGGATAAATAATAGTGATAGCATCATAATTTTGATGAATAAAATAAAAAATATAAATATGCATGTAATAATTTTTTATTTGTATTTATTATTAAAATGAGATTAAATAGCAAATCAAAGAGTGAGTACTCACAGAGTACTAAAATATATAAACGAAGACTAAATTTTTTTTTATCTTCATCCCTTCTAAAACTCATGAATGATAAAATAATTTATTTTTAGTAAAAAATTCACTAAAGCATACACTTTTTCTTTAAAAATTACTTCATTTTTTATCCATATAAATCATATGATTGCAAAAAATATATACTCCGTTTTCTTTCTCTCAATTTTTTTGTAACTTAATTTAGCATAAATAAACATTTTTTCTAATCAACGTAAACCGCTGCTGCCTCTAGCGGTTTCTATGTTCCTCTAGCGGTTTACGTAAACTTTTTAAGGAGTAAAATATATAATTTAGTAAACTTTTGGCTAAAAATAAATTATTTTATTATTTATAAATTTTAAAAGAGATGATAATAAAAAAAATTAGTCTTGGTTTATATAATTCAATACTTTGAAGACTGTATTTTTTTATTTGTAATTTGGTCTCACTTCTAATAATAAATACAAATAAAAAATTTATTACATGCATATTTATATTTTTTAAATTATATTGTGAAATGATAAATTAAATTTTTTATTTATAATATTATTTAAATAATATACACACATACACGTAAACCGCTACTGGCAGTAGCGGTTTACACTCACACACACGCACGTAATTTACACTCACACACTTACACACATAAACCGCGGCTGGTTGTAGCAGTTTATGCACACCTGTAAACCGCTACTGCCAGTAGCGGTTTACATAAAATAGTGAAACAATGCATTTGCGTATTGAATTTAGAAACAATGTATTTGCGTAATATTGGGGTCAAACAATTTAGATGCGTAAATTGCCCAAAAATTTAATTATAAGTTGATTTGTCAATATTGTTTGATAGCTTTTTTAATATAAATAAACAATTATCAAGAGGCATAAACAAAAATTAACTCTAATTAATTGTTAGAGTATAAATATTGTCTAAGTATAAATTTTTTAGTATATTATTTTTTAGTATAATATTAAATATTTTTGGTCTTCCACTTTACCCAAAAAAATATATAGAATTGAATAAAATTTTACAAATAGGTATATATTAAGTGTACCAATAAAATTATGACAAGTGTGATGCTAACCACTTCAAACACACTAATTCGACCTATTTTAATATTATATTACTCAACAAATTCTCTAAATCATAAACCTTAAAATTATCTATGGACACTATACTTTTCTAAGGATAACATGTCCTTTTATTGTTATTATTATTATATTGGTATTTGTAATTTTATCAAATTTTTATTTTAAATTAATTTAAAAGTTTATAATTAAATTCATATACTAGATTAAAATTTTCAATGAGATCATCTCTATTTTTTTGGTTAAAAAATACTATTTATTTTAAAAATAAATATTTTAAAATTATTATATTTTTTTAAATAATGACTAATAAAAATTTAATTATAAATTTTTATTTAATATACAAATTTAATTATAATTTTTTAAATTCTAAAAATTTAATTAAAAATTTGATTTAATTATAAAGGCTAACAAAATAATTAAATTTTATTATTATTATTATTATTATTATTATTATTTGATGGGTCACCTTTTTTCTCGAGCAGGATGATTGATGAAATGAAACCATTACTCCCCCCAAGCCTTATAATTTATTTGGCCAGTTCCAATTCATAAAGTTGATAAAAATAAAACGGGCGTGGAATCTGGAGACCTCCAATTATTATGTCATTAGGATTAAATCGGTGACAGGGAGGGGGACGGGGGTAGGAGCCGTAGGACTATTTCCGCAGGGTTAGCAAACTCCCTCAAACTTAGACAACAGCGAAAGTGGGAATCACTAAAATGTTGTCATCCTCAACCTCAACGATCACTTTCATTTTTAGGTATTCTCTTTTCCAAATCCCTAATTTTGTTTCCTTCCCTTCCTCTTCATCCCTTCACTCTCATTCTACTCGCCAAGTTGATGAAGCTGTTCATTCCTTCACTCGCATGCTCTCTATGCGTCGCCCTCCCTCCATCATCCAATTCACCAAGATTTTGGGATCTCTTGCCAAGACCAACCATTTCCCCACCGCCATTTCCCTTTTTCAGCAATTGCAAGCTAGAGGAATCGCTCCCGACTTATTTACTTTGAGCATCGTAATTAATTGTTGTTGCGGCATGGGTCGTATGACGCTTGCTTTCTCTGTATTGGCCAAGATTTTCAGAATGGATTATCAACCTAATACGGTAACATTGACAACAATCTTGAAAGGTCTCTGTCTTAGTGGTAGTGTTGAAAAGGCAGTGCGCTTTCATGACAGAGTGCTGGCTTATGGATTTCACTTCGACCAAGTCACTTATGGGACGTTGATCAATGGGCTCTGTAAGACCGGACACACGTCAGCTGCTATCCAAGTGTTGAGAAAGATCCCACGGTATGGCATTGCTCTTAATGTCTTCATGTACAGCGCAATTATTGATAGCCTCTGCAAGGATACACTTGTAAGTCAGGCTTTTCATTTATTTTCTGAAATGCTTGCTAAGGGAATTTCTCCCAATGTTATCACATACAGTTCTCTCATTTTTGGATTGTGTCTTGAGGGTCAATATAAGGAAGCCATTGATTTGTTAAGTGATATGGTGCTTAGAAACATTACTCCAAATGTTCGTACCTATAGTATTTTGATCGATGGGCTATGCAAGGAAGGAAAGATCAAAGATGCTAAGAGTGTATTGGCTGTAATGGCAAAAGATGGTGTGAAACCAAATGTAGTTACTTATACCAGCTTAATGGATGGATATTGTTTGGTTAATCAGGTAAATAAGGCAAAATATATATTCAACACAATGGCCCAGATTAGAGTGTTACCCAATGTTCAAAGTTACAGTATCATGATTAATGGCTTCTGCAAAAGTAAAATGGTCGATGAAGCCTTAAATCTCTTTGAAGAAATGCGTCGCAAGAACTTGGTTCCAAACACGGTAACTTACAGCACACTTATTGATGGCTTGAGCAAATCAAAGAGAATCTCTTGTGCTTTGGAGCTTCTTGTCAGGATGCACGAAAGAGGTCCACCCGCTAATGTAGTCACTTACAATTCCTTGTTGGATGGGATGTTCAATATCAAACAAGTTGACAAGGCACTTATGTTATTCAAGCAAATGAAAGAGAATAGCATTGATCCAGATATATGCACGTACAATGTACTTATTGATGGCCTATGCAAAGGTGGAAGACTTGTAGTTGCAAAAGAGATTTTTAAAGATCTTTCTGTGAAAGGCTATCCTCCAAATGTGAGGACATACACTATTATGATCAATGGGCTCTGCAGAGAGGGCTTGTTTGAAGAAGCATTGGCCCTGCTGTCGGAAATGGAACACAATGGTTGCTTACCAAATGCTGTGACTTTTGAAACTGTTATTCGTGCTTTGTTTGAAAAAGATGAGAATGACATGGCAGAGAAACTTCTTCGGGAAATGGTTGCTAGAGACTTATTGAATTGATAAAAGAAGGTAAGATACATCAACTCGAATTGAAATTACATCTCATTGTTGCTGAATATGTATCATAGTTTTGTAATTTCTGTGTCTGTTGGGTCAGAGGACTTTGGCAATGTCATAACATTAATTAATTTTGCACTTTCGATTTTTGCAATTGCTATCATCCTTTTTCATTCCACTACATTATTGATTCTTTAGATGATATTCCTAGTTATAGCTTACAGATTTAATGTTTAAGATCTCTTTATAGCAATAGAGTGTTCTTTACTGTTATACTACGAGATCATGTATTTATCATGCTAAAATTAAGCAAAACTAAAAAGATTGAAAATTTTGTTTTGTTGTTTGTTGTTTGTTCTCTACTATTCTGTTGTGCAACTTATTTTTCCGTATCTTTGTAGGTACCATATATATATATATATAAAACGAAATTTAAATAGGTACTAAGGATTTATTCTTAGGCTATATAGTTTTCACTTCCATCTTAAAAATAAACCCACCTTCTAAAATGCATGTCCCCTCTTTTCATCAACCTAAGTAATATGGTTTAGTTATCTCAAGATTTTTGGCCATTTTCTTAATTAATGCTACTCAGTTGTATTGCTTGGAAATTGCTTCTGCTGAAAATATGTACATTATGAAATACTTTTTCGGAGAATGTTTTTCTGTTAATTCTTAGATAAATTACTTCATTATTTCTTGTGTAGACATTATTCCATTGTCTCTAAGTCTCTGTTTATTAGCATTTGTTATGATCGAAAAGTTACTGGCTTGGAGTTTTGTTATGGGGGTGTTAAAGTGAAACAATACAGAATTCTGAGTGTTGGCTAATTTTCCCTCCAAATACTAATTTTCCCTGCATATATCCTTCCACTTCCTAATTTTCGATTGTCATCATTCAATCATAATTTTTCTCATCAAATAATTTTTTTATCACCATCATTCAACAATACCGAACACTTTCAGGGCTCCAATAATAGTACGAAAGCTCCAGCATCTTTGGTGGGGAGGGGTCCTCATCCCCGTGGGGATTTTGCGAGTTCCGTTAAAACTCCGGATAATCTCAATAGATATCCATGGGTTCAAGGTTTTTGGTCATCCCTATATACAACATATAAATGTATAATGAACTAGTGATTCAACTATTCAGATTGTTATAGAATTCATATTCAGGAATACTATCTTCTTCAATTCTGCAGAATCTATCCTGCTTTAAAAAATGTTAATACATTGATGAAGATACTGTAATATGGCAAAATGATCAAAGAATTAAAGAATCATTGAATTGCTCTATGATAACTCTAAGTACATGTGTTTTGGTTGCAATTGATGAAATGAAATCTCATAATATAATCATTGAATTTTCCTGAGTGCTACTGCGGAAAATGAAATCTCATAATATAATCTCATCAAGCAAGCCCCCGGTCCGAAAAACAATAATAAAAAAAATTTCAGCATCAAATAAACAAAGATTCATATATATAAATTTTGTTGGACTATTAATCTAAAATAGAGCAGCAGCCAACAAAGCAAAAAAGCTTGGAACACCAAAACGAATGTCTTGTTGCACTTGATGATTCAGCAGGGGGACCAAACATTTTAGGGTCTAACTTTATATCTGAAACCAGCAAATCTAGTTTGAATTTTTGTCATTATAGTACTATCTGATAAATGTACAATTGACAAACTAATTGATTTGAAATTAATAATAAATTAATTTATTATTGGATAAATTTATTCACTACTATGCATTAATAAAAAAATATAGATATATTTATCACTTTGTATTTGTATCCGTAAGTACTCTTATAATTCCAACATTTAAGTTAAGTTCTAATTCTATTTCTAAGGTTTGATGTTTTATTTCCAAACATATTTATTTGGTTCTAATGATTTAAAAATAAAAGTAACAGAAGAATAAAAGAAAAAAGAAGGCAATAATAGAGAGAAAATAATATTTTTGGAAAAAATTTTAATTTCGACCAAAAGATTAAAATAGAATGAAATAAAATGTTTGTAAAAAAAAGAATTTTTAAGCGTTAGGAACTAAATTAAAATGTAACCGAAACTTTAAAGTCCAAAATAATATTTTTATCTTGTATAAATTATCCATAAAAAAATTGTGCTAATTTTTCGTCATCTATTTTAAGAGGATTTAGTTGTTTTCAAATCTAAAAGGAGGATATTTTTCTATTTTTTTAGAAATAGTTTTGAAAATTTACTTTAGATAAATATATTTGTCATAAATAAATTACTTCAAAATTGCTTAAATTTTATTTAACTTGTTCAACAAATATTTCAAAATTTCAATGCTTTTTTTTCAGACATGAAAATTTCAATGCTTCAAACACAATAGTATTAGTTGATGATTTGCCTGATAGGCTGATATTGGTGGGCTTTTTGCTGCAATGAAAATAAAACAGCAAGTTGAAGGTTAAAACCAAGCCATCCATTAAGTGAACAAAATTTGAAGAATACAAATTATAGACATTATGTTATTAATTCAAGGTTTCAACTACATTATGCGAAAGCTCAACACAAGTACACAACTCGGTGAACATTATAGAAGGTATATGTTGATTGGGTGAAAGCGAGGATAATATAATAGGGAACAATTCCACAAACTATAAAATGTTCATCTATTTGTTTTAATTTGTTTACTTAGTAGGTTTATAGCTATAATGGTTTTGTTCTCTTAATTTGATTATGGATCTTTCAATGGAAAATGCAATTTCTCGATTGTTAAATTTTTAAACCAAGAAAAAAGATATAATAATAAAAATGTAACTATGAAAATAAAAGGAAAAAAATTATAAAAACAATCAATATTCCTATTTTCATGTGAAACAAGACAAATATTGCATTAAGTTGTGCAACGTGTGATATTAAAAGAGGGGAGGGGAGGGGAGGGGAGGGGGAAGCTATATATCATTGTTTTAGAAGGGTACTAATACTTTTTTATTCTTTGATATAAAACGGGGCTAAAGCCCAGGAAAAAGAAAAACACTAAACAAGAGTGGTTCTGCAAAACTCCACTCCATGCTCATCAGTTTTCATCAAGAGAACCATTATAGCTGGGACTTCTTTGAACAGCATGACCCCTTTCTCCATTCCTTGCCCATATTTAGTTAGAGCATCACACATTGACTTGCTTCTTTAAAGATATGCCGAATCACCTCTTTTTGCGGTTTTATCAACAGTTCCTTGATCGACCTCACCAGGGAAGTTCCAACGTGAGTCTCAACTGCCGTACTCTGGACGAGATTAATAGCACAGCTCGGGTCAGATTCAATTTCCAGGTAAGGGATATGCAAGTCTACTGCTAATTTCATTTCTATAAAAAAATTCCAAAGCTCAACTATAGTGATTGTACATTTTTCAATGTTCATACTGAATCCACCGATGAATTGTCCTCTGGAGTCTCTGATTATGCCCCTAGTGGCTCCTTTGCTATCAGGTTGAAATACAGAACCATCAACGTTGAGCTTGGCCTATCCTCTTTCCAGCGACTTTCACCCAATCAAGACTGTTCTAGTAAGACGAAGTGCTCTTTTACTCTGTTTTGTGATATTCAGAATGTAGTTGTAGTTCTCTGCCAAGTTCCTAATCTTGTGATGCATCTGATTATTCTGGGTATTTAGGTTGCTAAACACTAATTCATTTCTGCATTGCCAGGCTAAGTTGCAGGTGGTCACGAAAGTGATGGTCTACGGAGTACCATCCTGGGATGGAGTATGTTTACTCAAGTTATTTTTAATCCATTCTGAATAAGAAAGGCTAAAAAGCTCTTGTTATAAACTACTATTGACAATGCTATTCCAAACAGTGCGGATAAAAGGGCAGTCACGTAATGTATAGAGCAAAATCTCTTGCTTATAGCATTCTGAAAACCACTTGTTCTATCGGATATGAATAATCACATGCAAGGAAATACACATTTGATCTTGCTAAGGTACAGTTTTGTTTCAATATAACCATTTTTTTAATAAAAAATCCTTATAAAGTGCAAGCTAGTTCCAAGAAACCCCTGTAATGACGACTCGTTTTCTCTTAAAGATTTTTATGCATGATAGGGACTTGATTACACAATTTTTAAATTAGAAGACTTGGTTGAAAACTAGGGACTTGACGAGTTGTATAGTATTTTTACTCATTCAGTCCTATGAGGCTGTGATTCTTTTCAATCTTCCCTTTCCTTTCCTTTTTTTTTTAATTTCTTTCTTCCCATTTACTTTTAATTTTTTTCAGTGGAGTCATTATCAATTTGTACCATTTGTTTGTGTACACAATTCTTTGTAATTTTGCTGTAATCAATTCTAAATTTTGATGTGCATAAATTATGAAATGTTGCAGTTGTAGTTTGAATGGAAAAAAAATTGATGGTGCGTGGAAATTGTTTAGTACTGTAAATGCAAATTGGATAAGCTTTTTATTCTTTTTTTGTTTTCCATTTTTTATTTGGATGAGTGCAAGTGTTATGTCTAAGTTATGAAACACGGACACTTCGCTGAGTTGCTGTGTCCGCATGTCGGACATATTTTAGACACGACGTTTATCGATACTTTCGACACGCATGTCTGTTGTGTCCAACCGTGTCATAATAAAAGGTAAAAGATTCTTTTTCGGAAATTTGGACACACCTATAAATACCATCACGTGTCAGCGTATCGAATCTTATTCTTAACATATATTCTTGAAATAAATTTAGATATAGTATATACTATTATTAATTAAAATAAAAAATATTTAAATATTTTATATAATTAAAATAAGATATTAAAATAATTAAAAAATTAATTTATATTTTAATATCAATAAAATATCAAAATATCATTACGATTTATCTAAAAAATATTTTTTTATATATATATACATGTCCCTGTGTCTTATAAGATTTTAAAATTCGCGTGTCGGCGTGTCCTGTCGTGTCCTATGTCCGTGTCAGTGTCCATGCATCACAGTGTCTAAGGCTTGGTTTGGTAAAATTTTTTAAAAAAGTGTTTTTCATTTAAAAGAACAAATTTTTTATTTTGCATTTGGTATATAAGAAAGATTATGTGTTTATACTTACAAATTTTAAAAGATAGAAGTGTTTTTAAAAGCATTGAAGATGAAATTTTTCAAAAATAATTTTACATATTAAAATTAAAAAATCTAATATAATCTTATACATTAATTGATATCTAAATATAATTTTTATTGTAATGTATATTATAGTATTTTTAAATTCTAAAAGTTATTTTACTAAATGCTATTATTACTTGTATTTATTGAAAATTAATTTTAATTTAATTTATTAAGTATAAATGTAAAATTTTTAAAATGATATCTTTTAAAAGTTAATTTCTATAAATTACTTTTAAAAAATAAAAAATTTACTAAACAAAGCCTAACTTCTTCACTTTTCTTGCTAAAAAAAAAATAATATTGTTTATATTTTTATCGAACTCGTAAAAATAATGTGTTTTGGTTTAAATTTGATGGAAAAAAAGTATAAAAGTGCTTTAGTATTTTATTATATACATATATTTAATACGTGATGTTATATTTGTAAAAATATGAATAGTTATTTAAAAAATTATATAATTAAATAAAAATATAAAATAATTTATATTTTCTATATATTAAAATTAAATGCTTTTTATCTTTTAAAATGACTTTTTAGCGGATCAAACATAAATTTTTGTTAGTTTAGTTAACATTTCTTTTTCTTTTAGAAAAATAATTGAGAAATCAATTCAAACAGATTAATTGTAGTAACAAAGAGAAAATATATCTTTTTTAATTTGTTTTTTTTTTAATTAATGTTATAAAATAGACTTACATTAAATTATCTTAAAATAAATTAATAGTTAAAATTTGTTAGATAATAATTTAGTTAAATTTATTAAATTATTTAATAATTTTTAAATATTATTTTTATATAAAAATATTTACATGTAAGTTGTTGTCTATAAAATATAATTTTTATCGTTGTTTTTTAAGTGAAATAAAAGAAGTAAAGAAAATGTGATATAATAAAAGGCTATTGTTATGCTAATGAAACATTTTTTTTTTCTTCGCATGATGAACTGAGGTAGCGTATTCTAGAGTAGATATATTTACCTAGTGTTGGACAATTTTTCTGTTTCGTTACAGAAGTTTTGTTTCCTCTATAGGATAAATAATTAGTGAAGTTTTTCTAGATGGACCTTGAGAGTTGAGACCCTTTTTGTGTGTGTGTGTTTTTTTTTAATTTTATAGATTGTTGTTATTATATTTTTTCTCCGCTTGAGAGATTTTATTTGGAATGATCTATATTAGAATCTTTTTGGGGGGACTCAGATTTGGTCTTCTGCAGGTTTCTCATTTTATGTCCAAGACTCCAAATAGTAGTAGCTATTAGGCTTAGTTTTGAGTAAATAATTTAATTAAATTTTTTTTGAAAAAATAGGTTAAATAATAAATGACTATATTAAAAGTAATTTATAAATAAGTTATTTTATATTTAGATTTTTAATTCTAAAAGTATTTATTTTATAAAAATATGATAAAAAATAGTAGTATTACGAGAGAAGTCATTTTTTTAAACTTCTCTATAAACTCTTAAATAACTTCTTAGTGTGTGTTTGGATTATAGTTTGTAAACGGGAGTTTGTATAAAAGTGATTTTGCAAACTTAATTTTGATAAAAAGTAAATTTGTGTTAACGTGATTTATGTTTGGTAATCTTTATATCAAAATAGATTATAGTAAAATAAATATTGTTTAGAATAACTACTCAAAATCACTTTTAGATGAAAAATTACTATAAAAACATCAATTTAAATAATTTTTTATATTATCCTATTATTTTACTTTAGATATTTGAATAAATCTTATTAATTTATTTTATAATAAAATTAATATTTACTTACGAAATTAAAGTAACATATAAAAATTAATAAAATATATTTTAATACATAAAAACACTAAAAGGAGTACTGTACATTTTATAATGTTAAACAAAAAGAAAATGTTCTATATTATTTTAGTACTATTACTATTCTTTAATTTAGTATCATTTTGGACTATACATTTTTATAATTAGTATATAATAAAAACAAAAATAAAGTACAATAAGAAGTACAATAAAAAAAACATAAAACAATCGTACAAACATAGAATATAATAATTACAACTAACAACATATATCATATGAACAAAAAAATTATAATAAGAAGTAAATAAAATTCATATGAATAAAACTAAATAAAAAAATAAAAAATTTTATACACAACATAAATATAGTACAATAAAAAATAGAAAAAAAGAATTTACATAAACAAAAAATAAAAATATCATAAAAATTAATAAAAATAAGAATTTATATCAACAATAGATGTCATATGAATAAAAAAATAATAAAAATATGACATCAGAACACTAAAAAAATAATATCATAATACAAAAAATAATATAAAAAATATTTATATATAAATAAAAAATACAATAAAAAACATAAAAATCAAAATATGAAAGAGAGTACTACAAGTAATAAAAAAAAGTTAAAATATTTATCAGTGATTTTATATCAAAATTGGAACCAAGAACATACACAAAGAACTAGTGTGAAAATTATATGATTACTTACATCATTTTTATTGAAGAAAATGAAGAATAGGATTGGTAGAAGAGAATAATTTTTTTACTTAATTTCTCAATTGTAATTAGTCTTTCCCAACGTGAACGCATAAGCTAGAATTTTTAGCTTCTTGTAAACGTACATTTAGAAGCAAAATCACTTGTGGGTTCAGAATTTCAAAGAGTTGCCAAACATAAAAATAGAATGTTCAAAGCACTCAAACGAGCTTCTCTCTTCTCCAACGTGAATTCCAAACACACCCTTAACTGTAATTTGATTTTGAAAATTGCACTAGACATTAATATTACTACTTTTCGTAAGTCAAAAACTCAAAAAAAAAAAATATTTTTGAAACTTCCCAAGGTCCTTAATGTTTAGAAATACATTTTACCAAAAAAAAAACATATTTAGAAATATATGTTGTTGAATGAATTTACATTAAAAAAATTTATTGAAATTACCATACCTAAAGAGCAGTCATTGTTTATTGGTGAAAAATTATTATTTAGCGTCCCTAATTTTAATGATAATAACTAATAGCGCTATGGGGTGCAATATTTTATTAGGTGACAATTTTTTATTTATTCTATTCAATCTTTTTCCAATGATAAGTTGATTTTTCAATATTATTTGATAATTTTTTTAATATAAATAAACAATTATCAAGAGGCAGAAACAAAAATTAACTCTGATTAATTGTTAGAGCATGAATATTGTCCAAGTATAAATTTTTTAATATATTCTTTCCTAGCATAATATTAAATATTTTTGGTCTTCCACTTCACTCGAAAAAATATATAGTAGAATTGGACAAAATTTTATAAACAGGTGTATATTAAGTGTATCAGCAAAATTATGGTAAGTGTGATGCTAACCACTTTAAACATACTAATTCAGCCTCTTTTAACTTTATACTATTCAACAAATTTTCTAAACCATAAACCCTAAAATTATCTGTCGATATTATACTTTTCTAAAGGTAACATGCCTCTTTGTTGTTATTATTATTATATTTAATTATTTTATTAACATTTATAATTTTATCAAATTTTTTATATGTTAAAAATTTGTAGTTAAATCTATATACTAGATTAAAACTTTCAATTAGATCATCTCTTTTTTTTTAATTAAAAAATACTATTTGTTTTAAAAGTAAATATTTTAAAATTATTAAATTTTTTTAAAATAAAATTAAATTACACAGTTAATCCCTATACTTTTAATGAAATTACAAATTAGTCCCTACGCCAATGAGAATCTTTGATTCTGGCAAAATGACATCATGTTTCTAACACTACCACCATTAGCTTCGAAAACGGCTTCACACACCGTGTCTAGGTCTTCCACGGACTCGAGTGGTTCTGATGCTAATAAAGCGAGATGCTCTGGAGCTTGATTTGCTAGGGCGAGAGGGTTGTGATGGTCCCTGACAGAATCCGGATAGCGAAAGGCGGGGAGGCGTTGGCAGATGTTATGGGAAGAGAAGAGGTGAGGAGCTTTCTGCGTTTCAAAACGGTGCGTTTGAGGTTGATGGCGGTGATGGTGTTGGAGAGGTGGAGGGAAAGACGTTGATGGATCGTGAGTTCTTTGATCGGTATGTGTCTGTGGGTGGAATCCATATGCATACTATGAGGGATTTTATTAGTAAGATTGAGTTGTTAGAGAGAAGGATTTTGCTTGTGACGAGGGAAAGATTTTAATTATTGATAATTTAAATATAATTGGGATGAGTTGAATTGAGTTCATTCATGATTGTAAAATCCCTACAATACCCCTTGTTCCTCTTTTTTTTCAAACCAAACCCTAACCCTCTTCTAACACACTCACCTCTCACTACCGCACACACACTCACTCCCCTCACACCCTCTTCCTCACAGCACACACACAGACTTGAAGGAAAAAGAAAGAAAGAAAGAAAAGGGAAAGAGAGAAGAGGGGAGACCGTGAGAAGAGAAGGGAGGAGGAAGGAGAGAGCTGTCCACGCCGAGCCACCATGCGAGGAGAGAGAGAGCCGTGCCTCGTCATCGCTGGCCTGGAGCTCGCCCTTCGTGTCTCGTCGCGTCGCTGCCAGCCACGTCCAGCTCGCCGCCGTCGCATCGCCATCAGAGGCCAGAACTGAGTGAGATGCCTCTGAGAGAGGGGACGAGCGCGAGAGAAGAGACGAGGAAGAAGGACTGCCGCCGTTCTGCTTCGCTACCGTCAAACTGCTACAGCTGCCGCGCCTTGTCTCCATCGCCGCTGAGCCTCAACAGCCGCCATGCCAAGTCGCCGTCACTGAGGAGAGCACGAGGAGAGAGAAGGGAGAGACTTCGCGAAAGGGGAAGGAGAATATAACAGAACTCGTCGCCGGGAAGAGGGGTAACGGTGGTGTGTTGCCGCTGCTGCTGCCGTTGCTGGGGAAGGAGGTCACATTCGAGCTGCGGCCGCCGTCAGAGCCATTCCTTGCTGGCGCCGTTGCTGGTCCTATGCTTCCGGTTTAAGCATCTTATCGGAGCTAAGGTTGCCATCACCGTTGTGGTTTCTGGAAAAACGCCGCCGAATAGTGCCTTTGTTTTGGTTTAGGTCTTTTCCTTAAACTTGCATCGTTTCCACTTTTGCTCTGCTACTATTCCATTTATGCTACCTTGTTTCCATTCTATTTCAGCCGCTATAGCTGTGACTATTACAAAGTTGTTGCTGCGGGATTAGTTGGAGTTGTTGCTACTGCCTCGGTCTAGATTCTACGTCCTTTCGATCCATTCTATTCCAACCATCTTCACCCTTTTAATTTGCCACTCCGGTTTCAGTTTCTTCGGTCCCCTGGGACCAAGTTGTGAGTAGGCTTTACATTTATAATTATTTGGCTTTACGTCTATAATTATTTGGATATATGGTGTTTGAACTTAGTTATACTTATAAAGATTATTATCAAATGATTTTAAAATTAGTTTTACTAATTGATTTATTAGAACTAAATGCTTATCCTTGTTAAACTCATTTTAATATGCACATGAGACTATATATTTTTATGAGATTATATGTATGTTGAAGAAGTTTTATATTGTTTTAAAGTACTTGATTTTATTCGAATATGTATTTTTGAAGTATTGAAATTTTGTTGGTACTCACTTGTTTTGGAATTGTGAAATATTTTGAAATGCCTTAAGATTGAGAAAATATGATTGAATATGATTTGGATGAAAAAAATATTATCTGATTTGATTTGATTCGATACCTTATATATTTGTAAGATCAAAGATTTGTTGTGTTTGAAATTATATGTTTTGAATTGGTTTGGGAGGCTCGTATTAGAAAACCGTAGTTAACGGCGGTTATGACGTTAACCTAGATGCATCTGGCTCAGACCTCAGCTAGCAGGGGCGTTGCTAGCCTAACGTGTAGGCCACACGTTAGATCTGTTATTCCGTACGGACACACTAGAGGAAATGGCTACCCATAGAGGTGGAGCCGCCTAAGTGTGGACTTTTGATTTGATTTCTGTATGAGAACTCCCTTATTGATTCACTTATTATTATGAATTATTATTTTCTAATTAAAATTATTTTTGATATAATGTTTATATATGGTCTCATGTCGATTATAGATGTATTGTCTGGTCACTGGGTTGCAAAACTCATTCCGTTTTTCTAAAAATAATTTTCAGGAACAAATACTTGAATGTGTGAGCCTTCTATTCAAGAGTAATGATCTGCAATTGGTACTTCATTTTTGTTGAGTTCTTAGACGTCATATGCTCCATATATCACAGGCAGGATCCATCCATATCTAATTGTTTTACCTTTTATTAAAAATATGAAATTATTCGTTTTAGAAACTGTAAATTTCTTTAAAATATTTGTAACTTTCTTATTTGATTTATATTTGAGTTTGATAGGCTTGCTAGGAAACTGTTTCCCTGAGCGCCGGTCATGGTTCATTTTGGGCCGTGACAAAGTGGTATCAGAGCTTAGGTTTAATCTGTGTAATATGGAGCAAGAGTCCTATGATAGGATCACAATTGTATAAATAGAAGCGCGCCTATTTGTACAAATTGTGGCACTATCAAAGGCCTATAGGAATGTCTTCTTGTCCTCTATGTCATTGCTGTCTTCTGATTATTGAGAGCATGCGTCCTCTCCGCTTCTTACTACTCTTGTCCTTTTGTACCCAATCTTGACATATCCTTTGGTAGATTTTCTCGAATGTGTTTTTGCAAGGGTTTAAGTTTTGGTTCTGGTTCGCGATTTCTCTCCTAGCTAGTTCTAATTTTCTCCGATTTTGTGAATGTGTGCTTTAATCTTCTTCGTCTTTGGGTTGTTCTCTATGATTCCTAATGTCAATAGTTCATGAGTTACTTAAAAGATTTGATTTATGTTTGTTGTTAATTACAATCTGATTTCCTTATAGAATTGTATTTGGATTTGTGGATTGCATGAATTTGCTGAGTTTCTGATCGAGATGCTTTGTTCTGGATTTGATAAGCGATATTGAGATTTTCCTTCTTATGTTGATGATTTTTGAAGCTAACATAATTTTGATTAGCTTTTGATTCTTTTTTTTCAAATCAATAATTTTGAAAACAGCTATTTAGTTGCTCAAGAAGGACTATGTGATGCAACATATGAATAGAGTGTTATCGTTGTTTGTTCGATTGTTGATTTTCTTTGCTTAAGTGTAGTGAATTATTTGGGTGATAAGTTAGCTTTTTCGATCTAGAAGTTTAGTTTTGTTTTTCTAATTGATGATCTGTTTCCATTATGGTTCTTTGTTGCTGAATATGACTTTTTGTCACGGAACCATTTCCTGCTTGATAAGTTGAGAGAAAGATTGTGAACGCTTGCCTTTTGGTTGGTGATTATAAGATGAACTTTGCTTTTGAGTATAATCTGAAACCTGAGAATTTTCTTAACCCTTGCTTTTCTGAAAATTTCCTTATTTTCAACTATTGTTCTTATTCTCAGAGGTTTAGGGAAATTGATTTTCTTGATTTGTAGTGCCTTTGTGATATTTGGAAGTAGATCTTAGAGATTGAAAAGAATTGTTGACAATTTTTGATAAAAAGACTAGATATCTAATTTCTTAAAGCAAAATAAATTACTTATACGAATTTTTTTTCTTTATTATATTCAACTAATTATTATAAACCATGCTTTCTTATTATGTACCCCTTAATAACCCTAGTTTTAAAATTATCTGATTTCTCAACGAAACTTGATGTTTCATGAATTACATTTGGTTGGGTTGTGGAATAAAATAGTGTAAGTAAAATTATGTACTTATTTGAGCTATACAATGATACTTTAAATTAAATTTTCACTATGATTGAAAATATATTATTTATTTTAATGTGATAATATAGGATTTTTTGTGAACTTTGTTGCTTTTAAATTTATAAGTGGGAATCAATATTCAAAACAACTTGAGATTTTATTAGGACAATCATAATATATAGAGACTATTTTGGTAAATTTTTCAACAAGTTAGGATTTTTTTTTATTGAATGATTAGTAATTTGAAAGTCTTTTCTCTTGTAACGAAGTTATTGCTAATTTTATTATTAGTATTATGGAGTATTTACTTGAATATTTCCTTGCTTTACATCTTAATCATTAGCTTCTTTGTCACGATTATGGAAGCTCTGTTCTCTTGCTTTGCACTCATTTAAGTATTTAATTATTATAATTCTTGACTCTTTGCGAAGTTGTTAAAGTATTTCAGCATTTGGCGTTTTGATTTCTATCAGAATGTATTTTATACATAAAACCTCACCATTACTTTAAGCTTTTTCTTTCCTTTTTCTTTTGAGAAATTTCTTTTACAAGGATTTCACATCTTCCTCCAACCATTGATGATTATATGCTCCTATTTTCATTTTATTAATTCTTATGCCTATTAAAATTTTAGGAGCCATTAATATCGGTTGAAAACTGCTGCAAAGCAGATATAGATATTTGTCTATATAAAATGTGCATCAGTGTATGCATAATGACTTGTTTACAATTGGTAATTTATAATTTATAGTTGTTGTTCTCCTTTTCACAAAAAAAAAAAAAAAAATAGTCAACTTTTTCTATAACTATAGTTATACTTGCATGTGTGTTCTCTATTTATCCAAAAAAAAAAAAAAGATAAAGTATATATATTTATGAACATGATTTTTTTTTTTTTTTCTTCTTTTGGTGTTTTATCTTTACAAGAAATCTAATTTCATACTAATTTTCTGAAATTCTTTTGCTATGTGCTTTGATTATGTTAAGAGCAAATTCATAATTGGAGATTTAAACCAAAAAAATAAAAAGAAGAAAGTAGTTATTATAATTGATCCTAGTGTGTTAATTGCCAATACTTTAAATTTTAGTTTTATTATTATTATTATTTTATATGTGAATTTATTTGTAACTTCATACTAAGTTTAGCTATATGATTATAGGTGAATTTTGGCCTTGGGAATAATGAGATGATTGCTTGCATTTTCTCATTATGATTTACGTTATTTGTCTTTTATTTATAGTCAAAAGCTATTAAATTTTATTCTAGTATACTTAATATTCAAGGTTATGGCAATAATTATTTCAAATGGCCTTTGTCAAAGAATTCTAGATAAGAGAAAATGAGGATGTTAATTTTTGTGACAATTACTGTTTTTAATTTTCATAATTGTACCATTGTCTTTCTAAAAGGTGCGGTCAAATCTTCTATTTGTTGTTTTGCTTTGTCTCTCTGTTATTGTCTTTGTCTTGTTGCTTGGGATTTGGATTTATAATTGTTATGGGTCTTTTATTTACGTTGTATGTTTGTTGCTGTTTAGCTTTCCTTACCTATAGTGCTGTTGCTTATTGTTTTCTTTAACTTCATTTGTCCTAGTGTTCTTATTTTGCTCGATAAATATTATAAAATTTTTAGGCTTTGTATGTTCTTCCTCTTCTTTAATTCTAAAAGATTGTGTGTTATTTAATTGTGTTTCTAGTCATTCTCTTAAATCTTTGTGAATATTACCGTTGATTTTAGTGGCCATCTCTTGTGAACTTCGTACTTCTTTGATCCAACATAAACTTATTTTGACTTCATACACCATCTTTTCTTTTATTGTTCTATCAAAGTTCTTGATTCAAATTTCCTTACTAAGATGCGATTGATTCTCTTTTTGGCATGCTTCACCGTTTTTGTATATCCTTGTTTAGTTGCGATCCTACGCATCTCCCCGAATTCTTGCGAACACCATCTGTGATGTTTGCTCTTTTCTACCTAAGTTTAGAATCTTTTTAAACATACTCGTGTTTGTTTCAATATCACGTGCGATTCTCAGATATAGCAAGCGATACGTTAGTTCTTTAGGACACAGCTACTGATGCGGAAGTTCAGAAAGTTGAAATTCGAACACTTGACATAAGACTGGTTGCTACCATGGATATGTACTACAGAACCAAGATTGTATTTAGAAAAGATTGACGAACGACGTGAAGAGGGTTATGTATATCTGAGTTGTCAAGGGAACGAGGGTAGGGAAAGGCCAATGACATCGTTTTATCAGGATCCTATCTTGTAACTTTTGCACCTCGTTATGCTCATTTCTCATGTTCGGTAAAGTGCTAAAACCATGTAAAGTTTTGAAGATTATATCAATTTTCGAGGACGAAAATTTCTATAAGGAGGGTAGAATGTAAAATCCCTACAATACCCCTTGTTCCTCTTTTTTTTCAAACCAAACCCTAACCCTCTTCTAACACACTCACCTCTCACTACCGCACACACACTCACTCCCCTCACACCCTCTTCCTCACAGCACACACACAGACTTGAAGGAAAAAGAAAGAAAGAAAGAAAAGGGAAAGAGAGAAGAGGGGAGACCGTGAGAAGAGAAGGGAGGAGGAAGGAGAGAGCTGTCCACGCCGAGCCACCATGCGAGGAGAGAGAGAGCCGTGCCTCGTCATCGCTGGCCTGGAGCTCGCCCTTCGTGTCTCGTCGCGTCGCTGCCAGCCACGTCCAGCTCGCCGCCGTCGCATCGCCATCAGAGGCCAGAACTGAGTGAGATGCCTCTGAGAGAGGGGACGAGCGCGAGAGAAGAGACGAGGAAGAAGGACTGCCGCCGTTCTGCTTCGCTACCGTCAAACTGCTACAGCTGCCGCGCCTTGTCTCCATCGCCGCTGAGCCTCAACAGCCGCCATGCCAAGTCGCCGTCACTGAGGAGAGCACGAGGAGAGAGAAGGGAGAGACTTCGCGAAAGGGGAAGGAGAATATAACAGAACTCGTCGCCGGGAAGAGGGGTAACGGTGGTGTGTTGCCGCTGCTGCTGCCGTTGCTGGGGAAGGAGGTCACATTCGAGCTGCGGCCGCCGTCAGAGCCATTCCTTGCTGGCGCCGTTGCTGGTCCTATGCTTCCGGTTTAAGCATCTTATCGGAGCTAAGGTTGCCATCACCGTTGTGGTTTCTGGAAAAACGCCGCCGAATAGTGCCTTTGTTTTGGTTTAGGTCTTTTCCTTAAACTTGCATCGTTTCCACTTTTGCTCTGCTACTATTCCATTTATGCTACCTTGTTTCCATTCTATTTCAGCCGCTATAGCTGTGACTATTACAAAGTTGTTGCTGCGGGATTAGTTGGAGTTGTTGCTACTGCCTCGGTCTAGATTCTACGTCCTTTCGATCCATTCTATTCCAACCATCTTCACCCTTTTAATTTGCCACTCCGGTTTCAGTTTCTTCGGTCCCCTGGGACCAAGTTGTGAGTAGGCTTTACATTTATAATTATTTGGCTTTACGTCTATAATTATTTGGATATATGGTGTTTGAACTTAGTTATACTTATAAAGATTATTATCAAATGATTTTAAAATTAGTTTTACTAATTGATTTATTAGAACTAAATGCTTATCCTTGTTAAACTCATTTTAATATGCACATGAGACTATATATTTTTATGAGATTATATGTATGTTGAAGAAGTTTTATATTGTTTTAAAGTACTTGATTTTATTCGAATATGTATTTTTGAAGTATTGAAATTTTGTTGGTACTCACTTGTTTTGGAATTGTGAAATATTTTGAAATGCCTTAAGATTGAGAAAATATGATTGAATATGATTTGGATGAAAAAAATATTATCTGATTTGATTTGATTCGATACCTTATATATTTGTAAGATCAAAGATTTGTTGTGTTTGAAATTATATGTTTTGAATTGGTTTGGGAGGCTCGTATTAGAAAACCGTAGTTAACGGCGGTTATGACGTTAACCTAGATGCATCTGGCTCAGACCTCAGCTAGCAGGGGCGTTGCTAGCCTAACGTGTAGGCCACACGTTAGATCTGTTATTCCGTACGGACACACTAGAGGAAATGGCTACCCATAGAGGTGGAGCCGCCTAAGTGTGGACTTTTGATTTGATTTCTGTATGAGAACTCCCTTATTGATTCACTTATTATTATGAATTATTATTTTCTAATTAAAATTATTTTTGATATAATGTTTATATATGGTCTCATGTCGATTATAGATGTATTGTCTGGTCACTGGGTTGCAAAACTCATTCCGTTTTTCTAAAAATAATTTTCAGGAACAAATACTTGAATGTGTGAGCCTTCTATTCAAGAGTAATGATCTGCAATTGGTACTTCATTTTTGTTGAGTTCTTAGACGTCATATGCTCCATATATCACAGGCAGGATCCATCCATATCTAATTGTTTTACCTTTTATTAAAAATATGAAATTATTCGTTTTAGAAACTGTAAATTTCTTTAAAATATTTGTAACTTTCTTATTTGATTTATATTTGAGTTTGATAGGCTTGCTAGGAAACTGTTTCCCTGAGCGCCGGTCATGGTTCATTTTGGGCCGTGACAATGATAATAGTATACATTATTGTGGTAGTTTGTATAATTACTGTTAATTTTGGTTTTTACTCCGTGTTAATGAATTTGGTCATCAGCAATGATTTCGGCATTGTTGTTGTTAAAGTCGTATTAATGTTAAAGAAGAAGAACAAAAATGCATAAGAGAGGAGGAGGAAAAATAGAGAGAAGAGAAAGAAGATGATATTATGGTAAATGTGTATTTTTTTTACGGTAAATATTATTGAAGACTTAATTACAAAATTTTATTTTGTACAGGAATTTAATTATAAATTTTTAAAGTGTAGAGACTAATTTGTAATTTTAGTAAAAATATAGAGATTAACAGTGTAATTTAACCTTTAAATAATAATTAATAAAGATTTAATTATAAATTTTATATTCTAAAAATTTAATTAAAAATTTGATTAAGGGCTAGTTTGGCTAAACTTTTTAAATAAGTTCTTTTGAAAAAAGAGCTTAAAATATAAGGACTTTTATTAATAACAACTTTAAAATAAGTTATTTTGTGTTTGAAAAGTTATTATAAAAGTCTTTGTTTTAAAGTTATGCATTAAATAGGAGTGACAAAATAGCTTTTGATAATAGAAGAAGTCACATTTTTTAACTTCTTCAAAAATTCTTAAATAATTTTTTAAAAAATTAAAAATTTATCTAAAAAATTATACCAAACATTATTAATGTAATTTGTTATAAATCAAAAGCTAAAAAGAATAACTTTTGGAATTTCCAAATGGACCCTAAATTATAAAGAGTTGATTAAAGACTAACAAAAAAATTAAATTTTATTGTTATTGTTGCTGATGTCGTTGTTTGATGGATCACCTTTTTTTCTCGAGCATAATGAAACCATTACTCCCCCAAGCCTTGTAATTTATTTTGGTATATACATCCAATTCATAAAATTGATAAAAGAAAAATCAATAGAACCCAAGTAAAACGGGACTGGAGTCTGGAGACCTTTCATTAGTATGGGGGGTGTTGGAAACAGAGGACTATTTCCGCAGAGTTAGCAAACTCCCTCAAACTTAGACAACAGCGAAAGTGCGAATCTCTAAAATGTGTCATCCTCAACCTCAAGGATCACTTTCATTTTTAGGTATTCTCTTCTCCAAATCCCTAATTTTGTTTCCTTCCCTTCCTCTTTATCCCTTCACACTCATTCTGAGCCCCCATCCCTTCGCCAAGTTGATGAAGCTGTTCATTCCTTCACTCGCATGCTCTCTATGCGTCGCCCTCCATCCATCATCCAATTCACCAAGATTTTGGGATCTCTTGCCAAGACCAACCATTTCCCCACCGCCATTTCCCTTTTTCAGCAATTGCAAGCCAGGGGAATCGCTTCCAACTTATTTACTTTGAACATCCTAATTAATTGTTGTTGCGGCATGGGTCGTATTTCACTTGCTTTCTCTGTATTGGCCAAGATTTTCAGAATGGATTATCAACCTGATACGGTAACATTGACAACAATCCTGAAAGGTCTCTATCTCTGTGGTAGTGTTGAAAAAGCAGTGCGCTTTCATGACAGAGTGCTGGCTCATGGATTTCACTTCAACCAAGTCACTTATGGGACGTTGATCAATGGGCTCTGTAAGACCGGCAAACATCAGCTGCTATTCAAGTGTTGAGAAACATCCCACGGCAAACATCAGCTCCCAATGTCTTCATGTACAGCGCAATTATTGATAGCCTCTGCAAGGATACACTTGTAAGTCAGGCTTTTCAATTATTTTCTGAAATGCTTGCTAAGGGAATTTCTCCTAATGTTATCACATACAGTTCTCTCATTTTTGGATTGTGTCTTGAGGGTCAATATAAGGAAGCCATTGATTTGTTAAGTGATATGGTGCTTAGAAACATTACTCCAGATGTTCATACCTATAGTATTTTGATCGATGGGCTATGCAAGGAAGGAAAGATCAAAGATGCAAAAAATGTGTTGGCTGTGATGACAAAACATGGTGTGAAACCAGATGTGGTTACTTATAACAGTTTAATGGACGGATATTGTTTGGTTAATCAGGTAAATAAGGCAAAATATGTATTCAACACAATGGCCCAAAGTAGAGTGTTACTTAATGTTCAAAGTTACAATATCATGATTAATGGCTTGTGCAAAAGTAAAATGGTCGATGAAGCCTTGAGTCTCTTTGAAGAAATGCGTCGTAAGTACTTGGTTCCAAACACGGTAACTTACAACACTCTTATTGATGGCTTGAGCAAATCAAAGAGAATCTCCTGTGCTTTGGAGCTTCTTGTCAAGATGCACGAGAGAGGTCCACCCGCTAATGTAGTGACTTACAATTCCTTGTTGGATGGGATGTTCAATATCAAACAAGTTGACAAGGCACTTGTGTTATTCAAGCAAATGAAAGAGAGTGGCATTGATCCAGATATATTCACTTACAATATACTTATAGATGGCCTATGCAAAGGTGGAAGACTTATAGATGCAAAAGAGATTTTTCAAAATCTTTCCGTTAAAGGCTATCCTCCAAATGTGAGGACATACAATATTATTATCAATGGGCTCTGCAAAGAGGGCTTGTTTGAAGAAGCATTGGCACTCTTGTCAAAAATGGAAGGCAATGGTTGCTTACCAGATGGTGTCACTTTTGAAACTGTTATCCGTGCTTTGTTTGAAAAAAATGAGAATGACATGGCGGAGAAACTTCTTCGGGAAATGGTTGCTAGAGGCTTATTGAATTGATAAAAGAAGATAAGATACATCAACTCAAATTGAAATTACATCTCATTGTTGCTGAATATGTATCATAGTTTTGTAAATTCTGTGTCTGTTAGGTCAGAGGACTTTGGCAATGCCATGACATCAATATAATTGTGCACTTTCGATTTTTGCAATTGCTATGATCCTTTTTAATTCCACTACTTTATTGATTATTTAGATGATATTCCTAGTTATAGCTTACTGATTTAGTGTTTAAGATCTCTTTATAGCAATCTATACTGTTATTCTCTTAGATCATATATTTATCATGCTACAAACTAAGCAAAACGAAAAAGATTGGAAATTTTGTTTTCTTGTTTGTTCTGTTATTCTGTTGTGCAACTTATTTTTCCGTAACTTTGTAGGTACCAAATATATATATATATCAAACTAATTCCTATGACTGTTTTATCATAAGCAACCATGAGCTATTGTTTATTTGATTGAATCCTCTGGGAATTGTTGTAAAAGGAAATTTAAGTAGGTAATAAGGATTTCTTCTCAGGCTATATAGTTTTCACTTCCATCTTAAAATTAAACCCACCTTCTAAAATGCATGTCCCCTTTTTTCTTCATCCTGAGCAACATCGAGTTAAGGTTAATATGGTTCAGTTGTCTCAAAATTTTTGGCCATTTACTTAATTATTGCTACTCAGTTGTAATGCTTGGAAATCGCTCCTGCTGAAAATATGTACATTATGAAGTACTTTTCCAGAGGATGTTTTTCTCTTAATTCTTAGATAAATTACCTCATTATTTCTTGTCTAAGATCCCGTGTAGACATTGTTCCATTGTCTCTGACTCTCTGATTGTTAGCATTTTAAAAAAACTCTTACTGGCTTGGAGTTTCATTGTGTGTTGTTGTGACGGAGGTGTTAAAAGTGAAATAATACAGAACTCTTTGAAATTGAATTTGATTTTATTTGGTGAATTTCTTTGTATTTATATATTATTTTGGTTAATGTTATTCTGGAAGGATTACTTTTAATGACTCTGAAGTCTGAACTTTATATTTGCTATGCAAAAGAAGTTTGTACAGACTAATTCATCTGCCAAACAATCAATTAGATGAGCGTAGGCAGTTGAGATGGCCCTCGATACTGTAAGATTCTGTTTTCTTTTATTGCGATGTAGTTTCATTAATCAAATTATTGCCATAATCAGTGAAACTCAGTTGATGTGACATATATCTCTTGAATCTACAGGCCTGAGGAATAAACCATTTGCACAACTGCACTCCAGTGATTGTACACCATGATTTGAAGCCACAAAATCTTCTTGTTGATAAAAATTGGGTTGTGAAGGTGTCAACTAATTGTCATGATTGAATTTTCTTGATAGCATGCTGAATGCTACCTGTAGATATGGTTTAATTGTTTTTTTTTCACCCTTTCTTTTTTTCTTTCGTATAGTTATGTGATTTTGGATTATCAAGAATGAAGCACAGTACATTCCTTTCTTCCAGATCAACTGCAGAAACAGTAAGCTGTCATAATCCTCATTTCTAAGCTCAAATACTGTGTCATACCCTCTGCCTTCTGAATTATTCATTCTTTCATGTTCTTGTTCTACATTTTGCTGCATATTTTTTATGTTTTTTGTGCTTTATATTCTTCTAAATCTATACAAACATACACAAATGGAGGCATTTGCTATTATCTTTTAACAAAAAATTTGGAAAACCAGGAGCTTCTTGCCGTTTAAAAATTCATTATGTTTGGCATGTTATATTAATCCTTTTGTGATGATGAATACCTATCTTTAGCCTCGGCTTATGTTATGTTCAATTTATAATACAATTACTAGTTCTATATGCCAAGAAAATGTCGATTGAATAGGGTTTGAGAGAATGAGAGAAGGAAGAAAACACAGAGTGAGAAAGAAAAGAGGATTCCAAGAGAAAGACAAGAAATTTATGATCTGCATTACTAGAAAAGAGGATTCAATTTTTTTTTGTAGTTCCAAAAAGTTGTGGGAATGCTAGATCTCTTAGGAGACAACTGATGCAAGAGCAAGAACAACCTCTAGAACTGTAGAAATACAAAGGAGACGTTTGGCAGTATTGCAGTTTGTCCAAAATTCTCTGTCTACTTCACCCCATTTTCCCTTCTCCACGAATGGAATGAGAGCTTCAGAAGGTATGTAGTAGTAATATGAATTGCATTTATTTATTATGAGTACATTCTTTGTATCATTTTTTTATAAGGCCACTTTACATTTTTCAGATCATTTCAATTTTAACTTTCAGCCTCAAGAATCTTTCAAAAAGACGCTCAAAAAAAAAATATAGAGTTTAAATAGCCCAAGGCTAAAGGCATCAACTTTCTTTTGATACACTGTACAGTACCAAGTAGCTTTGAAGTTTAGTCAAAATCTCCAGCTTTTAAGATGTAGCAGCAGCAAGAGGATTATAAGTTATTAGCAGGACTATATATTATATTATGCATAGTTTTCAACCATATTGTATCCTTGTCTTGACTCTGGCCAACTAGACGTTGCCCATGATACAGTTCAACAACAATTTTGGCCTTTGCAGAATGAATTTGTTGCTGCAACAACAATGGCATTTAACGAGAATAAGGGATTAGAGTTTATTCTCTTTAAATTAATTTGACAAAAATTTCTAAACATATCTTGTCATCAGCCATTCTGCACCAACTTGTCATGCTGATATGACACACTAACGGCCACATAAACAAGATTTAATATTGTTACTGACAGAATGAACGGAGGGGAGATGGAAGGACTACCGTGACCATTTTTAAATCTTTTGGGGACAATTCTGATTAATTTTATTTTTCAGGAACCAATTTAAAAATCGGACAATTTTTCAGGGACCAATTTGAATATTTATTCAAAGAGAAAATATATCTTTTCAATTTGCTTTTTTTAATTAATGTTATAAAATAAACTTATATTAAATTATCTTTATATAAAATTAATAGTTAAAATTTGTTAGATAATAATTTAGTTAAATTTATTAAATTATTTAATAATTTTTAAATATTATTTTTATATAAAAATATTTACATGTAAGTTGTTGTCTATAAAATATAATTTTTATCAGTGTTTTTTAAGTGAAATAAAAGAAGTAAAAAAAATGTGATATAATAAAAGGTTATTGTTATGCTAATGAAACTTTTTTTTTTTCTTCACATGAACTGACATACTCTAGAGTAGATACATTTATTTCTACTTCGTTACAGAAGTTTTATTTCCTCTGTAGGATAAATTATTAGTGAAGTTTTTCTATGGATGGGCCTCGAGAGCCTTTTTGTGTGTTTTTTTAATTTTATTAATTGTTGTTGTTATATTTTTTCTCTGCTTCTTGTGAGATTTTTTTTGGAATGATGTATATTAGAATCTCTTTGGTCGTTGGGGGAGGGGAAGGGAGGGGATTTATTGATCAGGACTCAGATTTGGTCTTCTGCAGCTCTAAATAGTAGTAGCTATTAGGTTCAATTTGGATAAACAGTTTAATTAAATTTTTTTTAAAAAATAGCTTAAATAATAAATGACTATATTAAAAGTAGCTTATAAATAAGTTATTTTGTGTTTGGATTTTTAATTTTAAAGATGTTTATTTTA